>NC_071501.1:91015948-91640948 GCF_028408465.1 Anastrepha ludens
GCGCGCCGAGGGATGTCAATGGGAATAAAGTGACGATGGCTAGCAGCGACTTCAGCTTCAATTACATTGCGCTGTTGGTTGTGCTTATTGTGCTCATCGTTTGCATCCTGGTTGTTATGTTCCTGCTCAAAATACGTTACTTGCGGCGCGATAAGGCGGACATTTCCAAGGATCAGCCACCCGCTTTGCCTTGCCCACCCGACTTGACTTCAGTTAGTCCGCAACATCATCACCACCACCATCATCATCATCACTATGCCAACTCGGAGGCAGATTCGGTGCCCGCTACAGGCGCTTCAACGCCGCTACCCGGTTTCAGTAATATTCCACATTGCAAAATTATACCCGTGGAATCGTATAAGCACGACTATCCCGATTATGATCCCGACGAAGGTGATGAGACAGATGATGCTCAGCAAATGATGTTGCCGCAACGGTACAATCCCTATCACATGGAAAATGACACGTGGAGTTCGTCGTGCGATATGGCCAATGATTTTGGTGGTTATTCAACGGTGCCCCAGAGCAGCGCGCCCACAGCAACACCGCCTTCAGCGCCGGCTAGCAATCCGCTATTGCGAAGAAATCAGTACTGGGTTTAAGTTCGTATGAGGCGCCAATTTAATGTGGGAGAGAGGTTGGGTACTTGTGGGCAGGGGGTGAATAGTGTACGCAGTGCAAATGTGCCTTTTGAAAATTTTTTCTAAGTGCTTTACTTAAGTTATTTAATTAGTTAATAGTTAAAAAGGCAAATAGTTAAGGATTTGTATATTCATAGAGTTCGCTACGCTTAACGAATAAAAGAGAAATTTTGCCGAAATGTCAAATAAACAGGATCAGTTCAAATACAAATTTTGAAGAAATATACCTTCAATGTTAGTCAAAGTGCCACACTTGATGCGAACTGAGGTTAAAGTGGGGTTAATGCTCTGGAAGGTCCTTCGGAAGGCTTCGTTTGGATTAATTTTCTATACAATTTACGCGATTCCTTTAGTACATCGAGGACAGTTTTCTCATTTTGCCAATAGATTGCGCTTTCCTATACGAAGACTATTATCATTTTCTCAGCAATTCGACCCCAAAAGTTTGTCACTTACGAAACTACTGCAACGCACGCGTAATTTGTTACAATTACAATAACAATTTGAACTTAAACTTGTCTTCAATATTTTAAAGGCAATATCATCTGGTTTTTAAACAAATCAATCCTAGAGTTTGGTACGCTTTTGAGAGAGTGAAAATGTGTTAAACGCCAAAATAAAGAGGCCCATAAAACTAGACTTTTTTTTTTGAAGGAGGATTAAATTAAAATGTCACAAACATCTCAAAGGTGACGTCACGCCAATGGTATGTGGGGCACGCTCCCACAAATACTGCAGAAATCCTCCCACCTCGGCTAAATTCTAACCTGAGACCAAAAAAGTATGACATCTGGGTCGCGTCGCGTTTATGTCCAAAGACCCAACAGGTGCTTGTGCCCAAGTTTCTTTTCTGCCGTCAATAATCCCAATGACTCCAATTGTTTTCATAGATGGTTCTAAAGTAAAGGCTACATCGAAAAAATTGCAATAGTGTCATATTAACCCCCTACTGTCTTGTCTTCTGTGCGATATTTCAGTGAGTGTTTCACTCAAAAGTCTTTGCTTGCCGTTGGTTCGTCATAAACCGTCCGCCTTCACTGCTACTGTAGCTGTTGCTGCATCGCTTTGAGTTCCCAATCAATATGCCTGAGTCGCGTCATGATTTTAGCTGCGAAAGTTTGTTGGTTGCCTCTCATTTACTGCTGGTTGCGCACGTATCTCGTATGAGGGTGCTGGGAGATGATTGATGACCCAGCGCTTGTTCGAGAATAGCTCGTTCCTTTGTGAAGTGGTCGCAATAAAAACTCACGCGCCTTCGTCAGTTTGGACAGAGAGGGCTGTCTTCCAGCCTAAACGGTGCAGGTATGCCCGAAAACAGCCGTGACCGCTGAGCAAGTGCGAAAGGTGATATTCGGTGTCTCCATGTTTCCTTCCTAACTACTCATAAGCACGTGGTATGAGTTGGTAGATCCAACGCCCGCTTTGTGACTGATCCCACCGCTGCTGCCACTGGCCAATTGTCAGCAATTGCTCAGCTAATTTTTGTACTGATGTTGGCCGTGCTCCTTGTTCGTTTTAGAGGCGATTCATTTCATCTGCCAAGAGGTCCAAAGTGAGCTTTCCAGGTGAGGTAAACTCTGATAATACCCATTAGTGTCAGAAATTGAATGCCTTTATCTCAGTGTCTCAAATCGAGGCAGTGACTTTGACTGTACCAGCGATAGTTTTTGATACTGTTTTACTGTTTTTTAAAACTCTGAAATCATAACTGATAGTAATGACTCATCGAAAAACTGTTTCTGATCTGTCTGTGATTGCTTCCAGAAGCTCACCTTCCATAGAAGAGCACCGACCGAAAGAGTCCTTTTGCTTAAACGGCTTCATTCAGGTTTTAAATTAATTCGCTTTTGTTTTTATTGTCAATTCGGACGGGTTAAGGTGAGTGCACATGAAAACTTTGTTCAGGATTATGCTTACACAACTGGTATAGATATATTGTAAACAAATACAATAGGGAGGATCGATTTGTATGGAAATACAATGGCAGGTGAAATGTTTGAAGTGCCAGCCTGGCACTCCCCAAGTAGCACTGAAACGTTGTTTTAATACCATTTTAGACGTCCAACGGACAGATATCTACAACCAACCAGAGCTGTTCATGTAGCAGAAAAGGTTGATGAGATGTAGTTTGGAGCGCTGCCCAATGCTGTCAAGGAAAGGAGCACCTAGTGATTTTAATCGCTTAGCTGCCAAATCCGGACATTTACAGAGAAAAAGCTCAACAGTATCATTCTCTGAGAGGTCTCCATAGCTTCTGCAATGGGGGTTAAATTGTAAACCTAGCTTTTCCGCGTATGAGCCGATCGTTCAATGACCGGTAAACACAACTACGAGTATGGAAATTGAATGGCATAGGAGTTTTGTGACGGCAATTAATGTGCCTCTGGAGCCTAATGAGTCTTTTTCTAACTAATATGACATCTTTTCAGTACGAGTTGACAGAAATACGGTCGTGAACTTATTGTTTGCTATAGAGACTACGCCTTTGAAAGCTACTAAGGACCATAAACAGATTTTATATTGGATAAAAATGGAAAATTTCCAAAAAAAAAATGTTTGCAACTTCTTTAAAAAATCTCTCTTTCCGCCTTTCACATTGATACTAATAGAGTTCCGGAAGTCATGAACCCCATCCAAATATCATTGAATCTCATATTTTGACCAGCCGAGTTGTCGAACTAAACTCAATTCAAAACATTGACATTTCTGATACTTCGAGTAGGTGCGCTGCGACATCTTGGCAAGCTAGAATGTCCGTTGGGTTAGCCTCTACATAGCACTTTTTTGTATTCTTAGCCAAATTCGACAAATTTCGCAAATACTCTACTTTCTTTTTATGTGTGTGAACATCAAGGACTTTAATGTAGACTAAGTACTTAGAATTTTACTGCATTACTTAGAGGTTAAGTAATTAAGGAATGGAGTCATGAAAAAATTACTCTCAAAAATTTATTTATTTCATTAAGGATATTCGATGCGCATATGAATGTATGTGCACCCACACATACATGCATATTTGGATATATTGTATATGTATACCATGGACATTTTATTTCAAAGCCAGAAAAGAGAACAAATTTAGTATTTATGTACGTACGTATGTGCATGCGTATGAGTGTGCATATGCATGTAGTGGTGAGTTGTACTTACGTAGCTGTATGCCGGCCATATTTCGATACCAAATTATTTAAAAATAATTTAAGTTATGCACTGATTCAAATTCGCTAATTTATTTGCATACATATTTACATAGTATATAGACATGTTTGTATGTAGATATGATTGTATATTTACGAGTAATCACTTTTAAGCAATGTGAGCGAGATTTTTCAAATATTTAGAGCAGTAAGTTTTTGACAATAAAATGCATTTCTTCATGTTTTTTTCGAACAAAACTGAGTGGCTTAGTGTAGTTTTCAGTCTGAAAGCAAAGCGATGGTAACGGTTTTCATGGATTACAACGGTTTTGTACACTACCATATTTTGCCAAAAAGTCAGATATTTAATAAGGACTAATATTTGGGCGCTATGAGATGTTTACGAGAATTCGCTAAAAAAGAAAGGATTTTGTGGGAAAACAACTCGTGGGTTTTGTCGGACCGCCCCACAGTGCCATCACTAGGGATTAATGTTTTACCCAAAATGCCATCCAACATCCATCCAATTCACCTGATATGGCTCCCTGTGACTTTTTTTCTGTTTAATTGAATCAAAAACCACTCCGCGGAACGCCTTTTAACAGCCGAAAAAAAGTAATGGAAAAATCGAAGCCGACTACGGTGGCTATACCGAAAATGGAGTTCCAGCAATATTTGGAAAGGTGAATCAAACGCTGGCATAATTGCTGTTAATGAAGAGTACTTTGAAGGCGATAATATAACCTTTGAGTAAGAAACTTTTATTTTGAATTTTGTGAATATATTCCAGAAACCTGAAGCTTCGAATATATAAAACAGTCATAAGGCCTACACTGACATACGGTTGCGAAGTGTGCGTGCTGAAATCAAATGAAGTCGATCAATTAATTTGTCCGAAACAAAGATTCGCACAAAGATAAATACGCTTCTGTATGATTGATTAAGAGTGGTATCTCTTCATATAACTATATAAATAATTTCATGTACAAACTATTTATTGTTAATTTGACAAGAGATATCAAGGAATAAAAAAAAAACAAAAAATGACTGGAAGATGATACTTATCGCATTCGGTACAATGACAAGTTAGAGTTGAGAGAAAAGAAAAGGTTTTCTGCATCGCATCGTCACTGCTGATGAAAAATGGATCTATTATGATAACCCCACACGTTGCTAAATTGGTCTAGAAATATTTAGAGGGACTGGCATTGCTTCTTCGCATTACCATCTGTTTTGAACAATGCATTCAGCTCTTATTGGAGAGCCTGCCAAGTGTTCACTTCTTACGAGAGCATCGCAAACTGGCTCAATGAATGGATCAAGTCAAAAGGACTCGAATTTTTGGTCAGAGGAATCCGTATGCTGCTTGAAAGATGAAGTAGAATTGTAGCTCCCAATGGCACAGGCTTCACATAATTTCATATATTATGTAATTGTTTAAATAATTCGTAATTTTGGCTAAGAAAGGACGGAAACTTATTCCCCTACCCAACCGAACAGCATCGACACAAAAAAATCTGTAAAATTTAATAAAAAAATGAAAAAGAAATTATTATTGTCCTTTTAAATTTGTTATTAAATTTTGGAAATTTTTTTGTGTCGATGTTTCGACGATATATAAAATTGAATAAACTATCGTCATAATGAATGTATAATAACCGAATGGGTTGGTGCGCGACTACCATTCGGAAGTGCATAAGTTCGAATCAATGCGGTCATCTATGGCAGGCAATGGCGAACCCACCCATCTGGTTGTCTGGCACTAGTAATTTGCAGTGGCCAAAGCTCTACACCTGTCAAAATACTGCCACGAAATGCCTCCGCATGTCTTCGTTACAAAACCTTCACAACAAGGCTTCAATGCTCCCGGTCAAGGAACACAGTCAGATCGTCAGCAAGCAGGTTCTGTTAAGGTGCAACCGTCGGAATCACGCCTGCATGTACGAAAGCCTGATTCAGCTCCCAGGCGAGTCAGGAGACATCTACTACTCACCTTACATCCCTCTCTCTTTAGACCCAACCTGTCGATACAGCATGTTTTCTGGGTTTGCCGTTAGATGAGTTAGACGAAGACAACTAGTGATTACACCGCACTGACAGGGTTTAGTACGCTGCTACAACAACTTACAATTCAACGGAGGTGGTATTTAATGACTAGTGCTATTCAAGTCTACCCAAGTAGCAACTGGCAGTCCAAGCCTCACGAGCTTTAGTATGCTTTAAGTAAAATTAATTGTACGTTCTCGGTGGCTTCAGACTAAATCTCTTCAACTCTCTTACTCACCTGTCTATTTTATTTTATTTTTTGTTTTTTTTTTTTAATTTTTTTTTTTTCCATTATAAATCACAATTTGTTAATATTAACAATAAATAATTGGTGTTAGGGCTTGGAATTAAAATGTCCCTTCCCTTTGAAAGAGATCATTATTGTCTTTGGTGGTATTTAGTTACAATTTTACTAATACATATTGTAGTTTTCTATAATTTTATATTATTATATTTTATTTTATATTACAGTACGAGTAAGATCTTTGGGTGTTTTGCGTTTTAGTCTTCTTGGTTTAAGTTCCATTTCCGGTATCAGTTTCATCTCATGGTTTTTGTGCTCTAATAGTCGCAAGATGTGCTTACTGCTGCTTCTTTTTACTGCTTCAGTGACAGTGTCTATGCCGAGGTCGCGGTGAATGTCGTCATTTTTTATGAACCAATTTGCGTTTGTGATTGCCCTTAGCATCTTAAATTGACTTCTCTGAATGATTTATAGGTTTGATTTACTGGCAGTCCCCCAAATTTCTAGTCCGTAGGTCCATGTCGGTCTGATTATTGATTAGTAGGGTTGATTGTTTTCCTAGTAGCCAGTAGAGTTGTCGGAATTTGTTTTTCATCTCGTTTCTCTTGTTTAGTATGTGTTTTTTTAATGTGAGTTTTGAGTCAATCGTCAATCAAACCCATTTTTCAAACCAATGTGTTGTAGCTGATACCGTATCTTGCAGTGTTTTTGTTGCTGCTTCTTTATTGTGGTTAGCTGACATTAAAACTGTGTCATCGATCCTCGAGTAGTTGGCGTTGGTATATCTGCTGTGTATACTAAGTATAGTATGGGGCCCAGTACGCTTCCTTGAAGTACTCCAGCAGACACCGTCAAGATAAAAGAGCACTCATCGTCATATTTTATGAAGAAGTGCCTATCAGTCATGTAGCTTTTAAGGATATTAAATATGTTAAGTGGTAAAATGGTTTTTAGCTTATATAGAAGTCCTTTGTGCCATACTCTGTCAAAAGATTTTGCGATGTCCAAATACACGGCAATGCAATATTTCTTCATATCAAAGTCGTCTGTAATTTTGTTTACCACTCTGTGAATCTGTTGCACAGTTGAATGTTGTTTTCGGAAACCGAACTGGTGTGAGGGGATAGCGTCTTTTTGTTTTAGGATCGGGTCAATTCTGTCAAGAGAGGATGGGCAGCAAGCTAATTGATCTGTACGAGCTAGCAACAGTGGCGTTCTTGTTTGGCTTGGAGATCGCTATAACTTGTGCAACTTTCCATGCTTTTGGGAAGTATTGTAATCTAGCTATTCCGTTGAAGAGGTCTCGTATGTAGTTTATTATAGTATCGGGTAGCTCCTTTAGTATTTTTCCATTTATTTGGTCATATCCCGGTGTCTTTTTGTCCTTAAGTTTCTTTATATAATATTTGATTTCTTCTGTTGTCGTGTTTTGTATTGTGTGGACTGCATTCTCAGTTGTGTTTGGCAGCTCAATGTCTTTATTATCCATGCTATTTGTAAATATTGATTTAAAGTGGTCAGCTAATATTTCAGCCTTTTCTTTGCTTGTTCTAGCCCATGTGTTGGAATTTGTTTTTATTGGAGGCTTGTGTATGGTTGTTTTAGTGAGTTTTTTAGTTGATTTCCATAGGGAATAGTTGGTAACTGTGGTTGTTTCGAGGCTGCTAAGGTACTTCTTCTGTTGATTGTCATTATGTTCTTGGAGAATTTTTTTGAGTTCATTTGGTGATTTGTTTAGTTTAGTTTTATCGGCTGGGTGTTTGGAGCGTTGCCAGTCTTGCCTGAGTTTACGTTTTTGTTTAAAATAAAAGCAGGGATTTTCTTTGTTATTAAGGTGTATAATATTGGTGTCGATTGTGTTACTGCTTTTATTATGTTATCGTTTAAGTATACGATTGCATTGTCCAGTTCGGAGGAGGATTTCAAAGAGACTCGAGTTTCCATGTTTTCTTTTATGACATCACGATATATATTCCAGTTCGTCTTATGGTTATATAGCGAGGTGATGATTTTTCTAACAGATCTATCCTGGAGCGTTATTATTAATGGTGAGTGGTCTGATGATGAGTCAAGGTATGATTTTATTACAATGTTTTCATGAGTCAAGTTTTTCGTAATACAGAAGTCGATTAAGTCAGGAAGTTTTTTAGTGTCAGTTGGCGAATACGTCGGTTCTCATGTGCTTAATATTCTGTTGTTATTTGCCTTAATGGCCTCATTAGGTGTCTTCCTTTCGTGGTGGTTATCGTAGATCCCCATGTTACGTGCTTAGCATTGTAGTCTTCCCCTGCTAGGTATCGATTTCCAACTGATTTAAGATAATCAAGGTATTGGTGTTTTGTATTATTATACTTGGGTGGACAATAAACAGCTGATATATTTATTGGGCCAGTCAAAGTGTTGATGGAGACTGTAGTCGCCTGTATATGTTCTGCTTTATATTCATCCATTTCTACGTATTTTATTGCTCTTTTTATTATGATAGCTGCGCCTCCATGAGCTTTGTTGTCTATTTAATTGACTCATTACTTGTCAGGTTGGCTCAACTATAACGTAAATATCATCAATGATGCGATGCTTTGCCTTCCAAATTAGCAAATTTTTGTCTTTTTCGAATGAAATGCTTGGATTTGTCAGATTTTCAGACTTTTCTGACCAAAATATTTTAAAATAATAAATAGAATTTTACTTTTCTTGCTGCCTATACTTGGTGGCCCTATGCTTCACTATGAAGTGGAAGGCAAAAATATATACCTTGCGTCAATTTTTTTCAGCCGATATTGCTCCAAAAAAATATGCGCTAATTGACATCTAATTATTTCACATACTAATAGCTAAAATAAATTTTCAACAAATTTGACAGGTAAATACCCATACAAACAACTTTGATTCAATTCAGGTAAGAAGCTGAGCTCGTCGTTTTACTTATTTTGTGGGCTTTTCGGAGCAATCGCATGCAGAGGTTCTTTCTTTCATAGATTTTCATATATAACTACAATAAATTAATCCACTTTTCATCGTAATATCAGATGTATATTTTTTTATTGTAATACATATCAAATGCATACATATAAATATTTAATAAATCGTAAGTACGTAATTTTGTATATGGAAGCATAACTTACAGTCTACTTAAACGAGCAAATATCACTTACAAAATGGACGTGATGTTTTACAGTTTTTGATTTAATCAATGAATATCTTGGACAGTTATAAAAAAATAACTATTTGTCAGCGCTTTTTGCGATTTGCATATTTCTTGTTTTTTTTTTTTAACAAATTTAATTTTTCTAAGTATTTGCTTAGGTGGCTAATAACTTCTTCAATGATGTATTCGTTGCTTATTAATACATTTTTTTTGCTTATTCAATAAATTTTTTTTTCGTATCCACGGTTTTTCATTAATTTTAAAGCTAAATAAATTACTAATATTAAGTACTGAGTGTGTAATTGACGTTAGCACGCCGGTGTATGAGTCAACTACGATTCAGAAAAAAGTGGAAACTTGTAAATAATATTTCAAATTTTTCTATGAAAGCAACTGACTTGATGCAATCACAATTTCAACGGCATTTCAGCAAATTTCAGAGTTTATAAAAAATATTTGCAACCGGTTAATTATTACCTTCACGATTGAAACTTTATGGTGATCACATTTGAAATGTTTATCATGACTTCAGAATTTTTCCACTAGTCCACTGCAAGAGTGTCATATTACAAAACGAAGTTTTAAGATAAGTATTGCGTAATGAGAAAAAAAATGTGTTTGCTATTACCTAAGGAGGCATAGCGGATTGAGAACTGCAAATCTGGTTTTCTCAATACTTTGGTTCATGACACTCTTCCAGTGAACACGCGATATGTTGTGCAAACAGTGTTGGGCAAAAGTTTTCGTCCCCACATTATAAACTGGCCACCTAGATCATGCCATCTCACTTCAGTAGACTACTTTTTATGGTGTATTTTTGAAAAGGAAAGATTATATGAATAAGTCAACAATAATTGCAGAGCTGAATCACAACATTCGGATCGAGATTGCTGAGTTCAATGCAATAAAGTGTGTGCAAGTCCCTGAAAATTTCATTCCCCGTATGAGAACCTGTTGAGGTGCCGACGACGGTCATTTAAATGAAGCCATTTTTCACATGAAATTGTTAAGAACCTTACTTTGAATAAAAATAGTTAAATCTGAAAGAATCTACATTTTTTGTATTAAAATGTTTACAGGTTTTATTTTGAGACAACATCTAATCTGGGCGGGTCTTATGAAATACCCTTTACTAAGAAAATTTTCGAAAGCGAACGCTAGAAACGCATTTTATTTTTCTCTATCAAATATTGAATGAAGTAAAAAGTTCTGAATATACGTTATGGAGATTGTCGCCCCATAACGACGCAGGTCCACGCTCCTTCGGGATCGGACGACTAAGCTGAGCGCTAAGCTACCGTGGGGGACGGCAGTTTGCGCATAGCCAGACAGCCACTAGTAGAAGGGTGTCGCCTCTAAAGAAGAGAAGGGATTGTTTTAGTGGTCATACCACTCAACGCAGTAGACGGCGGTTGCTGTTAGGGCGAAGGCATTTTGAGAACCTTACCTAACCTTCAGAAAACGTTTCTTGACAGTTTTGTAATGTTAGTGAAGTCAGCTGTGTGTTACAGCGTTTCAAAATGTAGGGAAAAAGGAAGAAAAATCGATACATTCTACTACTACGGCCAAGGTGAAAATTCGGAGCAGGCAGCCAAAAAATGCGTCAAATGCAATAGCAAAGCCGTGACTCCAATGATTACTCTCTGATATGCGAAAATATCGAGAATGTTCATAATAATAATTATAGAAATCGTTGAGTTCAATCGTCATTCCATTGCCCAAGAAATGAAGATTAGTCCGACAACTATTTGAAACCATTTCTGTAAGAAAAATTATATCTATGAAATATGATAAAGATCTCAGCCTTGCAATCTAACGGCGAATCTCACTTGCCAACAAGTGCTACTTTGGATTAAGTAGGAAATTCTAGGGAGTAGGTGTTATCCTCCCTCGACGAACAAAGCTAACACTTTATAAGTCCCTCTCAATTGTATGGCTCAGAAGTTGAGATGATAAAAACATCCAATCAGGCGTCCCTTGGAGTGTTTGAGCGAAAGATTTTGCGCTTTTAGATTTTAGCGCTTTTGTACGTTGGCGACGATGACTATCGAGGGCGATGGAACAGATACAGCGGCTCCGCTCGCTAGGCCATGCCACCCAAATGGATACAAAAGATTCGGCTCTGAAAGTATTTTATGCGCTACCAACTGGTAGTGGCCGAGGAAAAGAAAGTCCTCCTTTGAGAGAACAGACTCTGTGAAAGTTTTTTGGACTGTCAGCGCTTTAGAGCGACATAGATATAGTGCAGCGAATAAAGATCGAGCGGTTCCACTGGCTACGTCTACACGTCCGAATGCTTACAAACGCTCTCGCTCTGGAAATAATCAATACGAAATCAGCTGGTGGTAGTCGAGAAAGGGGAAGATCTCCTTCCCGTTGAAAAGAAGGTGGAAAAGGATTGGATTTCACTTTTCGTGCCCAGCTTAGAGAGCCGGAGAAGCAAGGAAAGCGGTTATCGCGCTCATGAAGAATAAAGAGGAGTATATCTTAGTTATTTGATCCCGATATAAAGCGAAAAAATGTTGTGAACTTTTTACTGCATCTAATATAATGAAAGTCTATTTTACTAAGGAACAAAATGAATGCTTTTAGGGGTAATTTTAAAAAGCTTCTCAATAAAACTATCTGCCATTCGGAGTCGCCTTACGGAGACGCACACTATAAATTGGAGGGGAGCTCAGCCAAACACCGAAATTTCAAGCCAATCAGAGCAAAGCTGAGGGAGTTACAGCACTTTTACTGGAAGGTAATATGTCAAAGATTGGAGGCCAATCAGAGCAAAATTGAGGGAGTTACAGCACTTTTTCCGAGCAGATTTGAAAGTTTAGCTGGTGCGGCATTTTAAACTATTTTGGGATTTTTTTGAGATTTATGCGTCAGCTTTACTGCATTGGAACAAAGTAAATACAACACTTCATATTGTCGAATAGGAAAAGTCTTCAAAAACTAGTGTTAGAATTATTTTTTAAGAAAATCAATATAATATGGGTGAAAAATAGAACCAAAGTGTATAAAGAAGATGGATGGTGAAGTTAGAAAACTTGTTGCGAAATAAAAAAAGGTTTACTTTGTTTTTGCCCACCAAATAAAATAAATAATTAGTAATAAAAAAATAAATAATAAATAAATAAGTAAATAAATAAATATTATTAACAATAAATTGAGCTCAAGGTCGGAAAGCGTACACTTTTATTTATTTGATTAATGCATATTTTGTCTGCAGAAGTTATACTCAAAATCTTAAGCTAGAACTCCATACCAAGAGTCCCAGACGTAAAAGTTTTAAGTACTTTATTCAGCCGACAAATATTACAGCTGATTAAAGCGCACAAAGACACAGCGGCTGAAACCCTTGATATGAAGTTCTAGCTTTACGGCTATGGCTGTTGGACTCGATAATATAAAATTGTGTGTTTGCTTTGAATTTCGGCTTTAAGCTCCACTTAGTGTGTATAAAATTTACAATTCGATGGCAAAAAATAAAATAAAATTAACAAAAAAAATTAACCATAAGTTATCTTACTTCAGCAGCTCTTAAAAGGCTCTGATGCGATTTTTCACTCGAATTCCATTTGTTTTTTTCTAATAATTCTAAAACAATTTTTTTGGCGATTTTTCCCATCAAACATTATGAAGTTTTCGGCTTTTACCTCAACTTAGTGCCAAAATTATTTCCAATTTGACGGCCGAAAACAAAATAAAATTAACAAAAAAAAAAAAAATTAACGATAAGTTTTCTAACTTCAGCAGTCGCGTTCTCATACACTCTGTTGCGATTTTTCACTCGAGTTCTATTATTATTACTATTTTTTAATAATTCTAGCAATAATTTTTTGATGAATTTACCCATCAAACATTATGAAGTGTTCGTGCTTGGGTAACAGAATGAAGCGCTTTTTTTAGCCCAGCACTGTATGCATACAGTAGCCCAGTAGCGTTCATTATAACTTTCATGACCACCTAACCTATTATTATTTACATCACTTAGCGATTCTCATTAAATTGAGTACCATTATGACTTCTATCATCAGCAGCAGTAGTAAACAAATCTTTAAATACATTTTCGCACATCATCACTTTTCCCTTCCCCCCATGCTTTTTTTCGTTCCACTTGCCAACTCCAGGGCATGTGATTAGAAGGCATGGGTAACGCCACCATTTGGTTTCTCTGATACAGGCGTTACTGCCAGCGCTTGATTATCATACGAATATTCTGTCGCTACTGTTGTTGGTGTTGAGCTGTTCTCTGCTGGATAGCGTGTGCTTACTGGTGTAGTTATTGTCATTACTGAACCTTCGGCCCCTGAAAAGAGATAGATAATCAAAATTTATATGGTAAGTCAAACTGACACCTCTCCATTTCCAAACCTTTCTTGCTTGCGCCTTACCTGTTACGCTGTAGATTTGAGATGGCGCCCGTTCCATATCACCGTTTATTGCCATAACATTCGGTATTGTCGCACCGATTACTAAATCTTTGCCGTTGGCCTCCACTCCCGCGGCTTCGTGCTGTTTATGCAGCTTCTTTAGCATCAACGTGCAGAAGCGCTTGCGTCGCAGCCACCGCACGCATTTGTAGATGTAGCGGATTGCGATGAGTGCGAGTAGTACGACCAGTAGGATCAGTATTGTATTCTGTTGCTCGTGAATGCTGTGTAACTCGGCTTTGAGTGGATCGTATTTATTGTAGTCTGAAAGAGAGTTTATAGAGGATGGAGATGAGTGCGAGTATCCTGGGGTGAAATTATTAGTTGATTTATTAATCATTTAAATTTTTATATGAGGAGACGATGTGAAAACAAAAATAGTAAACACAGAATTTTTATCAATGAAAATATCTGTACAAAGCTTTGTATAGCGTCTATAATGCTACAAACTGGCGCAAAATTAATCAAAATTTGTTTTTGAGCAACTTTTCTACTAAATACAAAAATTATTTTCGGTTATGAAAATCTTTATTTTGACTTTAACCTGGAAAAGGAGCGCTCGTCTGGTTTTGCAGCCTTACTACGCCATTTCAGAAAAATACAAAAGTCTTTCGATAGGGTGATTAATTTTGTGCCACCTTGCAGACGCTTCGATTTTCTAGAGGAGATTTCCTATTGGTAAAATATGGCGATCAACGTGAACGATTTCAACTTTTATTGTTTTTTAGCGAAATCCTGCGAATGAGAAGAAGTTTCGCATAAGAGTTACCCTTAAGACTAAATGGAAGAGGAAGAGTGGCTTCTGGAGTAAAACTCTCAAGAAAGTGAAAAAGTAGTGAAAATATACCTACAATTTATAAGAAGTACTAAACTAAGTTCCCGCTGTTTGTCAATAGATGCCGCCAGCGGTGTGTGCTAGTCGATTCTAACATAACCTAAACGTCATAAACCAAGCTTAGACATATGGTAAACAAACTCCTTCGACAGATTAGTGATTTTTTTTTGGTATTATATACATTTGGTTTTGTGAAAATGTCAGATTTTGTGCCGAGTAATCGTCATTTGCGGGAACTGTTGACTTTCCTCTTTCATTCGACAAAAAAACGGCGGCTCAAGCGTATCCAGAGCTACAAAAAGTTTATGGAGATGCTGCTTTGAGTGAAACAACGTGCTGAGATGAGAGATGAGACGGTGATTTTAATGTTGACGACCGTCCGCGTGAAGGAAGGTCAAAAACCTTCGAAGACGCTGAATTCGAGGCATTGCTCAATGTGGATCCGTGTCAAACGCAAGAAGAGCTTGCTTCAGTATTAGGAGTTACCCGCCAATCCATTTCCAAGCGATTGCATGCTTTGGGAATGATTCAGAAGCAGTGGACTTGGGTTCCTTATGAGTTAAAACCAAGGGATGTTGAACGTCGTTTTTTCGCCTGTGAACAACTTCCCCAGCGGCAAAAAAAGAAGGGTTTTCTTCATCGCATCGTGACGGGTAATGAAAAATGGATTCATTACAGCAATCCAAAGAAAATAATGCCGTGGGGCCTGCCCGGTCATGCTTCTACGTCGTCGCCACGGCCGAATAAACACGCTGCTAAGGTTATGCTACGATTTTTGTGGGACCAAGTTGGTGTTATTTATTATGAAATGTTAAAACCAAGCGAAACCATCACTGGGGATCGACTTCAATTCATGTCGACTTCAATTGATTGAGTCGAGCACTGCGCGAGAAGCGGCTGCAATACGCAGAGAGGCATGAAATGCTCGGTGTCACGTCGCCAAACCCGTTAAAACCTACCTGAAATACTGAAATAGGAAATCCTACCCCGCTCACCATATTCTCCAGATATTGCGCCGTCCGATTATCACCTGTTCCGATCGATGGCATATGGCCTAGCTGACCAGCAGTTCCATTCATATGAAGACATCACAAATTGGCTTGATCCGTGGATAGCTTCAAAAGATGAACAAGCTTACCGCGACGGTATACGAGATCTACCAGAAAGATGGGAAAAAGTAGTGGCCGGCGATGGGCAATACTTTCAATGATTCACTAGTAACCATTTTTTCAGAATAAAGTTATATTTTCATCAAAAAAAACAAAAAAAAAAACAGAGAACTTAGTTGCGCAACTAATAAAATTTGAAAAATATCGTACAAAAGATTAAAATGGCGTAATAATAGTTGTGGACCGTTTTTTAAAGCCTATTATTAAAACACATTTCGTTAAAAATTATATAGAGAATTTACATTAAAAGTGGATCGGTTCATTCGGAAATGAAAATAAAATTAAAGTGTTTTTAAAAGAGCTTTAAAACTCAAAATTATAATACAAAACAGAATTATTATTGGAATGATTGCTCTTTATTATAATTTGGTAGAAATTTCATTACATTTATTTTTCAATATGATATATGGCATATGTCCGCCACGACTACGAGTTACATGATCCATTCAATCAGTGAAATTTTTGACTACTTTTTCCAATAAATCTGAATAATAAATCTAAATGAACCCAGTCACCAAAAATTCGACACAAACGAGGATCATTTGGCTTAAATTCTTGCATGAGCTGTATTTTATGGGAACCAAGTTCCTTCCGTGAAGTTTTCCATCTAGTCTTAGGACAAAGACCAACAAGCGGAGAGCGGCGATGTGTCGACATTTCAGCGTCTCCTTCAACACTTCGCTCTATGAACTTCGCGCACAGATTTTCTTTCCCAACGTAAATCATCACAATTTGGAGAAGCGTTGTTCTGGCGTTAAACGATTCATGATGACTTGAAATAGTTTAGTCAACAGAAATGTCAACACAGTTTGCATTCTTAGCTGTCAAAGCACAGTTAACGATATCTATGTATAGTTCTCATGTTTGATCTGTTTCCGGAATTTTTTATTATGATATTCTTAGAAATAAATCAGTTTCTTCTTAAATTTGTTTGACGACGAGACGCTGGCTGGATTAGGGTTGGGTTAACCGCTTCATGCTACTGATGAAATTCATTAGGAAGCGAGCTCACAGCATGCACTCCTCGCGGGCAAAGTCAAATAGGATCACCCTCAAAATTCTAGAGCTGAAGCTTTATTAACCTTAGAAGCTATCTCGAATGCATCCGATCCGCATGTGACCAGAAGTATTTTGTGAACTTGTAAGTTTGTACATACACTTGCCCAGTAAGAGTTGTCCGATGAGTTGCCAAGAAGCTCATCTTTCTAGGCACAGACCACAAGTACCCCTAATTCTTTTACTTTGCGGACCTCACATGTCCACTGTCTAGGTAACTCAAACACTCAGCATGTTTTTTGCTGAGCATGTTTGCGGATGCGATCGAAGGAAAAGTCAGGTATTCGCCGTTAATTTTCAATCCCTGTGCATCTAATCAAGTATTTTTGACAACATTAACTTGCCTGCTTCAGTTGCTTCTTTGATCGCAGCTACTTCCACTTGGAACACATTGCGGGGGCCCGGTAGACTGATATTGAGTTTGATAGGGAGATTCTCCCATAATATGTACTGCTCCGTCAAAGCTTCCATCCAACTACGCGCCATCCGGAAACAGGTCCACTAGGCCCTAACAGTAAGTACGACGTACGTATTTTAGATGTGCATTGGTTCGATTTTAGTAGGTGATTTAAGTATATGAATCGAGGATCTAGCATCAAGTAGCTCGAAGATCCGTACTCGCTGTGACTGACGACTTGGAAATGTTAAATACTGAAATTCTGTTTTAACAGTCGTTTTTGATGTTGAGGGACAGAAACAAATCATTTCATGCGAAATCAGGGCTCTAAGGTGGATGACCCATTAATTCGATCTTTTGAGTGCTCAAAAACTGTCTTTTGTGAGCCGATGCGTGAGAGCTCGCACTACCTTGATTCGATTTCAGTGGCTAGTTTTCCCTAATGCTCCGAAAACTACTGCCAAATAAATATTTATGTATCACTCAGAATTGCCTATTTTAAGTTTCTCTAGTGGCAAAGTAGCGACATGACCAGATTTCCCTAAAAAAACATGGGACCATTGGCTTTGAGGTGCACTCGTACTACCGATTGCTGCTTTGTTTCTGACGCATATTCATTGATCAAAGATTCGTCATCTATTACGATGTCATAGATGTGCTTTGCGCCACCACGGCTGAATTTCTTTAACATTTCTTTACGTCAATCGACACGAGTCCTTTTTTGGGAGATTGTCAAATTATGCGTTATCCAGCGAGACGACGAAATATTCATGCAGTTTTGAATATATGCTGCTTCCACTAATAACCAAGGACGCCTCACGAGATGTGATATGTTACAAGATAATTTTGCATTATCAATTGTTGTGGCACTTTGTTTCTGGCACAAAAACCGTTTTTCGACGGCCTTTACGAAATTCACGATCAACCTCCATGTGAGCCTCCTTGTACCAACCACTGTGAAGGCAAAGTTTGGTGCTGCTACGGCAACAGTCGAAGTAAGTTGATCAGTGTTCTCCTATCTCGATGGAAAATCGTAATAACTTGTCGCATGAAAATTTGTCCTTTCTATTTTTCTATCTTTTTGGCGAGATGCATTTTTCAACTCACGAAAATCAAAAACAAAAAAAAAAAATACAACTCGTAAGTAAAAGTGTTATATGCAAGTTTTTGCTGAAAAATATCAAATTTTTCGATAAAAATATCGAATTATGGCTCGTCTCACGGCAAAGGCGTGAAATATTCTATAAAAGGCAACCCTCGTATAAAATATGGTGCCTGAGTGATTGAGTTCTGTAGCTCAAATAATCTTTTCCATCATCAGGGTAAAGAAGTTACCCAGTCTGAGGCCTTGTTTGGTATCAAACAGCTTGCAGAGGTCCTTTCCAATTCTGACGGAACCTTGGTATTGCTCAATGCCATTTTGCAGAGCTGTATTGGTGTGGCGGGGATATAAAATACAGACAAGGCAGTCTATTGGAAACTAATATATTTCGCGTGCTTTTGATGTTTCAGAATCCTCCAGCTACTATACTGAAGTCACTGCGCCAAATATTATAGAAATTTTATTTCTGCATATTTTCGTTATTAAATTTAAGACAATTTTCCAATGCTCTCTGGAGGTTATTAGCATTGAATTACCGATAATGTACTCAAAATTCCTATTAATCTAATTAAATTTAACACGCGAAAAAATGCAAGCGGCACTTCTCATTTTCCTAATTTTCGTATTCATGCGCAAAGTAATTGAATGTGACTTGATAAAAAAGCAGAAAAATAAAAGCAAAAAAAAAATGAAAAGCAAAAAAAGAAACGAAAAATGAAAAGCAAATAAAAACGTTTTGTTGAAAAAAGAAATCACACCAGTAATGCAAACAAATCGCCGTCTGGTGTGCAATGCAATTCGAGCTGCCGTTAACAGCGAAAATTTGTAGGTAAATGGGAGTAGAAAAAATAAATAGTTGCTGTGTTTTATGCAACTTTTTTCTGTAGTTTTGTGGAGAGTAAAATAAGTAGAATTGCCGCTATTGCATGATTTTACTGAAAGGCCATTGGAAAATGAATAGTGAAGCTGTTTGAGGTGTGTGAAACATTGAATGCTAATATTTCCGTTTATCTTTGTTCGATAGTATAAGCAAATTCTGTTTACTAACTTGCATGAATGATATTGAATTATAAGGAGACATCTTATAGAGAAAAAATATAACTTCAAAGCGTATGCGCAAAGCTGCTACACGTAGAGGAAATGACGTGATGATAGAAAAATTTGCAAGTGTTGAAGGAAAAAAGTCTACAAAAATGTAGTACTAACTGATAAACAATTTAGTAAGTGGAGAAAACCATATTTCAAAATAAATAGTTGTATGAGTTTTTACATATATTTGTTTATTTTTCAGGTACTCAACTGATAGCAGGGTTGGGTTGTGAAGTTTTTTCATATTCCTATACCCTAAAACAGGCCACCTCCAGCACAATCGACTTTATTTCATTACAATATAGGGGGTGTTTTTTAAGAGCTTGAGAACTTGAAATTATAATAAAAAACAGAAATATTGTGAGAATGATTTTTTTATTATAATCTGGTAAATAATTTCATGGCAATTATTTTGATATCCGGCATATGGCCACCGGGACTTTGTCCATAAGTTTTCCAATAATTCTAAATGAGTCCAATGAGCAAAAATGCAATGCAAGAGATGATTGTTTGACCTCAATTCTTGCACGGGCTGTATTTCATAGGCACGTAAGCCAAGATCCTTGCGTAAAATTGTCCACGTAGTCGAACGGCAAAGGCCAGCAAAGTGAGTGCGCCTTCTTCAACACTGCGCTATATGAATTTCACGAAGATAAAGTAAATTTTCACAATTTGGAAGCATTATTCTGGCGTTAAACGATTCATGATGACTGGCCAAACGGAATAGAAATGTCAAGTTGTCAAATGTCAGTTTATCGGCTGCCAGACCATAGTTATCAATATCGAGAGGTCTCATGAATTATAAAAAAACACCTTATGTATCTTCTAAAATTATTATAAAAGCACAGAATATTGAAAAATATTGTCCATTATACTTATTTATTGGCTAAAGGAGTAAGTTTCCGTCCTTTCTTAGCCAAAGTTACGAATTATTTAAACAATAAACTAATAAAGGGGGTTTAAGTTTCAAGGGCCGGTGTTGATTTTGATTTGAAAATACATTTTTTTTAGGAAATTTTTGCCATTTCTCTTTACTATGATAATATTGGTATCAAAATATCAGCGAAATGACAGCCGCGGCCTCGGCGGCACACCTCTATTCGATGGTCCAAATTTTCGATAACGCTGAGGCATAATTGAGGTTTTATGCCGTTAATGTGCCGAATTATCTCATCCTTCAGCTCTTGAATTATTACTGGCTTATCGACGTACACCTTTTGTTTCAAATAATCCCAAAGAAAGAAGTCCAACGGTATCAAATCACATGATCTTGGCGGCCAATTGACATCGCCGCGACGTCAGATTATTCGGCCATCAAATTTTTCGCGCAAAAGAGCCATTGTTTCGTTAGCTGTGTGACAAGTGGCAACGTCCTGTTGAAACCACATATCGTCCACATCCATGTCTTCCAATTCGGGCCATAAAAGGTTCGTTATCATCTCACGATAGCGAACACTATTCACAGTAACTGCCTGACCGGCCTCATTTTGGAAAAAATGATGCAGCCGGCCCATAAACCTCACCAAACAGTCACTCTTTGTGGGTGCATTAGTTTTTCGGCTGGATTATCATTCGCCCAAATGCGGCAATTTTGCTTATTGACGAATCCACTGTGGTGAAAATGTGCCTCATCACTGAAAATGATTTTCTTCGAAAATTGGTCATTCACTGTTGCCATTTTCTGCCACCACTTTAACGCGTTGCTCGATTGTGTATCTTTCCATGGCTCAAATTGAGTTAGTCTGAAATTAAAAAATGCCAAATGAAATGCAGAAAAAAACTTGACGTTTAGGTGTGGTTCACATTCAATATCGGGCCTTGAAATTTAACAACCCTTTACATGATATTATGTGAAGTATGTGCCATTGGAAGCTATAATTTTACTCCATCTTTCAGGCAGCATACGGATTCCTGTGACGAAAAATTCGAGTTCTTTTCAATTGATCCATTCATTGAGCCAGTTTGCGATGCTCTCGTAAGAAGTGAACCGCTCTCCAATAAGGGCTGATTGCATTGATCGTCATCGTCCACGCTTTTGCGCCATACGTTAGATTTGTTCGTCGAGAGAGGACTTTACTGCTCAATTGCCTACTTGGTCCAAGAATCACTTGTTGGCAAGAGATATTCTACGTTGGATTTCCAGACTGGCATTATTATCGGCGTTAATGCTGGTTCCCAAATAAACGAAGTCTTTCACAACCTCAAAATCATGACTGTCAACAGTGTGACGAGGGTGCTGATACGCAAGTGCGCCAACTGTTTGTTTGAAGACAGGAGGTACTTCGTTTTGTCCTCGTTCTCCACCAGACCCATTCGCTTTGCCTCTTTATCTAGTTTGGAGAAGGCAGAGCTAACAGCGCGGTTGTTAAGGCCGATGATGTCAATATCATCGGCATACGACAGCAATTGTACGCTCTTGTAAAATATTGTGCCTGAGCGACTAAGTTCTGCGGCTCGTACAATCCTCTCCAACATCAGGTTAAAGAAGTCACACGACAGCGAGTCACCCTGTCTGAAACCTCGTTTGGTATCAAACGGCTCCGAGAGGTCCTTCCCAATTCTGACGGCACTGCTGTTGAGCAACGTCATTTTGCATAGCCGTATTAGTTTTGTGGGGATACCAAATTCAGACATTGCGCCATACAAGTAACTCCTTTCCGTATTGTCGAATGCAGCTTTGGAATCAACGAAAAGATGGTGTGCACCGATTCTCCTTTCATGGGTCTTTTCCAAGATTTGGCGTATTGTAAATATTTGGTCGATGGTAGACTTTCCAGGTCTAAAGCCATACTGATAAGGTCCAATCAGTTGGTTGACGGTGGGCTTCAGCCTTTCACACAATACGCTCGAAAGAACCTTATAGGCGATATTTAGAAGACTAATCCCGCGATAATTGGCACAGGTTACAGGATCACCTTCTTATGGATTGGACAGAGCACATTTAAATTCCAATCGGCAGGCATGTTTTTATTCGACCATATTGGAAAAGGGACAGGAAGTTGCAATGTCGGCCGTACTATATTAAATATTTCAGGACCGATGTGGCCTGGCGTTGTCACGCAGCAAAATCAGTTTGTCATGGCTACCATCCCATTCCGCCCACTTTTCTTTGAGAGCTCGATTCAAACGCATTAGTTGCAGTCGATACCGATCGCCAGTGATGGATTCAGATGGTTTAAGGAGTTCATAACAGATGACACCTTTCTAATCCCACCAGATGCACGACATAACCTTTCAAGCATGAATAGTTTTTTTCGCTGCCGATAGACCTGGTTCACCTGGCAGGCTCCAACTTTTTCGACGCTTGGGGTTATCATAATAGATTCATTTTTCATCGCCAGTGACGATGGGATGCAGAAAACCTTTACTTTTCTGCCTTCAAGGAGGATCTCAAACGTCTCTCGATATCCATTTCATTCAATTGAAGTTGCACCCAGTTGCCTGCTTTCTGGACCGTTCCCATCGCTTGCAAACGTTTACCGACGGTTGATCTGTCAACGTCAAACTCTTTAGACATATCATCAAGGGTTCGACATGCGTCTTCATCCAATAATTGTTGCAGTTGAGTAACTTCGAAATTTTTCGGTTTCGTTTCGCGATCTTTATCACTCATATCGAAATTGCCACTTTGGAAGCTTCGAATCTACTCTTTAAAGTTGTATTTAATGGAAAGTTGTATTTAATGGAGCATGATTACCGTAAATATTAATCAATAAGCGACACGTTTCAGCTGCACTTTTCTTTAAAAGGTAATAATGAAGCATTACTTCCCGCAAAAGCAGTTTTTTCGGAACGAACGTAGACATTTTTCCGCTTTTGCGACGTCCTCCAGACCTTCAAACAAAGGGGCTCCCAGGCATTTTAGACGCGTTTTTAATAATGCTATATTATGTCGGACAAACGCACAGAAGGTGTTCTAAAGTTTCCTTAACCTCCTCTCTGCATTTCCTGCATTTGTCCGTTTTAGCAATCCCTATCTTGTACGTATGTGCAGCCAATAGATTATGACCTGTTAGCATACCTATGATAGTTCTGCAGTCCTTTCGCGAGAGCGTAAGTACGAATTGAGACAGTTTTTTGTCGTTAGTTCTACACATAACTTTTGCTGTTTTGCATGTTCCCACTAGTTTTTTTTCATGTGGTCATCCATTTCGTTGTATATATATTAGTACTTAGCGGTTTTGGTATGTCGTTCTCTTGTCCAAATGGTAGTCTAACAACACTTTCTGCTATCTCATCTACTATTTCGTTCCCCATAATGCCTTTGTGACCAGGTACCCAATAGATATGCACCTAGGCTGCCTTATCCCTAATTTTGAGCAGTAAATACCCGCTCCCACTCCGTCTAAAGTTTTAGAGCCGTCTGTATAGTTGTGAAAAGTTCTATGGCCAGGCTTCATGCCTTTGTGCCATCCCTCCTTTTCAATTGTAGTGCGAAACCTTCTCTCCCAACTAAAGAACGGAGTCATGTAGTCTGTACAACCTGAACTCCACTTTCCTATTGAGCTGTGTCCGAAGGTTCTGCAACCACTAAACTCCTCGCGGATTTCGCTGCCAGGTTAACCGCCATAAGGTCAATAGGTGGCATGCTGAGTACCGTTTCCAGCGCCGCCGTTGGAGCGGTTTTCATCGCTCCTGTTAAGCACAGAGCAGCGCGAGTCGTTGAATCCTTTCCAGTGGCATTAAGTATGTCAGTTTTCTTGTCGCAGTCCACCATACTAAGACCCCATACAGCAATATCGGTCTAACTACTGCCATGTAGCACCAATGCATCAGAGAGGGTGATAGACCCTATAATAATGCAAGATTTTTTCTTTACTTACGGTGTACTTAACTGAAAAACTAGCTTAAGCTGCGTCCATAAATAGATATATCGGTCAACTCCTGCAAGAGTGTCATAATACAATTTTTTTTAGTTAAAGCCTCTTTGCATTAAATGAATAAATACCTAGTGAAGATTGGCTGGGTTGGCAAAGAAAAAAAAAACGACTAATTTTTTATTGAACTGGTATAAAAACAAATAGTCAATTAAATAATGATTCAATGAAGCTACAAATTTGAAAATTTTATTAAATAATGTTTCGTGAACTTTTCCGCTATAAGCCTCTACAATTTGCAAACTGCTTTACTAAACGTAGACATTCACTTTAATTCAAGAGTTTTTTATATATGTCCGAATGTTTTTTTTTTCGAATTACTCCAATATCTAGGCATTTTAGATTTCCGTTACCTTTCAATTTGGTCAGCCTGATCGATAACTCACTTACCGGCACATTCTCTCGCGCACAAATCCGGTTGAAAATTGTGCGAATCTGGATCACAAATACGCTCACACTGATCACAGCCTTCGAGAAAAACCGAGCAGTACTCCTCAATGGGTTTGCAAATCTTGCCCTGACAATCGTGCGCTGTAGCGGCTTTGGCAATAGAAGCTGCCTTGGCGACGACCAGCGTAGTAGGCAGCAACAGTGAGGCAAAGCGTAGGGCCATGGCTGTAGAACCTGACGCGATAGTCATAGTGAGGGTTTTCTTGTGATGCTGTTCGCTGATATTTTTAACAAAAGATTTAACTTGAAATTAGAGCACTTTCGTATTTGCTTTGTCAATTGGTTTCACTGCTGGTGCTACAATTTTTTTTTGTTTTGTAATTTTTTGTTTATATTATTGTACTTTTTATTTTTGGTTTTGTTATTTTTTTTTTTTTTTTGTATTTTTTCTTGAATTTTTATTTATATTTTTATTTGTATTTTTTTCACTACAAAAATGGAATAGAAAACAGCTTTTACGATTTGTTTACTCGCACCTGAGTTCCAAATAAATATTTAATGAAATTAGTTGTTGCGTGTTTTGTCACTTGATTACACACCTACACATGCATAGAAGAGTTTTTTTTTTGGTAAGCAAATGTGTAAATGTGTGGTTAATTGTTTGGCTAATTGGTGGCTGTTGGTTGGTAGCGATGCGAGGTTGATGTTGATGATTCATCCAAACTGATCAGCGGTGTATAAAAGGTTTGACTTATACAGGTACACGTGCACATGCATATATTATGCGTTGGTATTCATGTGTGTGAAATCATGCGTTGGAGCGCGACTGCTTGCTTGTAGACGGTTTCTGATTTATATGCAAGGTGGGTGACTTCTTCCGGAGCAAATTTTTTTTAATACATTTTATTTTTTTAATTTTTCTTTTTAAATTTTTAAACAATCAGTGCAATAACAGTTTTTCATCTCTTGTTTCAGAATTCTATAGTGAATAGTGAATTTGTTAAATATAAAAGGCGCGAAAACGAGACGTATCAAGAACGGGTCAAAAGTGATCATTTAAGTAGGAGTTAGAAGTTTAAAATCTACCACAAAAAGATTCCCCATTAAATTCTACTGTAGAAGTCTGAGGACAGGAATTTTAATTGAGTTCATTTTATACAGATATTTTCGATGAATTAATTGCACTTTCGAGGCTAAAATATTAAAATAAAATGTTGATAACTTATAAAAAAAATCCGATCTCCGGAAGCACTGTATTCAGCAAAGATGGTCTGAGAGACATGCTCCTTCCTTTCTTCATTTTGAGTCACATTTTATTATTTTGTTGACAATTTTTTGTTGCGTATTAGGTGAAGCAAAATGTTCTCAACTTTTTCCCGCTTCGCTTCGACGATGAAATTAATATAGTCCTAATTACTTTGCCATAAAAAAATGTTCGTCATCTAGAGGCAGTATTACCTGGGGACGGCAAGAGCGCCTAGCGGATATTCATCTCTATTCCGTCCCACATCTATCTTGATATGGCAGCGAAGATAGAAGCAGTGCGAAAAGCCGCTGAGAAAGCCGGTCTGAAGATCAATATCCAGGAAACCAAGGTCATGACTATAAACACAGGAAATACGCAAAATTTCTCAATTGATGACATCGATCCCAAGGATGTACGATCTTTCACCTATTTAAGTAGTCATTATATCGATCTCTACAGGTATGAGCGATGATATCAAAAGCCGAATAAAGAAAGCGGTGGTGGCATTCGGCTCTCTGCAAGCAGTTTGGAACGCATCACATATTTCACGGCGCACAAAACTGCGACTTTAGTCGACTTTACTTTATGTTTGGGAAATAGAATGCGACGCCGCCTGACACAAGCTCATTACAAGTTTTTGTAAACAGATGTCTTGGGAAAATTCTCAAAATATTCTGACCAAATATTATCTCGGATGCTGACTTATGGGCCAGAATCCAGCAGAAGTCAATATTATTAGCCATCCGAAAGAGAAATTGGGGCTGGATCGGCTGGATGGTTTTACGCAAAGGAAATGATTACTTAATAAGGGCCGCCATTGATTGGAACCCCCCAGGAAGCGGCAGGAGTGGAAGATCAGCAAATACCTGGAGACGACTGCTGGAGTCAGAAACTCGCGTCATGCAACTGAGCTGGAATGCAGTTAAGAGATCGGCGCTAAACAGACCCGAAGAAAGAAAAAATTCATTGTGGCCCCATGTTCCACACTGGAACCACACGCCAGAAATTTATGATGATGATGAATTACTTGTATGCAAATATTTTCAAATAATCTTCAGATTGCTCTTCAACGTCAAGGTAATGGACTGAATACCCGCAGGCCCGTTAGAACCGCCGACTTCTATAATTCTATCAACATTTTTGATGTCTCGGCTTACTAAAATAGAATGGAATCGGTGGAGTCAGAGCTTGCTGCCTCAAGGTATGAGTGGAGGCTGCACCATTTGAATGTAAGGCATGGAAAACATATTTACGGATGGCTCGAAGTTGAACGCAAGCGTTGGTGGTGGAGTATTGTGCGAGGAGCTCTCTATCAAACTCAAATTTAGGCTTCGGGACCAGTGTAGCGTCCTCCAAGCGGAGGTAGCTGCAATTAAGGAAGCAGTGGACTAGTTGCTCACTTCGGTAATTACTGTAAAGGATGTAAATATTTACTTCGACAGCCAAGCGGCTATTAGGGTCTTGGGCTCATTGTTTGTGTATTCGAAATTAGTCGGTGAATGTCTGGCTTCTTTCTCTATTGCTTCCGAATACTTCGATATCTGACTCATTTGGGTTCCCGGTCACAGCGGCATTGAGGAAAGCTGCTGGACTGATGAGCTGGCTAAACAGGGAACCATGGAGACGGTCTCAACGCAAAATGAGAAGATCGGAGTTCCTTTGAGGAGCTGTCGTCTACTCCGCGACAACTCAGCGAGCGCTGGGCTAGTGCATAAACGTGTAGAGTCGCGAGATCCTTCTGGCCACAGGTAGTTCGGGGGCACTCGAGAGAATTTCTAAGGCTAACAAAGCTGCAGCTCTCGAATCTGGCGGGTATCCTTACCGGACATTGTACGCTAGGTGTCCACGCGGATTGTCTCTGCAGAAGCTGACTGGAGGACGAGGTGGAATCATCTCTGTACCTTTTTCCAGCTCCCCTGCTCTCGTAGGGCAAAGATTTAGACATCTGGGCCCTCACTTTTTCGCTACGCTTGCGAATATTTCGGGTTTAAATATCGCACATCTAAGTGAGCCACCGTCGACCGTCGTCATAAGTGCATGGTCATATTCCTATATTCCCAATGCGCCTCGAATATTGAATATTTGTCCAATAGGGCCCTTCGCCAGGGCAGCCATTTATCATAACGTAACTGTATTAGGTGCTTAAAAAGCGCTCACTTTTTTGGTTGCCTGCCCCGTCTTTAGCCGCTGCTATAGTGGTACTAAAGACTATATTGGATATTCAATTTTTTACTATTATTTTGAAACACTGTAGCACACAGCTGAGTTCATCAACATCACAACTGTCAGAGAAAATTGTATATTTTCCGAATCTTATTGTCACCTCTACATTGCTGGAAAGCTTGACCGGATACAATGTGTAAAGTGTCCTGAAATTTGTTTCCTTGTTCACTCCGCTCGGGGGCACAGAGCCTTGACAATTTTCTTTCATCGTACGCTGTTATTTGTGCACCGTCCCTTGTGATGCCGGGATCTGCTAGCTCGCGCAACATCGAGCTTCTCCAAGTATTTTTGGCCGACCGCGACCTCTACTCCCTTCCGAGTTCTAGTTCAGTGCCAGTCTCTCGATACTATCTGGTGGTTTTCTAAACCTGTGACCTATCCATTTTCTCGTTGAACCCCACAGTGCATTGTTGCTGATGGTGTTCGGCCAGAATATTCTACAGATGATGTGGAGGCATTTGTTGGCAAAGAATTGCAGCCTCTGTGTGATGGTGTTGGATACCAGCCATGCTTCACTTCCGTACAACAATACTAACTTCACAATCGAGCTGAATATTCGCAGTTTAGAGCGCCAGGAGATTTGCGGGCGAGTTCGTCCTGTTCATCCTGAGATATGGGTCAGTAAATAAATCTAGCGGAGAACATTGAGAACTTTTTACTTCACCTACAATATTATCGTGGGTAATATTTCTTGTTCACCGAGCAAGTTTTAACGCATTACTTTTGATTTTTTGGTTAACTTTTCTGGTGTTTTATTTTTATTTTTATGTATAATAATTTTTTATGAATATATATTTTTCTTAATTTTTTTTTTATTTTAAAATTTTTTTTTCATGATTTGTCTTAATTTTTTTTTATATATAAAATTTTTTTTATTTCTTTGTTAATTTTACTTAAAAATTAAATTAATTTGTTTCTTAATTTTTGTGTTCATTTAAAATTTTTTTTTCTTTGTTAATTTTACTAAAAAATTAAAATATATTTTTTTCTTAATCTTGTTTTTCATTTAAATTTTTTTTGTATTTCTTTGTTAATTTTACTAAAAAATTGACGTGTTTTTTTTTTTTTTTTTTGGTCTTTCCAACTTCACGCGCGGCTCCCACTTCACACATACACAAATAAATGCCTTGCAGAAACTGGTTTATGCGGTTAGTGGCTGGCTCAAACGCATTGCCAACATAGCGAGCCAGCTTGCATGCTACACAAAAGCCTCATATGTGAGTCGGATATTAAAAAAAAATTGATAATAAAAAACCAAAATTTATGATTCACCAACTTCAAAATGCCGCATCAATCAACTTTCTGGAGATTCATTTAACATTCATTTGTTTTTTTATTATTTCTTTTTTTGAGAAAAAGTTTTTCGAAACTTTTCAAATTCGACATTTCTTCAATCTAAATTTATAACAATACAACTCGCATTATTATTGACAAAGGCACTTCACTTTCACACATTTACCCGCTTCCAGTGCCCGATTTGAGCCAAACTCAGCCAATAACTAAAGGTGTCGTATTTAAACAACAAAACTTCACCTCTCTACTGACTTTTTCGAGCCAATACTTGTGCGCACATACTACGTATACACATACATACACACATATACGTACAACAACTTTAGCACTCAACGATCGGTTGCTGCTTTGTTGATTTTTTTTCTACTTTTTCCCATCATATAAATGTAAATATATACAAACCTTACTGCCCTGCAGGAAATTCAATTTGAAATAAGTAACGGAATATAGACATGTACATATGTACGAGTAAGTAGGTATAAAAGTATATAAATTGCGTACGCTACATTGACCAGTTTTCACTATTTATTTGTTTCTCAGTTAATTTAAAAATTTTTTTTACGAAATTACAAAAAACAAAATTTAAAAAAAATTTCATAAAAATTTTTTATCAGAATAGTTAGAAAAATGTCGCGTATGTAGAGTTAGCCTATTGAATTTTAGTACAAAAAGTTTAAGTTTGAAGAGACTCAAAAATCGCATTGATTTTTCATAATTTTTTGGTGACAGTGTTTGATTCTAGCTTCCATATAAAAAATTTTTAAATATTCGTTATATGGAGAAAATGAACAAAAATGTTAGAAGGAACAAAAAAATTGTCAAAGTTTGTCAGTTAGTATTAGTGATATAGTTGTTGAACGAAGTGTCGATTTTTCAAAATACAAAAAAAAAATTTAAATAATGAATAAAGTACAAAAATCAAATAAGAAACAAATAATTTTTGAAAATTTGTCAATTAGTCTTAGTTATGTAGTTAGTGAACGAGGTGTATATGCCAATATATTCATACTTTCAAGAAGTCTCCGAATGCCGGAAGCATATCGCCGTCAAAATTGCACTTGGAGGTTAGCTTTGGGGTGACCACTTTAGAAAAAACCTGTTTCTTGATGATTTACGTACACAATAGACATCGAACTTGTTGCCAACCGAGAGGACTCGTCATATTAAAATCAGCTAAAGTTACCTCTAAAGTCCACACTACGCCTTATGGTACTTTCAAAAAATCTAGAACCTTTTTTTTTTAATTTTTCTTTCATTCCATTTATTCCACAGTCCAAACTACGCCTTATGGTAATTTCAAAAATTCAAACACATTTTTTAAATATTTCTTTTATTACATTTACTAACTATTAGATCTATCATTACAAACCCTAATAATATAAATATTGACTCATAATCAAAAAATATATTAAATTTGTTGGAAAAGTTTGCATTATAAAGAGTTTAAGTTGAATTCAGTTTCAGTTGAATTTATTGGTTCAAGGTAAATTTCACAAATTCGGAAGCAAACATTTTTTTTCTAAAGATTTACCAGGGCATAACAAGAGAACCTATAAAATACCCATGAAACTTTGGTATTTTTTGTTGTTTTTTTTTTGTGACGGTGAGGTAGGGTTTAAAATTCCTTCGCCCTTACACCGACCGTTCTCTGCTGCGTTGAGTGGTGGATGTTTCCTCTGCACTGCAACTACGCTAGCATTTCATCGAAGACAGAGAAAATGCAAGTAAATAGGCGTTCTGATGAAGACTACCTCTTCTATTGCCCTGCGTCAAGAGTCGCCAATTTCGAGCCAGTATCATGCTATCGGCTCATCTACATTGTGCATGTAAAGTTTTTTGGCGCGCAGGAGCGAGTCCTACATGTGCATGCCACTAAGTTCCCAATTCTCTCAGCTTTCAACCATTTTTTCTAAAACATTGTCTGCCCTTAGGGGGCCCAGCCTGCCCTCGACAGCTTTTACCATCTCAATCCCATCTCTCCCATTTCAAGAATTTGTGATCTGCATCGTCAACAAGTGCATCTCCTTAGATGCATTCAGTGGTTTCGGCTTTCCCGAACTGTCTGCCATTCCTTTTATTTATGTTTTGTATAAGTCTCGTCGTCCATCTGCCATTAGTCGCTGACTCCCACCGCTCTTGACATATTTGTAGTGTGTGTGCTCTTTTTTGTTGATTTGCGCATTGGTACGGACGAAACTTTGGTATAAGCATTAGAAGTTTAAAGTTAATATAACGTCTAATAGCTGCTGTCTGAGTTCTTATATGAGTAAATAGTTTTAAGCTATAAACATTTGTAAAAAAGAGTACTAAATATTTTGACTGCAAATTTCCAAGCCAAATCAAAAATTACTTGGAGGCCATTCGATATTAGTTGCGTGGGTGATGTTTGAGCGGCCTTGCTTCAGTATTTACTTTTAAGTTGACTCGCATTTATAACTGAGGATTTAAAAGAAATACGCAGCAGCTTGCCATTGATGTATCAACTTGCCATCAGAACACTATTTTTTTTTTAATTTCGCTTCAAATTAATAATCTAAACTATGTAAAAATATTGACGAGCTTTAATGAATTTAATCGGAGTAGAGAGAAAGAAAAGTGCGCCAACGGTAAGTACGCAAAAAAGATCTTCTCGTAGCATATTTTCGATATTAAAGTAGCCTACTCTGAATCTATAAAGGTTGTCAAAAATTTTGCGGTTTAAGACATTTTCTTGTGATTTAGGAAAGCTATGGAAGAAGTGTGGACAAAAACCGACAATTACGCCAATGAATCGTAGCGGCTTCGTTGGCTGGGTCATGTCGTCCGAATGGAAACACACGCCGCGGCTCTGAAAGTATTCAATGTAGTACCAACTGGTGATAGCAGAGAAGGAAGGAAGGCCTTCCCTGTGTTGGAAATACCAGGTGGAGAAGGACTTCACTTCATTTGGTGTATCCAACTGGCGCCGGTTAGCACAAGAAAGAAACGACTGGCGCGCATTGTTAAACTCGGCTCGCTTAAGCGGTTATCGCGCCAATCAAGAAGAAGCAGAAAACGCATATTTTTTTTATTAAAAGTTTAAACATTTTCCGATGAATTTCATACTCCTTTTAAAATAGAGAGAATCATTTTTGATTTCTAATTCAACAGAAATAATTCAGTCGCCTAATTTGATGGCCTTTATTTGAATTTATTTTTTTCTTACTCTTGCTTTTGTTTTCAATTAAAATAATTTGATCATATTTTTTAAAATTTACTTCAATTAAAAATGCAAAAATTTTTCCTACAGGGAAAAGTTTTTCCCGCAGGGTTGTTGGGTCAACAATCACACTCGGGCAATACAATCGGTTTGCTGCCAATTCAAGTCGGTTAGAAAACCTTTTTCAAGTGGCTGTAAACGTCGGTCTATTGCCTTCGCTGGCCAAGTGTTTCACATATGCGAGTTTGTATATACATATATTTGTTGGCAGTTGTGTACGCCAAAGTGCCAGTACATTTGAGTGACTTTCGATGGGCTGAGTTGCTTTTGCTCTCGCGCAGTATTGGGTGACTGACTACCTGTTGCGCAGTTGATGGGAGTCTGAAGTGCTTGGAATAAACAGGCGAGTTGAATCATTAAAATTCAGTTGAAAGTTGTTTGTTTTCATAGATAACTTTTATGACAGGAAATAAAGTGAAAATAAACATTTTATTTTAATAGTAAAATAAGGAATGCGGCAATAAAATATATGTATGTCATTATGTATTAAATCATTTGCTTTATATTATTTTGGAACTGGTATTTTTTAATCAAACAAGATATTGCACCCATGTATTTTTCTCTTCTCTCTTTTACGTTATTAATTATGCCATAAGCATCCGCAGCAGTGTGCGTTATGTGCCATTTCAACTCTTTTCATTCTCCGCTAGCAAAAGAGTAGAGTTCTTCATGCAACTCAGAACTGGTTTTCATTCAAAAAATAGGAAAAGTTAAAAATTCATTTTGAATACAGGTTGTATTGTTGTGCTGGCTTGATCACACATACACAAGCATATGTTATGTACACGTACATAAGTGAAGTGCGGGCCATTATGAAAACAAATAGGAAATGTAGACAAAATCATTAAGAGCCACAACTACAAATACAAACACACATACACCACTACTATGGCTGTGCTGCCAAATCAAATAACTAAATGATGACTTACTAGGCACCATTACACTAAATATTGTTTGAATGCCACTGTAGTGTTGACGGGAAATTGAATTAACTTCCAGCAAACTGTTGACACTGCGGCAGAGCTTTTTAGCTCTCTATGGCATGATTTACAAATAACCGAATGAGACACATTTTTTGCTAATGGATTTATGTGGTACGAGTGCTATGTAAAAGTTTTTATTTATGAAGTAGGTATCATTAACGTGAGCGGTTACTTGGCGAAGAGTACCACAGCTTGTCAAACTGTACAATTATTTATTCCATTGCGACACAGTGCTGCCACATGGTTTTTGTACTTATCCTTTTTTAGTTGAACCATAATGCAATTTAGACTTTTTACGTTTTTTAATTGACTATAATTGGCGCTTACACTCTTTTTGGGTGTTTAGCCGAGTTCCTCCTCCAATTTGTGGTGTGCATTTTGATGTTGTTCCAAATATGAAGGGGCCTACAGTTTTAAGCCGACTCCGAATGGCAGATATTTTTTATGAGGAGTTTTTTCATGGCAGAAATACACTCGAAGGTTTGCCATCTTTTTATATCTCAAAATAAAACTTGTTTGAAGATTTATATTTATTGTTTCTGTTATATTAGAAATATTTAATTTTTAAAAAGCTCTCAAGGAAATAGTTAAATATAATAACGCTACTCATATTGAGTTCGGTTATATTGCTATTCCGAATTCGAGAGCCCGGTGACCTTTCTGTAGCCGCTTATTTTTCTTTCTTTATTGGTACCCCACTTAACATTAAATACTTTCTTAACGTTCCTGCTTCTTAGTCTACAATAACATAAATTTCCCTGAAATCAACATCTCTCTCCCGTAGGTGCAAGCCCACTATTTTTAAATCGCACATTCGACCCGTGTTGATCTACGGCGCAGAAATTCGGAGTATTAATCTTGAATATTTGATCGCATAATATTGCGTAAAGTATTTGGCCCAATACGCGAAGAAGATGTCACATGACAATAAGAAGCTAAGTCTCTGCAATGGCGAAGGTATTGTAAAGTTTATTAAGTCGCAATCCATCAGTTGGGATGACGGCAGGCCACAAAACCTTCTGCCGGACTACAATCCTTTACGCTCAAGACCCCGTGGCAGACAAAAACTAACTTGGCTGCATAACGTCACCAAGGCTCTGAAAGAATTAAGCGTCAAAAACAGGAAATCTCTAGTATTGGATCGTGCTGAATGGAGGGAGATTGCTGAGATGATGATGAATGTTCCTGCCACAATTAATTTTTATTTCTCATTATGATCAAGACAATTAAAAAAATGAAATAAACGAATACTTAATTGTAACTTTAACGGGCTAAGTCCAATAGTTATAAAGTCACTGTTAAAAGAAAGAATATAAAAAAATGTAAATATATTGTGTTTCCTTAATAGTAATCATGGCATCGAGTATACGATTGATACACGTATCCCATCATTTCAATTTTGCCCATTCTTCTCGATCAGCTTCCTTCAGCTAGAAATTAAATCATCAAAATTGGCGGCCACTCCTTTAAACTTGCTTGCAAATAATTTAACACAGGTTATCCATTCCTCACTATCCGCCAACCGCTTCATTGTCGAAATATTTTGAGGGAGAAAAATTCTTCCATGTACTTGGCGCTACGGATAGGTGCTTTATCCTGCTAATATGTTCAAGATTCATTATGAAATTCTTCGCAACAATTTAATAAATGGCATTCAAGATTGCTATATAATCTCCGGTGTTCATCTTAGGTGAACCCAAATGAAGTATTGCCATGGTGGCTAAAGGCAGCCACGTTTATAATATTGAAATTTTCGGTGGTGACGATTTTGAGGTGGTTCGCTGGTGTCTCTCCAATACTTTTGCAAACATAAGTTGCGTCCTAGTAAAATGGATTGTCATTAATCGTTTCATAGTTCTCTGCGAATTCGCTGCTTTGTGTTGTCGCATAAGCTTCCGTTTCATGGTGAAAAGAATTGAGAAGGTATGGTTAATAACAGATCGTTATCCGGCTCTCAGCGAGTTTGACAGAATCAGCTAATAGGCTAACGTAACCGGGATCACGAAGCGATTTGTTTAAGAAAAAAAAACTAAGTTTGCGCTAGTGATATAGGAAAAAACGCAACACAGTGTCACTTCATTGCCGTCTGAATAACGACTGATTGGCGAAATGTGAATTCTGCTGAATCTCCCAAGTAACGTGGGAAGTTCCCCCACAATTTTTTTCATCTTAGTTATTGGCCAAACCTTGTAAATCATCATCTTTGCTTCGGTTTAATTAAATGAAAGTCTTCGCTAAAAATTTGTCGGATTCTTCGGTTCATGCTAGGGAAAGCATTTTGACTCATAATTTGTTTAGAGCTAATATTTTTATTCATCACATTAACCCTGTTTTATCTCTTTTTTGCACTTTTCATCAATTCTTCCTTTTGGACCATTAGCAAATTATCTTAGGTGGCAGGATTTAAAAAAAAACGTAATTTTCTTGTTTAATATAAGCTTAGACACTATTGGATGAATTGAAATAAAGTAAAGGAATTTCTAGCAGCAGAAAGCTGCTGAAAGAAGACTAAATTATGCCATTTAATGAACAAATTATTAAAGATGATGAGATATGTATCACTTGCCATAATCTATCTATGTGCGCAAAGTGAGCAGTTTCTTAAAGCAGTTACAAGGAAGGGATTGACATCAAAATGTGCTGCTTTGCATTTGGAGAAATGTGAAGGCATCAAAGAAGATATTTTTTACGAAGTTTTTCATGACAGAAATGCACTCGGGGGTGTGGCCGCTATTATTCGCCTTCCGAGGTGCGTCTGCTATTAGAAAACACGATTTTTCTTTCTATAATTTGATGTTTCTTGCACGGAGATACGAACCTACGCACTTCCGAATGGTAGGCGTATTAGTAGTAGACGGACGCTTTTTTCTGTTATTGTGACAGCATACAACATTACGCTTTAATTTTGGATAAATGCTGTTAAAATGACGGATATAATTTGGCCGGATATGATTCCGAATGGTTCCAGTACCGATTGTCGAAGGGAAGGAAAAGAACTTGGCTATGCATTTTTTATGTTTTTGTTGCGGCCACAGTAGAACCTTAACCATATGAATAAAAAATGCGCATTTTGTGTAATGACGTTCATTAAAATATATCTTAAAGAGAATTTTACGTTCACAGAAAACACATTTATATTTAAGAAAAATTTGTAGGTAACTCTGTTCTGTTTCCAGAGCAAAATCACTCTCTCGGTACGCTCTTTATGCTATTACTATACTAAGCACAACAACAACACACTTTCCAACAGGTCACTACACACACACACACTCATACAAATACAATATTTGTAGTTGATGTATTCATGTAGATTTGTTTTTGTTTTGTTTATAACAACGCTTTGGCAATGTACGAGTAGAGTTTGCAGAGTTAGGTGATGTTAGTGCAGAAGGTGTGCAGCGGAGGAAAGCCAGAAAGCAAGCGAGCAATTGTTAAATGCGACACATTCGTGTTGAGTAGACCGGCCAACCAACCAACCAGCCAGCTATCCATCGTCGACCATTGATTTGCGAACGTGTGAGTGAAGTGGCAGCAAGGCAGCAAGGCAGCACGGCAGCAATAGTAGCGCGCTAGCTGACGAGTAAAACAAAGTGCATTTTAGCATCGGACGACACACGGCGAGGAATGCAGCTGCTGCGTTGCAGCTGTAAAGAAAATAGTGATTTCGTTTGAGTTTAAAGAACACTCTATTGAAATAAATGCATTTATTGTGAGTGTAGTTTTTAAAGTAAATATTTTAGTTGTTTTTTTTTTTGTGTTTGTAGAGGTCTGCCGGGAGTTAAAAGTTCAGTGGTGAAATTAAAATTAATTGCGAACCAAATACAGCTGATTGAATGAATTGCTGTGGAGGAGCGACACAAGTGTTTTCTTGTTGTTTTTTAGATATTTTTCCAATCAGTTTTGGCTGAGATGGCGAGTTTGCACGACCGCTTGGAATTGGCACCGGGAAAAAAGTAAAAAGAAAATAGAGTACCGTTACGCGAGTAAACAAAACGAAAAGAAGAAAAGTACAACACAAAATTAAACGAAAAAAAAAATGTAATAAAACTAAAAAATTTTAGTGAGCACGAAATTGGGTGGCGAAAGTGCAAGAAGCGTGAAGTGCAAAGAAACCGACGGGCGTGGACCGACAGCGCTCTATGTATATGTATAGGTGTATGTATGTACATATATACTATAAATATATACATACATACATATGCACATATTTGAAATAGAAGCGCATGCAATTTATGAAAGAGAACACCTATTATTTTGTTTTTGTTTTTTGTTTTAAGTGCGCCATTAAAGCCAAATCAACGCAACATAATTGCCGCACAAGCGACTAGGCAATAATAAACACTTTTTTTTCGTGCAAGTGCATATGCACGTATTCATGCTTATGTATATATGCATGTATGTATGTACATACACACATACCCAGCTACAGCATTCAAGTAGCGATTTAGATGAAGCGCAGTTCTAGCGTTGCTTCCAATTTTCAGTTGTTTCCAAATAGAAAAAAAAAAACTAAATAACACTTCAGTTACTACTTCCAGCAAACACCTGGCTGGCTGCGAAGCCGCACATATGTACGTATATATGCCCAAAACGATGTATCGAAAGCAAAAAACAAAAACAATCCTGTCACAGCTTCACGCTCAAGCCGCCCTCCTTTTGCATTTGCTTTACTCTGCTTGTGAGTGATAGCTTTCAACAAGTCGGAAATCTTCACTCTTATAAACATCCAATGCTGGAAGTGTATTCTCGTGCGATTAGCATCTAAGCGTACGGAGCGCCGCACATTTCATTCGTCCTTGAGCCAATCCGCTCTCCAACACATTTCAGCTACGAGCTGCCTTATAAAAAACTTCTTAATGAATGTGTTTATGTGTTTTTTCTTGCTGTTTTTTGAATTTTCCATCGTCAACATTTACATTTGTTTTTTTTTTTTACTATTCCAGTTTTTAACCTGTTTTTCTATATAATACTACGATACTAACTCTAATATTTGTGGTGGTTTTTGTGCAATCATAACTTTGTTTTTATTGCTCAACGCCGGCGGAATTGTGTGTGGAATATAAAAGTGAAATAGAAGAGAAAATGAATAATCTTACGAAAACTGAAGCATTACCAAAGACTGGACATGTCAACGAAGGTGAGTTAATAGTCATAGATTTTTAAATACTGAAATGTTTTGTTTGTGTATACCTACAGTGGTGGTCACAATTTTAGCACTCTATGGCAAGGTAATATTCACAAAATAGTTGTTCTTATTAACATTCTAAATGACTAGCAACATTTTTCTTAGCAACTTATTTACTAAGTAGGGAACAATTACGCATCGGTGTTTAAAAGGGTTTTCCACTAAGAAGTGTTATTTTGCTATGCAAAGAAAAATGCTATTTTTTAATATAAATGATCGGATGTTTATTTCATTATAAAGAGGAAGGTATGCCGTTAATAGTGGGAAATAACATCCGCCAAATGACCACCATGACCATGCTTATAGGACAATATTCCTTTCATGAAATTTTCCATAACCGAATTGCAAAGTGGCTGCCCTATGTCCTCGCTAGCTTAATGAATTCCATCTTTGAGGTCTTGAATCGACCCTGGGCTGTTGGCGTGTTCACGTGACGCCAAAGAAAAATGTCTCAAGGTGTTAAATCACAAGATTTAGGTGGCCAATTGTGATCACCTCTTCGAGAGATAACGCGGTTCGGAGACTTTTCCCGTAAAAGATCAATGGTTTTGTTAAGTTAAGGGGCTCAACCAGTGTGACTGACAAAAAAACAGGTGGTTTTTGAAAATTTATTTTTAAAAAAGTTTTACATTGATTGTTTTAAAACTTTGTAAGTACAGTGCACTCGCGATAACTCGAACTAATTAAAACAGGCGCTGTTCGATTTATCGAATTTGTTCGACTTATCAATTGAGTGTGCTATGTTAAAAAAACAGTCATCGATATCGATTTTTCGATCGATTGTTGAAAATGGAAGCCAGTAGAAAATTTCTGTAGTATAGTTTCGTTATACGAATTACATTTTGGTCCATTGGCTGGATCAATGGTGTCACATTCGGCGGCATAAACATAGTTAAAATTAAACCATCCTCGGACTTTAATTCGATTTCGTTGGGATGTGATGGGGCATTATCAATTAGAAGAAGAGCCTTCTCAGGTAGTCCCCCATCTTTCAAATATTTTCTTACCTAAATATTAAAGTCATTTAACTTGGTTAAAAAAATTGTTTTAATGAATCTGGATTTTACCTGCGGCACGAACGAATTATGAAACCAGTCTTTGAAAATCGCCGAAGTCATCCAGGCTGATTTGGAATTTTTGTACTCCACCGGACAATTTTTGAAAACACGAGGATTTCTTGCTTTGTCAATAACGAGAAGTTTAAGCTTATGGTTGCCGGTAGCGCTAGTGCAAGCCATAAATTGCCTTATCTTTCTTTTTTATAAGACTAATGGTGGACTTGGCTACCCCATATTCCTTCGCTAGTGAAGTAACACTACGTCCACGTTTAATTTTGTTAAGGACTTCAGCCCTCTCTTTTAATGTTAAACACTTCAACCTTTTACGATCCATTACTCACGTGCACTGATACACTACAAATGACAAATTTAAAGCAATTTGGTCAATGCAAGATGTTGTTCCCAGAAAACTAACGGGATATTAACGCCGAAATATTCATATGGACAATACACTAGTATACATATAATTTATATACATATACTATTACATATGTATCTATGTACAAAATGTATAATACATGTTTGAAAAGAATGTGTGTACAAATAAATTTGTTTTTTTGTTCGAGTTATAGCGCTTTTTTATTGTTCGAGTTACAAAGAAGTCAATAGGGGAAAAAATGTGTTCGAGTTAGCACGTCGTTCGACTTAGCGGCTATTCGAGTTACCGCGAGTGCACTGTATATTAATATATAATTAAACTTCAAGTACAAATTTTTTCAAAGGAAAATCTGGACTTTTCTTCTAATAATAGGGCATCTCTCGAAAGTCCAAAAAAAAGTTTCCCCACTGCTGCCTTTGTTACGGTCTTCAGAGTGCCTGAAATAAAAAAAAAAAACATAAAAGTCATTAAAGATGATGGTATCACGCGTTGATTAACGCAGGATTGTGTTGAAAAAACGAAATCCAAAAAAATCCCGCAGTTGTGAAAAAAGTATAAAAATTTAGCTTGAAAATGTGATAGTATTTCACATCGCAAATTTACAATTTTTATTAGATTGAAATATCGGAGGGTCATTCCATGTAAAAATGAATACTTAAAATGAGGAAACAAGATTCAAGTCGTTCGTAAAATTAGTTTTTAAGTTACAGTGGCAGCAAATTAAGAAAACGCTATTTTGAGAAAAACGTTTTTAAAGAAAAAAATACTGATCTCACATTTATAAAACGATAAATATCATACCTAATCCTAATCTGCTATTCCAGGCCCATATAATTCACCTTCTTCTTCTTCAAAAAGTTGCTGCTTGCTTGCTGAAAAATATGAAAAAAATTTTTTGGAATTTTTCAAAGTTTCACACTGGTTGAGCCCCTTAAATAATTATATATTCGCCGTTGCGGTTTACAACTTCTTCCCACTTCTCGTACAATTTTTTGATGCCGTTTCGCAAAAAATCGCCTGGTCAGGTGTCAAAGAATTTGTTGAGCTACTTTTTTAGGAACCTCTTTGTTATCGAAGGTAATAGCCTTCATATGGTTTGACAGGGAGCGGAAAAGATGGTAATCGGTCGGTGCAAGGTTCGTAGAATAGGACGGATGCTGAAGGATCTCCCATTCCACCTCTGGGAGTGCGGCTATGACGCACTTGGAAATACACGAAAAGAATGCCACGGTCAACAAGGACCTCTACATTACCCAGCTACACCGCCTCAATGAGGCTATTCCACTGCAACATGGGGCGTGGTGTTGTCGTGAAGAAGTATGGTTTGTCCATGTCGATCAGGTCTTTTCAGTTGAATAGCCTCTTTCAAGCGGTTTGGCAAGGTAATGTAGAGCTCCTTGTTGACCGTGACCTTCTTTTCGTGTATTTCACAGTGCACCATGCCCTCCCAGTCCCAGCAAACACATACAAACACATTTGGATGAAGATCCGGCTTGACTCTTGGCTTTGGCGTATCTCCTGGAGCCACCCACTCCTTTCTTTGCTTCGTATTGATGTGTAGCCATTATTTCTCATCTCCCGTGACGATTCGGTACAAAAAGTGCTGTTTATGGCTGCGTGTTGCTCGATGGAGGGCGAAATGCTGAGAAGCAATTTGAAGGCGACTTTCTTTATTATTTTCGTTGAGCCCGTGAGGCAGCCAGACTTCCAAAGTTGTCTTTAACTCTCTTTCAATGAAGAGAGTTGATAATCGTTTTATGATCGCAATTCATTTTTTCCGCCAAGTCACGACTGGTTTGGTGCTCTGGCAACAGTGCGATCTCGAACCTGTGTGTCGAGCAGTAGAGAGAAAGATTTCTTGCCTGAAGGTCAATACTCATTTAGATCTCAACATATCAGGAAGAAGAGTCTATCAAATTTTGATCGAAAATAAATAGTTATGAGTCCTGCGAGCGGGCACTAAATTTATTGAAAAACTTTGCTGAAAAAGTTTTTGTGTAGACAGACAAGTTTCACAACATTATTTTTTCTGATGAAAAAGACATTTGCCATAAACGAAATCACGTTGGCGGATCGCTATTAATTTATGTAGCCTTTCAATATTCCGCAAAGCCTTCGATTTGATTTATACGTTAATCTGCCGGATGATGTACCAGTCGAATTTTTCCGCAGCTCTACGAAAATTTCTAGATCTTCTAGTAAGACAATACACCAATTCACTCTGCGCTCAGCACAAAGAAGTTCCTTCCATCCGGAAAAGTTCAGATTTTAGAATAGCCAACGTTCAGTCCTGAGCATAGCCCACTTGAAGACTTGTGGGGTTAGGTTAGGTTGAAGCGCTTGCCCACTGAGGGGCACACTCAGGCTTATGCCCATGGTGATGCCGCGTGGGGTACTTGTTCTTATCTCTTTTAAAGCCAATTTGTACTTTTAAAAAATTGTAGAAGATCCTTGATTTCAATAGAAATAAGATATTCCAATTCATTAAAGAATTGCCTACCTAAAAATGTCTAAGTCTACGTCTAGATAGAGCAGGACAGTGGCAAAGAAGGTACGGGATCGTCTCTTCCTCTTCCTCATCTAGACAACTTCTGCAGAAGTTATGTGTTTGCACTCTGGGCGTGCCTGCCGATTAGGAAATGCCCCGTTTTAACTGATATCGATGTACTAACACTGTGCTTATCTCGTCTTAGCAGATATTCTATGAGTTTAGCATTGAGAGTGGCGGCAATTGTTGGACGATTCTGCAGGTAGGTTCATTATGCCATCGTTCGACGCTGACTCGGGCATGTCGTTAAGGCATTTGCAGTATTTCAAGACTACCTTGGAGGTTGCCGAAGGCTTTGTGTGGGATTTTATCGCCGCCTGGTTATCAGTGAAAATGTAGATATCATCTTGAGGTATCGCATCATATTGTATCAGTGTCAGGGATTTTATTATTGCCATCAGCTGAGCCTGAAAGATACTACAGTAGTCGGGAAGCCGAAAATTGAAAGAGATCCCCAGATGTTCGGAATACACATCTCCGCCCACCCTGTCCTCGAGATTTCATTCTGTATATGCATAAATGGACCCGCTCTGTCTTACAACATTACTGGCGGTTACTTTTGGGTAAAATTTATAAAAATAATCTGCAGCTCGAGAAGGCTTTTCAGTTGAGTGGAATGAAACGCAAGAACAATTTCACTGGTTTAGCCTAGTGAAGTCTTCTTTTTTTCTATGCAATGCTTTTAAAATCATAAAGGAAATCAGTATTGTCTTCATTTTCGATTTCGCCTGACAAAGAATAATTGCGGTTTTCAAATTTCATGGACTTTTAAATGTATTGCTTTCCAACTTCACAGTGCATATGCTTAATGAGTTCGAATAAAAAATTAGCACAGATAACAAAAAATCGATGACTAAAAAGTAACAAACCGCTGCTAACAAAATCTCAAAATAATTAATTCAAATTACTGGTTTTCGCTTGGACTTTGAATGGTACGAAAATGTGCATGGCTTCGTCCATAAAAATACCTCCATAGTTCACCACATTAAGACCATCACTTTTAGATATTATCATATATTATAAAAGTGTAATCACTAGAAAAAACAAAAACTGATCATAATTACATACACCCATAAGCAAATTTTGCAGCAAAAGCAAGCAAAACTAACACAAATTTCTGTTAGCACATCAAGCGACTTTCACACAACGAACAATAAATTAATTGATACTGAAGTCTGTATATGTATGTGTGCGTCTATTGAAAAGAAATATAGAGAAGCAGTAGCAAGCTGCAAGAGATGGGGTCAAAAAGACGTACTAGTTGTTTAGTTAGCAGTTAGCAGACAAAAGGCGAGTAATTCATATCGCCAATAGCAACAATTCCACTGAAAATGTATTTTATCACTGCACCTCTTTGCCCTGCGGGACTGCGTTCGCTGATATACCGTTTTTCATACTTATTGCTTAACCTAAAATCAGCTGAGAAGAAAAGTGAAAAGCAAAGCGTGAATATTTCCAGTAGAGATTCATTTACCTCGCTGGTGTTGGCAGAAGGTACATAAACAGAATACACATATGCAGCTACAAATACACGCTTAAATACACACAAACTTGCCATTTAGCTGGCAGCTGTCAAGTTGGCTCTGCAAAACTCCCAAAAAGAGGCTTTAAAAAAAAGAGATAAAAAGCGGCATCGGCAACGCAACTTTCCATTTAAGCATTCGCACATTTAGACGTAGATTTACACACACACACGTACATAGCTGCAAATACTATAAATATATATTTGTATGCTTATTAATTTTTTGTATTTTGCTAAAACAAACAAATTCACTATCGGCAGATTTCGCTGAATGTTTTGTTAACTCTCTGTGCTTTTTCGACTTGACATTCCACGGCTAGAGACACAAAGTTGCGGGAAGAAGGTGCATACGCACAGATGATGATGTAGGTACATAGATGGAGATACAGTTGCAGGAGCAGATTCGGTTAAAATCACAGATGCAGATTACTTAGATGGCACTACAACCGTCTGACGGTTTTGGCCGAATCTAAAACATTGCGCCATCCAACTCGGTTCGCTGCTTGCTGACGTCAGTTGGTGACACCCCCTGCTGCCGGTTATGCCTCACTTGATCTCCACAACGTAAATTAGGTCTACCTCTTCCTCGTCGTCCATCAGTGCGTTACCTTTCGAATCACTGCCATGCCGGAGCACTTTCGCACATCTTCGAGACATGGCCAAGCACACAACACAAGTACACAACCGCTGTAGTTTCTTCCTATTTACTATGTTCACAACTCGGTATAGCTCAATGGATCAGCAGGTGTATGTGGGTATTTTGGAAAATGTAATGCTGCCATACGTTGAATGTAATATGCCGTTGAAGTGGTTGTTCCAGCAAGTTAACGACCCAAAACATACAAGTAAATTTGCTAAGTAGTGGTTTTCGATTAAGGGAGTTAAGGTCATGCCCGTGGCCTGCTCAGTCGCCTGAACTCAACCCTATAAAAAATCTATGGATGGGTAGAAAAACGAGTGTTGGCGATCGTAAACTATCAAACTGTGGATACATGGAAAATAGTGCAGGAGGCATGAAAACAAATCCCACTGAAAGGGCGTCGTGATCTCAACGATTCCATGCCACGCAGATGCGCGGCAATAATACAAAATCGAGGTTGTTCAACTAAATATTAGAAAAACTAACGCAAAAACTATATTAATAAAATATTATTTTATGCCCAACTGTTTTTTTTTTTGACGAAAATACAACTTTATTCTGAAATAAGGGTTACAAGTGAATCCCTGAAAGTATTGCCCATCGCTGGCTACTACTTTTTCCCATCTTTCTGGTAGGTCTCGTATACCGTCGCGGTAAAACTGTTCATCTTTTGAGGCTATCCACGGATCAAGCCATTTTTTGATGTCTGTGCCATGTGGAATCTTATTTATCAGCCTCGGTTTTTTTTTCGAATGAAAGAGGAAAGTCAACACTTTCCGCAAATGACGATTATTCGGCACAAAATCAGACATTTTCACATAACCAAAAGTGATACCAAAACAAAATCACTTATGTGTCGAAGCAGTTTATTTACCATATGTGAAAGCTTGGTTTCTGACGTGTACGTTATGTTAGAATCGACTAGTACACACTGTTGGCGGCATCTATTGGCAAACAGCGGGAACTTAGTTACGCACCTAATATAATAAGCAAAAAAAATTGTGGTAAAAAAATTACTGTACTAAGTTTTATTTTCAATAAATAGAACTTTTTGTTTTATGTTGAGGTCACTACTATTAATTTGATCACAACTGTGGATACAAATCCAGACATACCTACTTTTGACGGACTACATGTGGAGAGTAACTGTCGTAAAGCCTAATGCTCAACTGTCTCCCTACGAATTACTTAACGGTAGTACCGGAAGGGGATCGGTACCTTGACGGTAGGAGGTTTAGTTCGGGTTAAAGTCTCCAACTGCCGGAGTTAAGTCTCTCGATGCTTCCTCCTCGCAAAAAACTTAAAAAAAGACGCCTGTACAGAGATCCAGATACAGATACACAGATGCAGACCCAGATAAAGATCACAGATATAGATTCAGCGATACAGATACAGATACAGAGTTCCAAATATACAAAAAATTACATCCATATACAGATGCGGATATCTCACTCAGCTACCCAGTACGTTTTCATAAGGCTCATTCGCTGCCGCATGTGGAATGTTATTTTTAAACTAATGAAGTCGTGCAATGAAGGCGCCAATCAACTGCATGCGGCACATGTACGCATACTTACGTTGCAGTATGTGTGAATGTGTGACTGCGTGCTGGCATTTTCTGCCTCATTTTATTTTAATGCAACAGTTTTGTGCACGTTACTCACCGCTGCCGTTGCTATTACCGCTACTGCCACAAAACGATACCCGTATAAAGTGCAGTGGCACGAGATGATGTGTTCGCAGCTGCCTCGGTTGCTGTTGATGGGTTTGTCGTAGTCATCATCGTTGTTGTCGTTATTGTTGTTGTTTTTGTTGTTTTTGCGAAAATTGCAAGTTGAATGTCGCGGCAACAAATGCTTGATTTGCTGCCAAGCTGGCGTGCATACCGCCAAGCGTTTGGCTGACGGTTGGTTGCTACAAACAATGCCAATAATTGCAGTTTCCACCAACAGCGGCACATAAGAAAAAACGTTGCCCGCATTATACAGTTGTTGCTACAGCATCTGCTGTTATTTGCTGCTGCTACTGCTGCTGCTGCTGCCGCAATTACGGTTGTACTTTTTTCTTGTTCCCTATTATTTTGTGGTAAATTTCGTTTTTTTTCCTCCTCTTCTTACTTTGTCTGCCACAAGTGTATTGCACTGCCGTTGCTGTTGCAGTGTTGCAGTCTTTCAGTGGCTGCTGTATTTCCTAGTCAGTGGCGTTTTAGTTTTATTGTTGCATGCAACGGCCAACTGCATTGGCTTAGCGCTTGATTGACAGTCCCTCTTGCTCGTAAACGTCCATCCAGTGGAGGCAGCTAGCGATGGCAGTGCAACATGTTTAGCTTATGCATGTTGCCAACGAATGATTCATTTCAACACTCCAGTTTAGGGTGTTGTTTTAGGAAATTTTTTCCATTTATTTTTCCTTCGGTTACAACAAAGAGAATTTTACATTTTGCTGCACTTTAGTATGCCACAAAAGACATTAATCACGTTGCTTTGATTTTTATTTCGGGGAATTATTTTATATGTACATATATGTAACGGGTGTTTCTTTTTTTTTTGCTCACGCATAGAACTTTCAATAATACAACTGTTAATTCAGCCTTTTAAGCAAAGTTGTGGCTTTGAAATTTCTGTTCAGTATACGTTGAAAAATCGCCATAGAAAGCCATGCTAGAAAGAAGCTGGACTTTTATTTGAAAAATGTGCGTTCCGCGCACCAAATTTGCAAAGCACTTTTCCCTATAATGGCGTTCAAAATCGGTCACCTTATCAGTGGGTTTTGCCTACTTTCAAGCTTATTGATAGTCATGCAAAGATCAAGGCACTAACCTCAGCGCGCATCAATTCAAGATGTCTCAAAGATTGCAGGAGGTCGCTCTCGCTCATCCAACAACACAACATCACACATTGTTGTGTTCCTGGCCACTCTGGAGTAGAGGGAAATGAAAAAGCAAATGAGTGTGCACAGAAAGTCTCCGAGCTGAACCTTCAGCGAGTTGTAGAGGGCATAAGCATTCCTCTAAACGAACTGTACGAGGGCGGTTCAATAAGTTCGTTCTTTCGTTTTCTAAAACAGTTTATGAGGATGACGCCGTTCGCATCCCAAAAAATCGTCGCCATGACCTTTGCGGCCGATGGTACTGTCTTCGCCATCTTCACCGGGAGAAATTCATTGTTTAACACCAACTTCCCTCAGAAGCGCCCTCCGTCATCAAACACGGGTACTTATTCAACCTCCCTCGTACACTGCGTTTGACTTGAGCGTAATCGCGGAATCCGATAGAAAATGGTCTCTGACTAATCTCTCTAATCGCAGGGTCTCCAAAGCGCTCTGGCCAAAACTGAATCTAAAATATCTGCTTGGATTCAATAGATCAACCACCAGCGTCCTCACAGTTGTTATAATGGGTCACTGCACTATTGGCACCCTAGCCCGTAGAATCGGTGGAACTCACCATGACTTCTGCAGGAGTTGTGATGATGAAGCAGATAAATTTAGGCGGTACAACACCTCCATTTGTGAAAGTCATGCTCTTCAAAGAAGCTGTGTCAAATATCTTGGCGATTATTTCTTAGAAAATCTGAGAAATTTGCCAAATGTCTCATTGGAGGTACTACTTAGCTTCTTAGAGATCTTAAAAGGATCTAAGTGGTTTAAGCAACTTAGTTAGAGCATGGAAATCAAATCTACATGGGTCTGAGAGTCACCGAGTTTCTAGTATTTGACAAGCAACCTGGCTAACCAAACCTGATCTAAGATTATTGATACATCGATGTGCCTAATCAGACGTCCGTTCCATTGAAGATTTTGAGGAAGATTGAGATTTGAAAATCTAAGCTCACACGCCAATCGCTTATGAGATAAAACTGTTGTAGAAATTAGAATCAATTGGGAAATCATTTGAGTACTACAGTGAGTAAGCAAAATTCGGCATATTTGAAGTGAAATGATCTGTGCGAGCACCTCAAGATCGCAATACACGTACATCAAGAAAAAGTCTCTCTCAAGAAGTCTCTCTCTCTCTCCCCATTTTTCAAAGCTGAAAGTAGTCCCAAAGTATTGTTAAAAATCTGATGAACTCCATCAGCAACATAAATCGGCTAACATTTCCGCAAATTAGTCATCGTTCATAATCCGAAAATACTCAAGCCGCTCCTCCAAAGTGTTGTGAAAGGTCACGGCTGCAGGATAATTATGCACCACGTCAATGTTACTGGCTACAGCAAGGCCTTTATATGACGACTTGTGGTAATTGAGCCACTTCAACGGGTCCATCCTTAAGCTATTTGACTCCTCTGGTGCGGCTTTAGTGAGGGTACTTCAAACCAGTGGCCTATGTCAATAAATCAATTAACAGATTCAAAATCAACATTTGGCGTGTGACTAATGATATAATCCAATTGCTCTTTTGGAAAAAGTGGCACAAAACTTTGTCAACCGAGTAGTTGATATACTATTTGCGCAAGCTCATATAATGAATACTAGCTCATATACATAATGTTGACTAGTAACTATTGACAATTACTTAGTTTTTTTTTTTTTTGTTTTTTGAAAAACAATTCTATACTTCTGAAAAATCACCCATTACGTTATTCAGACTTGATTGAAAGAAATTACAAATTATTTTAATTTGCGATGTCTGATTTGAAGCAAACATCAAACAAATCAAGAACATTTTCTGAGAAACTTAAAATGCATATGTATGAGAAAATGATACCATAAAGAAAGTGGTGCGCTTTGTAGTTTTTTGATTAAAAAGTAAATTTCTGGAATTGGTGAAATACCGAATTAACCATCTGGCATTGAATTTTTGAATTGGCCCTATGTTTCACACAGGAACTTTAGGAATTTATGATGATTGGATTTTTTTGGAGGAGTGGACTCTCTAATGTAGTTATCTATGCAACTACTTGCAAAAAGTTGGTTCCTTGTAGTTGCGTTTCACTACATGCCTTTTGATCAAAAAGTACGGGGAAGGTGATGTTGACTGTTTTCTTCGATTGCTAAGCCGTAGTGCACCATGAGTACCTTCCATCGGGCCAGACAGGCAATAAAGAATATTAGTTAGTTTTGAAGCGTTTGAGATATGCTGCAAATCGCAAACGGCCGAAAAGGCCAAACAATTCTTGGATTTTGCATGATGATAACGCGCCATCGCACTGAGCCCAAATTGTGCTGGATTATTTGATCAAACACCAAGTAAATATCATCGTGCAAGCACCGTATTCAACTGACATTGTCCCCTTTGATTTCTTTTTGTTTCCCAAGCTGAAGTTACCATTTCGTGGAAGGAGATTTCAGTCGATGGAGGAGATCAAAGAGAATGCGACGAAGGCGCTAAAGGCCATATAATGGGATGAATGGAGGACTGGGTTAAACGTTGGCTCCAGTTGTGTTGCTTCAGACGGGTCATATTTTGAAGGAAATAAAATAAATTTATCTGAAATTTAACTCTGTTTTGTTTTATCTAAACATTCCCGGTACTTTCTGATCCTAGGGTATATACATATTTATAGTTTAAAATAAAGAGTATTTCAAAAGAAGCGCCTATATGTTATTTTAAAATAAATATGAAAACATTTCGATTACTTGAAGTTTCACTATTTTTATTTAAAATTCAGCTCTTAAGTATTTTATGTGAAAAATGAAAAATGGCATCTTTTAAATGCCCACCATGATCACCCACGTCTACAAGTCAAATGCGCCAAACAGTCGATGCATGAATGCCTAATTGTTTAGAACGACGAGATATCGATGTTCAAGGTGGTTCAGCAACATTTTGCGCTATGACAGTAATATTCTCAATAGAATGTCCAGTTTTTGGTCTACGAGCCCATTTTCTATCCTCGACAGTGCCAGTTTCTTTAAATTGTTTCACCAACCTCTGAATTTTCGACTCATTCTGACCATTAGTTCCTCCAAAAAAATCACGAATTTTGCGACATGTTGCTCTTAAGGTTCAACCATTTTCATAATAAGTTTCAACAATTTTAACACGTTGTTCTATCGCGTAAAATGGTGCATCTGTCTACTTGACAAATGTCAAAGATAACATAAAAACAGATACCATATAAAAAGAACACTTTACTTTCGTTTTCTTCGCCCAATTACGATATATTCAAAGTAGGTATATAAAGGTGTCTCACCGTAAAAAGTTGCTGCATTTTCCACCGAAGTTATAAAATTTAATATATTTTAGGATTTACGCAAAAGTATTTCTGAAAAAAGTTTAGGATATACCTGAGCTGAATTGAGTTGATACAGGTAATACCTCCAAAAATCGAATGCTAGCTTTTAAAAATATCTTTTTTTTTATTTATATATTTTGTTCAACATTTTTCTTGAGGGCATTAAATATTGAAGTGTTTAAGCTTAAAAGGTCTGCAAAACAATTTTCCAGATTTTATTTACGCAATCAAAATAATGGGATTTTTCATGCAATTATTTTTTATGCCATTTTTTGTTGATTCCATTTTTCACTTTTTAGGCCAAAGCAAAAGGAAAAGTTGGATAATTCAGCCAAAACTTGATCGATTAAGGTTTCTATTAGGAATATATTTCCTCATTCCTTTCATTTCTTCAATAATTAACGTTCCAACTTTTTTTCTCGATTATCATTATTTTGGTTCTGTTGATACATTTTTTTAGATATTTTTATGCCGCCATTTTAAGTTTAAACTCTTCTATCATCTGAGGCGGTTTTTTAGAAAAAAAAAATATTTTTAAAAATTAGTTTTATTTATAAAAAGCCCAATTTTTGAAGGTACTTTCAAATCGACCCGACTCGAGGAAATCTTAATGTTTTTCGAAGTATTTACTCATAAGACTTGGATTCGGCATATACTTTTTCATCACTTTTCTTTCGTCAAAAATTAACCCGTTGACGACTCCTTTCCTTTTTTTGATTTAATTTTTGGGTTTTTGATTCTGTTGAAAAATGTTTGTATTAGTTTTATGCAGACATATTAGTTTAAACTCTTCCATCACCTGAGGTTATTTTTTGGAAAATGTATCACAAAATTTTTTTGTTTATAAATTGGTTAATTTTCGGGGGTAGATACTTCTAAATCGGTCCAGCTTTCGGTCCAATATTTTTTCTTATAATTTTTAATTCTTTAAAAATCAACCCATTCACATCCCTATTTCCTTTTCTCAATTATCATAATTTTGAGTTTATTGATATAATTTTTACTATTTTTATGTAGACAATTTAAGCTTAAACTTCTTATTATTTGGGGTGATTTTTTCGAAAAATGTTTAAAAAAATCTATTTTATTTATAACAAGTCCAATTTTTCGAGGTACTTTCAAGTCTTAGTTTTAGTTTAGTTGGAAGTCGTAGAATTTAATCAATTTTATAGTTTCGATGGAAAAACAGTACCGAATTTTGTATGGAGTGAGGCAAGTTTATGCATTTTCGTATGTATAGAAAAGAAAATTTTTTTGGTAGTTTCATTTGAACCCGTTTTGAGTTATTCTGAAAACGAGAAGATGAACTTTGCTGTGAGCTGTCATAGTAAATTCGGTTGCAAAGGCTGAATTTTCAAAAATTTGAATACAATTCGTATCATAAAATATTTATCTAATGTTTATTTTTGATACGCTGGAAAGTATGAATAAAAAGTAGTACAGGGCCCGCCATCTATCGTAACGGATTTGAACTAGGTATTATTTGAAGAATGGTAACACTTAGCTGTCATCTGATTTGACAGAAAATTAGTTTTATTCTTCCGCTGAACGAAAATGGTTGTGTATACGCTCAAAGAACGCTGGGAAATATTGCGACATTACTTTGAAAATCATGGTAATGTTGCAGAATGTGTACGAAAATTACGTACGGCAATGGGAAGAAGAAAAGCACAGAATGAATTCTGATATCGTTTGGCCGCCTCGGAGCTGCGATTTGACGCCGTTGGATTATTATCTTTGGGGTCCCGTCAAAGACCTGTGTTATGCCAACAAACCAGCAACAATTGATGCACTGAAGACCAACATACGCGATGTCATAGCTGAAATACAGCCGCATACAATCGAAAATGTTTTGAAAAATTGGACCGATCGTATGGGATGGTGCATGGCTAGTCGAGGCAGCCATATGAATGAAGTTGTGTTCCATCATTAACCGGAAAGATTGTACTTCAAAATAAAAAAAAAACAGTTTGGGAAAATATTGAGTAGTTTCTTTTTTATAGCATTTTTAATTCCATAAAGTTATATGGCGGACCCTATATTTACAAAACTACTAAAAAGCTGGAGGAAACATCCTCATCTTAATATAGGAAGAACCTAAAACTAATATTTTTTACCAAATCAAGTTTTTAATGGATTTCAATATGTAACCTCACTAAAAAAATTATTGCTCAGTAACAGTGAATAATATTGCATCGAAACTAATCGTAATAAAACAACTAAAAATAACTTAAAAAATATTTCTCTTTTCTGAATATGCAGCCAGTTTTTTTCTTCTCCTGTAAAGTAACAAAAATATGAGCTCCGGCCTTCCTCAATTGAACTAACGATAAGCTCTTTTAGCATTCGAAACCCATATAACCCACTAACAGCTACTTTAAAAATATATCTGTGATTTCCTCAAAGTAATTCATCTCAATAATATTTCTAGTCAGCCAAACTTAAAGCCCTTACACAATTTTTGAATCAATCTGTTTATTTAGTTTGAAAAACGAACTTGAAAGAAATCGCGTTGGTAGGTTTTCCACATTTCAGCCGTGCCTACAAACATACACATATACATATGTATGCATGCATGTGCTGCTATAAAATCGCATAGAAGAAAGTTAAAGCACAGCAAAAAAATATCTTTAGTGCATTGAAAATGAGCGTAAATCATTTACCATTAACCCATTTCATTGAAATTCTTGCCATGGCTGTCACGCCACACTTGACAGCTGCCCCTTTCGCATTGTGCGGCATTAAAACTAAAGCTGAATTCAAGCTAAAGCATTTACGTGAATATCTTCTGTCTTTGTTCATTTATTTTTCACAACTTTATAAGTTTGTTGCAACGCCGTGTGCTGAATCGCAGAAGGACACATTATCGACCACATAAAGATAAGAATGAAGGAAAATAACAATAACATAAATAAACTGCGATGGAACCGCAACAAAAAGGTACCTACTTCTTGCCACCACACATGCCACTCGCGCCATCACCCATCGCCCATTGCCCGTCGCTCATTATCCGGCTGATCCAGCGCCATACGCCATGCGACATGCAGTCATGCCATAGCCAACACTAATTTTAGAAGTTTTATGCGCCTACTGCCTGCATCAACATTTTTAGAAATTTATTTTATGAAAACATTTGTGTGCAATAAAACTCTACGGCGGCGACATTGGCGTAAAGGCAGTCAGTCAGCAAGGCAGCGAGTTTGCCATTGCACTGAATCCAACGCGTCATAGTAAGTCCGCCGTCCTCATCATGGCTAAGGTCATTGTTAACCAGCCAACGTACAATGCAATTCAAATGCACATATTTTTATACATTTTAATGTATGCATAAATTAATATACGTGCGTACGTATGTATGTATGCATGTGTTTATGTATTTTTCAACTCTCTGTTAGCTGCACTTTGGCTCACATTGCAGCTTCTTCGGTCGCCCGAATGCCAATGCGCATTGGCACTGTTAGCCGGTTTTTCGGCGTTCATTGTGAGTGTAAAATATTTGTATGTATGTGTTTTTGTTTTGTGTATCAACGTGATTTTCAGCACTCTTACATCAGCCTTGAGTCAGGTTTTTCCACTTTCGTTGTTTGACAACAAAGTCCACAGCGGTGTCGACGGCAATGACTCCAAACAATTCATCTGCTAATTTTTACATTTTTCTTCTTCTTGCCACTTTGTTTTGTTTTCAACACCTGCTGCGTTCCATGCTTTCCACTGATTTTCTATTGAATAGCTGCTAGTGTTGCAATCAAGTGCAACTTTCTAATATTTCAAGCCTCATACATTCATACATTCAAAGTCGTACACTTTTACTCATATTTAAAATGCTTTGGCGCTCTGATAAAATTTTTTTATTATAATAATTTTAAGCGGAAAATTTGATAGCTACGCCATGTCGAAACATGTAGAGCATTCAAGCGTTAATATTAATGTATGCATGTTACGGGCATTAGGGTGGGCCAGTTTGTTTGGTAAATGTAATTTTGCAATTTTTTTCCATGGGATTGCGTGCATAAAATGAATCTGAAATCTACAGCTTAATTTTTGGGGATTAAATCAGATTTTCATTTATGAGAACTTCGATTAATTTGCTTAGAAAACTAGTTATATACCCCGTTCCAAATTATAAAGCACCACTTTTTGACAATTTTTGACTATTTCTTATTGGCTTTTTAATTCCGATTGTTTTTTGTTTTACAAATATTATTATTTTTTAAATAATTTTTTAAAAAAATATTGTACAATATATTGTACAATATTTTTTTCAATATTTTTTATAAACATTTTTATTATTAAATATTTATTTATAGGAACATTTTTTTTATACAAATATTATTTTTACAAAAATATTATATTTTTTCAATATTTCTTTATAAACATTTTCATTATGAAATTTTTTTTTTTTTCTAAAACTTTTTTTTTTTAATTTTATTTTTTTAATCTACTTCAAGTACATATGATAAACCTCTTACAAGTAATAATAATTGTTGAAATATATTTTTTTCAATAACTTTTATAATATTATTTTTTTGTTTCTATTATTTTTTTATAAAAATATTTTTCTTTTTTAATTTCTTTTACAGAAATCTAATTCATATATGAAAAACCTGTTAATAATAATAATTTTTTATACAAATATTTGGTTTTTCAATAATTTTTTATAACACTTTTTTTAAATATTTTTTGTTTGACAATTTTGGACTTTTTCTTTATCGAATTTTCAGGTTGATTATTTTTTACGAAATTCTTTTGTTCGTTATAAATTATTTTCTACAAATTTTTTACGAAAGTATATTTTTTCAGTAACTTTTTATACAAATATTATTCTTTTTAAAAAATACTGCAAAAATATTGCTTGTTTTTCATTATTTCTTTATAAACATTTTTATTATTAAATGTTTTTTTCTAAACATATTTATTTTTGGTAGAATTTTTTTCTAATTTCTTTTATATAAATCTAATTCATGTATGATAAACCTCTTAGAAGTAATAATAATTTTTTACAAATTTCAATAATTTTTTATAGACATTTTTATTAATACTTTTTTTACAAAAATCTAATTCATAAGCGAAAACCCTCTTACAAATAATAATTATTATTTATAAAAATATTTTTTTCAATAGTTTTTTACAAACATTTTTTTTTTAATATTTTTTATTTCAAAATTTTTGACTATTTCTTTATATATACATATATATATATATATATATATATATATATATATATATATAATTGGGGCCTACACCCTTTTTGGGTGTTTGGCCAAGCTCCTCCTCCTATTTGTGCTGTGCGTCTCGATATTTTTCCACAAATGGAGGGATCTACAGTTTCAAGCCGACTCCGAACGGCAGATATTTTTATGAGGAGCTTTTTCATGGCAGAATAACACTCGGAGGTTTGCCATTGCCTTCCGAGGGGCGACCGCTATTAGAAAAATGTTTTGTTTATTAATTTTGGTTTCACCGAGACTCGAACCGATGTTCTCTCTGTGAATTCCGAATGGTAGTCACGCACCAACCCATTCGGCTACGGCGGCAGCTAATAATAATTATTGTTTATAAACATATTTTTTTTCAATAATTTTTTACAAACATTTTTTTTCTAATATATTTTATTTCACAATTTTTGACTATTTCTTTATAGACACTTTAATTTCATTTATTTTTTAATGGTATTATTTCCTTTTTTCAAGTAATTTTTTACAAAAACATTGTTACTATTATTATTTCATTTTTTTAAACCCAATTCATATATAGAAAACCTCTAAATAATAATCATTTTTTATAAAAATATTTCCTTTTTTTCAAAAAGTTTTTTTAAACGCCTTTTTAAATATTTTTTGTTTAACAATCTCTGCCTATTTCTTTATTGTCTTTTTAATTTCATTTATTTTTTATTTATGAGATTATTTTCTTTTTTTTAAATATTTTTTTACAAAAATATGTTTTTTGCAATGACTTTTTAGACAAATTTTTATTATTGTTTTCAGTTTTTTTGTTTTTAATTTAATTCATTCATATATGTGTGTATGTACTAGTAATAATAACTTTTTATATATTTTTTTTTTCAGTAATTTTTTATAAATATTTTTTTTCTTTATACATACTCGAAAATACTTTAGAAAAATCTAAGACATTTATGATCAACCCCTGACTAGTAATAATAATTTTTTATAATATTTTTATAAATATTTTTTTTTAATTTTTTTTATCGAAATCTAATCCATATATGACAAACACCTCTTACAAATAATAATAATTTTTTGCAAAACAATTTTTTTTCAATAATTTTTTATAAACATTTTTATATTATTTTTTTTTAAATATTATTTTTTATAAAAATCTCATCCATGTATGAAGAACCTCTTACTAATAGTAAATCAAATTTATACAAAAATATATTAATCAATCATTTTTTAAAAACATTTACATTTTAAATTTGACACTTGCGAATTAAACAGCTGCAATAGACAAACTGATAAACAAAGGAGCGCATAAAGGCCAAAAATAAATGTTTCCATCACTGAAAACATTCTTTTGTTTTACTTACTAAAAAATTATTCCAAAACGAAAATGGATGATTAATTAAAAATTATTAAAATTAAAATTAAAAAATTATTAAAATTAAAAAATTATTCAAAAACAAAATAGGATGATTAATTTTGCGCCACCTTCTTATGCTCTTTGTGTAAACGACTAAATATTTCATAAACAAGTGGCTATTTCTGGCCTATGCATGCCTTTAAATTCATGCGCCATACGTAAAGCGCTACATATTTCGAACAAAAGCAACCTACTGTTTCCATAGTCATTTGATATTTCTATTTTGCCCCCACCTATTCACAATGGTGCCGCATCAATACACTTGTTGTTCGGTTACACTCCACATACAATAAGTAGCTGTAAAGTTTTTGATTATTATTTTAGTTTCAATTTTCATTATTCGAAACTCGAAAGCATCCATTCACTGCGGCTCGAATGAATGCGGCGGATGTAGCGCATAAAAAGTGGAAACTATTGCATAAACAAGAGATAAAAATTTCAATGTAAAATAATGAAAAAAGAGTGTGAACAAAAAAATCGTGTAGCGAAAAATCATTCATGGAAGCCTCTCAAGTGGTGCCGGTTTTTGACCGATTATGTGGAATCAAGCTTTTGAAGCAAGCACAAGTAAACGGGTATTGACAATAGCCGTACAAATATTTTTTCTTTGAAAATTATTTTTTATGTAAGTTTTACACTTATTAGTATATGAAAATGTATGCATGCATGTAAGTATGTAAGAAAATTGCATGCTGCACATTGGTTGATGTGGAAAAAAAAACAAAAAATGCGGCATTTCCGGTAACAATTTGAGTTCAGTACCAAGTTTGGCTTCATTGCTACCTTAGCTGCTTTACTAGCAACGCGGCTGGTTTGGATAAATTGTTTACCCAGTTACTCGTTTCGTATCAGCAGCTGCCTGTTCCCACGCTGACCACTCCAATTGCCGCATGTCTCAGATAAAATGCCCAAGTTCGAACTAAGTATGCGCCATGACGGTACAAATAAACAATCGTGTAAACTTTTGCTACACAAAGCGAAAGAAGCACACACACACACATGTATGAAAATAATCTGAGGTTTATATGTTGTGAAAATAAACAAATATGGATACCTAAATACGAGCCTACCCTGCAGAGAAAGCTGCCTGTTTGTAGTTAATTGGGCTGTGCTCACAAGTCCTATAGAGTCCTGCCTGTCACGTGCCAGAAAAACTAAAAAGAACGAAGAAAATATAAACGGAATATTAGTTGAAGGCAATTTCTAAGCATGGCTTGCTGGCTACATTTTGGTAGGAGGTTTGACATCAACAGTCATTAGAATTAAGAAAACCAAACTGCACTTAAAGTGGCGCCATCTGCTGGGTGCCACAATATAAAATACTAAAGGAAATGAACCAGTCGATGTACTAGTCAAATTTGGTGCAAACTCGTTATTAGTCAAGGTATGTCAACTATCTATCGCCCTCTCTTTCGATCATTTAATAAACACCTCAGTGGTATCGAACGGGGACTGCCTGTAAAATGAGTTAATATCAAACACCCTGTGCGATGAAGTAACTTCTTTCATGACTGGCAAAATCATGGGTTGCTCACTACCAACTACAAAATACTACAATATTCTATTGGTTCTCAGAGTAGACTCCAAATTATTAGTTTGGATGTTTAGAAAGCTCCGACACAAGTTCATTCGTTTTTCTTTGCACCTCGTGTGATTCAGCGCGGTTGTCGGTTGTTAGCTTTGATTTGGTTTAGCAGGTGTTCAAAATTCACTGAACAACAAATGTTAACATGAGTTGAAAGGCAAAGAAGTTCCCTCTTCTCTTCTAAAACATGAGTACAGAGCGAGATAAGAGTAACAATACGAGAAAATGCCACAAGCATTGTGTTCTGAATTTTGTGTTCTGAATTTCGTTTCTACCATGAAAAGGCTCCTCATAAAAAACCAGCTGCCGTTCGGAGGTAGCATAAAAGTGTAGGCTCTCCATTTGTGAAAAAACAAGGGAGAAAACATAGCTCGGCCAAACATTCGAGTAGCTCGATACGACTGAGTGATGCTCAAAGTATCATTGAACGCTTCATTCATGAAAATCGAATAAATAATAAAGTCCGAAAAGCACAAAATTAAGTATTCAATGAACGTTTAATGGTGTAAAAAATATAAAAAATTTAAAGCTATCGGCTCCCAAACTGCCAAAAAAATGTAAAATGAATTGGGGAATCTATTTTGCGTTGAAACAGTGCGGCGAGTGCGCGTCGCCAGGACTTCAATGGTCGAGTAGCATAAAAGAGGTCCTTTAAAAAAAAGGCAATTGTCTTTGCCTGGTTGCTAGAAATTAAGGATTGTTGTTTTTAGAGTGCAGTTACTTTTTGCGACGAGTTAAAACTCAATCTCACCGAATTTGAGTCATCGGTTGGCCACCAGGAGACAGTACCCACCACAGGTAATGGCTTAGGCCACTATAATCGCAAATGGGCGCTCTTAAATCGTTTTCATCAAGCCTGGCGTTAAGGTAAATGGGAAATATATTATAGAGAAGGTTTTCTGGAGGTTTCTCTGAAGCCGTGGACAGACAAATATTTCGGTGGCAGACCATTGACGTTTCAATAGGACTCGGCACCGAGTGAACCAAGAATGGCTAAAAAACAATGTTCCGAACTTCCTAACATCCACACAATGGCTCTCAAATTTACCAAAAGCAAGTCCGATGGATTATTATCTTTGGGCAGTTTTGGAGACCAAGATGCGAATTAAAAGATTCACCAGTCGCGAGGCGCTGAAAAACGTCATTGTCCGCGAGTGGGCCAAAATACCTGCAAGTCACATTCGGGCACCTTGCGATTCGTTTCTGGACCATCTCAAGGCCATAGTCACGTCAAAAGGTGGTCGTATCGAGCAAAAGTTAATTGCTTCATAATTTCGAATTATTTTCACACATTTTTTACTTTGAATTGAATAAAAGTAATTTTCCAAACCAAATTAATGGCCTTTTTAATTGGTTACACTTCGACCCTGTAGAACTACATTGCACTCGGAAGTAGTCTACGCCTATTTTTGATATTCAGTTCAGTGTTCGATATTTTTCTTTCGATATTCCAAGTGTATAGAAACATCTTTACCCCAGTGATCCAATTCCTCGCTTGTCCTACGGGGCATACGAGTATATGGCGAGATGATGGCTTTTGTGGCAATCACAATCGCGTTTCTCAGCTGACCATTGGCCTGCATTAATGTTTATTGTGTTTGCATTATAAGCGCATAAACAAGTCAACATGCACACATACACACACACATGCATGAAAGTGTGCTTATAAGCATATTGAATGCGTAATTTTGACAACATTGGAATTTATGCAATTTTCTGTTATTTTCTCGAGACGTCACGGCGCTGCCACACTCGCACTTTTCAACTCACCTTTTCATTGTTTCCTTTCGAAGTGGCTGTTCACAGGTATGCACTGACATGCGTACTTATAGCTACCTTATAAATACCTACATACTTCTTAGTGGCACAGTAATGTATGTAACTATGTGATATTTATATCCACTGCAATTGCAGAAAAGTTATAAACAAATCTACAAGCTGGCTTTCTGCATACCTTTGCATGTATGTATGAATGTATGTTGGTATGCAAGCGCACACAGTTTTAACTGACCTGTTAGCATTTGTGTATGTTTTTTCTGGTGGTTAAGAATGCAAAATTGCAAAAATTACAGCAAAATTAACTTTTTATTTTCTCTTCTCTTGAACTATTTTGTATGTAAACTGCATGGCGCAGGCTTTGGCGCACATTTTAATTTCGGGTTATTGTACGCGCTAACCGTGCACACTGAAGGCCGTGAAAAGAGTGTTTGAATCTAATTGGTTGTATGGAGGAGGTCCACGAATAAAACTAAACCAACTGGTAAAATAATAGTTACGCATACGGCAGCACGCGAAAAAATTATTGTACCAAACTGGTTGTGATGGCATCTGATAAAACTTCAAACCAATAAAGTGGTTATATAATTTCATTGCGTGTATGTCCCGAATTTATAGTCACTTATTCTGTAAAGTGAGGGAATTATAAGACCGACAGCGCTTACCTTTAATTGAAAAGTGGTCAGGGTAAGCTATTGCGTCGAAATTATTACGGGGTGCATACTGCAGTTGAGGATATGCAATATACATATGTGATTATAACTTTCCACAAGCAACTATTTTTATTTTTTCTGTTTTTATGATTCTGCTTCAAAAATGAAGAGACATGCAGTTACCGTCGTTGCTATATCTGCACATCACACTAATTTAGAAATCTCTAGTTTTCTTAAGTGCGCCCATTCATTCGTTCACAGGGTTCACTGTGAATTAGCGAATCATTCGGCGACGCACAGTGCGGCCGATTCCCAAAAAGCTGGCCAAAAGTCGAAAAAAAAGTTTCTAGATAAAGTTTTTTTGTCTTTGGGTTGGCTACAGTAATGCCTTGAGTAGTGAAAACCGTTCATAGCAACGTCCTGTACCCTAAGTATCCTCTGTATTTTCAGTCGCAACGTGGCCTTCGTTTGAGCATCGTATTACTGTCGATGAATAGTGAAAGTTGTACACATTTGAAAGATTTTGTAATGGAGTAAATTGAACAAAACCAAATGGAATCATCTTCGGAAGGTTAGTAAAATACGAGAAATCTTTAGTACATATCAATACCTCGACACAAAATTTTTAGCTGCAGGAATACGTAGATACATTTTTTGCAATTTTTTTTATAAAATTTGAGTTTTCAAACTGTATAGTAATACAACGCCGTCATATGCTACTTTGAAACCTATTAAAGGTTACTCAAAAAAGTAATGGTTACTGAATAAAACAAGATTCAGCTGCTAGCACTTGCTACCTTGCGACCCCGAAAACATATAAATTTACATGCATCTTGATTATGTTCTAGAATATACGCTATTTCACGTGAGGGGGTGGCCAATAGGGGTGGAAGGGGGTGGATTTTCAAAATTTTAAGATCAAATTCGTAATCAGCGACCCCGACAACCCACGAGTAAGAAATTTTGAATCAATTACTTAATTTTTTGAGTTTTGGCCAGCTTTTCGGGAATCGGCCGCACTGTGCGACGGTGCTGAATCTGTTGCAGATTGCAAACAATACGAGGAACGCTCTGCTACTGTCCGATCAGCAAAATTTATTCAACAAGTGCAAGCGATCATTGACGACGAGCACCCTTCAAAATCAATGAGGACCCTTGCGAGGGAGCTTAATGTTTCTGAGGGTCCTTACTCATCGAGTTGTCTTTGTAGATCTGCGGTATAAATCCTGTATTATGCGCAGAAGACAGTTTATGTCGATGCAAATACGCGGACAGGGAGTTATCCGAAGGTGGTGTGTTGTCATACTCGATGATGTTCAATCTGCACCTTTTTTCGCCACCTCTGGCGTATCAAAAGATAGCATTCTGGGTTCATTGCTGATTATTCTGTTCATAAATGACATTGGTTCTTGATTTTCTTTTGCCAACTTTCTATTACACGTCGGCGGTCTGAAGATTTATTCAGTCGTTAAGAATACCGCAGATATGATGAAACTCCAATCCGAATTAGATAAATTATATTCTTGCTGCTTGAGATCACATCTTTCTTCAAATATTAAAAAATGTTTCCATGTTTTTCTTTTTCAAAATCACTCAGTTTAATAAAAACCCAGTATAGCTTCTCTGGAGGAATTTTGCAATACCTACCAGAATTTAAGAATCTCGGAGTTATTTTTTATATCAAATTTTCATTAATCAATCATATTAATTTTGTCGTTTCAAATTCATGCACTAAGCTTGGTTTTATACGACTGGATTTACCGATCCGTACACCATAAAACTGCTTCATACCTCTTAATTTCGCTGCAATAATCTGGCTTCCTTTCCACCAGTTCCACACTGATAGGATAGAGCGCTTTTCCAAAATTTTCCTTACGTTCATTGGGTTTCTCGGATGCTATGCCTTCGTATAGTGCATGTTTAGACTAAATATGCAAATGAATAATAAATAAAATGCCTTCTAAACAGAATTAAATAGACTGCAGCGCCTGAGATGTTATAGAATTTTTCTGGAAAAAAACATGGACGAACACTAAGAGACCAACCGTAAAAATGATATATGGGTATGGGTTCTAATCTTTTTTATACAGATGGTTGACTATGGAGTTTTCTCGAAGGAATTAGGACTGGAACTATCCGTTCGACTACCAGACTACTGCAGCGTCTATCAAGCAAAGGTTCTAGCTATAAAAGAAGTGTCTACATATCTAAATACGCACGCCGTAACAAAAACGTCTATAAATATATACTCGGATAGCCAGGCGGCCATCAAATCAATGAATGCAGCTTTACTAAGATCGAAGGTTGCACAGGAATACCGGGCGGCTCTAAATGATATTAGTAACGTATTCAAGGTCAGCCTTATTTGGGTTCCGGGACATAGAGGTATTGAGAGAAACTGTAAAGCTGATGAGCTAGCCAGAAAAGGTACTGCTCTTCAACTGTTGAGTGATAAAAGTACCATTGGACAACCCACAGCCACGAGTAAACTAATAATAAAAAACCACATTAACCAAGGGGACAATAGGTTATGGAGGCATGAAGATGCATGTCTAACAGCTAGGCTACTATGGCCGCAAATAAACAAGAAAAGAACAAAGGAATTGCTTAGTCTCTCAAGAGACAATATCTCGAAGGTCGTGGCTTATTTAACCGATCACTGGCTATTTGGCAGGCATTCCTCGCGACTAGGAGTTTTCTCTCATGAATATTGCAGAAATTGTAGAGATGAGGAAGAGGAAGAAAGAGTCGAGCACTTCCTTTGCACTTGGCCAGCCTTAGCTTAAATTAGGGCAGGTTGTCTAGGTAAATACTTTTTTAGTTCTCTCTGTCTGGCGTGGGGTTGGGATCAATACTACGTTTCATAAGAGCCACAAAATGGTTCCACGAAGGAAGGTAAATGAGGTTCCCGTCTAGTACAGTGGTATCACAACGGACCTGTAAGGTCTAAGTAAGTTGGTCGTACAGACCGACTACCACCATAGACCAGTCAAAATGACGTGTAGCGACCGTTTGCTTCAACATATGTTTTATAGTTATCGCCAGGCTCTGAAAATGGCAAAATGAATGAAACGAATGCAATCTTCAGCATATTTGGAAAATCGAATTTGCATATCTATGTACTGGTTTTGGTAGATATAGAAATTGGTTCAAACAGCAGATGAATTTAGTGTTAAAGATCGATGCTATGCGAATAATTCAAAAACTTTTCTGACCCTCCAAATGATTTTCAATCGAAACAGTTGCTGAAACGGACTTGGAAAATCGGGTTGACGACCACACCATCTGAGACAACCACTCGCTTAAATTTCCACAATTAATCATTTACTTTTCCTAATCAAGTAAAATTTCAAGACAAATATTGAATGGTATTTTTTTCATCGAAAAAACCGCGGGTTTTTTCTTGAAGATTTCTTTGATAGCCTGGCTTCGCTCAGCAAGATCAGATAGAATTGTTCTGCATTTATTTAGTTAACAAATGCATTTAATTCTCGCTTTTAGAGCTACCGCATACATACTTGACACACCCACGACTGTAACTTGACTGATCCTTCAAATGGAATAACAAGACTTTAGTGATTTGCTTTACACTTTCCACTTACTTCCGCACTACTCGAAGAAGGGCGCACAATTTAGCGCTTCAAGTTATTGCATTCACGCTCTGCATGAATATGAATGCATGTTCGTTTGTGCACACTAGGGTGATCAGGCTGCGTTTTTCAATTCGACTTCCATACTGATTTTCAACTATGAAATTTTTTTTAAATTTTTTATTCTTTTAATTTAAATAAAAATCAATTACTATAAAATATCTGCACATGCAAGAAATAAAAGTTTCCGATAAGATTGGAAAATGCATCAAAAATAATAAACTTTATATTTCCTATAGAACTCAAATAGAAATATTAAATATAGCTATACTTTTAGATCAGTACGACACTTCAAATATGAGTCTAATAGAAAGTTAATCGGCCGTTAATCGTGGCTTGGGCACCATTTGTGCTGCTTCATCACGCTTTGACCTCGATCGTTTTTGCATAATATTGTCGTAAGTGACGCATTTCTCATCCCCAATCATTCCGTTTGACCAAGGCCTCATAGAAGGAAATTCGATCCATCATATTTTTTGGTTTTAATTGGTGTGGTACCTCGAGCTTCTTTTTGAATCCAGTTTTGCGAAAATAGTTTACAACTTTTTTATAGTCGATCTTTAGCTTCTGAGCGATGCTACGACTACTGACATGCCGGTAAAATTATTTCGATTATTTCTGTGATTCTATCGACCTTTTGGACATCATCGACATTTTCTTTAACATCAAAAATGCTCGGACGGAATCGACGAAACCAAAATTGCACGTAATCCAATCGACCTGGCGTGCATTTTCGCCTTTATTAAAGAGAAACTGTAAAATGCACCAAATTTTCTGTTTGTTGACTTCCATTGTTAACACCCTGTAACTCTCAACTGAATGGAACAAACAGCAAACGAATACTTTTTTAATGTGAAATGGCAACGGGCATTAGCTTTAAATTGTTTGATCGATACTTTACTATCATTGATCACTACAGATATCCTATATTAATTGAGTTTTTTAATAAATTACAATATCATAAATTACTTAAGTCTGTCTGTGCTCAATAGTGGTTCAAAATTTTCGTTAAGGTATTTCTTTGAAAAAATATCCACATGTCCACAATAACTTCACATCAGCCATGAGACCGCACCGTGAAACCGTGGATGGAATGAAATCCCTAGGCCGTAGAAATAACGTTACTGAAAAGAAATTGTGTACTTCTTCGTTAAGAGTCATTTCTTAAAATAAAATACGGTTAAAATTGAAGTGAAAACAAAATGAAATTTCACACAATCAAATTGGCAGAATTGTACTACGATGGTGAACCCACCATCCTACATATTTTCCAGATCTGATGCCTAGCGGCTGGTATTTATTTCCAAATATGAAGAGATAGCTACATATCGAGTAATTAGGTCACCGCCAAAAAAGGAGCAAATTTTCAAAAGCTCGATTATTTTTTGTTTAAAGGTTAGAAATAAATTTATATTTTCCTTTCCAGATTCGGGACTTTTTCGGGAATTTTGGTTGTTTTCCTACCTCACTCATTTTCCAGACATATCAAAATTTAGATTCTTTTAGGTTGTACTATCATATTTTTATTAAGCAACACTTTGCGCTACAACAGCAATATTCTCAACAGAACATCCAGTTTTCGGTCTACCAGTCGTTTTTCTATACGCGGCAGAACTCTTTCTTGATATTTTTTCACCAACCTTTGTGTTGACTACTCATTCGGACGATTATTTCCATCAAAAAGGTCACGAATTTCACGATATGTTGTTCCTAAAGATCGGTCATTTTCATAAATAGTTTCAATAATTTTAACGCGTTGTAAGCGTGTAAAATTGTACCTCTGCATACTTTAGAAATGTTAAAGATGGCATAAAAAAGGTAACATCTAGGAATTATTCACTACTGACATCTAAACGTCACTTTCGAAAGAGCCTTTGCATAATTAAAAAAATTCAGACAAAGTAGTATTTTGAAAAATGTTGTTGGGAATACAAATATTTATTCAAAAGTAAGCCCCATAAAAATATTAAAAAAATTAAATGCTCTTGAGTTCCTCCTTCATATTACATATGTATATAATTTTCCTTGAGATCTTCGTTGTTACGTCTAATCAAATGGTTCGAAATTCTCAATTCGAAAAAAATCGAACGATCGACCACCCTAACCTATACTCATCGCTTATGTGTGCATATGCATGCGCACACTTGCAAATATTAACACTCGTAAGAAATTTATTCGTTTATTAAGATTTCAAGCCGGGCAAACGGATTCGTGTGTTGTAATCGATTTCTGTTTACCTTCGCGTTTGAGCTTCTCATTGCCCAAAGTAACTTTTACGACGACAGCGATGATTTTTATGGCTGCCGCGTTTGTTGGTTCTTAGTGACTTATTTTTATGCTTTTTAATAATTATTTATTTTTCAACATTTGCGTTTTCTTTGCTTGCTTCCCTTCTCAATTTTGTTCGCCTGAATGTACGAGTTGTGTTTTTAAATGTGCGAGCCTACCCACAGAACCAAATCGTTAAGTGCATGGGACTAAGGGAAGTGAAGTAATAATATCTTTTGTTTGAGTTTTGCTTTCATATATAAAATATGGGTATTTTTAGTCGTTTTTATGGCTATTTTTTTATGGTTCTTTGCTAATGTTTATTAGCTTCAATAGCTGGGATATGTTGGGCAATAAAGTTTAATGCGAGTTTTTTGTACGCAGAAAATTCCAAACAAACAAAAAATTATAATAATAACCAAACATTTTTTTTTTTTTAATTTGCTCACATTGAAGGACGGAAGACGGAAAAGACTAAACATTAAAATGTGAAAACTAGGTATGAAAATAATTTCCACCAGAAGTGTGATGATAATATTTAGTTTGTAGAAAGTTGTATAAACACACATACACACATATATAAAAATAAAAAAATATGCTATATTTACTTTTGTGGCTGACAGGAAGGTATAATTGGTTTCGCTATGGGTTCAAATGTTGTGGTGATAAAATGGCGAGTAAATGCTGATAATTTTTGATGTAAGCGAGGCACGAAATAAATCATTTTTGCTGGTTTACTTTTTAAGTATCTACTCAAAATTTTGCTTAGAAATATATGTAGATCAGCACTTGCTGAATCAGAAGCTTTTTGAAGAATTCGGCTAAAGAACTTTGAACAAACTTTTTTCTGCTTTGAATTATAACTAATTAAGAATTCCTAACCCTGAAATGGGCGGTTTTTTTTAAATGGAAAAGCGTTAATTGAATAGCTTAACTAAACCGTAGACGTTAAATGCACACTTGTGTTTAAAATAATAGGAGCGCGATGGTTTATCAAGCTTTAGCTATTTTAAACTTTTTTTCTAATTTAAAATTTTTTTTTAATTTAAAAATTATTTTAAAAATTAAAAAAAAAACATTTTTTATATAAAATTGTTTTTATATATTTTTTTACATATTTCTTGTGTATATCTTTTGTATATATTTTTTTATATATTTTTTTTCATAAAATAATAGCCCATTCTTCAACCAAAGCTATATACCATCATATATAGGTATAGGGTGGGCCACGTAAAATTTGCCTTTTTAATCGGCTATAAAAAAAACTTCAAACTTTTTTTTTTATTTTGAAGATTGAACACTGTCATTTATGAATGAAAAATAATATCGTTCAAATGACTGCCACGACTGGCTTTACAGTAAACCATTCGATCAACCCAATTTTTAAGCACATTTTCGATTGTTTGGGCTCCAATTTCATGAATGGCAACTTCGATTTCGTGTTTTAAAGCATCAATCGTCTCTGGATGGTTCGCATAGCATTTGTCCTTAACGGCTCTCCACAAAAAATAGTCCAACGGGCTTAAATCACAGCTCCGAGGCGGCCAATTGATATCGGAATTCAAAAACGGTAGCTAAAAGTTCGAGTGCAACTTTGGCAGTGTGACAAGTTGCACCGTCCTGTTCAAACCAAATGTCGTCCATGTCATCCTCTTTAATTTTTGGAAACAAAAACCCGTTGAGCATGTCACGGTAACGATCGCCATTTACTGTAACCGCGGAAGAAGACTCACCACTTTGGAAATAGGTTTTCAATATTTCCTAATTTTGTTCAAGCGTATAACGTCCCATTTCGTAAATGTCAAACCTTTAAGTAAATTATGAACATGTCAAATGTGTGTCATTTGTGTTACGATTCTCAAAAAAATAGGTGGTTCAAAAAGCAAACGCTATATGGCCCACCCTGTACCATATTTCAAACCATTAAATTGTGTTTTTCTTATCTCACCGCAAAACTTATTGAACCACCTAGTAACTCCATGTTACAAACTATGTACGAAATTCTCAAAAATTTCAAATTTTTAAAAAATTTAGATCAAAATATTCAACTTTTTAAATCAGGATATTAACAAAACTTTAAGGTGTGGAGTATAAATGTAAGTTTAATTTTAAAAATATCGATTTTGTTCGATATTTCGACAGTATAGTATCTTAAGAATTTACTGTGAAATTTTCATGCGGAAATCTCCAATATTATATTGTAGCTTCCACCGCTTATTAACTAGGTAGAGAGCGGTCCGCGCGCTCCTGTACCTCAAACTTTAAACTCATTTTTCTCGAAACTACTGTTTCCGGCATGGTCTGCATGATAACTCATACAGTTTTTCATATTTTTTGATGCAGTGCTTTTTTTAATTTTCGAAAGTGTTTTCTCTATAGGTATATTTTTTTTATAAAAAACTTCTATAAACATAATAAAAGTGTGACATTTATAAACGCACACTTTTTTTAAAATGCAGTAAATTGCAAAACATTTTAAAATTCAAAATTCCGGCTCGACAGGCTATAACTACAATTTTATTTTAGAAGAATTTTTTTACTTTTTGCACATCCATCAACATTTCAAAGAGAAATGATGCAGAGCGTGGATCAACGTTTTTCCATTGTACTTTGGGCCACGTAATTTTTTATATACTAATTTTTTTAAGGAAAAATTTAAATACATTTTTTTATAAATTTTAGGTACTAATAAACAATGTAGAAATTTTTTTATATATATTTCTATTGTTATCCCTTCTACAAACAGTTTTCCTTCTAGCCAATTTTTGGCGCTGCTCGACGTACATACATATGTGAGAAAATTCACTCAAAATCACAGCGGAAAAAATTGTAAAAAAGTCAACTAGAATTTTGAGACGCTTTACAATTTCACTTTGCTATACTAATGTTAAATGCATAAAAAATGCATACCCAGCATTTTTCTAAAAATTCCGATGAAAAAGTTGGAAATTTTGATGCATTTCTTTACAAAACTGTTTAAAATTTTTGTGAATTTCGCACAAAGTTAAGAGTTTTAAGTTTTTTGGTTTTTCTTATAGAACGCGCTATAGTTTTAATAACAAAAATAAAGTAAAAATAAAAAAATTAGTTAAACACAAGTGTATATAGCCTATATAATATGTGGTGTATAAGTATGTATACAATATATACTACATATGTACATACATCGAGTGTGATGAGCTAAATTCATAAACAAAATGCAGCAAATTGCAATTTGACCTGAATAAAGTGTGAAAACGCAAATTGAAAGAAAGTAATGGTGGGAGATTTTCCTTGCCTTACCGGATTATAGACTATACAGCTAAACCAAGCTTAAATAGAGTTAAACAGCTTGAAAGAACCAAGGAAGGCCCTCAACTCTGGATTATTAAGTGTTAAACCAACACTTCTTAATAAAAGCTAAATTGGGCGATGTATGAAAATGTCTCCCCCTGGAGAGTAATTTATTTTTCTAAGCAAGTAATACTTATTTCGAAAATATATCGAACCAGGCGCGATTCAAAACTTTTATTTTCTTCAAATGATTTTGCAGAATGCCACGCCAAACATGAAAGTTTCGGAATTAGTTGAAAGGAATCCACGGGAAGGCCTCATGTCGGCGATACACTTGAGCTTGTGTAAGGCTGGAAATCGAGGTGTATCGCGAATTGAGCCAGTGCTGGTGGACAATGATCCGAATCCATCTATAAAAATTAAGTAATGCCTTGCATCGAACTAGCAACCTTCTATTCTGTACACACCAGAAGAAGCTTCAACCCTGTATTTTTATGGAGGCTACACGAAGAACTTCTACAAACTTATGCATAGTCGCTAGCTGAAAATGCGAAAAGTCAAAATTTATCATTCTTCACTGGGAGCCCTGCTATGATCAGAGTAACTGAATCTGCTGCTGAGGTGCCATTGCAACTGTTAAATGATCACATAATTACTCTATCCCGCTTTTTAAAAAAGAACATACAGTTGGCTATAGAGGTGCAAACGTTTGTCATAAATGTGGAATCAGAATTTACGGTTGCGAGTGAAGTTCATATTCGCAAAATATTTGTATTTAGTTATTATTTTATTTTAATATTTAATTTATGCAATATATTATTTTTTACATTGTTTTATAGTAATAATGTTTTTTTATTGTAATATTTTTGTATAAATAATAATTAAAAAATTTATCAAAAAAATTTTTTTTTTTTTTAATTTGAGTGAAAAAAAAATTGTTTTTTTAAATTGAAATTTTTTTTTTTATTTTAATGAAAAAAGAATTCGCAAACAAAAAATTTGAAATGATTCATTGATTAATTATCATTAAAAAAAATGCTAAAATAAAACTTTATTATTTTGGGAAATATCAAATTTATTCGTTTCACCCACTTTATCGCGGGACGACTTGAAATTTTGTGTAGATACTTCTAGAATAATTCTAATACAATTATAAATGAAAAAAAATCTAAAAAATTCAAGCCTAAGAAAAAAATAGCCGATTCCAAAGGGTTGAGAATACGACAATTTCTCTGCTGAAAACGTAATTTCTTTTGAATTTAATATAAACTGAATAATAAATTGCATACAAAATCGATATTCGTACACATTTATCAACAATTTCTGCAGCTTTGCCATATTTTTATAAGGTTTTTAAGCAACGCGAATCTTTCTGATTACTCTCTAGCGTCACTGTATGCAAGTATTCCTTATTTGCTGAATATTTTCGCTTATTGTGATACAGAATCAATAGACACCGGCTTTGCTTAAAATTTGTTTGATGAGCCTCTTTTGAACTTTAATGAACAAGTGTGTATGCACATACATACATACATATGTGTGAGTGTGAGTAGGAGATTATCGCTTACTTGTGGTTTTCTTTAGTTTCACCGAACAATTTATTGCAAAAGCCAACTGCCACACGGTTGACCCATATCGCGACCCACACAAAGCTCTGGCGTTCACAGCAGCTTGCACACAAATATACACACATGCACATACATACATTTGTATATCTTTATATGGAAGAACAAGCAAGCGTTAATCACATGCTTCGAGTGCCAATGAAATTTTGTTTCATTTATTTAACGGGTATGCAAGCTATATTTTTCCCCTTTTTTAAGTGTCATCGTTGCGACAGCACCTACACTAAAAAGGGGTTAACGGTAACTGCACTAACAACGGGTGTTATGGAGGGAATTAATCACCTTTTTTATCAATTTAAACAAAAATAAATGAAAATACAATATTTCGGCTGTATTAGATTGTAATTTGTATAGCATTATTAGTATTTAAAAATAATTTCGCGTCTTAAACCTTTCGTACCTAGCGGTTCACATATGTATCAGCGCCTTGTTAAATGCTCGGAAAACTTTTCATGAACCGAGCAGCGTAGAATTATACTGCTTGGCTGCCCTGACTGTTGCTGAAAGCCTTTTTCCTTCAGCTGTTTGTTTCAACAATAAATACTTCCGTAGATAGATAACAGATGACGTATTCGTTGAGCGCAAGTGAAAGTTCAAATGCGTACAAAACCACTTTCGAAGAAATTGTGTAACGATTCTTTTAAATTATTAAATTCTAAAGAATAAAAAAAAATGTTAAAATTATAGAAAATGCGCGCAAAATACATATTTAACAGATTTTCATTAAAATTATTTGAAATGAAGAAGTCAATATATTTTTTTCAAAATTAGCATACAGTTTTTTACAGTAATTCGAATAATAATAGGACTATGAATAAGTTCGTGCGGTTTTTTTTCGAAATTTGAAACTTTATTGACGTAAAATGGTTACAAATTTAATATTCAAAATATTGTCCATCGCTTACTACTACTTTTTCCCATCTTTCTGGCAATTCACGGATTCCCTTTGTGAAAAATTCGGTCGGTTTTGCCGCAATCCACGAATCGATCCATTTTTTGACTTCATCGTAATTACGGAAGTGCTGGTCAGCCAGGCCATGTTGCATCGATCGGAAGAGATAGTAATCGGATGGCGCAAGGTCTGGACTATACGGCGGGTGGGGTAGGACATCCCATTTGAGCGTTTCTAAGTATGTTTTGACCACTTGTGCAACATGTGGCCGAGCATTGTCATGTTGCAAAATAACTTTGTCGTGTCTATCGGCGTATTGCGGCCGTTTTTCTCGCAGTGCTCGGCTCAAACGCATCAATTGTCGTCGGTAGACATCCCCCGTAATCGTTTCATTCGGTTTCAGTAGCTCATAATACACAACACCCAGCTGGTCCCACCAGATACACAGCATAACCTTCAGGCCATGAATATTCTGCGCCGACGTCGATGTTGAAGCATGGCCAGGGTATCCATACGTTGCCCGACGTTTTGGATTGTCGTAATGGACCCACTTTTCATCGCCAGTCACAATTCGATGCAAAAAACCCTTTCTTTTGTGCCGTTGAAGCAGTTGTTCGCATGCCATAAAACGGCGTTCAACGTCTCTTGGCTTCAATTCATACGGCACCCAATGGCCTACCTTTCGGATCATTCCCATGGCTTTTAAACGTTTGGAAATGGTTGATTGATCAACTCCCAAAGTTTTTGCAACCTCTTCTTGCGTTTGAGCCGGATCTTGATCGAGCAATTCCTCCAATTCGGTATCCATGAACTTTGGCGGCGCACCCTCGCGTTCTTCGTCTTCCAAGCCAAAATCACCACTTTTAAAGCGTGCAAACCACTTCTGGCACGTTCGCTCAGATAGAGCATGCTCACCATAAACTTCCACCAAGATACGATGACTTTCGGCTGCTTTTTTCTTCATATTAAAATAATGAAGAAGAATTCCCCGCAAAAACACATTATTTGGCACGAAATTCGACATTTTCAAGTGTGGTAAAAATATTGTTGTTTACGCTTCAAATAAAAAACTTATACTGACGTTTGTGCCTTACGACAGTAGCTCTCCAATGAATGTTTGGAAATGTGGATCGATGGAATAATAATCAAGTTACGCCATCTGTTGTAAAACCGCACGAACTTATAAATAGACCTATTATAAAATTTTTATTTTAATCATTTAGAATCGCGGTTGTACACTCAATTCTCCCAGGAAGATCGCAGCGGGGGTTCTCAATCGGCGGGCATTGTATATTAGCATCGGCGTCAGTGAACTCATAATGTTTTATAGATGTCCCTATACATACTTTAAAATAACAAAAGAATCGATAGGCTGAAAGACTCGGAAAGTAACGGCCAGCTGCCTCAAACGAAGGACAGCTATCTGTGCGCACCAAGCTCTCGTCGGGCAGTTACATTTTCTACCATAACTTTGTATCAATGGGGAATTTTTACAATCGACTTCCACAGAAATACGCCTAAAACTATAAAGATTAATAATCTGTAAAAAAATCGATTTTTTGAAAATTCTGGACGTATGTAAAGCCCTTATTAATTAGTTGACTTTATTAACAATCTGCTTTAGAATCGATACCAAATAAAAAACCTACATGTAAAACTCTTCTTCCCCTCTTTCACTTTCTCATTTTGAATGTTTTACATTAACCTTTTCATTGAAAATGTTTTACATATAAAAAATGAAAATAGTTATTCATAAGCAAGCCAAGTTCTCATTTAGGTACGAAAGGGTTAAATAAAAATACTATCCAGTGGATATTTCTAGAAAAACTGGTCCTGTCTTGCTAACAATTGTAGCTAGTTTATCATCTCAGATTAGTCAAATGAGTCAATTAGTGAGCCGCGGGTAAACCAATTGACAGTCGTATTTTTTAAGTAACTCACTGACCAAAATTTCATCCGAAAAAAAGACGGCAGATTAAGGGGACCCGATGGTCTAGAACACAAAAATTTCACCTACTTTCACGATTTTTTTTGGCCATTAAAAATCAAAGAGACGATATTTCAACTTTTCGTGATTATGACTACATTTATTAAACATACAAAAAAAAATTTTTTATTTAAAAATTTAAATTTTCATTTTTATTTAAATTTTTTTTTTTATTAAATAATATAATATAATATTATAAAAATGCCGCTGAGGATGACCCTCTCGAAAAATCGGACCCGGACGGCGTAGGTGATTTCGAGACTTCTACTCATCTGAAATACAAAGTTCAAGAAGATTGGTAATCAGAAAGAGTGCAATTATGGTCGGAACTAGAACAGATCGAAAAAAATAAAAATTGACAAAATTGCGCACTTTTGAAAAAAAAAAATCGTAAAATCGGGTCCTTTTTCATTCGTTTTTTAGTGTAAAAAATAGGAAACTATTTAAATAAAATTATGTTTCTAGTTCCGACGATAGCCATACATGTTGTGAACAACATATTCAAATTTCAAGTGATTCGGTTGAATAATTTTTTTCTTTATCCCCGCCATGCCGAAAAGTCGTTTCGAGATAATTGAGTTTAAAGTTTGCGGTGCACGAGCGCGCGGACCGCTCGCAATCTAGTTAATGGGTTGTAGAAGCTATACTATGAGGAATTTTCGCATGGCCTTAACGGCCGAGAGCTTTTTTGTAATACTCACCTATAAGACGACGGAAAATTAGGTGAAATTCTAAAACGCTTATAAGGATGAAAAGTTAAACTAAACATTTAAACTGATTTATTTACATATGAATTCAATATATTTACTTAATTTATAATTGTATATGATCAACAAACCAGGAATGTACAAAGCTGCAATATTTGTTAAAGAAAACTACAGCGATGATTATATCGCATAAGTACTAAATATGTCCCCGTGGCGGGGCCTTTCGGTCGTTAAGGGTTAAGATACTATACTTTCGAAATATCAATTCATCAATTCACTGGAAATGGGTTTTCCAGGGGTTTTCCGATAACAGGTTTTTCCAATAACAGGTGTTATTTTGAATTGGATTGCGTTATCGAGAGATGATTAACGATTTTTTATGGCCGGAATTGGGTTGTATTCATTTGGTCAACGTTTATTTTCAACAAGACGGCGCTACGTGCCACACAAGCAACGAAACACGAAACGATAACACCTCTTATTGGAAAACCCTGTATAAAATATAAATAAAATTTGACTCAGTATATTGAGCAGAAACATCTGAAAAATGTGATTACTCTGTACGAGTAATCTCTGCTTTGACAGATATATGAAGCCTTCGAATGGTCTATATACTAAAAAAAACACCCTTTACATATATGCACGTACATATGCACAAACATTTATCTGCATACCTGCCAATTCTCGCTTGCGGTCTAACCATTTTATTGTTGTTTCCAGTAGAGGTTAGCGGGTAGCCCTTGGTAAATGGTTCTTACTCATCCCCCCAACAAGTATTTTCTTTATTGTTGTTTGCTGTAGTTTTACGTGAACCTTAGTTATGATTTTGGCATTTTTTTAATCTTGCGTATTATATGCGCACATATGAGTGTGTATGTAGTGTATATATGTATGTACAAATATATATACGCATACCCCATAAATGTTTCACGTTTCAAATATATTTTACTTGCATACATACATACATACAGGTATCCCTTGTATAACGCGGTCTTATACAACGCGGTTTCGATATAACGCGATTTGGAAAAATTAGGTTTCAGTACAACGCGAAATTTACGCTTATATAATGCGAAGGGGAAAATACATAATTATAAAATCTGGTAACACTAATTTGCGTACCACATATTTATAATATGTAATGTATTTTTAATGTAAACCGAGAATTACCCTTTTTTGCCTTAGATAGATAGAATAGATATTAATCTAGCACCTTATTACGAAATTGAAAAGGAGCTTAAAAAAACCACCCACCAAAAACTGATAACAGATTTTGCAATTATAAAACCAGTAGAAGAACCACAAGGTCCCACAACTAGTTTCTTATCCAATAGCGAAAACTATGTTGAAGAAATATCTTCTGATGAAGCTATTGCTCCCCCAAAACGCCCACGTGCAAAGATCTTTGAAGACAGTGAAACAGATTAATTACCATATGAAGTTTGAAGAATAACAATAAAGTTTTTAATAAACCTTTAATTTGTTTTAGTTTGATTTTAAATTTTTTGTTTTGTGTTTTTAATTGTATTATAAAGTCTGAACTTTAGTATTGAGTTGAAATAGATGTGCATCTGTTATTTTGTATGTATTTTATTTAAAAAAAAACCTATTGGAACATAACCCCCAAATTTATATGAAAACTATGTTTTAGATAACGCGGAATTACATAACGCGCAATTCTTCTGGAACGTAACTATCGCGTTATACGAGGGATACCTGTATATACCCATATGTATATAAGTATGTGCGTGCGCTTAGAGAATTTAAATTTGGAATGAAATGATTTGTTCAGTCTTTTGTAGGCAATTACAAAATTTTACAGTTTATACTCGTATACATTTGTATAGTATATATAAATATATATAATTTGCATAGTAGCTTCAAGCCAAATCGTACACCATAGCAAAACATTTTTCTCGCTAAAAATATTCCAACTAAAACAAGCAAATGAGAGTTTAAAATAGTTTTTCAAGAACTTATTTTGAAGTTCAATAACACTGTGCGACAGCAATTTTCAGGCCCAAACCAAACCAATTGCAAATAAAAGTAGTCATGTAGAATAGTAAAACCCCAACTAGGTTTTGGTCTGCCTGGTCACAATTTTTTACAGTATATTAAAGTTCCTGTAAACGGCCATATTTTCCCTGATTTTCATTAAAATTATTTCAAATGAAGAAGTCAATATATTTTTTGCAAAATTGGCATACAATTTCTTTATATATTACGTTAAAATAATATAATTTTTTTTTTTTTTTAATCATCTAAAATAGCGGATGTACACTCAATTCTTCCAGGAAAGTCGCAGCGGGGCTTCTCAATCGGCGGGCATTGTAGCATCGGCGTCCGTGACCTGAATACAAAAAACCAAACATTTTTTTGTTTATTAATGTCATAATTTCCATATGAATTAAACAAAAATGCGGAATGAAATGCTTAAAAACAAATGAATTTTGGTGCGAATTTTCCTACTATCTATTTTTGCGATTTTTCGAATAATTGTAAATTCACATAAAAAGTGATATCATAAAAAAGATATGTGCAAAATTTCAGGGAGGTCGGTCAATAACTTTTCGAGTTGTCGTGTACGCCAATTCGCGTCTAAAGTCGGCAACGTAACTATATCCCTCCCAGCGCTCGAACGCTAAGAATAGAGTCGTCGTAAATTTATGTTCTAAAATGTTTTTGACATATTCTTAAAGGATTATATTAACATTATATGAAAAAAAATTTTTTTAAATTTTACAGGCATCTGCCCCCTTAAATTATATGGTAAATCCAGTACAAATATTGATTTTCCTTAAATTTCGTCGTAGAAGACTTTTGGTAAAATTCAATGATACACTTTTTTGTAGAACATTTTAGCCCATTGAATCCCACCGTTATGTGACTATTTAACCCATTTTTTTCAAAAATTGTTCAAAACCCCTCTTAAACTGGTTATTAAAGGGTTAATACGATGTACAAACAGATTCCTTGGAAAATTTTACTAGGGGTTGTCAAAGACATTGAGCACCTATGGGTGAAACGTACTTGGAAAAAATTTAACAAAAAAATCCATATAAATATTGCATGCATTCATTTTAACTATGCCAAGCCTCTATACATATGATTACCTGTGTGTATACACATAAATATATATTTATATGCATGTATGTATGTATATGTATGATTATAACCAGAAAAATTATCAGAAAGGAAAAAATATAAATTAGTTGATACAAATTAATTCAGCAAAATTCATATTAAACACATGTTTTTATAAATTTTTTTTTTTAATAACATACCTCTTCTATTCGCCACTTCTCTGCTCGCTATCTCTTTGCTCTGCTCACTTGACGAAAAATTTGCATTTAAAAGGAACAACAAAGTTATCGAGTTGGATGCGATGCTTGCGATTATACCTCATAGAACTTGTATAACTTACTATTTTACAACAACTGATATTTGAGGCAATTCTGTTTTAGCGCTGCCAAGATATGTTTATTTATGCCAGTTGCTTCATCTATTCACAACTTGCTGACGCTTGGCGAATCGAAGAAGCCAGTTATAAAATGCATTTTTTACTTGTGGATGCTAACCAAAAAAATAAGAAAAGTCGGCTAAGGAAATCATGGAAGAAATCATTGGGAATTCGTCATGATCCGCATGTTCATTTTCGACTGAGTCTTTAGGTTTTGATGAGCTTAATTTTAGATTTTTTCATCACTATCTTAGAAACGACTAAAAAATCATTCCACCAGTCATGATGAGTTCTGGGTGAATTTCTGATAAAAATGCGAACTATTTCGTTGCACCATTCGCCATATTCACCTTATTTGGCATCCTGTGACTTATATACATACATACATGAAAGTATGCAGAAAACCACTAGTCGCAATTACTCAATAAACCGTGTAGTCTCCATCTTTGTCGAGTATAGCCTGGCATCTTCTTCATGCTTTGAACCAGCTTTTCTGCGTAGCTCGTCGACAAAGAGGGCCAAATTTTGCGAACTTGACGCACGGGTTGCTTTTAATCATGGACAAGATGTGTTTTCATAGTTCCCCAGACACTTTCAATGGGGTGGGCGTCTGGGGACTGGTAAGGCCAGTCCAATACTGTGACGCCATTATCTTGTTTTGTTGTTTCTCAATGTGTTTTTCTGAGAGCAGTGGTTTTGATGTTGTTGGACGGTAAGATATATTCGCCTCCTTCAGTCGACATTCGATGTGTGTAGATACACACACCTATTCCCTTTTTAGCAAGATCTGATTGTGCTTGGCGTAGTCACAAAGAAGGGTCCCGCTTAAAAAGTTGGAGGATCACTTTTTTGTCGTCACTCCCTTCAAGCCGGACTCGGAGGAGTCATCAACATTTTTGAACACCTTATACCGCTGGTTCCACAACACAACAAACTTTTTTGATTTTTAAATTACTTTTACAGCCGCGGCGCAAAATAATTTCGGCTTTTTCGAATGCGTGCATAAAAATACCGCCTCAAAACGCTTCGCGTACTTCTCACTCATTTTCGTTTGGTTGCGTTTAAAGGAAAGTTTCGAACGACACTAACTTGAGCTCGCGCTGGCGTCGTAGTTCTTCAGTGGGACTATTATGTAGCAAAAAGCGGAACAAAATATATCTTGAAGTTACAAGAAAAAAACCGGTTCTTTTCTTCTGACACAGACTGTATATTATAGCAACTGCATTTGACGATAAAAGCGAATCACCAGGAATTCAAGGAAGCCATTTCCGCCTCTATGAAAAACATCTTAAGAGAAATTCCTAAAACGGGCTCAAAATAGACTATGGTTGTTCCGGTTTGCAAAAAGTTTGAAATTTTTTCGGAATATAGGATATACGAGTATTGGGTCCAAGTTACTTTGTACATCATTTTTGCTGCATAGCAGTGCTCCTAGCCTCTTAGTCGCCTTTATTTGGAGGCCATACTTAAATGTTTAATTAACAAGCTCGAATGTTTACAAAAGTTGTCTCTGAAAGGTATACTAAGATCAGTAAAGTTATCTATCCTATCCCATCTTACACATCACATTTGCTTTTGATCAACTTGAAGTCCTTAGAGAGTAGAAGATTGATTCTTGCTATCTCATTTGGTTTCAGTGTTATTAAAGGCGGCATTGATTCGCGATTTCTGCTTCAAAGTGTTAATTTTCTAACACCTTCCAGAATTCTTTGTAATGCTCTTTCTTTCCTTTAAATAAGTTCAAGTAAAATTATGCTCGCAATGCTTCTATTGAACCTTCTGTTCGTGTTTTTAAAGAGATCTCTGATTCCAGCTTTCTATATTTCTCAAATTCCAAGAAAGAATTTTCTATTTATTATATTCAACTCTATCTTTTACGTATTATAGTAACTGCAGTTGACGATGAAAGCAAAGCGTCTGTGACTACCATCCTAAGAAACATTACCAAAACGGGCACAGAGGCGCGTTTCATAACTTGGAAATATGCACAAAATTCTGTAAATATTTGCTACAAAGTACACGTCAGTTGTTTTTTGTTTGTAAAAAGTTAGAAAATTTTTTGGAATAGAGGGTGAATTGATACTAAGTTCTTCTTCTTAATTGGCCCTATAATCGCTTACGCTATTTTGGCCGAATGTGCTAACCGGCGCCAGTTGGACACTCTAAGTGAAGCCAAGTCCTTCTCCACCCAATATTGGTACTAAGTTACTTTGTGCTTTATTTTTACTGCATAGCAGTCCTCCTAGCCTAAACTTATTCTAGTCTGGAACCTTTTACCAGTTCCGTTCTGTCAGTCTTTACTCTCAAGTACGCATTTAAGGTATATAATATGATTCGACTTTAGAAATTCATATTTATTTACAAACCATACATACAGAAAATAAATAACGCAAAGTTCACCTCATAATTGAGGACACAACTGTTCAAGCTTTCCCGCAGTCCATTTGTGTAAATTTCGCCACCGTTCTAAGCCAAGCATTAGTGAAAATGTATCCAGTGCGCACGAATGTTCATAATTGCGTCTAAAACTGACCGTTTGTCTGCTGTTCAGAGTAGATGCTTGATCACACGTACACACACACTTAGTATTAAATGTCATCACATCCTGTTACTCATCAGTAAACGGTTAGGGTTTTTTTCGTGCCTGCACTTCATGCCACTAAACGCTGTTGCGGTAGCTTACGAGTATGTTGCAAGACGAAGCGGTAAACTTTCAACAGAACAACTCAACTCAAGCGCATAAGAATTAAGAAAAACTTGAAACTGAAAGCAAGAATGCCGCTAAAAGGGCAGCAGGCAGCAAGAAGTAATCATCAGATGAAGTGTCATACAAGTCAAGAATCACAAAAATACACAAAGTCACATACAGACGTACGTAGGTAAGCATTTACATATGCATGTAGGTATGTAAGTATGTGTATAAAAAGAAAATATATGTAAGCTGAAGATAATTGAGTCTGAAGAAATGTGGAAAATATGTGCCTACTTATGTACGTAGATAGCGTGACTAATGATAAATGACATGAACATCGATCGGTCACATATTTACACAGCGAGCAAACGCAATTATCTGCTATCAAAATGAAGCGGTGCGGGAGAGTTTCTGCTTATTTGCTGTTGCTCGTAATTATCAAATGCAATAAGAATTTGACATGTTGCAGCAGCATTACGGAGCAAATAGCTGGTAGGAAATTGCACTAATAATGAGCTGACGCACTTCCAGGGAATTTAGAATGGCAAACGTGACTAGTTCGCGTGCCTATTACTCCTCCTGTAAACAGGTAGGTAGGTAGGTAGGTAGGTGAAGGTAGTAGTGGGTCTTTAAACCAACTTACTCAAATTGTACCTGTTCTTCTTCTTAACGGGCGTGATAACCACTTATGTGATTTTGGTTAAGTTTAATTGAAACATGGCTGGTTTCTAACTTCATCACACAGAGGCTACACCCTTTCGTCAACAAATGCCTCCTCATTATCTGTAGAATATTCTGGCAAAACATCACCAGCAATGACGCGCTGTGGAGATCTAGCAATGAGGAATCGATCCTAAGGCAAATCAAATGTATAAAGTGACAATCGATAGGTAACACTCTTAGAAAACTACCAGATAGCATCACGAAAATGACACTGGACTGGAATTCGCAAAGGAGCAGAGCTCGCGGTCGGCCAAAGATCACTTGGCGAAGGCCGATGTTGCACGAACTAGGAGATGGTGACATCACATGGAACGGCGCAAAAAAACAGCTCGTGATTGGCGCGATAACCGTTTACGCGATTTTGTCCAGCTCATTGTTCCATCGCCTACCATACTCGCTGTCGCCAACGTGAAAAGGTACAAAAATCTTCCGCAGATTCTTTCTTTCAAACACTTCAAGAGACGCCTCATCGGAAGCAGTTTACCTGTTATTCCTCGTTAACACCTCGTTGGACACCTTTTTATTAATCTTCGGTTGAGCACCCGGATCTGGCCTTTTTTCGTCCTGTTCGATGATCATTTTTAAATTTATATCCATAAATCGATAGAAAATTAAATTTTAGGAAGCTACCTGGAAGCTCCAGTCGTTAGCTATAACAGAAATATATTAAATTCACGTCCAAAGTCGGAAAAATCTGGCCAGAAAAGTCTGCCAGGTGCCCAACGGAGAGTTAAATATTATACCCCTAAGTTCGGCGGTTTTATTTGAGAACCATAAGCAAAAGTAGTTAAACTCACTGGCATGCCTCAAAGGGCAGAGAGTAAGAAGATATCCGATACATTCTCGCAGTTTCTGCATAGTCGAAATGACTTACATTCAATCTTCGAGCATGTCGACTTAGAATACACTGGCCTGTGATCAAAGCAACTAACATAGGGACGTTTTTTCTTGAACCTATAGAGTAACGCCTCTGAGCGCCTGACGTCACGTTCTGGCAAAATTATTTTTACAGCATTTAAAACCATGTCTAAAATATTAGGATCACTTAAAATTCTTTCAAATATTTACTAAATGGCACTCCGAAGAAACACAGTAATGTCACTCTCCAAATTACGAATTTACGACGTGATCGGTCCAACTCAGTGATACCTTTTGCGTAGAATGTATGTGAAATCGTTTTACGATGGATTTATTGGAGCCAAGTCCTTCTCTACCTGATCTTTCTAATGTTGGAGGTATTTCTCTTCATCTGCTACCACCAGCTGTTACCGCAACGAATACTTTTAGAAACCTATCTGAAACTTTGTATGGTGTCGAATAGCTCGAAGAGACCCTTCTCAATTCTGACGGAACGGTTTTCCACAGCTGTATTACTTTTGCAGGGATACCAAATTCAGACATCGCGTCATATGCACCTTCTTGTGCTGTAGTTGGTTGATAGTGGGATTCAGTACTTCGTACGATAAGGGCTTGGTGCGATGTTTAGAAGACTAATTCTCTCCGGGAATGCTATTCGAAAGTGCTAATATTCGAATCTCCAAGCATGAAACAAAAGTGATAGAAAATGTTTTTTTCGATTCACGGAAATCCCTCGTCAGGTAATGGCAAGCCCCCAAGTGTATTTCTGCCACGAAAAAGTTCTCTTAAAAACCATTGGCCGTTCGGACTCCGTTTAAAAATGTAGGTTCTTCCATTTGTGGAACAATTCGCACGCGACAAATCGAAGGAAGATCTTGGAGGAGCCCAAACACCTAACATAACTGTACGCACCAATTATATATTTATTTACTTATTTATATAATTATGCGGTAGTTCGCACAGGCTGTAGGATGACTTTTCCTATAGATTGCGCAGAGCACACTTAAATTCCAATCGACAGCCATGTTTTCATTCGACCATATGTGGCATTGAAACGGATGCATGCACCTTACCAGCTCCTCGCCGTCAAGTCCACGGGCAGTCCGTCGTGATTAGCTTTTGCCAATTTCAATTAAAGGTAAAGAAAGAGTTGTCCAATAACAGGAGTTATAGGTGAATGCATTGCGCTATCGAGAGATGATTAACGATTTTGTATGGCCGGAATTGGATGGTATTGATCTGGACAACGTTTATTTTCAAGAAGATGGCGCTACGTGCCACACAAGCAACGAGACCGTGTTATCTCTCGAAGCGGTGATCACAATTGGCCACCAAGGTCTTGTGACTTTTTTCTTTGTGGCCACGTGAAAGAGAAGGTCCACGCCAACACACCAACAGCCCAGGGTGGATTCAAGACCTCAAAGATGGAATTCGTGAGGTTATCGAGGACATAGGGCAGCCACTTTGCAATTCGGTTCAGAAAAATGTCACGAAAAGGATATTGTCCCGTAAGCGTGGTCGTGGTGGTCATTTGCCTGACGTTATTTTCCGCTATTAACAGCATACCTTAATTTTTATATTGAAATAAATATCCTATCATTTATAACATTTTTCTTTGAATATCAAAATAACACCTCTTATTAAAAACCCCCTTAGTTCCAAACAAAATTTTCCAAGTTAAACTTGAAACTCGGCATTTACCTCAAAGTGAGCTACTTATTTTATGCTATGTTTTATTTAACAGAATAAAATTTACTGCTGAGTTATGACACACTTTTAAACGCACAAGCGATTGCACGCGATGTTTTCGATAGATAGCATCTCAACGTTCTCCACTCATTTTTCCTGTTTAAATAGCACTACCTAGTGCCTGCCACACTGATCGTCATTACCCAGGAATTTCTTTGTTTGATTTACTGCCCTCATTTACCTTTCGTATGGCTTTTTTTACAAACATACAGACATACCTTCATCCTCATCATCTATGCTTTGCTGCACACGCATGACTCATAAATTGGTCATCTTACCAGAATCGCTTGGTAATCGGATGCAACCACATACTTAGTAATTTCTTTTTTTTTCTCCACCACTTAAAATTCAAGAATGTAACAATCATGTAAAGTTCGGCTTTAAAGATTCTACACATCCATCCGCCCCTCACATTTTTTGATTGAAATTTGTTGTAACCGTCCGATGGCCGGCCAGTGTATCAGCATTTTTACGCATTTTACTTCGAGTGTCGCTAACGTCAAGCAGCTTTGTATGTGGGCAGGGAATCTGGTCAGCCAGCTTCGATGTGCCTTCTAATTTATCATATTTGAGTTTTTCTTTTAATGCCTGTGTTTTGCTTTTTCCTTTGTTTTGATGTTCTATTGCTTTTAGACGAGCTCACTCGAAAATAATGTGGCGTAATTTCATCATTTTATGTGAAAATCGGATTTACATCTACCCGATTTAAGTATGCAAGTGTGCATTTGTTTGTTTGCGTATAAAGAAATTCGAAATTTCTGTGAAGAACTTTTAATCTCTAAATTACCATAATCAACTCCTAGGAATTTATTGAAGAGCTTGTAAGTAAAAATAGCTTTATTGACCATTGTTGGGTTGGTTAATTCTGAGCTAACGAATTTGTATGCAGCAAAATGCGCCCTCGATACGACGTAAAAGCAATAAATAACAATAATAATAATCAATTTGTATCTACATTTTATTGGCGATTTGAACTTCAAAAATAAAGAAAAATTACTTTCAGTTTCATGGGAGAGTTGTTGCGTTAACAAAGTATTTCATATTTTCATAAAGACTTTTACTGGCCCAGCTAAATTCTGTACGCTTCAAAATGTCAATAACTTCTGAAGGAAAACTAAAATTTTAGAAATTTATATCTTCAAAGAAATGATACTCATATTTCTTATGTGCTCGCCGTAGCTGAATCGGTTGTCATCTATTGGTCGATCATCCGCGGTCCATCTGCAGGTGACCTTTGCGATTTAGATCATCCTGATACAAAGATTACCTGAGGATAAGGGGATGCCCAGAGACTGGGCTAAATTTAGTGATTTAAGCTTAATTCTCTCCTAGCCATGTCATGCGTGAAGTAATTTTCAAGGATTTTTTATTCCAGGAAACCGGACAAATGTTCGTGGTGCATCACTTAGCCAGTCCGTTTACAATACACACTAAACTACATTCAAAAGCAAGTTAGGAGAAGACATTTAAGGGCTGTCGAGATTTAAAGGCAACCAGTATAGATATGATCTGTTAGGGATGAGTTCTGACCCATAATGAATTTTGCTTTATATCTATTAACGCAGCTTGGAAGACACTGCAGTAGTCAGTAGCCGTGTACTTAGTTTCAGCTGCAGCTCTTCTGCATAGATGCCACTACAGATTATCTTATTTAGTCTTGAGTCGTCAGTAAATACTGTCTTATATTTATCATTCTCGCATCTTTCTGGTATTCTTGTAGAAAAATAATAATTTTTTTACAGTTATTAACTTAATTGAATTTGGAGAATTTTAGAGTAATTAGTAGGATACTTTATTTATTCTGTTTTTATTGTGTTTTCTCTATTACCGATGAAAGACTACATTCGAAAATACTTCTATTGAATAGTTGCTTAAAAACAAGATCATGAAGCATCTTATAATACAGGGTGATTCAATAAGACCACAAGTGTTCTTCTATAAATAAAACACAACAAAATTTGTGGAATAGTTTTTTTCAATTTCCTTATATTTTTTAAAGTATGACATTTATGTTTTAAGTACAATCAATACCCGTTAAATCCCCACTACGACTCCTCTGGTAAATTGTTCATTGATTTTTTTTTTGGCATTGTGCGGGCGGTATATCTTTTATGACTGTATGATTTTGTTCTTCTGCTCTGGAAACATCTTGGCTTTATTGACATATACCATTATTTTTACGTAGACAAAGGTAAAGAAGTCCAATGGCGTCAAATAGCAAAATCCATGTGGTAATTTCCCGTTGTTTCGTGAGTTGAGCGTTCTGGCAACTTCGTTCGCAATAGCGCCATTGTTTCTTGCGCTGGGTGGCAAGTGACACCGTCCTGTTGAATCCAAATAAACGTCACACAAATTTCGTTTCAGCGTTCACCATATCAGCCTTAGGCTGTGTTCAGGCATCTAATGCGTTACATTTGACTTTCTTAAACTTTGAAGAATTAGCAAGCTGCCTTTTGTTTTTTCTGAACAAAGGTAGGTTGCAACCAAAACTCACAAACATTTATCTTTTATACAGGCTGCGCCATCTTTTATGTCGGTATGTAAATGCTGAATAACTTTGTCATTTACCAACCGATCGACTTCAACATACATGTTTCCGAAACAACGCGCTGAAATAGTGACGCTATACATCGAAAATAGTCGTTCTATTGTTCTAACTCAACGGGCATATCGTAAAAAGTATCGCGGTAAACAGGCACCGTCTGGCAATACTATTCGTCATTTGATGTCGAAAGTTTTTGAGCACGAAACAGTAGGAGATCGTCAACGTGCCGTTCATCAACGACCAAGACGTTCCAATGAATTTGTTCAAGCAGTGAGGGAGAGCGTTGCCCAGGCGCCAACAGTGTCGTATCGTCGTCGTGCTCAGCATTTTAGCGTCAGTGAAACCACAATGCGGCGCATTTTAAAAGATCATTTAAATTTGTTTCCGTATAAAATGCAATTGACACAAAGAATATTGCTGGCCGACCATTCACGAGGCTTTTAATACGGCCAAACAGTCGCTCGAATGGTTGACACTGAACCCAATTTTTGAAAGCAAATGCCCAGATCACCTGACTTAACCCCCTTACCCCCCGGACTTCTTTTTGTGTGTTTGTTAGTTGAAAAATAAGGTTTACGCAAACAAGCCGCAGACTATTGACCAGCTTAAATCAAACATGTGTGCCGAAATCAACGCTATAAAACCCGAAATGCTTGACAGGGTGTTGACAAACGCAGAAAAAAGATCGCAGTTTGTGATTGCTAAAAAAGATGGCCACTTGATTGATATTGTATTCAAAAAATAGTTAATAACCAAACCAAATAAAAATACCGCACTTATACAAATCAGTTGTTTTTTTCAAAGTTATTCAATGTTTTCATACCGACATAGAAGATGGTTCACCCTGTAAACTAATAAAATTCACTCTAAAGTTAATTTTCTTTCCATTTTTCTTCCCACAGAAAAATGTTAGAAACAACATCAAAATACTAATTGTGTAAGCTAAATTGTAGAAGTGTGAACACCCAACTCAAAACCGTAATTTAAAGTTTAATTGCTTGAACGATTTTCTGCTTGAACATAGTCTTACCGGCAAAGTTTTCGAGGAAGTACGAAAAGTCTGATAATTCCGCCAGCCCGAAAACTACACAAAAAAGTGACTCACTGTGAATGCATGGTTTGGTTTTTAATGACATGAAGACTTTCAGTACCCCAAATATGGCAATTTCTTGCAGATCGAATATTTTCATAAAACGTTTGGACCACTTGCTCTATGACTAAGTTTGCCAAAGACTGTAGTAAGAATTGTGTGAACAAATTGTCTATCAAAGGGCTGCTTAACTCTTGAATCACCCCATATAATAAGCATTAGCTGCCCTTCACAGGCAATAGTAAGCCTCGGCGTGTGTTTCAGTCATTAGTTAAACTTTCATAAAACTATCTGCTCGGTAGGAATGGGTTAAAATTGTAGTTGAATCTATTGGCAGCACGGCGACAAGATGCGTACCATAAATTAGAGAAGAGACTCGGTTAAACACCTGATGAATTATATGTGAGCCAACTAATTAAAAAAAGTAATAAATAATTGGCGCGTACCCCTCTGTTAGGTGTTTGTCCGAGCTCTTCCTCCTATTTGTGATGTACGTCTTGTTGTGGTTCCACAAATTAAGGGACCTATAGTTTTAAGTCAACTCCGAACAGCAAATGGTTTTTTATGAGAAGCTTGTTTATGGCAGAAATACACTCAGAGGTTTGCCATTGCCTGTCGAGGGGCGATCGCTATTAGAAAAAAACTTTTACTAGATGTTATTTTAGTGCTTCATGCACGGAGACTCGAACCGAATGGGAGTCACGCATCAACTCATTCGGCTACGTCGACCGTCAACTATACCTTCCTATAAAAAAAAAAATAAAATTAATTCCTCAACCTTAACAACCTTCCAATCCTTACTCCCGCACAAAAAGTCAGCGCATTACTTGCATTGTGGCTGCTAAAACAAGCAAAAACACAAAGAAAAAGACACAGTTACACATTGCATCAGTGGCGCCAGCAAGAGAAAGCGGGAAATCGCGGTAATAGCGCAGACACACCAAATTTAGCGAAGTCCTCAACTATCTGTGTGACCCCTCTGCCAAAAAAATTTGACACATAGATGGCGCTTCAAGCAGTAAGAAGGCGTTGTTCCTAAGCAACGACAGGTGGGCATTCCCACTACTTAGGACTAGTAGCGGCAGGCTAATAACCTACCCTGTCAGAAAGCAAAATAGATTAACGAAACCAACGCAAGACTGAGTCTTGTCGACCTATGCTCCCGAGTGGAGTGAACTAGGAAATAATAATATAAAAATAGTGAATATGAGGGTTATTTGAAAAGTCCGTGAAAAAATTAAAACTACTTAATAGTTTGGGATAAACCTTTTTATTGTTCAACATAGTCTTCTTTTAGGCTTATAAACTTCATCCAACCCCGTTCTAGTTTGTTCTGTCCTAGTTCTCTTCCGAATAATCGGACTGGTCCAAGTCTGAAAAATAGCCATTCGTCTCTGCAATCACCGCCTCGTTTAAATAAAATCTCTTTTCGGCCAGCTATGTCTTCAAATTATTGAACAAATAGTTGTTTGAGGGATCCGAGGTAGCCAAGTCTGAAGAATAGAAGGGTTGGAAAACCAGTTGGAACCCTATTTCCATTAATTTTGCGCCAACAACTGCGGAGGCGGGAGCTGGTGCGTTGTTGTGACGGATAAGGGAGATCACACGACTTCCTCGATTCAAAAGAATACCAAGCACAAAAAATCTGGCTGAAACTTAGTGTGTGTTCATCCATGAGGTGATACTAAGAAAACATAAACTCGAGGCGCACCTGTAGTGCCGTGTCTCTGACTTTGCACGTACTTTTCAAGTACGAGTATAGAAAAGCAAATGCTTTTTTAATTTTATTATTATATACATTTTTTAATATTTTTAATGGCATAATTTTTAATTTTGTTGTTTTCCAATTTCATTGCAGTGTGCAAAGAATGGCTGGTACGTGAAGACAGCGCACTCGCCTATAAATTGCAGTCACAAGAAAGTAAGATATATCCAACGGCAAAAGGCAAAATTAACAACCGGAACTAAAGTTTATAACCCGTGCACACATTCAGACATACATATATATATACGTATGTACGCACATTAATTTCTTTGCAATTCTTTTCCAACAGTAAATGACTTCTATAAGGGCAACCGGCAGCGCAATGCAGTGGTACGCGAGGATTTTCCCACTGCACTGAATGAGCAAATCAAGGAGAAGGAACAGGCAGAGAAGCAAGTGGAAATGTATAGACGTCGACTGTTGGAACAGTAAGTGCAATAAAATTACCTACAATGGGCGCTAATGCGAAATTTTTATGTGTCCACAGGGAAGCGCATGACAAGCGAGTAGCGAAGGAGATTGCGGACAAATTGGAACGTGACTTGCAGGAGCAGAGGCATAGGGAGCTGCTGGAGAGCGAAGAGATGGCGCAACAGATGCAGGTAAACACACACACACACATACATTGGTGTGCACATAGAAATATTTATCTATGCATGCCCTATAAAATATTTACGACCTGCGTCGCATTAACTTTTTGGCTCTTCTTGCAGGAGCTCTACGTGAATCTGCCACCACCGACGCGCGGAAAGACGCATCCGCCACCGCCACGTCCAGCTAAAGCAAGTATCTTGCAACAGAATCCAAATGAACCCTCAACATCGAACGGTAGATATTTTGGTAGTAGCAGTAGTAGTAGTAGCCAGCATTCGAATCATCAACATCAACATCAACAACAACAACAACAATCATCATCACAATCACCACAAATATCACAAATGCCACAACAGCAACAACCATCCGCTCATCAGCAACAGCATCAACAACAATTGTCGCCCGCCTCATTTTTGTTGCAGCAAAAACATTTCTCACAAACCGATTGGTATGTAGGCATAACGGTACAAAAGACACCGTCACCTACAACCGCATCGGTGGTAAATGCAGCAGATTCATCATTTCCACCAACATCCAGCACACGTCAACAGTCCAGATCACAGACAAATGCAGCGAGTGGCAGCAATTCAACCGCTAACGGTCACATGTTGGTGAGTTACAATGCAATACGTGCCACTAACCAATATGGGCCACAAGCTCTTTGAACTCACTTACAACAAACTAACAACTTCATTTCATTCACATCAGCAACAACACCAACATCAGCATCAACACTCATTGTCATCCATTTCAACGGGCTCGGCTGCATCAACATCCTCAGCAGCAGCAGCAGTGGCAGGAGCAGCAGTAACAGCGGTAGCGGCAGTAGCAGCGGGATCCTCATCGGTATTGGCATCATCCTCATTTGCACATCAACACCAACACCCCCATCAGCACAACCACTTTCACTCACCAACAGCACAACAACAAAAGCGCAATGCACTCGATACGCATCCAACACACGCACCCTACACCAAACATTCACCAACAAAACCATCAACACCACCAAGCGGACACCAGCAGCCGCTGCACCAACGCCAGCACTCAGTCGAAGAACTGATTGAGTACTCGGATGTGGTGGACAGCATACGTCTTCTAGGTGCGAGTGCTGCTGCTGCTGCTGGTGCTGAAAGTGGTGGCGTTAGTGATGCTGGCTTCCCACCCGAATCACCCTTACACAACACTTTCAGTAACAATAGTAAAACCACCAATCCACCAACTGCTGCTTTGAGCAATCGATTGCATTCGGTGTCGAATGAGAATTTGCTTAGAAATGAATACAAATTTCAGAAACTCTCGCCGGAAAAGTACGATCAACTGGTGGGCAATGATGGCGGTGGGCGTGGTGCGAGCAATGTTACGGCTGCTGAACGGCATATGCAGGCGCACGCAGATGATATTGAACTGTACGTGGATCCGTGTGATTATGCGAGTTTGAAGGAGATTGGCTTGCCCATGGAAGAGATCAAGGAGATGAGCAAAAAACTAAAGCAAGAACAGAAGGATGAGGTAAGTATTCGTGGGCTAGTTAAATATAATATTAACTGGGAATAAGAGAGCAGTTAAACAGATAAACATATCGAGTCGTTTATAAATAGCTACGGAAGTTAGTTAGTTTGATCTTCCATTACTACAGTGGTTTTATTAACATTCAGTACTGCCAAATGGGAACTGCCAATGCGTTTTTTATCGCAGCTATAAGAACCAGGAGGAGGTTGAACACTTTCTCTGCACTTTCTCTGCACTTACCTCGCTGTCTACTCATCCTTCTTTGGATGTGTGGCGAACATAAGGCCTCTTCTATTCGCAACTTCTCAGCTCGCTAGAGAGACTGCTCGGCTCACTTACCAAAAAACGTGCATGTGAAAGCAACAACAAAGTTAACAACATGCAATTTTTGGCAGCTCTATTCCAGCGGTACGCGAAATGCACTTTTTGCAGAACGATAATTTTCATAAAACGTTTAGATTACTTAGAGTATGACAAAGTTTGCCAAAGCCTGTAGTAACAATTGTCTTGTCTTCACTCTTGAATCACCCTATAAAAAAGTATTAGTTGTCCTCCGCGTGTGTTTGTTACATAAGAAAAACTCTCATAAAACCCTGCCCCACGGGAATGGCTTGAAATTGTAGTTCAATAGATTGGTAGGACAGCGACAAAACGCGTACCATAAATTAGAGAGGAGGTTTGCCAAGACATGTTCATTTATACTAGTTGCTTCATCTATACACCACTTGCTAACGCTTGGCGAAAAGAAGAAGCCTACAGAATCAGCAGACATCCAAAATATTCCATTGTTTGTTAGACAGACGAAAGGTTTCACAACATTTGGAATTAGAGGTGGACACTTGAGCCCAAGCAATTGCTATCGCAATGGAACTTCAGGCCTAAGTTCGTACATCTATTCATGGAGAATGACAACCATCGTAACCTAACCAAACCTAACGTAGTTGGTCTATTCTCAGTGGACTCAAGGTAATGCCCTTATAGTGCTTTTCTGGGCTTGATATCCAGAAGCCATTTGGAGCATCAGATGAATGTCGTATCATCGATCCTTTCTTGTAACTCATTTTTTGACTATAAATCGCATTTTTTAACCATCAATCACTCACCGCATTCGCCTGATATGGCTCCCTGTGACTTCTGCTTGTACCGACATGCTGAAGGACATTCCGATCAACGACACTCTTTCGAAAAGCTTTTAGATCGCGCAAATGGTGTATCGACTAGACGCTAGACTAAAGTATCGAGGGACTATTTTGAATAAATAAACGCAAAGTTGTCAGAACAAAGCTCCTGTCGTGTCTAGTTTAGCTCAGTCTTGTTTATTTTGGACTTCACCTTGTATACAGCGTTGCCCATATTCGACGGACCCATGTGTTTTTTTTTTAATGTTGACGATAATAATCATTTTACTTGGTTCAAGTAGATTTTTTGACATCACTTTTTGAATGTGATATCTCTCAAATGGCGGCCTTGAGCCTGTACGACGTATTGTGCCCGTTTTGCAGCATTTTCCATAGTTTTAGCTAACATTTCGGCTGGAATAGCAGCTATTTCCTCACGGATGTTGTTCTTGAGCTCTTCTATGGCCTTTGGCTTATTAATATAAACCTTTGATTTTAAATATCCCCACAAGAAGAAGTCAGGTGGCGTTAAATCGGGCGAACGCGGTGGCCAGTCAAAATCGCCATTTTTCGACATCAAACGACGAGGAAACAATTTCTTCAAAAAATCGATTGTGGTGCGAGCTGTGTGTGGTGGAGCGCCGTCTTGTTGAAACCAGAACTGCCTCATACGCTTTCGACGAATAATTGGCATCACAAAAGTGGTTATCATATCGCGATAACGCTCCTGATTGACCATCATCATTTTCGTAAAGAGGTAGGTACCTCTTGAATTTCGTGAGGTGGCGTAAATATGGTAATTTTGCTTGTTTACTGTCCCATTCAATAAGAAATGAGCCTCATCTTCCATGATGATTTTGTTCTTCTTTTTTTTCTTTTGGCTTCTTTTGTTGAATGTAAATTTCAACAATTTGGGAGCGCTCGCGTGGCGTGTACTGTTCCATGATAAAATCTCCTTGGACTGACACTTCCAACGCGGTATGTCATTAAGCGATCTGACGTCTCTGTCAGAAGATGCAGGGGATACAGAGGTTTGTCATTGCCTACCGAGGGGCGACCGGTATTAGAAAACACGACGGCGGTACTAGTAACTTAAAAGAATTACTTTTCAGAATCGGTATACTCACGAAATTTATATTAATCGTGTTCGTTACCACAAAAATAAGTAATAATTATTTGTGATATGTGAAGATATTGGCATCATCGGCCTTAACACCCGCGCTGTTACTTCTGTATTTTTCAAGCTGGATAAAGAAGCAAAGCGAAGTGACTCCCGTCACTGTTGACAGTTATGATTTCGAGGCTCTCGACGATTACAACATCCGATGAGGCGTCCCTAGTAGTGTTTGAAAGAAAGATTCTGCGGAAGATGTTTCGACCTTTCGTTGGCTGGGTCATGTCGCCGGCTTGAGGGCTGATAATGGCTAAAGGTGCTGGTTCAATGCAGGCTGGCTTTGCTTGCTTTTCTTCGATAACTGTCAAAAATGAATAGAACAATACTAAAATATATATATGAAATGAGAGCAAATGGCAGCTTTGCTGGAAACGCTTGGAGTACGACGAAGTTGCAAATAGCTCACAATTCTATTTGACGGCGCTTTTGGCATTAGAAATTGAACATTCCTGTTGTTTATTTATGTTTGAAGAAAATTTAATAAATGCCATTAAAAAGCATAGATGTATATATCAGTGCCGAATTGTTCCTCGTCTCTTGCAAGCTGGCGCAAAACTCAAAGTTTCAATGTTTTTGTTGATCTAAAAATATTTATTACGAGGGGTGCCTTTTATATGTCGGGGATAAGAGAAAAAAAAAAACAAATTTTAATCGTCGAACATCACTTTATTGTTTTTCAAAATATTCTCCATGAAGATCTATACACTTTTGCATGCGTTTGAACCAATTATCGAAGCACTTTTGCCACTCTGAATGAGGTACCTCCAAAACATGCATTCTGAATGCCGCAACCGCTTCTTCAGGTGTCGAAAAACGTTGACCTCTCAGTTTGTTTTTTACGTACGGGAATAAAAAGAAGTCATTCGGTGCCAAGTTAGGACTATACGGCGGATGACCCATTAATTCGATGTTTTGGGTGCTCAAAAATGCAGTTGTTTGAGCCGATGTGTGAGAGCTCGGATTGTCGTGGTGAAGAGTGATCCGTCTTTGGCGATTGGTTTTCCTAATTTCTTCGAAGACAACTGGCAAACAAATGGTTTTGTACCACTCAGAATTTACTGTTCTGCGTTGTTCTAGTGATACGTTTGCGACATGTCCAATTTTTCCGAAAAAACAGACGACCATTTGCTTGGAAGTGCTTCGTGCGCGAACAACTTTTGTTGGATTTGGCTCATCTTGAAACACCCATACAGTCGACTGCTGTTTACTTTCGGGCTCATACGCATAAATCCATGCTTCATCACCTGTCACGATGTCATAGACGTGTTTCGAAGCCCCGCGATCGTATTTTTTGAACATTTCCTTCGACCAATCTACACAAGCCTTTTTTTGAGTGATTGACAAATTGTGTGGGATTCAACGCGAACAAATTTTTTTGACAGTCAAATGTTTATGCAATATTGAATGTATGCTGGTCCCACTAATGCCTAAGATTGTCTCAATCTCACGATAGGTCACATGACGATCTTGCAATATCAGTTCGCGCACAGCATCAATGGTTTTCGGAACAACAACTGATTTTGGACGACCTTCCCGAAATTCGTCTTGGAGTGAACTACGACCACGATTGAATTCACCATACCATCGATAAACACTGGTCCTTGATGGAGCTTCATCGCCAAAAATGAATTAAGTTCATCCATGCAATGTTGCTGAGTTAATCCACTTCAAAAGTTGTAAAAAATAATCGCACGAAAATGTTCACGATTTAATTCCATTTTTGGACCGAGATGAATATTTTAAGTTACTGTAAACAACACACATAGCGCTGGTATTTCAAAAAACGTTCTGAGTACGTAAAAGCCAAAAAATGTCAAACTTTGCGATGCAGATTGCAACACCAGGGTTGCAAAATCCCGACATATATAAGGCACCCCTCGTATTTGCTCACCCAAAACTTACGGTCGTTGGCATGATTGACGTCGTATCTTTACATTTTTACTATTCAAAGTAAATATGTTTTCACAGCTTCTAGTTATGATTTCATGATTCAAAAATTGATTATGGATTATTTAATATGACTAACATCTCTCTTTCATTTCCATCCTTTTGCGAGTCATCTGATTGTTATGGCAGCGTTCAAAGCGCCCATTTGATCATAAAAGTTTTCAAAGCCAAGCAAAGTCAGCCTGCATTGGGCTAGCATTGTAACTTCGTTGAATATTATTATTATTTTTATTGATCTATTGGGAAAAGCCTATTTTTGTAACCCTAGAGTTTTAGGCTTTTTAAAAATTTTAACACAATTTTAGGTTTGTTGTTCCAAAGATTACATGGAGATACTACGATACCACCAAGGTGACGAAGTCTCTGTCTGCCCAACGCAGGACAATCACAAAGCACATGTTCTAAGCTTTCTATGTCCATTTCGCAAAAGCGGCAGACATTGGTCTCAGATAGACCAATATTATTTAGATGATACCTCAGGCTGCAGTGACCTGTAAGGTATCCGGTTAAAAGACGCAGATCTACTCTGTTTAGTGAGAGAAGCTTGTCAGATATTCCTTTGTTGGGACTTAGGAATAGTTTGGCTTGACGCTGACCGGCACAGTTTAGCCAGTATACAGCAAATTTCGTTTCTTCCCATTTCCTAAGGAGTTCATTAATGTGGCTTTTTGTGAATACACAGAGAGGCTCAGGACCAGTAAGTTGCATATTTGCTCCTTGTTTTGCAAGGTCATCAGCCATTTCATTTCCCTCATGCCCTTCATGTCCCGGAATCCAACCTAGTGCTACTATGTTGAGGTTGAATATATCGCATTTAGTTGTATTTCCCCCCCCCCCCCCCTTTTTAATGCCCATAATCATTCATTATTTTCCATTACTATTAGTTGCTTGCACGTCGTCTACAGCAGATGGAGGTGAATGACGGGCTGACACTAGAGCAACGCGATCGTCTGCTAGCAATTGAAGCGCAAGACAAGGAACTCGCCAAAATGCTGCAAGATCGCGTGAGTATTAAAACATAAAAAAAAAGAAAGAAAAAATAAATAAATAAATAAAGCTTAATAAAAAATTTGATTCGTTATTGGGTCACACAGGAACGCGCCAAAGCAAAACGTGCCAAAGAAAAAGCGCGCCTACGCAAGTATCAGCAGAAAGACGCAGTGGCTGCTGCGGGTAGCACCACACTATGCTCCTCAAGCGGCAGCTCCTCGAACGGCCTGCACTGTGGACCACTGTTGCCGCTGCCACAGGACTGCCTCTCTTTTGGCAAACATGCAACACACGCCGCCGTACCTTCAACGGCAGTCGCATGCGTCAGCACTTCAAAAGCGGCAAGCGTCTTGAACGGGGCGGAAGAGGAGGATATCATCGACGTGGAGGCCTATTCGAATCCCATTGATGTGCTGCATAGTCAGCAGCAGCGTCAACATCAGAACGGCACGCTAACTAATGGCAGTTTGACGCGTGAGGGTGGACGACGCAGCAACAATAGTCAGCAACACAATAGCATTGGCGCCAACAACAATAGTGCGCTCAATCGTATCGATGATGATATTTACACACTGCCAGTAGATAGTTGTAGGCCCGGCCAGCGACCCGCTTCTTTGAATATCAGCCCAACTGGCGAAGCGCAGCTGTTGCAGCACAATTCGATGACAAGGTGGGTGCGATGGAGAAGGTGTAAATCAAGTTTTTTCATATACTTTAGGCCGGGTCGATTTGTGGGAAGGCAAAAAAATCGCCCATAGCTCTGTGAAAATCATATTCTAGGGATCAAAATAAGAAACTTTGCCGAAGGAACCATACCTCTAAAACGTATTCTGATGCCCCCAATTTGGGTCGAACTTTTTAGTTTCTTTTCTCATGTAAAGGCCAAAAATGGTGATATTTTGAAATGATTGTATGGGGAACCCCCCAGGGGAGTTCCAGGGGGTGTGCCACTAGCAAGGGTGGATCGGCCGTCCAAAGTTAGTGGGGGTCGGTCATACATTTGGACTCGATTGGAGCACTCTAAATGGGTCAAAGTGGGATTTTTCGTTCGACTCAAATTGGGGGACATCAGAATTCGTTTTAGAGGAATGGTTCCTTAGGCAAAGTTTCTTATTTTGATCCTTAGAATACGATTTTCACAGAGCAATGAGCGATTTTTAAATCGACCCGCCCTAATATACTTCTATGTGGGTGGTTTAATTGCTGTTTCACTTCACGCTTAACTTGCAGATCTGAAAACTACTCCACTGATTCGCATGATTCACTGAGCCGGCATGAGTTGGCGCCACGCATGAACTACTCTCAGTCGAGCACTTTTGGTATATATGTATTTGACGGTCAGCGAACAGCCTGTGCATGCTTGTGCTAACTTTCTCCTTATAATTTGCAGATAAGAGCTCAAGTCCCACACCGCCTTATATGCCGATTCAAGGTACGCGCCGATCGAATTCAAGCGACGATCGTAAAAAGAAGTCCAAGGACAAGTGCACGCATCAGTGAAATGGCCACAATTTAGCCGAATTGCTCATTGAAATACCTATAATGCTTACATACATACATACACGCATACTTACCTATATATGTGTGTTTGTGGAGAAATGAAACTGCATACCTACATATAACTTATACATATTCATAGTATATATTTATTAGTGCATAGCTGCATCTCAACTTTGTCATCACTCACATCTTTCGTACTAACTAAACGCCTACAAATGTAAATTAGATTACACCAACACGCATGCCCACCGTTGGCGTGTGTGTGTACTACAATCAAAAGTTAGCCACGCAATGTAACATATGAACTCATATCAAAAACTTTTTCCATTCTTTTCCTCTTAAGAAATGTACTTATTTGGTAAATAAATTATTAAAAAGGGCTTAAAAAATTTTTTATAAGCTGAAGGTTAACAAATTTGTATGAAAAAAAGAGTAAAGTGAAGTGTATAAAGCAAATAGGCTCTGTAATAGGAAGCAATAACAACAATTTGTCCGCATACCCATTTATTGAATATTTACACATACACACACATATATTCATGTATATGTAGCATAAACATACAAGTCTTTATGTAACTACAATAGTAATGTAATTAAAACTACCTACAAATATATATATACACATACATATAAACATATATATAAATATACAGCATATATACAGCTATTGTGAAGTGTTTTTTCGTTTATTCTACAGATTTATGTATTTGCAAAATTTAAAAAAGTGAATTAAAATTTTTGATCCTTTGCAATTTTATTGTTGCTTGTGTTTCGATTTGGAAGACTTTCTAGAAGTTCCATTGAAAAAGTAAGGAATATTATTTTTTATTACACTTTTGTAAAGGATGAGCAATTTAGAGGTATCGGATTATATTGGGTTGGCAACTAAGTAATTGCGTATTTCTTTTAGAAAATCAAAGACAATGGCCCTTATTATGAGTTGGATTCGATCTTCGATATTCGTTGGATGTCGAAGATCGAAAATCGAATGTCAATTTGGTATTATGAGCGGTGCAGCCCTGTCGAAATTTTCGTTGTATACCGAATTTAGAGTCGAATGCAATTTTGCTTTCGATTGTGTAGCGTATTGTGGGAAAACTTGTTAAAATGTAAGTTGTTTGCGATTATTTATGGTTTTATAGTAACCAAATAATAAACATATACTGATTTTGTTTTTTTTTATGCAGGTCGAAAGTCGTGAGTACCAAACAGCAATTAGAAAGGCTAGTTGCATTAATGGAAGATAATCCACAATTCGCAAAATGGATTTGCACCAAAGTTCAAGCAGCAAAAAAATGGGAGGAATTTACAATGGAGCTGAATTGCTTGGGACCACCAGTTAGTACGGCAGCAAAATGGATTAAGGTTATCAATGGTTTTTTGTTTTGTGATGTTTATAGAAATACATTTTTATTTTCCCTTGGCAGGTATGGGCTGAAATACGTAGAGGAACTGAAATACATTTTTTTTTCGAATGGCGAATAATTGAATAAAGAAAATTTATAACAAAAATAAAACAGAAACTGTGGCGTAAAGGTTTCTATTTAATACTTTTTAGATTTTTCTATAATATTCTAAGAATATCATTTCTTATGTTTTCTGCTTCTCCGTTATTTGACTTCAATATCTTCAGCATCATCGTTGAGAGTCTCATCGGATAACTGTAAGGAAATTTCTGTAATATTAAGTACGTCAACACATTTTGAAAATTCTAAACTTACTCAGTGGAAGCCATTTCTAGGAGGTTGGATGCGCCCCTCAACTGTTTTCTACTTTTAGTTAGTTCCACTAATCTTTCATCGTCCGATGAATCGTCGAACCACAACTCCGTTGTACTCATTTTCACAAAAAATACTGTTTTTACCTTTTAAAAATAATGTTAGCAAAGAATTTCAACACAATCGGTTTTTCTTTTATTTTGATTTGCTGTATCAGCTGAGAAAAAATTATCTATTGTAAATGCGTCGAGCGATCGAAATTCACAATAGTCCTATTCTTCAACGAATGAGCACTTTAATACCAAATTTGACGTAATTGCAGGCTGCATGAAAATTCGTTCGATCAGCACTTTCGACTACAGTCGAAGATCGAATGTTGCTCATAATAGGGGCCAATTTTTCCATGCAACTAAATAACTTTATTCTGTAATGTATTGCCCATTTTGATCAATAACCTTTTGCCATCCTTCAGGCAGCATCATAATCCCACGCTCATAAAACTTCTGGTTTTATTAGCAAAAAACTGAATCAAGTACGATTTGACATCATCGTCATGATTGAAATTTTTAACATTTAAGGAGTTTCGTAAAGAGCGAAACAAAAAGTAATCAGATGGTGCAAGGTTAGGACTACATGGTGGATGTGTCAAGCTCAAATAATTTTTACCGAGTGGCCAAGGATGTGTGTAGCCTTGCATTGTCATAATGGAATATAATATTTCTTCGCTTTGTAAATCCGGCGGCCTTTCTTCAACTGCATTGTTTAATTTCATTAGTTGTTCAATGTAGACATCAAAACAGATCGTTCGGTTTGGTGCCAAGAGTTCAAAGCAGACAATGGGTATGTTCAACAATGCATTATAATGCGCAACATACCATTTCAGAGTGAGCAGTGCGTTCAAAAATGCAAATATGGCAGTACTGCAAGTGCAACGCGTTCTTAAACCTCATTTTTGTATCAAAAGTCGTGCATTATTTGCAGCAAAAATTTTCACACTGCCAATAAATACGCTAGTACAATGTCTGATGAAAAGTGGGTATTTAATTATTTATTTTAGCTTTTAATACAAAAACTGATGAAAAATACGATATTTAAACTTTATTTTATTATACTTTTCTTGGTTTTAGTGATTACTTTAGTACATCGCAGATAAAATTACTGCTCAGAGTCCGACTGAGCATGGAGAACGATTCATTCGAAAATGAGAATAAAATATATCCTCGGGAAACGATTTTATTGTTTCAAAAAAAGACTTTTTTTTGGGTATTTTCCCTTTTATATATTAAAGTTTTGACAAGATATGTCCTTCTTTTAAGCTTTACACGTTTTTTGTTCTTAAATTTAATAAAAGACTATCGGTTTTTTCCTCACATACATCGTCCATGACCAGACTTAGTAACAACTCCATTTTACTGCACAGCGCGTTCATAAATGCAACAAATCTATTTGCAATTTTTCAACAAATCTATCAGTTGCATGAATTGTCACATTGACAGTGCTGCCAGCGCTGCAAGTACTGCGCTTTATAATGCGTTTCTGAACATAGCCAAATCCTTTGTAATCCCACCGAACTGATAAACAAACCTTCTTTTGATGCATATCAGCTTTTGAAGTTGTTTGAGTTGGTTCACCTGGCCTGCTCCACGATCTTTTCCGCTTGATATTGTTGTAAAGAACCCATTTTTCATCGCCAGTTATCAGTCGTTTTAAAAATGGATCATTTTCGTTACGTCTCTTTAGCAAATCGCAGCTGTTAATGCGTTTATTTCAGTTCGAGAGGAACCCATGTATCGAGTTTTTGAACATAGCCAGGTGGTTTTAAGTGATTTTCAATGCATGTGTGTGATACATGAAGCTTCTCTGCAATCTAACGTGTTGTACTCGGACGGTCCCAATCGATTATTGCTTTGATTAGGGCGCACAGTGCGGCCGATTCCCGAAAAGCTGGCCAAAACTCAAAAAATTAAGTAATTGATTCAAAATTTTTTACTCGGGGGTTGTCGGGGTCGCTGATTACGAATTTGATCTTAAAATTTTGGCTAAAAATATATTTTACTATTTTACTAACCTTCCGAAGATGATTCCATTTGGTTTTGTTCAATTTAATCCATTACAAAATCTTTCAAATGTGTACAACTTTCACTATTCATCGACAGTAATACGATGCTCAAACGAAGGCCACGTTGTGACTGAAAATACTGAGGATACTTAGGGTACAGGACGTTGCTATGAACAGTTTTCACTACTCAAGGCATTACTGTTGCCAACCCAAAGACAAAAAAACTCTATCTAGAAACTTTTTTTTTCGACTTTTGGCCAGCTTTTTGGGAATCGGCCGCACTGTGGGGCGTCATCAGCTTCAGCGACCAGAGCGTTTTTCATCTTTGAGTGAAAAATCACCAGAATGAAATTTGGCAAACGAATTTTGACACTGTCGTACTTTTAAGGCTTCGTCACCATAAACAGCATATAACTTTTTATGACCTTGCGAAAAAGCAAAATATGACGAAAATGTTCCTGCTGGCTTTCCATTTTTCAAATAACGCCAAACGAAAACTACGCAACCGATCAAAACACTTTTTTTTACTGATTAACAGCTGAATTGCCAACTATCAAATTTACATTTGTACTACGTCTGCAAATCTAAAAATTCAAGTGAAGCCATCTGTGAGTGAAATCCACAATTACTTAGTTGCCAACCCAATAAATTGAAATAAAGAAGCGAAAATTCAAATTAATTGGGCATTATTATTTTTGTGTAGAACCATTCATGACATTTTTTTTTTACAGATAATCTCTTTCAAATGTTGAGGCATAATTCGGCCATCCGCCTCAAACACCAATTTTGAATGACTTGACTTCGGTCGGTATCTCGCTTCAGTAATTTTGTCCTTCAATTCTTCAATCGGAGGTCGTTTATTCACAAAGCACTTGGAAAGGGTTATTTGATAAGAGGCGTTATTTTGATATTCCACGAAACATGCTATTTTTTAATATAAATGATCGGATGTTTATTTTATTATAAAGACTAAAGTATGCCATTAATAGTGGAAAATAACATCAGGCAACCACCACGACCACGCTTACAGGACAATACCCTTTTCATGAAATTCTCCATAACCGAATTGCAAAGTGGCTGCCCTATGTCCTCGGTAGCCTCACGAATTCCATCTTTGAGGTCTTGAATCGACCCTGGGCTGTTAGACCCTCTCTTTCACGTGGCCCCTTAAAAAAAAGTCACAAGGTGTTAAATCTCAAGATCTCGGTAGCCAATTGAGATCATCTCTTCGAGAGATAACACGGTCCGAAAACTTTTCCCGTAAAAGATCAATGGTTTCGTTACTTATGTGGCACGTAGCGCCATCTTGTGGAAAATAAACTTTCACAGATCAATACCATCCAATTCCGGTCATTAAAAATCGTTAATCATCTCCCCTGTTTAACTTCTAGCACCTGTTATTGGAAAACCCTTTATTTTGGAGGATGGTTCCATGTGTAGAAGTCCACGCAAGTGAAATAAGTACCTGATTATCATTCACTTGGGAGTGGCCAGAACGAGCCTTCTGCATGCAGACCAAGCAGGTCACAACTTCCGCGCCTCGCCCAAGTATTCGCTGGACAGCTCCCGAACATTCGTTTGAGAGCGAGCTTCTGTGAGAAGGCGCATCAACCCAGCATGGATATTTGGTTATGCGCTGGGTTTTGAATCCGCCACGTAAAAATCCGTCCTCAATGAAAACTAAACCGAAGCCTCGGATTAGACTTCACATATCCCTACAAATAAAAGTCCAAAGATGTGATATCACACACAAAAAGTTGTTTATCATAGTGCGATGGGCCGATGATTCCTCTAGCCTATAGGCCGCACCAAACGGTTGTCTTCAATGAATGTAACAGCTTTTCTTGAGTGACTTCGGGTTTCTCTTCAGCCCAAATATTGCAATTTTACTTGCTGACATAGCCCTTGGCGCATGAAGAACACATCTCATAGAGCGTCGACTTTCGTAATACAAATGTACGGATTTGTGACCGTTGTTGAAGCGTAAGTCTGCCCATGATGAAATGTCAATGAATACTGAAAAAAATGATGTATTTAGTTTGACAGTAGTCACGCGTGATCTGTTAAAAAAGACCCTATTGGAAAAAGTACCTCGAAACTGATCACTATTTATTATCAACCTCGGTCGGCAAATCTGGGAAATATCAAATAAAACAAAAAAATACTATTACGAAGTTCACCATAAATATTTTGTTTCACATCAAAAGTGCCTAAACGGATTCGAAGAAACCAAAATTGAAGGTAATTAGCTGATACAGTACCGGTCCCATAAAGACCATTTACACTTTCAGCGGCCTGCTTGTAAAATGTACAAAATTTTCTTTTTGTTGACTTCGATTGTTAACACCCTGAAACTCAAAACTGAATGATATAAACAAAAAACAGCAAAAGAAATTTTTTAGTGTGAAATGTCACCTTGACATTGAGCATAAACTTTAAATTGTTTGATCGATACTTTACGAGATATCAATCACTACAGCCATCTACCGAGAAAATAATGGATTTGTTTTTCCTCAAACTAATATTTCGCTTTCAAAAACTCTATAAAAAAAAATTTCACTTTACTTCTTATAAAGCTCAAGCCTACAAATAAATAAATTTTTCGAAATAGCTACGAAAATGTCCAAAATACTTGGATCACTTGTCAGCGAATCGCTCTGCACTATTTTCAGGCTTTGAGAATAGAGTTGGTACATCAAAATCATATTTATACAATCTTTTAAGAACTTTCTTTTAAAATGAAAAGCTTCGAGCTACATTTGTGCTTAATTGTATGTCTTTAACTTTAAAATTAAATGAGTTATTTGAGCATCTACATACACAGACTAAGAGTTGTTAGCAATGGGCCCGTCACAATGGGATGGTTTTGCCCGTTACGGCAACGAATTTGACCAACAGCAAAATATATTACATACAGCCACTTGACTACTGCAGCGCATTTCAAGCTGAGTTAATAGGTGTAAGGGAGCCACCTCGTATATTGTAGCACAACCGATCACTATCTGCTCCGACAGTCAAAATTTCTACAGCGCCAGAGTACTTCATCCAAAGAGCCAGTCGAATGTAAATCTATTCTAAATCAGCTGGCTAAGAGTTGCACTGTGAGTGATGTCTGGTTACCTGGGCCCTTTATTCTGCTAAAAAAAAAAAAATACGCTAAGGCGCCATGCTCCACTGGCAGATAAGGAAAACGATGATGATGAAGAAAACAAAAACGGTACTGCACTGTTTTCATTGAATGATTCAGGATCCGAAAATGTGAGAGACTTTTTTGAAACATGCCCTAATAAATGCGCTAATAATTTAAGGGGGTATTCTAGTCTAGAAATTTGAAAAAATCGAAAATTTTTTTTTTTCAAATTTTGATAGTTTAACTATTCAAAAATATCTCCCTAAAAGGATTTTTCAAAATTCGAATTATTTTCGAAGCTACAACTATCTTAGTGACGCGACAGCTGGACTGGTTTGAGCGGTCGGCGAACTTTAAACGTGTTTTTCTCGAAACTACTTCTTTCGATACGGTCGGCACGATATCTCAAGTTCTAATCAACCGATTTGCTTGAAATTTGTCATGAATATTCCTTAAATATATCTCTATCGTATGAAGCTCGAAAAACTGGAAATTTCAATTTTTTAATATGTGTAAACAATTCGAGAAAGCTTAAAAATAAGAGAAAAATCGACCTCAATTTTTTGAGTAGCCGCTATTTTATGGAAACAATTTTTTTTTTCGTTTTTTCTGGTTCATACGATAATGACATTCATATTAATTAAGAATTTGTGTTTTTTTTTTTCAGATGACCACAAGGGTAGAAATCGTGACGACGGGGACACTGCCTTTTTTTCCCCCCTTCCACTTCAAGGACGCATAACTCCATGAAAATTCATTTTTTTTTTTCAAATTTATTTTGTGTGCTCCTAATATATGAATAAATAAATGATAAAAAATGTATCGTAAACATATCAATAGCTTTTTTTTTATTCATCGTCAAAAAATGCTCGAAATTCGGGCCTCTAGACTAGAATACCCCCTTAAATGTCCACCCGAGCACCTCTACAAGTAAAATCCTCCAACTAGCCAAATGGGTTGGTGCGTGACTACCATTCGCAATTCACAGAGAGAACGTAGGTTCGAGTCTCGGTGAAACAACAAAATTAAGAAAAACATTTTTCTAATAGCGGTCGCCCCTCGGCAGGCAATGGCAAACCTCCGAGTGTATTTCTGCCATGAAAAAGCTCCTCATAAAAATATCTGCCGTTGGGAGTCGGCTTGAAACTGTAGGTCCCTCCAATTGTGGAACAACATCAAGACGCCCACCACAAATAGGAGGAGGAGCTCGGCCAAACACCCAAAAAGGGTGTACGCGCCAATTATATATACATATATAAAGGGTTTTTCAATTGGCGCGGGTCGATTTTGGCGCCTTGTGGCAGCCATTTTGTTTTGGTGACATCTGTCAAATCTTTTGTTTATTATTTAGTTGTTTACGCCAAATCATCATGGCAAGTTACACGATTGCACAGCACGTTCAAATGATAAAACTTTATTATCAAAATGAGTGTTCATTAACGCAAACGTTGCGCGCATTGCTTCCATTTTTCGGTAGACTTCGGGGCCCTTCCAATTTCTTATGGCCCATATTGAACCATATGGACCTAGACGACATGTGGTTCCAGCAGGACGGCGCTACGTGCCACACAGCAAACGCCATTTTATTCCATTTCAACATCTACCCGCCCTTATTGAAAAACCCTTTATATAAATGTTGAGAACGCGGAGAAATATTCTCAACAAAACGTCCAGTTTTTGGTTTATTAGTCCTTTTTTCATTCTTGACCGAACCACCGACATTCGAATTGCCAACTCATTCGGACGATTATTTTCATGAGAAAAACTACGAATTTTGCGATTAGTTGTTCATAAAAATTGAATTCCCCTATATTATTTTAGGTTGTGATTGTAAGAGTGAAGTTGGCACATCAAAAATGTGTTTATTAAATTTTTTATGAATTTTTATTAAAAATTGAAAGCTTCAAGCTTCATTTTTATTTAATTTTAAAATATAATATATGCCTCTTCTCTTCCGTTAACAAGTAGAATTTAAATTAAATGAGTCAATTCAAATGCACTCTTATCTTTTCAAGAAAAGCTTCAAACAGTAGAGAAAGAGGCTAGGCTTAACAAAGTTGTCCTGAAAAATTAATGTGCGTTCCGTTCTCAAAGTTATGGTCGCATCTACTGTCTACAACTACCATAAATTTTATTAAAATTCTCTTTTGCTTCAGTAGGTAAGCATTAAATTTATAATATGTTTCACAGCCAACAAAGACCTGCTATACACAAAGAAATATAATACTTGCTTCCACGAAAAAAACATCTTTTTTTTGTATGTATGCTGCAATACTTTCATTACGGCATTTCAGTACATTTGACACGTCACATCAGTCAAATTCTTTGCACCAACGAACGCAACGGATCCATTGTAGAAGCCCTATTACGCATGCACAGCGACGTGTTGCCCCTGCGCATAGGCTTCGATTTTGTGCATTGGGTGTTCTGTGTTCATATGAAGAAGAGATAAGTCGACTTCAGGCCGGCGGGCCAATTAGATGTCCTAAATTCAGTAGTTTTCGCGAAGCGTTGTAGGATGAGAAAAAAAAACAATTAGCCAAATGAAGTTTTGGGGATAGTTTAATATATATTTGAACTAAAAAAAAAAAAATTGTACAATCTCCAACAATATATTGTAAGCCGAGTCATCAATAGATTCCCCGAGCGCCTTGCCACTGAAGTATCCAACTTCTGTACAAGATACAACTTGCAATTTTCATCTGAAAACAAAAAAAAAAAGATGATTAATTTTGATGTAATTATCTTCGATGTGAACTAAGAAAATTGGGAGAAACACGTAAAATTCGAATTTTTGGGGAAGGTAGAAAAAAAAGTGGTTTTTCAAGGAAAAAAAAACTCTTCAACTGGGTAAAAAAGTCGCTTAAAAAAAGTTTTTGGATGTTTTTTTTAGTTCACATAGAAGAGAAAACAATACTGAAGATAACGCATTTTGATAGCTCGTTTAGTTTTTTTGCAATCGTGTACATAAATTAGGTAAAATCGTGAAAATGAAAAGCCGAGAAAACGCGCTTCAAACTACAACAATAAGCGCACGGTTGCTCGACGCCGCACTACGCTCGGCTCTGTAGCTCTGCAAATACTTGGAATTTAACTCTGAAAATTTGTGTCTCATGTTCTTGAATATCTAAGCTATTGATTTCAGGAAAAAAAAAATCGATTTTTTTGACCTTTTAATTGGTTCGCCGGCCTTCAACACCATATTTTAATTTTTTTGGCGCATTTTATAAAGAATTTTACTTTCATTTGATTCTTCATGTGATTAGCTTTCATGGCTGGTTTGAAAACCATTCTCATGAAAAGAAAAACTCTTAAAACACTGGATGTGGGTAGTTTGTCGAAATTCCAGATACCTACCCTTCCTGATTTAATTTTACTAGTTATTTTTCCATCACGTATAAGAGTTTCAAGATTTTTCTGCTCAAAACTGTAAATATGAAAAATATTAGTAACATAAGTTGGCATATTAATTTACTTACTTATCGTTTTTTCTCACCTTATGGTTCGGCTAATGAAAAGTAGTTGTCTGCTATTGAACTTTGGTATTGACTTTTGCAGAGTGAAGATATAAAGCACCCGTATTTTATACCTAAAAAGAGGATGAATTATCTCGTCTAATGGTATTGCTATGATGCGATTTATGAATGAGCGAGTATGTACAAAGGGGCGCAAAATTAATCATCCAATTTTGTTTTTTTCATTACTTTTTTACCAAACAAAAAAAGTGATTTCGAGTGATGGAAATCTTTATTTCTGCATTTAAGCGCCCCATTGCTTCTCTGTTTGTATACTGCAGCTATTTAGTTCACAAGCCATTTGCAAAAATTATAAATCTCCCGATAGGGTGATTAATTTTGCGCCACTTTGTATGCAGTGTACATAATATGAGTAGATGTGAACAGCATGAATAATCGTATCCGGCTTACCATAAATTAAAAAAAAAATTTACAAACTGAATTAAATGTCACAATTCGATACCCATGAATGAAAGTTATTTTTGACAGTTATCAGAGATTTTTTTAATAAGGTTGCCAGCTAACTTTCAGTGTAAATATATTTTTAAAATTAATTATTTAAAAATTTGAAATAAGTGTGACCATTTACATGTGTAAAATCTGAATCCCAATAAATTTTTGTTCTTACTTTTATAATTATTTTTGCATAAATTCCTCAAATTTAAAGTTTTTGATGCGACTGATTTCTTATTATTTTCGAGAACGGACGTTTGTTAAGGCCCTCGCTTCATTCGGAATGGTATTTTTTGGGTGTTTCTTTAAAAGCGCGTAAAATGGAAACGAAAAAAGATTATTTATTTTTGTTTTGAGTATTTTATTTCCTGATTCCTTATTAAAAAATGCAAATTTTTGCTTGGCCATTGACCATGCAAGGTTCCTTCAAAAAGTTGTCAGCCTTCAAAAAATGGTCTTCACGTGGACTATGGACACAGATATAGCCAGTTCTACTGAACCGATTTTCATGAACTAAAATTTAAATGATGTAGAATTGATGTCGTTGTCGTGTGAATTACGAGCACGCGAAAAAAAAAATTCTTAGTCATTTTTTCGGAGCTTTAAAGTCAAAAAAGGGTCAAAACACGGGTTTTCATCTTTCAACGTACGCCATTTTGTCAAATTTTTGATTGTTTTTTAAGATAGTAGCCCGGTGTGACGGGTTCAAAATATCGATTTTGTTTTTTTACATTTTTCGGAAGAAAAACATCTTAAAAATATACTATACAAATTTCAGACAGAAATTTTAATTATTTTTAAAGTTATAGCTAAAATAAGAGAGCGCGCCATAGTGTGTATGAAAGCGTATGACACGCCAGCAGCAGCTGCTCTGACCGTCCCCTCTTTTATTATCGAAACTTTAAACGCGTTTTTCTCAAACCCATGTTTTCGAAATTTTGGGAAATCACTAACTCAAAACTATTTAACCGATTTGGCAAAAAATTTAACCCGTTATTCTAAACACACATATCTAGATCCCGGACCTTTAAAACATTTAATTTTTTAATAATAAACTATTTAATTTAAACAATTTATGAAGAAAAAAATTAGGTTTTGAGAACTTTTTTCACAAGTCCGCCATTTTGTTTTTATTTTTTTATTTTTATGTATATTTTAGGTTCGGGACCTAAAATAAAGTCTAATCTCTTTGAATTTTTTATTTCAGATGAGTTTGGAAGGCTGTGTGTTTTCCCGAACCAACTCTTCTGTTTTTTAAGGACTCCACTTTGACGTCAAAAACTTTAAACACATTTTTTTTATATAATTTAAAACACCAATAAAAACATGTAAAAACTTTAAAACGATCGCATTTTATTTTCTTTTTGAAAAAGATTTCTGAAAAAACGTCGAAATTTCGGTCGTTACACCAGACTACTACTACCTTAAAGTAGTTCACTCTCATTCATACTGAACGAGAACCTTTTTGCCTTTTTCTCTTCTCTTGTTGATTGAGTCCGAATCGAATCGAATCCGTGTCGACATACCTTTTTTTGAAAGACCATTTTTTGAAGGCCGACAACTTTTTGACGAGCCTCGTGTGGCCAAAAAAAGTTTTTATTTTTTAACAATAGATCAAAATATAAAATAAAAAGGGAAATTAAAATATTTTTCTTTTCCGTTGTACACTCTTTTAAGGGGTTAAGGGTAGTCAGAGGCCCGGAAAAATGATGATTTTCAATTTTTTTTTGCAGTCAGTCGCTTTATTTTACAAAAATAAAAAGATTACTAATCATGTTTCGACTTGACTTTAGCAAAATTTCAAAAAAAAAAATAATACAATAATAATAATAATTGTAAAACTCATCGCTGTTTGTGTGGAACCCGGTTCTCCAGAAGTCCCTTGCGGTGATCATTACAAGTCCTTGGAGAATCATCTAAAATCAATCGAACAAGAGAAATTAGTTTTATTAACAGACAATCTTGTGCCTTTTCGAAGCTTTGTTTTTTGGCAAAATTAACAATATGGCGGCCTCAGTAAATGTTTTTCAGATTTTCGAGAAAAAAACCGATCAGATTGAAAAAAATCGAAATTTTTAAAAAGAAAAATCCTTCGATCAGGCTCGAGTTTTTTATGTTTTTCAGAGTTTTTTATGTTTTTCACAAGCAGTTTACATTTTATTGAAATCCAACAAGCGGTTTTTAAGTTACAGTGATCACCAGTTCAAAAAACATAGTTTTGATAAAAACGCGTTTAAAGTTTTGCGTCGAGCGCCAAAGCGCCCGAGCGCCCTTTGTTAATTGTTGAATAATTCGAAAAGTATTTATCGGATTCACTTAAAATTTTCATACAATATTTTTAAGGGATTATTCTTTAAGAAAATGCAAAAAATTCAATTTTTTGAAAATTCTGATTTCCTTTAACCCCTTAAAGAAACATCCAAAAAACTAGATTTCAAATGAGGCGAGCTCCTTAAGGGGTTACATGGGTTTCGTAGGGTAAAAAACTATTTTCAATCTTTTTTTCTATGTAAAAAATTATGTATTTATTTAATTCAAGCTTTCTTCTGTCATATAGATACATATTTAAAGAATAATTTCTGAAATTTTCAAAAAAAAAATTAAAACTCCTCCATTGTGACGTCATTTCCGGTGACCCCTCGAAAAAAGGTGCGTCCGCGCTGTCAGCATAACTTCTGACAGGATCATCAAAAATGAAGAAACAAAAATAAATGTTTTAACTAAGACCATAAGCTCGTGCTTGAACGAAGGAAAGAAAAAAAAAGTAAAAATTGGAATTTTGGCAGACATTTTTCCAAAAAAATGAAAATTTCTGTCAAATTTGCTTGACATTGTTTTTTTTTTTTTTAAACAGTTGTAATTGAAAAACAAACCTTCGTTCAAGCACGAGTAAGTTGTATCTCGAACACCTGTGTAAAATTTCATCAAGATAATAATAAATTCCGGGATACAGCTTTTGGAATGTGTGCGCTCCAAGCCACTTTTATTGTTACTCAAAACTTTAAACGCGTTTTTTTCCGAACTGTGTTTTCAAAGTCGGTTGTCAAATGTTCTCGAAAACTACTCAACCGATTTTGATGAAATTTAACACAGGTGTTCGAGATACAACTTACTCGTTCTTGAACTATTTAAAAAAAACAAAATATCAAGCAAATTTGACCGAAATTTTAATTTTTTTGGAAAAATGCCTGCCTAAATTACAATTTTTACTTTGTTTTTCTTTCCTTCGTTCAAGCACGAGTTTATGGTCTTAACTAATAAAACACTTATTTTTGTTTTTCCATTTTTGGTGATCCTGTCAGACAGAAGTTATGCTGACAACGCGGACGCACCTTTTTTTCGAGGGATCACCGGAAATGACGTCACAATGGAGAAGTTTTAATTTTTTTTTTTTTTGAAAATTTCAGAAATTATTTTTTAAATATATATCTATAAGACAGAAAAAAGTTTGAATTAAATAAATAATTTTTTACATAGAAAAAAAATATTGAAAAAAGGCCTTTTTTTACCCGACGAAACCCATGTAACCCCTTAATTGACTTTATCGCATTAAATTAAACTAATTTTACATTTGACTAACTTTCCCCTTCAGCATCAAAGGCCCTTTCGAAGGATACAAAATTTTTTAAGCCTTAGAAACAGCCGTAAAGGGATGGATGTAAAGAAAATAAAATATAGCTATGCATAGATGTAGGAGGGCATACAATTTGAGACCTATTCATGGAACGCGAGATGATTTAAATAACTTTGTACTCAAAAATATTTCATGGACATGAATTTGCAAAAAAAAAAATATTTCTAAAAAACATTACATTTTATTATTGGTAAGAATATGGCGTCTAAAGAATACACGTGACACACTTTTTCTCCTTAATTATTAGTCAATTTTAGTATGAATGAATAAAACTATTTTGCATTCGCCACAAAACTTACTTTTCTTAATAGGACTATGAATACATGAATACTTCAATAGTTACATACATAAAAATGAGTTCAATTATGTTTATGCGAGGTTAGATGACATGAAACAATGTATGAGCGCATGATTTGCTAATGTAGATATGTAATGTATTACGAATTTCACACAAAAACAGCAAGTTTGCGGCCAATACCGGAGATCAAAACTTGTGAAACTGATGTAAAAAGTCACAAGTTAGGGTCTCAGGGAATCAGCCATACAAACACATCTTAACGTAAAACAAAAAAAAAACTTATACATATACATACATACATATGTATGTGTGACAACTCAAATACAACACAATACGAGCATTACATACAAATTGATTTGCACTTGGAAAAGTAATAAGGACTATTTTCTTTTTTGTATTTTTTGTATTTTTTTTTTGTATTTTTTTGTCATTTAAATAAACTTTTGCAGCACTTGATAGCCATACGCGCGTGTATATGTATCACAATTTTGCACTTTTTATAATTTCTTTGCTTAGTTTTCAATTTTTTAAGGCACTTCAAATCGCTGCTTGGTGTCAAGCAAAGAAAGCTAGCACGTTGTATAGCATGCCATTAATACTACTATACAACCTACTACCTCAATTTGCCAGAGAAATGTTGCACTACTGTTGCTGGAACCAACCAACCAACCCGCCCGCACCCCAGTAGCGGAAAGTCTCGCTAGTTGCCTCTAACTTGTGGAGATATTTTTCTTGCGTTTGATTTAATTTTTTGTTTTTTTGTTTTCTTCTCTCTTTTTGGTTCCATTAACACGTTGTTTACATTGACAGACTCCCATAATGCCGGTCTTGCAACACAAACAACAGCACAAGTTCGGATTTACGGGTTTCTGTTAATGGTCCATAGACAAGTATGCACCATTCAATCGTAATCGTAGACGTAATCGTTATCGATGGCGTATTTGCAGATTGCCTGTTACGAGGTTGGCCTTATTTCCGCCGAGCAGCTGGTGTGAAGTTTGGCGATTGCATTCCTGGAATTGAATTGGCACAGAGTTAGAATTCTTCCAATATTTGGACAGACCCAGCCTGAAAAACTTTTGATTAACAGCCTTTTTGGCAAGGTGTATAGTATATAAATACTGCTCAGAAATGGAAAGAAGAAATGCAGTTCCTTGAATGAAAAAAAAAAAAAATTCAAAATGAATTTGCCCTAACAGGGCTAATAAGTCCACTTCAATAGGAAAAGTAATAAGGAAAGTAGTATGAAGTGGCATTGGGTGTGTTCGAGCTTGAATAGTTGTGGCTATGGACCGCAATTATTATGAATTTTGTCAAAAAACTGCTATTTAATTGTTATTTTAGGAATTTTTGAAAATTCAAATAAATGTTAATAATAAATTTGAGGGGTTTTCTTACATTTTTTTTTAATGAAAAAAGGCATTCTTCAAGTGTTCTTTTTTCGCTCTCATATAATGATTACTTTGTGAGTTGTTATACTTTTTTAACATAATTATTTTAAATTTATCGAATTGTTGAAAAATACTGATAATAATCATTAATTTTTAAAGCTTATTTTTTTGATCGATTGTAAAATTCACTTCTTGATTTTTATTAAATACTTAAAAATTAGGTTTTAATTTTTTTTTTTTTTGTTTTTTTTTTGACAGATCGGAAACCTCCAGACAAAAAAGATCGAAAAACTCCATCGAAAAATATCAGACCTCAAGTCAGCTTAACTTACTTCAACTCTCCCTACACATAACACATGGGATGAAAAGCCACGGTCCTAACACATAGGCGGCACTAGTTTTACTGATTTCACCTCTTTTTCAGTTAGTAGGTACTAATCTTAAAAAGACAGCTGTTAAAATTTCATGATATTCTGTTCATTAGTTCGTGAGTTATTGGGCTAAGGGTGCCGCTACTTTTGTTATTTTCAAAACAATAGGTCAAAAAAAAAATGTCGTGCTTTAATTTTACACTGTCTTTTGAAGGGAAGAAATATCGTTCAAACGAAGCAATGGCTTGGAACATGTTATGTGGGCTCCACTCCATCAGAAACAGCAATAAAATGATGGTTTGCTGATTTCAAACGTGGTCGTAGGGACACTGATGTTGCACAACGCAGTGGAGGTCCAAATGAGGCGGTAACACCAGACACCAGAAAACAAAAAAAAATGCACAAAATCGTTTTGAATGATCAAAATGTGAACTTGCGTGAGTTAGCTGACATCGTAAAGATGTCAAAAGAAAGAATGGGCTTTATATTGCACGAGCATTTGAGCTCTCCGTTGACCAAAAATAAGTCAGTCACAAATCAATCAAAACAGTGGCAAAGCAACATGAATTGAACTTCGAATTGCTTCCACATTCAAGGCATTCGCCAAATTTGGCTCCCAGCGGCTACTGACTATTCGCAGAACCAAAAAAATGCACGCCGGTAAGAAATTTCGCTCGAATGAAGAGGTTATCGCTGAAATTGCGGCCTATTTTGGGGCAAAAGATAAATCGTTGTACAAAAGTAGTATTGAAATGTTAGATCGGCGGTGAAATGATTGCGTTGTTCTTGATGGAAATTACGTTGATGAATAAAGATAATTTTGAACCAAAAAACAAAACGTGTTTTCTTTGTTAGGCCCGGTACTTTTCAGCCCATGTGTTACATATATAGCTAAAGTGTGTTTCATATCTACAACACGGGGACTTATTGGCAAGTTTTGAAAATCTATTTATTCCTTATTTAAATTTAATAATTTGCCAAAGAAAATGTTGTTCATTCTCCTACATAAACCATATAAATCCAAGCTTCAAACTTGGCGCAAATTAACAAACAACAAATTGTCATCAAAATTTCAAACCAGTTAATCAGAAGCTCCAGAAAAATTTCGAGCATGCAGGGTTAGAGCCCGTGGAATTTTGGTACGATAAAGTGCAAGTTTGTAGTGGCTGAAAAGTTTCGTTGATTTTTGACGATTTTTTTTTTTTTTTTTTTTTTTTTGTAGAAGATCTTGTGGATTTTGTCCTTAAAACGAAAGCTCGAAATGCGATTATTTATAATATATTTTATAGATATCGCTCAAAATTTTTAAATCACACAATTTTCGTAAAGAATAACGAAATATTTGTATATACCCCCAATCGGAGGTGTGGAATTCGAATTCGAAACTACGATATTTGGAAGCTTTTGATTTTTTCCATTGAAAGTTTGAAAATAATGATTATTTTCGGCCCGTGATTGCCGCAGTATTATTTTGAGGAAATAGCAAAACGTTCTTGAAAGCATTGCAATATTGGCAACGTCGCAGGTTTAATCAGCAAAAAGTTAAAAATCCATTGGTCTTTACTAGCAAAGTAAAGTCAACACAAAAATGTTCGCCCCGCAATTGAGATGAACTACGAAAAGTAAGTATTTAATAAATTCTATTGCGATAAATAACACAAAAAAAACAAAATCGCACTTTTTGTCTGATGAATGACTTTTGATACTTGTTGTTTACTAATTTGACAACGCTGATTCTAAATATACCCTCATGATATGATCTGGATTGAACCCGTGAACTACCACGACGACTGTTATTTTTGTATGGTAAAAATAACTGGCATTAACCGAAAAAATCGAGGCAAATGGGAATATCCTTCCATACGATCGGCACATAGACGTGTTTTGAGCCCTACGATGTCATCTGAACCTCAACGTGGTGCTTCACAGGAAGAACCTTTACATTTTAAGGCAAAAACAGACAATAGCAATAGTGACTTTAATTGTGACCTGGGAACACCAAAACCATTTAAACAAGATGATTTAAATGACCTCATTAGAGATCTGGGACTGTCAAAGAAGTCAGAAATTTTGGCGTCTAGATTAAAAGAAGGAAACTTAGTCACAAAAGAAAGTAAAATTTCTTACTATCGCAGTAGAGAACAAACTTTCCTTGAATATTTTGCTGAAGAAGATGACTTTGTAGTTTGTAAAAATGTACCTGGTTTAATGGCTGCAATGGGATTACAAAATAACGTTTCTAGTGAGTGGCGTTTATTTATAGATTCATCAAAATGGAGTTTAAAATGTGTTCTCTTACACAATGGGAACAAATTGGGCTCAGTGCCTATTGCACATTCTACTAAAGTAAAAGAAAGTAAAAGAAGAATATACAACTATTGCTCTGGTTTTAGACAAAATTAAATATGCGGAACACAATTGGGTCATATGTTTCGATTTAAAAATGGCAAACTTTCTTTTAGGCCAACAAGGTGGTTACACAAAGTTTCCCTGTTTTCTTTTGGGATAGCAGAGCTAAAAATCAACATTGGATTAAAAAAGATTGGCCTGCTCGGAAAGCGTTAGTACCAGGACAACAGAACGTGATAAACCCACCTTTAGTATCAAGGGACCGTATAATTTTACCTCCGTTACATATAAAACTGGGGCTTATAAAACAATTTGTTAAAGCTCTTGACAAAAATGGAAATTGTTTTCTTTTTCTGTCTAAAAAGTTTCCAAAATTGAGTACAGAAAAGATAAAAGCGGGTATTTTTGACGGGCCACAGATAGGGTCGTTCTTCACAACCATCTGGACTATTTTCCAGCCAATTTTGGGGATCTCAGCGAAGAACAGGGCGAGCGATTCCACTAGGACCTTCGTACGATGGAGGAACGCTATCAAGGTCACTGGAACACATACATGATGGCCGACTATTGTTTCAGCATTAACAACAGTTCTATCCCTTCAACTTCAGCAAGGAAATCATATAAAAGAAAATTTTTTTAAACTTAAGGAGGCAATAAAATAAAATAATCTTTAAATCTATAGTGTTTTATTACAAAAAGTCAAATGTGTCATATAGAGTCATATAGAGCTGATACAGGACTTTCAGTTACAGATTTGAAATTGTCATTAAAAATTGGACTAAAAACATGTATCATAACCCAATCATCAGAAATGCTGTTGTGCAGTGTAATCGAATATATAATTTTTTTTTTTTTTGTATCGGAAAATTAAACTCAATTGGAATTGTTAATCAGTCATCAATTGGTTTTTCCAAATGAGATTGATTCCAAATCAAAAAATTGCAGTAAAAATATTTTTTTACTGATTACTGAAAAAATTTGCAGTAAAAATATTTTTTACTGATTACTGAAAAAATTGCAGTAAAAATACTGTTAATATAATTTGATTTGTTGATATATGTTATATTTTTACTGCAAATTTTTTCAGTAATCAGTAAAAAAATATTTTTACTGCAAATTTTTTTCAGTAATCAGTAAAAGTTTACTGGTAATGCAAATTAAACTTCATTATCAGTAAAATTTTACTGATTACTGCTATTTGTAATTCAGTAAATTTATAATGCAGTGTGCCCACCTATGTTCCAAATAATGAGATAAAGCGGTTCACGAGGTCAAAGTACTGGACAAAGCGAATATTGAATTCCAAACTCTTACTCTTATAACTACAACAAGAAATATTTTAGAAATTGGTCGCAACCTGCATATTATATAGGTCTAAATCTGCATACTTCTTTCTGACTCTTTCAAATGTCAAATTCTATGCAACTTGAGCATTATTCGGGCAGATTATCAGTCGAGCGAGAGCAAGAAGGTATCAAGCAAATAAAAAAGTTGCAATATTTCGTGGGCCGAACCCACTTTTTGCTATATATGAAAGAATATGAGAATAATTAGCAATTAGGGTGACTAGTTAGGTATTATACTTTTTCCAATTATCAAGTTTTCCAATAACATCTACCTGTCAAGCTGTGTCATGACCTCACCTTTTGTGATATGAAGGGTGAGGCCATGTAATAATGTGCCCAGTGGGCGACTGGGCGACTGGTAAGCAGAACTGGCGCTATGGGATGAACCAAACGTAATGTTACGGTGCCTGAATATTTACTATTTACCACTCATCGTTTAACGCTAGTCGATTGCCGGGAAATTAATATAAAAATATTATCAGAATTCTGGCTCAGTTCTTAATATGCAATGTGAATTTCATCATGAATTTCATTCGCCATCATAACTTCAGTGTACAGGTATTTCATCACACCATGGAAAAGTTTGCGCGTGAGTATACGCTTTTGGATCTTAAGCCACCAACCAGGCAGAGATTGATTCAAAGTGAAGAAAACACTCCCGCCATAACCGCCTTATGCTGACATAATAATTGAAGACAGGCGACCATAAACAACGCCGTGATTTCTTTAATGGAGCACTAGAAATGTTGTCCGGAGATCCGAATTTTGGCCAAAAATTATCATCTCAGAAGCTGGCCTACTTTTAACTCAGCGGCTATGTCAACAATGGATTTACAAAAATTGATTACTTCTTGATATCAGAAAGCAGACACCGTAACCGCCAATGGTTCCCAATATAGAGCGATTTATAGACGTTTCTGCGCCAAGAGCTCGACAGCCTCTATATGTGCCAATTGTAGTTCCAACAAGACAACACTAAATGACATACAAGAGATGCAGCGCTCAAAGTTGTGAAGTAGAAACTTGTAAACTGGTTTATCTCACGACGAGTGCTCATCAATTGTCTGCAGCGATCTTGCGACTTGATCATTTGTATCTAAGAACGAAGAAGAGAGTGTACACATTTCGAACATCTGCAAAGCAGAATTTAAAAAATTTGGTTTGGGATGATATGAACAGTAGTGAAAAGAGTAAAGAAAGAAAAAAGATGATTGTAAAAAAAAAATTCCAACAAAGCTCCGCAATTGCGTTAGCTTAGGAAGTGATGCTGTCAAATTCACTGAGATCTTAGTAGTGGTTCTTTCTGCATTATCTTAACCCTGACGTAAAAACTTAAATATTCATAAATCGCATCGTCAGCACGTCTTAAGAAGAGGAAACTTTCAATATACATCAGTCAGCAAGGCGAAGCTTCGTCTTCAAATAGTTGTATCCGTCTTATTGTCTTCCTACCAATGAAGTGAGCTACAGAAATGCCTTTTTCGAAGACTTTTTTTCATTAATTTTGCCTGCTAAGCGACAGCCTCAGCTAGAATGAAATTTCTTTGAGTAATACTCACATTTGAAACAAAGGCATCCAAAGCACTGACAGCTTCTGGCAGTACAAGAGTGTTTTTGGGGGGAAAAAAGGTCGTATGGATCTATACGGCTATGATAAGACCTATTATCACCTATGCATCAGTGGTCTGAATGAGTAGACTCCCTCTCGTGGGAGTCAGGAGGACCTTATCGAGACTACAACGCACTGTGGCCATCTGTTGTGTCGGACCTTTTCCGACTACTTCAGACCCGGCATTAGATGCTCTGATTGGTCCACCACCACTTGCTGTTTTCATCCAAGGAGAAGCCTTGAAGGCCATCTGCAGGATGCAACACAATGGGAATTGGTATGGACTCTGTCGGCATTGCACAACAGGTAGGCATGGACTTCGATCCAACGATCCTCGCCATGCCCCTTAGCTCCATGCCATGTAGAGTCGTGCTTGACAAGAGATACAGTATGGTGCTGCCAGAGGCTCAACTGTGGCCCAACTTCCTTGGCACGGAGCCCGTTCGGCCACTCCCTTCTGCGGCCATCAAAGCTTTGGTTAGCAACCGGATTACTCTAAACCACAAGCGAGCTTGGCAGGTTGAGTGAGAGGCTGCAGATGGACAAAACTTATGTTACCTGTCATGTCCGACAGACTGTCGCAGCTCTTTCTGCCATAAGCCGAGGGGACTTTAGGCAGCTGGTTGGACTGATGACAGACCACTTTCTATGGGCAAATCACATGGAAAAAGTAGGCATGTAGGTATCTCAGACAGTGCACTTTGCCCAGCATGTGGAGAGGAGGATGAGAGGCGGACCACTTTCTGTGCATCTGCCTAGCCTTCGCACGGATTAGGCTTGAGGTCTTTGGCACTGATGGGGAAAGATGCGACCACCTTGGCCCCTTGGCACCACAAGATCTACTCAGATTTCATCGGAGGTCGAGGAGATTTAAAGAAAATTAAAAAGGGAACCCTAGTGCAGTGCAATGGACTTAATTGGGTCTGAGTGCAGTACCTGCTAGTCTGTCCCGACAAAAATAAATACCCCACTTAGTGCCCTGAATCTTAGCCCGACGAGAGCAGGGCAGCTGAGAAGAAGGAACTGAGATGTCTCCACCTCATCCTCTGGACAGCGTCTGCAGAAAGGACTTGAAGCTATCCCAAGCCTCCCCGCGTACAATGCCCAGCAAATTCGAGCGCTGTAGCTATGTAAGCCTTTGAAATTCCTTCGAGCGTCCCCAATCTAGACGTGGATAGAAGGATCTTGCAAACTTGCACGTTTGCGCCAGCGGTCGCTAAGTTGACACGTGTCCCATCTCTCCACGAGTAGAGCACGAATCCAATTGGTGCTCGCGTAACTTATGGGCAGCTTTTCTGCACATATATGAATGGGCAATGACTTGGCCTCAATTTATCGAGAAGTTTTGCGGCAGAAAATGTTTGCTTTAACCAAAATCGAAGAGAGTTGACTATTAAAAGGCCAATTAAAATGCAATTTTTGCTCGTTTCTGATTGCAGGCATCATCACATCCGTGTGGTACGCTGGAAGTACTCTTCAACTGGAAAGAAATGCATATTGATTAAAAATCTTTGATGGAATAAGAATTTATTTAAGAATACCTGTTGAAACTTGTGGCACATCTTGTGTGCCATTCTCCGGCCGCGTAATTTGGAGATTGTTGCTGGTGAGCTAATCGTCGAACATTTTCGTCAATTGATCTGTCTCACTCTGGTACCATAGAGCCGAATGTTGCGTTCTATCCGCTACGAGACATTTAGTGAATGCCTTTGTGAAAATTGCTGGAAAGAATTAAAAAAATGTTTCCATTAATATATACATTTAAGTATACATGTTGAAAGGTGCTGCATAAAATAAAATAAGATTAATTTATAAGATGCCAAGCCTTTATCAGTCGGTTTCAAAAAATCGATTTTTTTTACTGCAATCGATAGATATATTATAGGAGAATATGTACTCAAAATTTTTTTACGGAATTCAAAGTGTTTTCGGAGTTAAAGGCCTGTGTAGCGTCCCTCGTTGGGCGAGCTCGAGTTGGGCACGTTTTCTCAAAACTATGTTTTTGAAAATGGCGTGTAAGATTAAAGAAACCGACGCAAGTTATCGTTTTAAACGGATAATCTATATAATGATAATTAAAATGCGCAACTAATTAACTAACAAAATACAAAATAAAATCATTTTTTAATGTTATTTAACACCTTTTTTGGAAAAAAGGGAAAAAAGCACTTTTTCCAATAATTAGTTGTGTGTTCCTTTTTTCATATTTTTATACAAGAGTAGTCTATTGTATGCGGGAAAGCCTTCTGAATAAGACAATATATATTTTTCTTTTGTGTTTCAGGTGAAGACTACGACCGCAGTCTTACACGCCGTTTTACTAGCGCGCAACGAGAAGCTGTGCGAGATCCCTTATATTTCCGCCATTTTGTTTTTTTATTGATGTTAAAAAATTGTTTATTACTCTTCAATCATGCCTTCAAATAAATGCAAAAGATTATTCCCGTGTGTCGCTTTTCTCGCCTCGAAAAAAATTGAGAAGAAACACCGTTTTTTGAAGCCACTGATAAGAGGCCCCCCTTAACGACTAATTTTGGCAATTAATTTATTTCTTATTTAATTTTAATATTTATTGTTTTGAAATATAGTTCATTATCCCAGAAAACCTTGATTTATAAGGTCAAACATACAAAAACAAATAAAAAAAAAGCTCAACAAATTTGCATAAAAATTTCGAAGTTTTTTAAACAATTTTAAATTTTATTGCTCATTGAATTTTGATATAATAAAGCGCGTGTTTAACCAAAATTGCGTTAGCGGTTATCACGCCAATCAAGAAGAAGAAAGCGCGATTTTGAAATGGTTCAAAATTTGTATTAGTTTTTGACAGTTTTTTGCTGATGGTCTGTTTTTTCTTCCACTTACAAGTTTTTTTTCTTTTTTAATTTACTTATAAATATTTTTTTTTTACACAGACATATATACAATACAAAAATACATTACAATGTTTGTTGGCACTGCGACTAGTACAAAGTGGCGCAGAATTAATCATCCCATTGGAAGATTTATAGTTTTCGTATATTTTCATATTTGACTTGTAAACTATACAGCTGCAGTATGCAAAAAACAGATAAACATTGAAAAGAGTAAAATTCGAAATAAAGATTGTCTTCGCTCAAAATATTTTTGTTTACCAAAAAATTAAATAAATTAGTTTAGTGACAAAATTATTCGCAAACAAAAAATGCATTGTTGGCAGCTTGGAAATGTCGCTAAAACATAAGGAATTCACTGCAAAGTCTTTCTTAGTCTTAGTGAGGCGCACTTTATAAATATTCAATACATAACTTGAATATTTTTGGAATTAAAAAGAAATATGAGGCAACTAACCTCCAGCTTCAACAAAGTGGAGTGCCACATTCAACCCGTTATAAGGGTTTTCCAATAACATGTATTACAGGTGAATGGATTGCGCTATCGAGAGATGATTAACGATTTTTTATGGCTGGAATTGGATGGTATTGAACTGGACAACGTTTATTTACAACATGACGGCGCTACGTGCCACACAAGCAAGGAAACCATTGAGATTTTACGGAAAAAGTTTCCGGACCGTGTTATCTCTCGAAGAGATGATCTCAATTGGCCACCGAGATCTTGTGATTTAACACCTTGTGACTTTTTTCTTTGAGGCCACGTCAAAGAGAAGGTCTACGCCAACACACCAACAGCCCAGGGTCGATTCAAGACCTCAAAGATGGAATTCGTGAGGTTATCGAGGACATAGGGCAGCCGCTTTGCAATTCGGTTATGGAGAATTTCATGAAAAGGATATTGTCCTGTAAGCGTGGTCGTGGCGGTCATTTGCCTGATGTTATTTTCCACTATTAAGGGCATACCTTCCTCTTTATAATAAAATAAACATCCGATCATTTATATTAATATAAAAAATATCATTTTTCTTTGAATATCAAAATAACACCTCTTATTAGATAACCCTATATAAGTATGAAAATATATTTCTTATATTAACACTTATCCTGTATAAGTGGGTCAAAATTGCCCAAACGACTTTAAAAGTTGCATATCTTTTTTTATGCTTCATATAATCTGGTGAAACTTCTCGACTTTTATTATTTAATAAAATTAAACTTGAAAAAAGTTTTCGATTAAATGTGTCATCTACAAGATAGGCTGGGCAGAAATAGTTACATATATTGTATAGGTGGGTCAAAATTGCCCAATAGTAAAAGCAGTATGTGTACTCATATGTTTTTTTCTCAAGGAATAAAGAAAGTGTAAAAAAGGGAAATCAATATTATTTTGTGAATTAGTAAGAAGTGTTTTTACTACGGTTGTGTTTTATTTATGTTTCAGTATGAATAGAGAAAAAATTGAAGCCCTTCTAGAGAACTCCGTTTTGGGTGATGAAGCACCAAACGATACCGAAAGTGATGATGAAGAAGACCAGATATCAGAAGTGGAATCCCTTTACGATCGCAATTTATCAGATAAAACAGACGAAGAGGACAATTCTGTTCTTCAGCATAATGTTTTAGGAGCTTTTCCGTCTAAGGATGGAAAATATATGTGGTATAACCAATCAGTTGCAAGCGGAGCTGGCAGGCGGGCTGCAGAAAATGTTCTTCCCACCGCACCCCGTATTACACGGTATGCCATTGCTCGGACCGATGGTATAAAATCTTCATTTATGTTATTTATGCCGCCTGATGTGGTGAAATCAATCATTGAGATGACTAATATAGAAGACATAATTATATAAGTAGAAGTATGTACCTGCATGTAAAGTAATACCTGGGGATTTGTTTCAGGTCAATCAGTGTTTGAAAATAATTGGGTCGAAATAGATAGTATTAGTTTGGAAGCCAAAACCACAATAGTTGGATATGTGCCTAAAAGGAATCGAGCTGTATATCTACTCAGTACTCTCCACAATAATGTTGAAATCAATCCCAACACTGAAAAGCCAGAAATCATAGATTTTTACAACAAAGCTAAATCCGGGGTCGATATACTAGACCAAGTTATTGGGACATACTCCTGCAAGCGAAGGACAAATCGATGGCCACAGTCCTTGTTTTGCAATATGTTGGATATAAGTGCATATACAATGCTTTTGTAATTTTTAGAGAAATAAACACTGAATGGAACAAGAATAAAAAAATTAAGCGTCGTTTGTTCCTAGAAGAGCTCGGAAATGAACTTATTTTACAGGAAATTTCGCGCAGATCTGTACTCCCTCGAAGCAGTGCAGTAAAAATGATCGTAACAAACACGCAAAAAACAGCAGAAACTACTGAAAAGACTCCGAAACCTACAAATCTAAAACGTGGTCGTTGCTTTATTTGTCCAAGTCGATCAAATAGTACGAAATATAGCAGTAAATGCTAAAACTTTATTTGTAAGACTCATTCTGAAACATCTATCTTATGTACTAGTCGCTTAAAATCGCCATAAGAATACCTTTTTGTACTTACTTAACTGAATTTTTTAATTTTTTAAATAAAAAATTTTGAATTCTATTTATTTATTAAATAAAAAAATACTTTAAACCTTGAAATAAAATCAAAATCTATTCATTCGTCCATTGGGCAAAATTGACCCACTTATGTCACGTACGTTACTTTTTTTGAATACAGGATAAGTGTTAAATTTATACTAGCGGGATATCAATCATAGCCAGAGAGGTTCAAATTCACAAAAATATTCCATTTCTTTTAATTTAGGAGGCAAAATCTGAGAATGCAAAAATTCAAAAGTTTTAAATTTTTAATAAATAAAAAAAATAATTTTAAATACAATAAAATTGAAAAAAAAATAGAACTGAAGAACACAAAAACATTTTTGTTAAAAAATTATCTACAATGGATTTATCAACAAAAAGATTTTGAAACATCCTCCAGGGAAGAAGAAAAGTCATTATAACCAAGAGACATTTTTAATACTACCGCCGTGCCTTCCATATTTTCCCAATGTCACACAACCAAATCTAATATCTACCTACATGCATAAGTACCACTATTCATAGTTACATATATTTATACATATACTATACAGGGAAACTCAGCACCTTTCTACTCCTCAACTTTCCTTAACAGCACACACACACAGCATGTTCGTATGACTGCAAGTTTGTTTGAAATGCTCGTGATTGTGGCTGTAGCTCGTCGTTAGCAGCTATATTAGCAACATTGTTTAGCAACATTGTTTAGCAACATTTGATGGGAACAGAATTTTTATGTGTCTGCAACAAAGTCACTAAATGCACAGTAAGCGGATAAGTAAATACGAATTTGAGGATATACGCTTTTTATTGTTATGCCGGCAAATGGCTAACAACAACAAACGCCAACAAAGACAACCAAATTAAGAACAAAAACAGCAACAACAGGAATACATCTTTAGGTGGCTGGGAAAAGAACAAAGCAACTATTATTTACACACTGTCGGTGAAGGCAAATAAAAGCGTAAAATAAAATGTGAATGAGGCGATTTCATGGAAAAAAGCTTTTAAATATAAAACACATATGTATGCATTATCTGGAAATTTTTGTATTTTACTTATCGATAATTAAGTGCGAATTTTGTAAAGGTTGAAAACTTTCTATAAATGTTTCAGTAGGAGTGAATTTTAGTCTTTTCTGAAATTTCTTCAATTAAAATTATTTTGACCAAATTTTACTGATTAATTTAATTATGGTATATGTTGTAGTGCAGAATATTTAAGAAAAAGCATTAGAACATCGGCGTACTACGAAGCGAATGCGGATATGAGATACACTAACCGGTATAGGGAACGGATATAAGACTTCGGGAACCTAGCTTTTGGAATGAAGAAATGAAAGTTGCTTATGGTTAATTCACCCTTATCCAATTCAAAGAGAATTTTGTAGGTCCTTCTTCCTGCTTTATGTCTTTAAATTATGAAATTTGACAAATACACCTGAAATGTTCGCTTGTAAGTTAGTTACGGCACCAACAACATAATTTAGTAACATCATCTTGGAGCCGTGTTGCATCTTCAGCATACTTTACAATCGAAGAAAAAAACTTTCAGTATATTTGCGTAGAATAAGAATTTTTGAAGACGACCACTTCTGTTGGGTGTTTCGCCAAGCTCTTCCGCCTATTTGACTTACAGTTTCAAGCTGACTTCGAATGGCAAATGGTTGTTTATGAGGACATTTTTCATGGTAGAAATAATCTCCGAGTTTTGCCATTGCCAATTAATAAAAATTAATATAATGAAAAGAACAAATAGTAAAGGTCCTCAGATATAACTTTGGGGCACGTGTGAAGAAGCTGTGAAGGATTTTGTGAACATACTTTTCGATATTCTTGAGTATACGAAAAGCTTTACTATTCATTATCTGAAACTGGATACCTCCCTGAATATTAGATAGGAAATGAAAATACAATAGTAAACCCGGAACTCCTTTCATATCTTTACAAAGCAGGTTTTCAGTGCTGTTGCTTATGATCGACAATTCTACGCTTTAGAAGGAGCGCCGATGTATTGGAGAAGTACCATATTATAATTTTAGACATTTTTTATGTCTTTTTCTATCCCACTCTCATATAATTTTTGTTTGGAAGAGCTTCACTCAAAAATTACTAGTTAGAGAAGTGTTCGAAAGAAAGAAGAAAGCTTTAATTAAAAAAATATATATTTTTCAAAGCTTTGGCACTTAATTTTAAATGAGTATTATAATATGAGTACTTCTGAAAGTTTGTGCGCAAAAATATTTTTGACCGATATTGCCACCTAATATTTTTGGTGTTGTTACTCAACTTTTAATGGAAATACAAAAATTAAAGAAATAAATTTTAGACTATGGGTATCAAGACCTGCATGGCTCACTGTTTTCTTGAGTTGTTCATACGCTAAATTTCTTGCTCACATTCAGTCAATTGAACCAAAATATTTGGTCAAGTGCAGTCAGCTCATGCTGGCGAACGCGTAGTTCAGCTCAGTCAACACGTATGATCTAATGTCTTCGGCTCAAATCTAATCATTGAACAAAAAACAGCATTGAATGAAATTAGCATCGGCCTTTGCGTTCAAACCATCAAACTTGTTCAAAGAAGTAATTGTCATTATTGTAAATAGCACTTGTTCGAGCAAACGAGCGTTGGCGTACAATGCACGCTGTAAATTGCGTTTCGTATTTGAAAGGATTAGTTGGTTTTAGCAATGTTTCCTTATTTACATTATTTTCTTTCGTGTTTTATTATAAGTTTTAAGAAAAAAAACAAATATGAAAATATAGTGTTTTTGCTTTAAAATTTTGCTTTTACTTTGCTATCGTTAGTTACAAGCAAAAACTCATGCGGGATCATACGTGTTCAAACCGGCTCATTTGGCTCTATAGCCCTTTTATTCTTGCTCAAAAAAATTAATGTACAGCCGAACGAGCAAATACCCGAAACGGCTGCTATGAAGACGATTGGTGATAACATCGGAGAGCTAAAACGCAGCACATGATTTGATTGAGCCGAAATAAACAATGACAATAACGTATTTGAACAAGTTCGATCGTTTGAGCGCAAAGTCCTGTTTTTTTGTTCAAGCGAAGCGTATGAATGTTTTACACTGAGCCGGTGCAGTTCTCTGATGGGTATTAAACGAAAGGTATTTCTAAAATATTATATTTTAATTCACGTTAAGTATTTTTGAATGACATTGCCACCTAATTTTGAATAAAAATACATAAATTGCATACAAAATTGAATTGAATATTTGGATATGGATGTCAAGCCAAAGATATTCGAAAAAAGGAAAAAGATTTAATTACAATAAAAAAAACATTTTTTTGGCGTTGCCACTTAACTTTTAATGGAAATACAGAAATTAATTTATTTTAATTAGAGAAATAAATTTTAGAAGAGAACTTATTTCCAAAAATTTTATATTTTACGCAAAATTTTTTGAATGACATTGCCACTTAATTTTTAATATAAATACAAAAATTACATACAAAACTGAAGCGAATTTTAGGATGTGCGTATGTGGAGACATGTTCGAAAAAAAGACATATATAATTAAATTTCTTTTTATAGCGTTGCCACTTAAATTTTTTATGTAAATATAGAATTTAATTGCAAAAAAATATTAGAATATGGACATTAAACAAAACGTGTTTTAGGAAACTTTTGATATTTTTTAATGACTTTGCCTCCTAATTTTTAATGGGAATACAGAAGTTACATACAAAACTTAATGGAAATACAGAAATTACATACAAAATCTTATAAATGTTGAGATGTACATAGATTACAAAGGTCATTCAAAATATATATGTTTTCGGTGTTGCCACTTAGACTTTACTTGGAAAATATAAATTAATTATAACATTCACTAAACATTAGGGACATCAAAGAAAATGTGTTCAGAAAATGTTTGTGCATTATATTTTTTAAAGCGTTGCCACTTAATTTTTAGTAGAAAATTATAAATTAATTATAAAACCGAAATGAATATTTGGTACGCCTAAAAGCTTTTACGCAAAAATATTTTTGAACGATATTGCCACCTAATTTTTAATAAAAATACCGAAATTGCATACAAAACTGAATTGAACATTTGGATACGAGTATCAAAGAAAAGGTGTTCGCAAAATATAAGAAATATTTAATAAAAAAAATATATAGTTTTTTTGGTGTTGCCACTTAGCCTTTACGGGAAAAATATAAATTAATTATATAACTCGATAAATATTATGGACATCAAAGGAAATGTGTTTCCGTAAAAATATGTTTGAATGGCATTGCCACCTAATTCTTAAGAAAAATGTGAAAATTAATTACAAAACTGAATTGAGTACAAGGGTTTGTATAGCAAACGAAAAGTGGTTAAAATAAGAAAACATTATTTAATTTAAAAATATATTTTTTCATAGTGTTGCCACTTAACTTTCAATAGAAAAATAGAAATTAATTATATTGTTTTTTTTTTGTGTTGCCACTTAACTTTTACTGGAAAAATAAAAATTAATTATAAAACTGAAATATATAATATACAGGTAGGTAGGTAGGTGAAAAGGTTGAAATGCCAGTCTGGCACTCTTCAAGTAGCACTGAAGCGTCGTTTTGATACCATTATGAGAGCTCCAACAGGCAGATATCTACAGCCAGTCAGAGCTGTTGATATAATGGAGGAGATTGATGGGATTTAGGTTGGCACACTACCCCAGGCTGTCGAAGAAAGAAACACCTTGTGATCTTAATCGTCTACCTGCCAAACCCGGACATTTACAGAGAATGTGCTCAACAGTCTCCTTCTCTGAAAGGTCCCCATAGCTTCACTACTAAAACAGGGTAGAAGACAAGGACAAATCTGCGCCAAGTGAAATATTTAATGGTACAGATAAGAGGCGGATTGTTCGCAAAGTTAAAGAAAACCCCGTTTTAAGCCCTTCAAAATAAACGAACGAAGTCGAAAAATACTTAGGCAAGATCTGCCCCCCTGAACACCGTTCCTAGACTTCTGCGCGAAGAAGATTTTCATGTAAGGACTGCCCGAAATAAGCCGTTGATTAATGCTCGTAATAGAAAACAAAGAACAGAGTTTTGCAGACAACATTTGAACAAAGACATTTCATTCTGGAAGTCCGTCGTTTTTGCGGTGAAAGCAAATTTAACCTTCCCAGGTCTCATGGGAAGTCCTGCGTTTGGAGAAAACCAAACACCATATACTTTGCGCTCAACAGTTAAACACGGCGGGGGGGCGGTGTGATGGTATGGGGTTGCATGTCTTATTCAGGCGTCGAAAATTGAACATTTATCGAAGGAAACATGAATAAAGAGGTGTATCTGGTTTTGCTAAAAGATAATTAAGTACAAAATGCGGATAAAATGGGCATTAGGGATTCGTTTAGGTTCTACCAAGACAACGATCCCAAGCATACCTACGTCTGATATTGTAAAAACTTGGCTTATCTGGAACTGCTCACATGTAGTACAGACAACTGCATAGAATCCAGATCGCAACGTTATTTAGAATTTGTGGTCAGTGCTGGAAGATAAAATAAGAAACCACAATATTTCTAATGCTTCTAATCTGAAACGGGCACTACAGGAAGAATGAGATAAAATTAGTTCCGATTATACAGCAAAACTTGTAGAATCTATGAATTCCCGATTAAAAGCTGTTCTGAATCAAAAGGGATACCCCACTAAGTATTCGCCGTAATCATAAAATCGAAATATTAATGTGTTTATGTTTTTTGAATACTTTTAATTTAGTGCATCATTTAAGCTGTGACCTCAAAACTGTAACTGAATTACTTTAATTTGCTATATCTTTCTTATGAAGAAACATTTTTTTTTATTTTTTTTGTTTTAAATAAAACATGTTATTTAACAATAAAAAAAGTTATAAAATTTTTTTCTGTTATGGAAATATTATACCATAAAATATATTTGATATTTTAATAATTTTTTTGTGGCTGCATCAAATAAGCTGTGATTCACTGTGTATATAGTACGTATGTACCACTGCGATCTTCCAAAGCAGTTGAATATAAACTTAAAAAAAGTTCTATATTAGAAATCTTATTATACCAGACATGTGCCGAGAAAATCTTCTCGGGTTTGTCAAAAATCAAAAAGAAAAAAAAAATAAAAAAAAAAAATCTCAATGCTGCATCAGTCGTGATCGACATAATTCGCTTCTATTCCATTCGCTAAAATTGTGAAATATTCATTACTATTATAGGTATATTTTGCTTGTAGTTAAACAAAGTATGGCATCCTGCTGAACAGCTGGAAGTGTTTACAAACACACACACATACATACATGTATATGAACATCTGCGAACGTCGGTCGGGTGATGTTTTGCAATTTATGAATTAGCGTTTTATTTGCCCACATATAGAAGCATGCACACAGCTACATATGCGTATTTATGGAAAAACATTAGCACGAGTATGCAAATGAGTTCATTGATTTGTTTTTAGTGAATGTTTTTCTACATAAATGGGTATCACTACGTATGTATATACGCATGGCCATATATATTTTAGTATATTATGTGTTTCACTACATATACATATGTATTATTGAATATGTAAGTAGCCACTTCGTTTAATGCGCACACACACATACACACACGCACACACAGAATACGTTTTTAACAGTTTCATTTTGCATTGTTATTGTAGCATTTTACAATTGTTGCACACTCACAAATACACGGATATACTACAAAAACTCTGTTTTCCAATTGACAGCACTTTTTCCAACTTTTTCTATATTTACATATACAGATGAACACATATACATATATATATGTATGCTTCCAATATCATTGTTTTTTATACACGTTTTTTTCTAAATTTAATTTTTTTTTTTTGCATTTGGTGACGTCTGCGTTTTTTCAATTGCCAAAAGCATCTTTGGCCACACATTGCTCGCGGATGACTAAAAGTGTTGCAAGTCTACGGTGGCTGCTGTTGCTGCTGTCGCTCGCTCGCCAAGTAACGTTTATGCTTCCAACGCGTTCTTCATACATACATACATACAAACATACGTGACGTGCATTGCAACAACAATAAACACAAACTTATATGCATGTATTTATACATATGTACATATATATGTAGTAACTACGGACAGATGAAATATGTATTGTAACTATGTTCATATGTATATATGTATATGTAATTATGTACAGCGCTGTATATTGTAAATATGTTTGTGCATATCCTGCAAGCGGCGGCATGCAAAATTTGACTGATTGTTGCTCAATTTCACCGTGAAATGTAACAAATGCCACACTGTCTCACTGTCTCACCACACCGCCTCAGTACGGCGCTCACTCACCTTTTCCCCACTTACTGGACTGTCGCACCAATGGTTTTTTGTTTTTCATTGATTGGCTGTCTGTCACCCAAATGACGTATCGTCTGACTATCTGTCTAACTGTTGGCCAGTTTGTTTGTCCGCCAGCTATTCGACTGTCTATCAAGCAGTCGGCCTTACTATAAAATTTGCGCATATTTATGTTTCACAATTTTCTGGCCATTTACATACAAGTGCCTTCTCACATATGTATGTATGTATGTATATGTGTATGTGCATTTCATTGTATTTGCATACATATGCACCTAACTTATTTATAATAGCAAAACGTAACATTGTATTGCATGCAAGTACCGATCCTAAAGGGGTGACAAAGGGGTGTTGAGCAATAAGCCAGTATATAAGAGTAAATGCCGGCCGGCTGGCTGCCTGACTGCATATTTATCTGCATATGTACCAAAATGCTTATGTGCAAATCATAAATACATAGATATATATCGACGACATACGTACACACAACGTTCATGTTGCTGCCATGTCTGGCAGGCTATGCCTGTTTGATAGCTTGCCTCTTGTTTGGTTATGTGTGTGCTGTTGGTGCGCTGACTGTGTTGGCTGCTTTGAGTTCGTTGGCTGTACCTATTTTTCGTTTGGCCAGGACCTGCCTCAACATATTCGCAATGCCACAGACACAAATATATGTATATCCACCTATACGTACATACAAATGTCATACACTACGTATGCTTCGCACAAATACAACATATTTTTTTCTTCACTTGCTTCCTTCCTTTCTGACGCTGCTTCGTTCGCTGCTAATGCCTCTGCCACTGCTGCTATGCGCTGCTATTGTGCGCTGTCTGCCATCTCAGCCGCTCAGTTATTTTGCTTTTGCTATTGTTGCTGCTATCGTTGGCTTTTTCATTGTATGGCTCGCATTTAACGTGAGACGACGTTCTCGTCGTTCTCACCGCTCTTGCTGTTCATTGTTTTTGCAATAGTGCTATTTTTGCTGTCGGCAATATTGTTGCTATATTTGGAGTGCTTTTCGCCTTTGCTCATCTTGTTTGCTGTTGCCTACTTATTTATGCTTTGTCATGCTGATTGTTGTTTTTTATGTTGCACTTCCACTTTGCCGTTTTGCAATTCCGCTGTCTCCAAAAAAGTTAAGCCTGCTTATGAGTGTGTTATTATTTTTGTTTCTTCATGCACTGCTCAGCTGAATGAGCAATTGCATATTTTTCGCTTGCGTACTAAAGCGCTCACTCTCTCACTTATGCTCTTCCTCTTTCTCTCATGCTCTCAATAGCTTTTCTGCTCCTAGCATAGATAAAAGCCGGAAACGGGTTCTCAAATATATCGGCATTATTTCAATGTATTTTCCTACATACACCAATAACAACTAACACTATTGCATGTACAAAGGAATAGGGTTATCACTTTGGTGGATTTCTACCAAAGTTAGTAGCGTGAGAATTGATTCGGCAGAAATGTAAAATCTATCTATCCATTTGTAATATGAAAGTCTTTAACTTCAGGATAGTTCACATACTTCAGCTTTGGCTAGCTTTTGTAGGAAATATTACCATTTATTATACAGGGTATTGTTGCCGCTCGATGTGCAATTGAAAAGCACTTGTAAACATATGGACTTCATCTTCAAAGCGAGCATTTGCGCTCTATTCCTTTGGATGTTATACAATTTATGAAAAATCTTCTTATCTCGAATATTTCAACGTTTAAAAAAATGTTTTTTCATAAAATTTTTCCACATTAGAGCGATTCCGTGCCAAGCGATCCAAGTAGTTTGGACATTGTCGAAAAATTTTTCTGAAAATTGGTTTATTTGTACTCTTGGACGCAGTATCGACCTGTATATTGTAAAAACTTAACTGAAACATTTTTGAAAAAAAAAAATTAATTTTAAGATTTTTTCAGTGTTTAAAAGTTTGGTGTGGAGTATTTTTAAAGTGGAATATCTTCGGTTCTTTTTAACATTTTTATATATATATATTTTTTTTTTTTGATTTTTTAGGATAAAGTATACATTTAAATAAATTTTGTTTTGGAAACCTAGCATACTTGGATTCAGGGCCTTTTGCAATGCTACAGAGGGACTTTTAAATTACTTCATTGCATCTACACAAATAGATCTACTCAGATTGAAATTCATCATGTCCCGAAATTCATCGAACTGAGATTATTAAGATACTATAGCTATTTGTGCAGGTGGTTACGCTAATTGGCTACCCGGGAAATGGTGCACTTGAATGTGAAACAAAATCGTAACTTCATCATAAATTCCTAGAGTTCCAGTGTAGAATATAGGGCCCACAACGAGTTCCTTCCGATCGGGTATGCCATTTTTTATTTTATATTGCGCCAATCTCTAAACTTCATTGCAGTTAAGGTTTCCGACTCCAGCAGTCGTCTTCAGGTATTCGCTAGTCTTTCACATCCGCGGCTTCCTTGGGGGTTCCAGACAATGACGGACATAGCCAATTCAGCCTCATTTTCTGTTTCGGATCTCTAATAGTATGGGTTTCTGCTAGGTTCGGGCCCATATGTCAGCATTCGAGATAATATTTGCCCAGAATTTCTAATGGTCCCTTCCTGTGGAGAAAGCTGGAAAGAATAGAGGAAAAAGAGAGGATTGGGTTGATAATGTTGATTTTGGGATTATGACAAGTACACTAAGAGGACCAAATGATGGCTAATCACAGCTGTGTTAACCACGTCACGCTACTAATGAAATTTTTATAATAAGTGAGGGCTAAGACTCCCAAACCTTAGCTGCATTAGAGCAAGATAGATAAAGAAGAAGGAGCTGAGATGATTTCAATTAATTCTCCAGAGAGTTGGCGCAAAGAGCACTCGGAAGCATTGCGGAATATAGCAGCATGCATACCTTACGCGGCCACCGTAGCCGAGTGGGTTGGTGCTTGACTACCAATCGGAAATGCACAGGTTCGAAATCCTGCGCATGAAATACCAAATGATATATTAGAAAAAGTGTATCTCTGCCATAAAAGACGCTTTATTAAAAACTATTTGCCGTTCAAAGTTGGCTTAAAATTGTGAGCACCTCTATTTGTAGAACCACAGATAGACACAAATTCAATTCGAAAATCAACAGGCAAAGCGAAGAAGAACTTAATGCTTTAGCGCGCATAGGCCATAGAAACGTAGAAGGAAATGAGAAAGCTGACGAACTGGTAAGACAAGGGGGCATCCTGTAACGAGTCCGAAGCGATAGAAATAGGCTGTCCCCTAGGCGTGCGCGAAAGCGAGATCTTCTCGCTATTCCAGAAGCAGGCCGTTGACAGATGGATTAACGGAGATACCTGCAAAATAATTAAACAAGCGTGGCCCAATTTCAACAACTTCAGAACCGACGAATTGTTAAGAAAGCCACAAGCAGACATATTCAGAATTACGTCAACAATAACCGGCCACTGGCTGTTGGGAGACCATGCCAGGCAGATGGGGTGGTCATACAACGATAGATGTGGGAGCTGCAATCTAAGAAACAATCTTTCACTGCGAAGAATCTAAGGAAACGGTCTTTCGCTATCTATGTGAGTGCCCAAGTCTGGCTGCTTGACGACATAGAAAGCTAGGGATGTTCTTGATGCTTAACTTGAAAGAAATTGCAATTGATTCATAGTCAAATCAAGATGGTTCGACTAATAAAAAGCAGTGGTTCTAAAAGTGGTGCATTAAAATGGCATATTTTGTGCTAATTGGTTCTAGGCTGTGTCGCTAAGACAACATTTCCACCCCCACCCCCACCATTACCAACATATATAGCATAATCCAGATAAGATCTGCGCTGAGATTTTAAACGCGACACGAAATGCTTAGAATATCCGAGAGACAACAAATTTCAATAGAGAAATATTTAGATAAGACCTTTTCATTTTTCCTGTGTTGTTGTAATGTGAAATGCAATACACAGGTATATACAAATATCATAGGTGCAAATAAATACTACTAATTTTGTTTGCTAATTTATTTTCATCTACACTCGCCGACAAAATTGTACGCTACTCAATCTGCCAACGGGCATTTCGTTGTTTTGGCTTTGGTTGTCATACCTTCCTGTACACATACATACATATATAAAAATAGTAGATTATAGTGCATCCATACAGGGTCCGGCACTCGAAGTGTAACCAACTTCAGACCGCTCGCGCAGCTCATGCTCGGGCATCATCTGTCTGTTAGTTGACTAAATGATAGTCCTGAGTATTGTTTACAAGCGCGCGGAAACATTTAGCAGTAATGGACTACAAATGTAATAGTCTGATTGCATTGTATTGGGGTGGAACAACAGAACCAACAATTATTCGTGAGCTCGAGCACCATAAAGTAAATAAAATTTTTGTTTATCGCAGCATTACTAGTTACAATGATACTGGTAGCATCGCGAAACGTCATGGAGGTGGTCATCAAAAGACTGCAACGTCACGTGAAATGGTTCAAAAGTGAAGGAGCGACTCCCCGACGAAGTGCCAATCAAATGGCGAAAGAACTGAAAATATCTGACCCCAGCATCCGCCGCATACTGAAAAATGATCTCAAGGTCAAGCCTTACAGGATCCTAAAGACGCATGATCTCACACCAAAGCAGCAACAAGTGAGACTTGAGAGAGCGAAGGAGCTGCTTCGCTTGGCCGAAAACAGTTAATTGCCGAACATTGCGTTTTCTGACGAGAATATTTTTGAAATTGAGCAAATCGTTAACTCCCAAAACGATAGGGTTTATTTGACCGACCATTCACACGAGAACTTGGGTCATCGATTGACCACCAGGAGGCAGCACCCGTCACAGGTAATGGTTTCGGCCGCTGTAACCGCAGATGGGCACTCTTCAATCGTTTTCATCGAGCCTACCGTTAAGGTAAATTGCGAAATATTATCGGGAAAGTATTCTGGCGGTTACTTTGAAGCCGTGGGCAGACAAATAGTCATTTCGGTGGCAGACGATGGACGTTTCAACAGGACTCAGCACCGTCTGACAAAGCTCGAGTGAATGACTGGGAAGAATGGCTAAAAAACAACGTTCCGAACTTCATAACATCCACAGAATGGGTCTCAAATTCACCAGACGCAAATCTGGTACATTATTCCCTTTGGGACATTTTAGCGAGCAGGACCCGAACTAAAAGATTCACCAGTCTCGAGGAACTGAAAAAAGCCATTGTCCGCGAGTGGGCCAAAATACCTACAAGTCACATTCATGCAGCTTGCGATTTGGTGACAGACGTTTCAAGGCCATAGTTAAAGGAAAAGGTGGTCATATCGAGCAAAAGTAAATTGATTCTTAATTTTGTATTATTTTCACACATTTTTCACTTTGAATTAATTAAAAGTAATTTCCCGAACTCAGTGTATGGCCTTTTTAATTGGCTACACTTCGAGTGCCGGACCCTGTATATGTTTGTTGTAATATTGTAGCTGCAAAACAGAAGTTCTTGTTAGTTGTTCTAGTTTCTTGTTGAGTAATACCTCGATCAAGTCTCTTCACTCCTTTCGTCCTATGCCTCACCTGCACCATCCGCAACCACTTTAGTGGCTCATTACTTGCTGCTGGCGTATTCAACCCGCGAGTGTACATAATTATGGGTTAACCAATGTACTTATTTATGTATATATATGCACATATATATAATGTGTATGTATATAAAGTTTATGTACATCGACTTACAAACAAATACACTTTGAGAAGTGCCCACTTGTGGTTGGATTTTTTTCTTGCTCTAAGTTGCAATTAAATGCGGATTTTCTAAGAATGATTCATTATAAATGTAATTGCGGTATTCTGAATACATTATTCTACTTATAAGTTATACTTAACCGCTACACACACAAATGACTTCAAATGAAAATTTAAAAAGTATTTTGAATTTCTTCTCTACTATTTAATTATTATGTGTCTGTGTTGATGTTTATTTCACCCTGCTGAAAGTGCACTAAATTGAAATATTAACTGTTTATTAGGAGACTGCATATGCGTAAAGATATATGAATGCTATATACTTATACTATATATTCCCTTCTGCTTATTTTCTTCGAGCGGCAATCAATCAATTATTGACTCTGCGGTTTCTGACGTAAAGCTTTTATAGTTGAATCCAAGGCAAGATAGTGAACGAGTATTGGAAAGTGAGTGGAATCCAGTTGCTAGATTACATGACAGCTTTTTCGTCTTCTACAAATACGTGCATGGTTAATACACGAAATTTCTATTCACTCTCCGTAGATATGATATTCGCTCCGCAAGCGCGTCTCGGCTTCAAGCTACCAGATCACTCTACCAGACTAGACCACTCTACCAGACTAGACCACTCTACTATACCAGACCACTCTACCAGACAAGACCAGACCACCAATGTGCTCCCAGTAGAGTAGTAGTAGCCACAAACTGAGGAGCAGCTGATTGGCCGTTCACTTGTTTAACAGCTGTCAGGAGAGTAAAGAGCTACTCCGACTACTAGGCTACGCCAACTAGGGAGGCGTACTTGAAATTGGTCCAGAAATGCAGAGCTTTCCTTATGATCGCATCCAAATTTATTTAATTTACGTTTTTTCGGGTATATGAAAAGGTGCCGAAAGCCCTTGCTAACTTACGCTGCTCTTTGAAGTTATTCTGTGAATGTAAGGCAAAACTGAACAGTGTTGCAAAACACAACAAAGTTAGTCTTACTTGGGTGCCTGGACATTGTGGTATTACAGGGAACGAGTTAGCTGATAAACTGGCTAATGAAGGCTCTGCAAGTATGCCACTACGCGCTGAACCCTTTCTAGATGGCAATTCCACATCGATTCAACTATCGATTAACGACTTCATGAGGTCTACCCATAGAGGATGTTGGTCTGGGTTGAACTCGTGCAGAGTAGCCAATTGCTTTGTGAAAGAACCAAACAGGAAAATAGCGACCTTTCTTCTAAAGCTCAGCAGAAAGAATCAGAACTCTCAGGTGGGTCTAATCACAGGACACAACGTCTATGGTCAGCATATGGCTGCCATGGGGGTCGTAGACAGCCCGATATGCCTATCCTGTCTTGAGAATGACGACACTGTAGAGCATTTTCTCTGTAGCTGTCCAGCGTTTGCCAGAGTCAGACTTAGGATATTGGGTTCCGACATACTGATGATGGGGAGATAAGGTAGTTGGACAGTTGACCAGTTGACCAGTTGACCAGTTGGCATACCTTTGACTACCTGTGGTCTGTTCTTGGAAAGGTGGGTTTCGCGTCAACTTAGCAGGCGCTTGGCAAGCGCACAACCACGGAATGTCTTGACATTATTCTGGCCACGGATGAGACGCTCGAGGTAGCTTGTCAGTTTAACAAAGCCTCTACTCCGACAAAGCAGACATTGTCCGGCACGAATGGGTGCGCGGAGGTGTATATTGCGAACATCTGGAAATCTCCTCTAGCTTTCGGCCTCGCGACTACTGTCGTTTATTTGAAGCTGATCTGATGGTATGGTGACGTTCGTCTTAATGTTATTCCACAAATGGAAGGACCTCTAGTTTCAAGCCAACTCCGAACGGCAAACGGTTTTTTATGAGCAGCTCTTTCATGGCAGATATACAAGCGGGGGAGATTCGAACCTACGCATTTCTGAGTAGAAATCACGCACCAACCGACGGCGGCCGCCAAATGTAAATAGTACAAGCGCCCAGGCGCCTAGACTACAAATTATGAAGAGTTGTATTGTAAAGCCATATGTTTAGGGATCCCGGTGGTCCAGAATTTTCAAAAAATCGATTTTTAGCCGTTTTAGCAGATATAGTCAGATTCGTCACGAGGTGGAAAATATCCACTCTCAAAACTTTACACTCAATTATCTCAAAACAACTTTTTTCGGCCGGGTGTTGTCACAAAGAAAAGAAAACTGTATAACCGAATCGTCTGAAATTTAATACTGGGTTGCCCATATTCGACGGGCCCATGAGTTTTTTTTAAATCAAAGAAAAGCACAATTTTTTGATTTTCACGATAATAATCATTTTACTTCGTTCAAGTAGATTTGCTGACATCACTTTTTAAATGTGATATCTCTCAAATGGCGGCCTTGAGCCTGTACGGCGTATTGTGCCCGTTTTGCAGCATTTTCCATAGTTTTAGCTAGCATTCCGGCTGGAATAGCAGCTATTTCCTCACGGATGTTGTTCTTGAGCTCTTCTATGGTCTTTGGTTTATTGATATAAACCTTTGATTTTAAATATCCCAACAAGAAGAAGTCAGGTGGCGAGAAATCGGGCGGACGCGCTGGCCAGTCAAAATCGCCATTTTTCGACATCAAACGACGAGAAAACAGTTTCTTCAAAAAATCAATTGTGGTGCGAGCTGTGTGTGGTGGAGCGCCGTCTTGTTGAAACCAGAACTGCATCACAAAAGTGGTTATCATATCGCGATAACGCTCCTGATTGACGGTAATAGCTTGACCATCTTCATTTTCGAAGAAAAACGGCCCAATACGAGTAATCGTTTTCGCACTAACGCCGCACCAAACAGTGACTTTTTCGTCGTAAAGAGGTACCTCTTAAATTTCGTGAGGATTTTCAGTGGCGTAAATACGGCAATTTTGCTTGTTTACCGTCCTATTCAATAAGAAATGAGCCTCATCTGACATGATGATTTTGTTCTTCTTCTTCTTTTGACTTCTTTTGTTGAATGTAAATTTCAACAATTTGGGAGCGCTCGCGCGGCGTGTACTGTTCCATGGTAAAAATCTGCTTGGACTGACACTTCCAACGCGGTATGTCATTAAGCGATCTGACGTCTCTGTCAAAAGATACAGGGCTGCCAGATGGGTCCGTCGTATGTTGTTCATAGCGTCAATGGCTATCACCGCACTAGAATTATTATTATTTCAATTATTTCGTATTTTTTCTATTAAAAAGTGGAAAATAACCCGAATGTCAAATTCAAAACAGCGAAATTTTGTCAATTTTTGTTTATTCTAGTAGCGGGATATAGCTACAGTTATAATAATTAATAATTTTTTAGGTTTCTGTGTTTCAGATAGATAGAAGAGAGAAAATGGACACAGCCTGGGCCCAATTTTTCGGGAGGACCAACTTTAGCGCATTTTTTTTTAGTTATTGAAATTAAAAAAAAAATTCAATTTTGTATGTAGAAGAAGTTAAATAAAAAGCGTAAAAAACTTAAATCTCGTTTTTAATTTTTTTTTATTGTAAAACAAAATTTCTGAAAATACCCTAAACTTTCGAGGTCTAGGCCACCCGGACCCCTTAATTTATTTTTGACGATGAGGTTCATAATCTTACGCATTGACTTTGAAAATAGAATCATACTTCTGTATAAAAATCTACACCCAAAATAGGTGCTTGCAAAACTTAACAGAAAATTCTGCAAATCAAATTTTATAATCATTCCGAATTTCTTAAATAGAATTTTTAAAAAGATTCTTTGCATGCGGTTTTATAGCGGAGAAAGTTGTGACATCTCGGCCAACTGCAGCCAGAAGAAAGGCCCAACCCAGTTCAACTTTAAGTACTATGAAGAGTAGAGGGAAATACCATGAGCTTGGAGCACAAACCTCAAATCTATCTATTTTATTCTATGCAGTTTTATAGCCCATTTAATTTTATAACATCTGTTTTAAATATGCAAAAAAACAAAAAAATCGGTTGTGAAAAAAAAAATTGGTGAAATGGTCCTAAAGCCTGACTAATACCAAGCTACCCTGGCTAAATTCATTCAGTCGAAGTTCTACAACTCACTCAGCTTACACCTTCAAACGGCTCAAATTCCCGTTACTTTCCTATAATTTTTGTTTTTTCGCTGATGCAAGACATTTTCTCCTTGTGAAGAATGTGCGATATTTTTTTTATTTACGTTTTTATAACTTTTGTTGCGTCATATCGCTTTTGTTGTAATATAAAGTGTATTTAAAAAAAAAATATAAATTTAATAAAGAAATAATCAAAACTTGTCAATTTGCGGTGTGCACATTCTTTTGACATTGACAGCGATGTATTTCCCCACCCTGCACCAATAACAGTAATTTATTTGCTTATGTAGTAGCACCCAATTTGCAAATGGAGCATGAAAATACATCTGTGGTCAGCGCATTGCCCGTTTTGCTGATAAGTGGTCGCTCGCCCCTCCCAACATAGACTAAATGCCCTCATCATGCGGCTCGCCGATGCAAAACGATGAGTAAATAAACACAATTGCACAGCTTGACATACTTACAGGCATACATACATAGGAAATGCAATGTACAGCGACTCAAATATGGCATGTGTATGTGTGTAACTACAAAGCCAAGCTATCGGAAATGCGTGCTCACATACAGCAACAATTGCGAACAGGAGCAGTTTTACTCTGAATTTCGCCCTTGGCCAATGCGAAAAATACCGCCAAATTAATTATAGTAAAGTATACATGGAATGCCTTAAAATGGTTAATTTCATGGTTTTCAAATAATTAAAAAAATATTTTGTTTCAATGAATTGTCCTCACAGGTACTCGAAGAAGCTAGAATCACTTTATGGTTTTTAGAACTTTTTTAAAGGGCTTCAAAGACTTAGGTTTCGAAAAACTATTACAAATCTTTGCTAATTTTTTTTGTAAATTAAAAAAAATAAAATATTTAACATTCGTTTGGTTCACTTGATTAGAGGCATTAATTTTTATGAACTAAAATGCTTATTAAAGCAATCATATTTAATTTAGTAACACAAGCGATTCCGATAGTTCAAGTGAAGACTGTACTTTACGCGAAAATAAAAATGCATAAAAAATTAGTCCATCTAACAGTAGCGGTAAAACTTCAACAGCTGTAAAATTGTTAAATTGTGCTTGATTTATTGGTGCACTGGAATAGAGTCGCTTAGCTTATCGACATTATTTGCGCAATAAAGCTGTGAAAAGGGATCGTTTTTTTTAAACATTCATTGTATTTGGCGCTTAATTCTATATTAATAAAATAGGGGAGCAGCAAGGTTTAACAGGTCACGTAAAAGAGCAAACCGATATCTTGACCTCAAAGGGACTTTAAAATCGCAACATTGCTACAAAGCTTGGTCGAAGTCGAAATGTTGGAGGTCGCTAACTGAAACAAGTTGGATCCTATGAAAAGAACTACAACGGCAGAACACGGCGATGCCTTTGACACCGACGGAAACTCTCAAAATCATTAGGATTGCATCAAATTCCGTCCTTTCAACAGCAAAAATTAAAAAAAAAGGCAAATGTTACAGCCAGGAAATCCACCATGCGAAGGGTTATTCTAAAAACGCCACATCTGAAACACAAAATATTACAAAAAAAACTACCTTTGAAAAAAATTTCACAAAGAACACCGCCTCGAATTTGCAAGGGACCGCATGTCTTCGTGTTCTGTTACAAATAACGATTCCGCTGAATGGAAAAAAGTAGTATTTATTGACGAAAATAAGTTCAAGGATGGGCCGGATGGATACAATTTCTATTTCCATGACTTAAGAAAGGAATCAGAATCAGAATCATGTTTTATTTTAAGTATATGAATATACAGAAAATAGCAGGAAAAAAAGAACAGCACTAGCTCAAGGCCATCAGCTGTTTAAGAAAGGAGGAAAGGTACTTGAGTCGACATCACAGACGTGAAGATGATGTTATGGTATGGGGAGCAATACCGTACTATGGCGCGTTCGAATTGAAGAATAGAATAAATGACGGGAAACAGCTATAAAGCTTTCTTGGAATCATCTTTTCTTAAGGTTCATGAAATATTTGGACCTAATAATTGGATCTTTCAACAGGATAATGCAGCTTTACACACTTGGCGTGTGGTCAAACCTTGGATTGCATCACAAAATGTTGAAACTTTAGCATGACCAACGTATTCACCACATCTCAACATAATTAAAAATCTAGGGTTGATCAGGTTTGCAGTTAGGATCGAGTTACCGCTGGGGATTACCTTTTTTCGGAGTTTTTATCGCACTCAATGAAACTGAGAAGAAAAATATAGGAACAAATTTGCTCATTTTTGATAGCCTAAGTTATCATCTTATCATCAGTTCTTAAGTAACTCAAATTAATTTTACGTCTGGAGAAAATACACTAACAGAAATTATTTGAAAAGAAAATTAGCTTGAAACTTTAATTTATGAAGATTTTATTATACGATGAGCTATATTTTTATAATATTATATATACGGTCGCCGTAGCCAGATGGGTTGGTGCGGGGCTACCATTCGGGCGTGCGTAGGTTCGAATCTCCGTGCATGAACATCAAATAATAGAAAAAGTGCTTTTTAATGGCGATTGCCCCTGAGGAGCCCCCTTATATAAAAAAATATCTGCCATTCGGAGTCGGTAAAAATTGTAGGTCTCCCCAAGTGTGCAACAATATCAAAAACACACACCACAAATAGGAAGAAGAGCTCGGTCGAACAGAAGTGTACGCGCCAATTATATTTTATTTTTTTTTATTTTTATAAAAAATTTACGAAATAAATTTGGCATAAAAACATTTCGAATATTCTAAAAGGATAAAGTGACTAAAATATGTAAGCAGAAGCTTACCTGTGTACATAAAATTACGAAACAATAAGAACAAAATTAAAAAAAAAAAATGTTTTGCTTACAAATTATCTTTTTTTAAACTTGAGGAAAATCATCAATCACATCAAGCTTCCTATTAAGGACGCACTAATCAGTTCTGCAAATTAAAGATGGATTACCGTTAATACCTGTGAAATTGGCTAAATGGCCAAGAGTATTATAAAATTGAGTAGACTTCAAATTAGGTCTTTAGTAGGGGCCCTCACAGGACATTGTCTCATAGGAAATCATGCAAGGAGATTAGGCGTTTACACGCATGATTTCTGTCGCAGCTGCGGAAATGAGGAGGAGCTGGAAGCAATTCAATACCTTTTTTGCACATGCCCAGTTCTAGCCAGCAGCAGGAACCGATATTTAGGACCCTACTTCTTAACGAATATAGATAAGCTATGCACTTTAGGTATCAACAACCTTTTACGTTTTGTCATAAGCTCAGGATGGTTCAATATGGAAAGGGAAATGTAGCTCAGCCCCCACGGCTCACAACGGACCCATTTCGTGGTCTAAGTGGCATTGTTGTCTCTATGTGCGATGCGACTGCCAAACCTAACCCAACCTATCAATCACATCAACTATGAAGCAGTCTTTAGCTAACTGCATTGGAATTTGAGCGCGAAAAGTTCCAAGGTAAGTATTTGCATAAATACTATTACTTTACTCGCTTTCCAAATTTTATGACCTCTGAAACTTTGCTACTCTAGCCACGAAACTCTGGTGCCGCCAGTGTAAATTCAACTTTGTTTATAGGCAAAAATATTTACCTTCCAAATAGGCCCCCTCACACCCAGTTGATTTGGCCATGGAAAATTAATTAAGGTACAGATAAGCAAAACAGCGAGAGAGACTAATTCAGTGTACAGAGAGCATAAAAAAGTGAGAAATCACAGCACAAAAAAAAAAAAAAACACTCAAACAAACAAAAATTTTAATAAGTAAACAAATGTAGCCGCATAAAGGTGCAATAAATTTCTACATGTTTACATATGAATGTAAGTGACTGCAACTGTGTGTGTGTGTGTACAAATGTGCTTCCGCCATAATTTCTTTGCAATTTCATTTAAACGCAATAATAATTTCACCTTAGGTATGGGCGTAAGTAAGTGAATATTTTTTTAATGAAGGCCCAGCTAGATATCAAGCTGCTTCAAAAAATGAAAAAAAGTGTCCAGTTCTAGGCGCATATTTTTAGTGCAGTGTTACGAGTATGAGCATTTAAAAGATTATGCTTTGAACACCTGGCATGCGAAGAAACTATAAACTGGTTAATAATTTTTACGATTCCTCAAGTCTACGAGGGAAAGTATATGCAAAGTCAAAAAGATGATCCTGCTGGCACGTATAAAGGATATGTTTAGTTAGTAGCATCTTTTAGAAGAGCACACACTAAGTTTCAGCCAGATCAGTCTATTTCTTCGTGTTTGGCATTCGTTTGATTCGAGGAAGTCGAATGATTTTCCTTTTCCTTCATGAGAATGCATCAGCTCATGCCTCAGTAGTTGTGGTCACAAAATTAATGGAAATAGGGTTCCAACTCGTTTCATATCCCCCCTATTCACCAGACTTGGCTCTTTCGGATCACTCGGACTACTATTTGTTACCCAATTAGAAGAAATGGCAGGCGGCAGAAACATTTTATTCAAATGAGGAGGTGGCTGCAGAAATGAATGGCTATTTTCCAGACTAGGACAAATTATATTATTCGAAAGGGATCAACAAACTAGATCAGCGTTCGACGAAGGGTATAAGCCTGAAGCGAGACTATGTCGAAAAATTAAAAAAGTTTTACACCAAACAATTAAATAGTTACTATTTTTGCATGCACTTTTCAAAGAGCCGTCATACTATAAAGTTGAAGTGAAGTTGTGGTATAATGAACTTCTCAAAGTTCCAAATTTGATTCTCTTCTTCTTAATTGGCGCGATAACCGCTTACGCGATTTTGGCCGAGTTTAACAAAGCGCGCCAGTCGTTTCTTTCTCGTGCTAACCGGCGTAAATTGGTCACACCAAGTGAAGCCAAGTCCTTCTCCACCTGATCTTTCCAACGCAGAGGAGGCCTTCCTCTTCCTTTACTACCACCAGCTGGTACCGCATCGAATACTTTCAAAGCCGGAGCGTTTGTATCCATTCGGACGACATGACCCAGCCAACGTAGCCGCTGCTCATCGTTCCATCGTCTGCGATATTCGCCGTTGCCAACGTGCAAAGGTCCAAAACTCTTACGCAGAATCTTTCTCTCGAACACTCCAAGCGTCGCTTCATCGGATGTTGTTGTTGTCCAAATTTGACTCAGTGCATTGTTTTTTTTTTTAAACATCAGGACTTCGGGACACATTTTGAGTGAATGCCTGTACAATTTTGGGCCAACCTATCTATTAAATAAATAAATTACAGTCTGTTACATAAGAGCGTGGTCAGTGTTACACGTAGATAAAAAATCAGAGCGTCCTGTTTCTTTTTTCAATGACATAGAGGGCACCTCAGTCATTCGTGCTTTTTGTAAAAAGTCAGCTGTCTGTCAAATTTAGTCTTCAATTGAGTGGTTTTTCGAAATAAGTGCGGTTTACGACACTCGCTTTGATACAATTTTTCTTTGTTTGCATGAAAAATTACCCAAATTAACGCAAATATATGGAAAAGTCGAAGCAGTTCGTTAGCAAGTGGATAAATCGCTATAAAAAGGTCGGTAACGTTGATGATTTTCCTGATCGCGAAAGTGCAAGCAAAGTCTCAAAAAAAGGCGAAGAAAAGATTCTCGCATTGCTCTCGAAAGATCCAGCTTTGACTTTACGTGGAGCTGCTGTGAAATTGAAAGTAAAAGGTGTTGACATATCTTACGGAACGATTCGCAGGCACTTGCTTGCCAATAAACTGAAATATCGCAGTACTTTGGAAAAACCAATGTGCAAAACACGTTGAAAAACGAGTGCGCAAAACGGAGTTGTCACTTTAGATTGGGCATCTCAGTCACCGGATGCAAATCCCACAGAAAATGGATGGGCTCTGATGAAAATGTAGCTTCGCAGACACAAACCATGTAATTTAGATCAACTTTCTCGACAAATTCGGAAAATTTGGAGGTCTTCTCCAGTAGAATATGCAAAAGAACTAGTGGAAAGTATGCTCCGACGGTACCAGGCCATAACTGACAATGCAGGAGACTGGACTTGCTACTGAGGTATTTGCATTGAGTATTGACGACCAAATTATCAAGAAATTTGCTAATTTTCCAAAAATCATTTGTTGTTATTATTTAAAAGTGGCCACGCTCTTATGTAACAGACTGCATGACGGTCGTTTTCAAGATATTTTTTTTATAAAAAATATGAAAAAAAAATTATTAGAAAATCAGTTTTGCGGCAGTAAAACTAACTAATTATTGTAAAACTCATGATTGCTCTTCGTGAATAATCTCTGTGAGTGTAGGAAGCAGAAGCTTCTCATCAAATAGGGTTCCTCAATTTAAGAAGAGTTACGATCTCATATTTTTAGATACTTCTCTGACTTAAATGGAAATATTGAAGCAATTACACCTTATTCATCTTGACACCTCCTACAGAGAAAACTGGTATCTATACAACAAAAAAAAAAAGATAAATAAAAAAATATATAATCACCTATCGTTGACATTTTTCTACTACTATAAATCGTCCTTTGTTGACCCTCATTAGCTATACGAACGCTTACGTATTTTAGTTCAATATAATGCATCATTAAAATTAATCGATTAGCTTATTAGTCAAGCTAATTTACCAAATGCTTGATATTTCATAGTCAACAAATTAGATAAATAAGAATATAATGAATGCACAGTTAAAAAAGCAATACACATTCAAGTATGCCACCAATATACACATACACATCCAAACATGTGCTCATATAATACATTGCCAGGTACTACTAGTGAGTATAAGCGCTCCTACAGCTGTGAAGAAATGCGTAACAACAGCACCAAAAACAACAAGAAGAATTAAAAATTATGACAACAACGAACAAACAACACATAATAATGACCTTCCCCTCCGTTAGGGTGCAAGTGCACCTAGATTGTGAAATTGATGCAATACTTATGCGCACCTACGTAAATGTGAGCTGTGAAACTGTGTATGTGTGCGGGTATGCATACATGTATGCAACAGCTAAATCCCTGCTTGACAGGTACTACCCCAATTGAGAGGTAAGTTGATACGCACACTAGAGCGTATACGTAACATATGGATATGCTTGTATGTATGCGTAGTAGCGAGATGACGACTCATGGAGTTTCCTATAGTGGCGGTGGGCTACAAGAGTGCAAAACTCCACTGCACGAGGAGCTTAATTGTGTGTAGTTGTAGAGTTCGTGGAGCGCGCTGAGAGCCTCTCCAAATAAGTAAACACACAAACGCACGCACACAGAAGTTGATAGAGAGAGAATTATCTACAGTTTTAATAACAAAACTCCCAAAGGGGTAAGCAACCAGTATTGCTGCAGTTATTTTGCTACTCAAAAATTACAAAAAAAAAAAAGAAATAAAAAATAATAGTTGAAGCTGCATGAGTGTGCCTCTTAGAGCACCAAACTCTCAATCGAATTTTTATACACACTAGCGCATTTATTTACTTCTTAGCATATCGCTTGGCAGCGCAGTAGTTACAATTGCAGCTGCTAAGAATGCGAAGTTTGATATTGCTGCTTCACCTCAACTCAATGCCATTGTCATGTCCCCCTGAACTCCTTTTTGGGAGTCAATGTTATTCCCTTCCTACACACAATACTAGAGCACACACACACACGCATGCACACTCCTTCGCACGAGCACTTCACTGAAATTGTGCAGCGCGTCGCTTTGGAGTCATGTCGTTGTTTAACCGCTGCTACTACTTCTGCTTCTGCTGCGACTACTGCTGCTGCTGTGGCTGTGGCTGCTGCTGTTGCTATTTTGATTGTTTGTTGTTTCCATACATATTCGCGTGCTCATTCGTTCATCCATTTACTATTTATTCCATCAATTGTATGCCCGGTTATTCGCAACTTTGCTTACTTGCTGATTTCGCTTTGCAGAGTTGATTAACCTTTGGTCGTTATATTTTGCCTTGCCGTTCGTGACTCCGTTTGTGCCGCGCTGCATAGCTCCATCGCGTTCATGGGTGCTCCGATTTAAAGTTGTGGTTTCGTGGGATAGGACGATTTCGGTTGGTTCGCTGGTTCACTGGTTGGCTTGTTGGTCGGTTGATTCGTTGGTTGCTTGTTTGGCTGATTGGTGCTGTGAGTGATTGTTTGATTATGTTTGACTGAGTTGTTGCTTTTCATTGTTATTGTTATTGTAATTTTTTGTTTGTTTTGGAGTCTTGCCTGTATGTTGCGTATATACTTATTATGTTGTGCGGGTATCTTCTCTCTACCACTATGCCCCTTAATGACCCACACCATTTCTGCTCCATAGAGTTTTCTTCGTTGTTCATGACGTTGTACATACATACGTTTGTATGTATTTCATCATTTTTACATTGTTTTCGTTTGAAATTTTTCTCTTTGCTTTGTACCTCTCACTTTACTTGTGCTCTTTGCATATGTTTTGTGCACTGAGTGGTGAGTAGAATGTATAATTATGTATACACATACATATACATATTTAACGCATACACTATTTGCATCCATGTCGATCACAGTGGGATTGTAGATTTTTTAATGTAGTTTCCTTAGCGGATCATCAAATCTACTTTGTTTTAAAATATAAATGCATTGATTTGTTCAGATTAGTACAAATCAACTTAAAATTAGTTGACAAAATTTTATAGACAATTTTTTTTTGAGTCATGCATTTAAATACTACCAAAAACGAGATTGGAATGACAAGCGGGGCATGGTACTAAAATGTATTTAAACTGAAGCCTTATAACGGCTTATGATGCCACAAAATTGACATCGGTTCAAATTTAATTACGCTTGGACTCGCTCGAAAATTTTTTTTCCAGGTTTTTAAATTTTGCTAAGCTTTATGGAGGAGCTTTATGATTAATTAGCACATACTTAGAGATGCAGTTGTGAGAGACCAAAATGCCATTATTATACGTTTAAAGATTATAAAAAAGCGTATGGTATGGATTTGTCAATTTCTGAAGTTAGCCAAAAAAAAGAAATCCATTATTTTTGCGTAAAATGTTTGCGCAATTGGTTCAAAACCTTTTTAAGGTCGTTTTTTAACTCCTGTGCTACGACTACTGTCAAGAAGGTCAACTTCGATTATTCCGTGATTTCATCAACATTTTTGACATTATCGACATTTTCTCTAACATTAAAAATACCTGAATGAGATCGACGAAACCAGATTTGCACATAATTAGCTATTCGGCTGTTTCAGTATCGGCACCATGAACACCGCTCACAAATTCAGCGGTCTAACTTGCATTTTCGTCATTCGTTTTTATCAAAGAAAAACTGTAAAATGTACCGAATTTTCTCTTTGTTGGCTTCCATTAATAACACCCTGTAACTCACAACTGAATGGAACAAAAAAAAAAGCAAAATAATTTTGTTTAGTGTGAAATTCCACTTTAACCACGAGTCCGAACTATAAATTGTTTGAACGATACTTCACGAGATATCGATCACTACAGCCATCTACCGAGAAAATAATGGATTTATTTTTAGCGTCTACTTGTCGTCAGCCATTTTAATCTATCGGACAGTGACTTACACTTGCACTCAAACTTCTGCATTCTTTTTAGTGGACATTTTTTATAAATCCTTTCCTACCGATCCCTAAATCATCTTAATTGGTGTATCCATTCAAATCATTTTGGTAGTTCTGGTTCTCGGCCAGCTGAATCTGGTTTTTCGGCATGCATTGGTATTTCTAAAATTCTTGCAGAAATTATTGTGCTTGACTCTCGAACTGGCGGGCAGAGGTATACAACCAATGGCCCACTGACCCGTTCATAAATATGCCTGTATACATCTTCTTTCCCATAAGATTCAGTATTTCTCACACTATCCGCTCAACCAGTGCTAGATATTTTGGGAAGTAAACGCAATATTTTAGGAGTTATCGCTACTATATTTTCGGCAGATATGTTTTTGGCCATTGTACATACATGAATATGAAATCAATAGAAATTTGGTCAGCATCAAGGCAATATAAAAGTTTTCGTTTTATGGGACTATACACATTTTGGCTGCTGGGTGTTTATGTATTTAAATATATACATTTTTAAGAATTATGCCACATGCCTGCCCTGCTGGAAAATCCTATAATGTGAAAATCGCTCATTTGTAGTTAATTTCGGACAATTACTAGCTTCATTTTCGGAACAACATTAAGACAAATAGTAGGAGGAGCTGGACCAAATACCCAAAAAGGGTATGAGCGCAAATGTCTTCCATTTTTTATATAAGATACTGATGAGTTTCATGCCACAATGCTATAAGGAGTATTATCTGTCTCCTGTTGCATTCCTTTTTCGATAGTTCTAAAGAAGTATTTAGTTCCAAATCATTTAAAGATGTTTAATGATTTATATTTATGCAAAAAAACTCATTTTCACAATATTCTCTAGCATAAGGCATTGGACTACCATGCACGAGGTGCTTAACAATAACTCCACTTGGAGAAGGAGCACAAATCACTTTGAAGCACAATTTCGTTTTTTTTTAAATCAGGTTTTCTAGACAGGATTATAGTAGCTTAATAGTAAGTATCTTTAATTTTGTAAATTTATTTTTTAATCTTATTATTTTTACTATTCTAATTTTAATAATAGTATCATTATCATTATTTTTCAAGCCACTCTCACCCCGCATACCGCGCTAGGCGGGACCATTTTCACCGAACACGACGGCAGGTTTGTTAAAACCTGTACCAATACTGTTAAAACAACAACAACAACAACAAGCAGGTTTGGGCAGCAAGTCGTGTCGGTACTATTTTTTTGAGTATTACGTTTTGTATTATTTTCTTGGTATATATATATATTTTTTTATTATAGATATTATATTATTATAATAATTAATATAATTAATTTTATAACAATTATTAATATTATTGTTAATCATTATCTTTTATTGTGTTAGGGTAGTAAAAGAAAACAAAAACCCTAATATTCAATGAACCACTACCAACAAGGATCGCTGTACCAGTTCTGAATCAGTAATTTGCTTCACTAGTTTAGATAATCCCTGCAGGGTGATGACAGTTTGGTAATTGTAATTGAAATTCGGCGATGAACCGAGTAAATTTTATAGAATATTATTACCGCGATGCATCCATTCTCCCACAATGCACCCACTTCCCTCATATTTACGCCTACTAGTATGTAGAATGCAATGAGTGTATAAGTAGTATGCATAGGAGTTATGTACGTACATACGTACGTGTATGTGTAAGTCAGTCAAGTGTTGTTGTTACCATTTTCGCCTTACGCTCACCGCTCTCACTCCACAAAAGTTACTGTTGTTTTTATAGCTTATGATATTGTTTTTGCCTTTGTCACGGTGCTGCTGTATGGTTCACTTTTATGTAGTACGTAGCAGTTTATTGACGAAAAAGTGTAGCCGACGTGAAGGGGAGTAGTATAGTTGAGTAGTCGAGTAGTCGAGTATAGTTGCTGTAGCATTTCCGAATTCGCATGCGGTCGGTCGGTTGGTTGGCATTGGTGTGGGTCATGGTCTGCATGCGGAAAAATGTCAGCTGAATATTTGATGGTAGGTAGTAAAAGAAAAGACAAATGCACAAACACGCATGCACACATATACATAAAAAAAAGTGAAGCATACATATATATTTTAGTGTACTCACATACATATGAGCTCATTTTGGACTATGTACGAATGGAGTTTGTATAAACATACATAAGTATGTATGTATGAGTGTAATGTGGTTCTACTACATAGCACAAACAACTGTCAATTGCGGAGAATTTTAATAGTTTTTTCTAGTTTTGTATTCTTGCATACTTTTTTATTGTTGTTTTCCGCTATGTAGAAAATAGTATTTCTTTGTTTTATGACTTTTCAAGTTGGTAGCATTTTTATTGATTTAAAATTGTCTTTATACATAAAAACAATATGTGTATGTATGTACATATGTATAGTGAGACAACAAGAAAAAAAATAACATTTCCTTCACAGAGAGGAGTGACACCCATGCCATTTTTGGTATATACTTAAATATGAATGTGCATATGTTGAGCAGTTCATGTGCATGTTCACCTTTTTTTGCGGAGGTGATATTTTGCGGTTTCCAATTTTAAATTTGGCTGTTTTGTAGGTAGTTCGTTATCGGCTTGCCAAAATCTTGCAGCAATGCCAATTAAAATTTATTTGTTATTTGATAAAAAATCAACAAAAATGTTTATACGAATAAATAAATAAGTAAAATAAATAAAAAAATAAGAAATTTCGATAAAAAATCAACAAAAAATTATACGTAAGTGAAAAAAAAAAAAATAAATGAATAAATAGGAAATTCGATAAAAAATAAAAAAAAAATAAATGAAAAAAAAATAAGAAAATTCGACAAAAAGTAAAAAAAAAGAATTATATGAATAAATAAAAAAATAAAATAAAAAATAAGAAAATTATATATTAAGTACATAAAAAAAATATAAATTTCTCATCTATACATTAAATAAATTTTTAGTTTTCTTGGTTACTTCTTTTTAGTTCTTTTGGTTTCTTCTTCTAGGTCCTGATCGCTTAGAGGAGATTAACGTAACAAATTTTCAACGCTGGTGTTTCCCATAGTCAATACTAAGTTTTAGAAGGTATCTCGTAGAATTTTTTCTACTTGGTCGCCCTCGTAAAGAATAGATACGAAAAATATTGCTTGGCCGAAAATCATTTATAACATCAAATTGATATATTTATAAGCTGTCAAGACAATTTTTAAACATTAAGCAGTATTTTTACTTAAAAAAAATCCATATCAATTGTCTTTGTTGTTAACAAAATGGCGGTGATTGAAATTTGACTTCTCTCATTGACTCTCCTCCATCACGGACATCAGTTTTTTTACGGTCTATGCTGCTCTGTGCCAATTAATTTTAAACCACTGCTCATTTTTAATTTCTTTCTTCGTCTTTAGCAATTTTCAATTACAACAACAATTGCCCAATATCTTTCAATGGTTCGCAGTTGTGGAGAGTTCACAGTTTGGTGGGTTCATACCAGTTCATATCAAGACGGCTATAATGGCAAGTTGATAAATCGGGCCAAAACAGAACTGAGCCTTTATGTTGTGTTTTATGAATGGCAGCAAACATTTTCACAAACACTGCTTTAAATAAATTTCTTGATTTTCAGAGCCAGTGGTAATGAACGTTTGGCTTTTCATACCACACTGGCAGATGGCTTTCCAAACCAAATATTTTTTGAGAAACTTGTCCAACATTTTTAGCTGAATGGCTCCTGGGACTCCTTCCCTCTTCATTGCAGTGTAAAACTCAGCGCCCTGAATCTGCTTAAAGTTTACTTTGACGTATATTAATGGTTAATGGTTAATGGTAGTAAAGGGTTAAGGTATGGGCCTTTAGCACTGCGACCATATTTATGACTTGTACCAGCTCCTTCTGAGGGTGTGAGTGATTGTAGGACTTCATCTATAAGCATGAATTTGTTTAAAAACTTTTTCCTTCTATGCGTCAATCCCGGACATTCGATGAAGAGATGTTCTATAGACTCCTCATCTTCGCAGCAAAATCTGCAGTTGCTGGTGTTAGTTATGCCCAATTTTTGTAAGTGTTTGTTGCTGGTGAAGTGACCCGTGAGGGCGCCTGTGAGAGTGCGAATGCTCTTTTTGTTTAACGTGAGGGCCATATTAGCTCTTTTAGCATTGAAACTTAAGATCTTTCTGGAGTGTCTAAGACCCTCTACGTTGTTCTAATGCTATTTATTAGAGTTTTTGCCCAGTATTTTACTTTTTATTTTAGGCTATTTTTGTTAAATCCAAACATGGGACTAAGTCCGATGAAATTTACATCTGCCCCTTTTTTGACTTGAAAGTCTGCCTTTTCGTTGCCGTCATATTCCTCACGTCCTGGTACCCAAATTAATGAGACAATGTTTTTGGTTGCCAGGTTATTGAGTGCCTTGTGGCATTCTAAGAGAGTTTTTGAGTTGTAGGTATAGCTATCTAAAGCTTTCAGAACTGATTGGCTCTCCTAATCTTTACTCTCTTGTGGTTTCTACGTTGCATGATGTTTGCTGCTTCCATTATTGCGTATAACTCCGCTTGGAAGTTGGTGGTGTCCCTGGTGAGAGTTAATGATTTGTGGATTCTGGACCCCACTACTCCTGCTCCTACACCATAAGGTATTTTTGATCCATCAGTGTACCATTTTTGTGAATTATCATTCATCCATTTTGGGTTTGTTTTCCACTCGTTCCCCTCAGGAAAGGTAACTGTGTATCCTTTATTTCATCGTATATTTCATCGTACAGCCATATTTATAGATGTCTTGACTGCATAATTTTCGCGCCCATATTTTATAACTCTTATTTGGTTTATCATTTCGTTTGTTTATCACTTCATATGATCGTAAACTCTCACTTGTGCGCACTTTTTGGGCGTGACCTTTCTCCACATAGACCTGTTTTGGAGCAACTTTTGCCTTTCATGCAAGTATTTTTCGAAATAATGTCACCACTCCTTTGGCTTTTGACTGAGACAGAAATACTTACTTTCTTCCATTTTCACATCTTCGTTCCACCGACAAGGTTTTTGCAACTTTCCTAACATATAAGTTACCACACTTTTCGGACAATTCATAATGTCAAAATGCGATAAATGACACTTTTCTTGTTTTTTGCGTATAATTTTTTGCGAACACATTTTGAAGAATACGCAAAAGTTGCAAAAAGTGAAAACCCCACATTAGTGGTGACAATAAATACTATGAATATGTAAAACTATTTTTTATTTACAGTTAATTTTACTCAAGTGATGAGTAATCACACCCGACTTGTTTCCTTCGTGCCCTTTATTTATGTATTTAGGGGCGTTTATATCCTTTGTTAGGTGTTTGGCCGAGCGTCTCCTTTAATTTGTACGAGCTCTCTATCCTCAGGCAGATGGCTAAGCAAAATGTTGCTATCATATAAATGGAACTTAAGTTCGAAAATACTTTTAAGGACCTACGAAATATTAATTACTTCTTCATTTCCCATAATCTTACAAATATCCCATTTATTGATTCTTCATACCTAAAATTTTATTATGGAAGTGAACCGCTGCTCTCCTATTTAAACCACGAGTTAGGCTCCGAAAGTCAGGAAGGAAGCAGTTCATCGTTGCATCTGCATCGAGACCTGCCTTGCATTTAGGACAGTTCCTAGTATCTTCTTTTGTTTGTTCAATAAAGTCAACGATTTTTCACCATCAGAGACTTGCAAAGCATTCAGCAAATACATAGGTTAAAAATAGTACAGAGGTGCCCTTTCTCAGAGAAGTGATTCCATGTGAAGTTTTCCAAGTATGTTGGATACTGTTCTACATTTTTTAGAAAATTCGTTTAATTGTAGGTTAAATTATAAAAATTACAAAACTGCAAAAAATTTGAAAATAATTTATTAAGTTTGAGATTTATTTAATGTTAAACATTTTGGTACAAAGTTTTTGATGTGAAATATTCTTCATAGAGGGAAATGAAATTGCTGATGAGTTTGCCAGGAAGGGGACTGAATTAGCCTCAGATACCTCCTACCCGGTCATCGGCATCCCCCTGACAGTTGTTAAAAGGAAACGGCACAAATTGTTCCTCAGGAAAGCGCACAAAAGATGGAACTCCATTTCTTCATGTGCTATTTCGAAAACCCTTTGGCCCCAATACGATATACGAAGGACTCAGAAAAATCTTTGGACTCCTAACCATGCAATTTCCAAACTCGTAGCTGTGTTTACCGGTCACTGCAGGATCGGCACACACGCGGAAAAGCTAGCGCTACCATTTAACCCCTATTGTAGAAGCTGTGGGGACCTTTCGGAGAAGGAGATTGTAGAGCATTTTCTCTGTAAATCTTTGGGTTTGGCAGCTAGATGACTAAGGTCACTGGGTGGTCCTTTCTTCGACAGCCTGGGGCAGAGCGACAACCTAAATCCCATCAATCTTCTCCATTATATGAACAGCTCTGGCTGGCTGTAGATATCTGCCTGTTGGATGTCTCATAATGGTATCAAAACGGCACTTCAGTGCTACTTGAGGAGTGCCAGACTGGCACTTCCACCTTTTCACCTACCTATCTTCGGTTATTTTTATCATTTTTTCGTATTCCCTTCCTAATTTCTTGGTCTAGAAATGGAATAAAATGCAGAGAAACATTTTTTCCCAAAATCAAAAACAAAGAAAACATTTATATAGATTTATATCTAAAAAAAAAAACAATTATTCCTCAATAACAAAAAAAAAAAATTAGATAAATTTATATTCCTTTTTGCAATTTTTTGTTTGCTTTTAATATAAAACAATTATTTCTTCAAATAAATAAATTTTTTTTTTAAAATAATACAAAAAAATATTATTTAAATATAAATAATAATATAAAAATAATATTTGAAAAAATAATACAATAAAAACAAATTTTTTTAAATTTTTTGCAAAATTTTTTCTAAAAAGATTTTTTCCTTAATTTTCTTACAAGAAAATTTTTTTTATATTACTTTTAGTATATTTCTCCAAATCAAAAAAATGCAAATATTTTGGAAATTGTTGTAAGAAATAAAAAATATTGATTTTTTTAATTTTTTCTCAAGATTTTGGTTTATGTTTTTAATTAAAAAGAAAGTTTTTTTACAAATTATTTCCCAAAATCCAAAAAAAAAATGTATATCAAATTATATTTCTTTTTGCAAGATTATTTTTATATTTATTTTATTTTTAAAATTAAAAAAAAATATTTTCAAAATTAAAAAAAGAACGATTTTCAGTTTTTTCCCCAAATTTTCCATACAGAACTTTTTTTAATTTTTTTAAAAACAAATTTTTTATATATATTTCCTAAAAACAAAAAAAAAATTCTAAATATTTTGAAAACTGTTGTAAGAAATAAAATAAAAATTAAAAAAGGAAATTTAAATTTTTTCTCAAAATTTTTGTTTATGTTTTTAATTAAAAAGCAAGATTTTAAAAAAAACTGTTTTTTAATTTCCTGAATGCTGGTAAGCGACAAAAAAGACTAACTTTTGGCGGATTAAAGCTACAAATACAACAAGCAGACAACACTAAAAAACCAAGCATGTCAGCACGTAGTTATTTAAAAAAAGAGATCTCATAAATTACCCAAACTGCAATATTTTGCATACCTCGGCCGATGCTTTCCATGAATGAAACCAAATAATGCAAAAAAACCAAATAAGCATTCCGAGCGCACATGCAGATGTGTGCAAATATGTATGTGCATATGTATGTGTGTTCCATGCACGCACATAATATGCGTTAATTAAAATTAAAGCTCATAAATTACATTGCATTAAAAGACCTAACAAAGGCATTGTGATCTGCGAAGTAACCGAAGAAACCAAATAAGAAAAGGAAGCGAACGAGTAAAAAGAGACAAACTGCGAGTGAGTGGGAAGACGGCTGGATTTGCAAGGAAGCATTGCGCGGATGTACACATTTCACAACAAATTATTAGCACAACCAAAGTGGTTGCATGAAAGGAAGAATGCGCTGAAGCAAGAAGAAGAACAAAAGAAGCGCACAGCACAATTTGGGTGACAAGCGCGAGCGGGGCTAGGGAAATGAATAAAGGAGCAGTTATGTGTAAGAAAAATTAAATTAAAAGATAGTAGTAAGAAAACACAAAAGGAAAACAAAAAACGAAATAAAAAAACAAAAAAAAAAATCAGATAAAAAAAAAAATTACGAAGGCTTGTTTGGTAGGCAATCGAATTTTAATATTTTGAACAGGAAAAGCAGTGGCAGTGGCGTAAGCCATGAGACACTGTGCGTAAATAAGTCACTCCATGCAAATACTTCTGCATTGATTTGCAGCTAAGTACATTTGTACATATGAGTGTACTTTAGAGTAGTGGTCTTATTAATAGCACCTGATGGAAATAGTAATGAGCTGATTTTGGAAGAAAGACTTGTTAAGGAAATTTTTCTGGTAAATGATTGACCCACTTGAAATATATTTTTATTCAAGGGTGGAAGATGAGGTTTTTAATTTTTTTTGGCATTTTTTTACACTTTTTAAATTTTTTTTTTGTGAATTCTTAATATCTCCCAACGCATATAGCACCAAATAGTCCTTCGGAGCAAATTATTAAAGTTATGAGTATTTTAGCATCCGTGGCTCCTGCTCGACTTTGAAACGTTGATTACACAGGCCGACAAAATTTAACCAACATTCAGACCCAGAAACCAGACTATATATTTCCGAAGGTTTATGATGCGCTGAATCCAAATCTGGCCTCAGAATTGCTCTATCAGCTCTGGTTTTCGAGATATCCTAACGTAAAAGTTCAAAAAACACCGTTTTTGTCCATATTTGAGGTTATGTAGCCTTGCAGATGTTTTCTTTCACCAAAATTAAAGGATGGCATGTTTAAACACAAGCCTTTTTTTTCAAATGGCGTTGAGTTTGCTCAAATATCATTTTTTTTTCGCTGAGATATCGCATTTTGAAATTTTCATGTTTCGAAATTTTCCTACACCTGAAAATCGATTGAGATAACATAGACGTGATATAGTCGATTACTAATTTTCTTGAATTGAGTCTTATTTTTCTTAAAATTTTGTCTCACACCATAAGTGTGCTGACTCACCACACCCCTACACTATCTAACCTTTGGGTACCGAGTCAAATCGGTTTTACACTTCCAAGTGCTTTGCAATTCTACCAGTTATACGCCAATAAACAATTCAACAACTCCTTTAACAAATTCATACTCGTATTGATTTCTTTGTTTCAGAAGTTGCAAGTTATGATGTACTCTTTTTTTCCAAGCGCCCTTGGAGATTCATATCTCTCGTTCAATCTTCTATATTTTGCAATGCGAATTTAAGAAAATATTGTCAAATGCTGAATTATTATATGAAAATTTACGGAAAAACCAAAACTGATTTTCCAAAAAAATGCTCAAATGCTCTCACCCTTATTAGTTGATTAGATTAAAATGTAGAATTGCTCATTTCTGCAATTATATTTGTCCGAGCTAAACTTTTTGAGATATTTATTCGCGCAATTGCAAGTCATTTACCCGATTACCGCCAGCAATAAAGATACTGATTTTTAGCTCAATCTCGCTGGCGCCACTTGAAGACCCATTACCATTTAATCTGACAGCAAAAAGTGGTGCAATATTAAATCTCTAAAGAGCTTTACAATAAAATTTTTCGTTTAACTTTTTTATTCCGGACTCTGCTGGCCGATTACAACGACCGAAAATATCAGCAATTTGGCGCTAAGTCAAGAAATTTTACAGATTTACCATTTTGAGAGTGGATTTTAATTATTTTTGTATAGCAAATTATAGATTTTCTACTTAGTATTTGTCAAGACACCATCAAACTCTGACAGCTTTTCCCATATCGAAGTACAGGGTTTGATTGAAAAGTAATGAGCCTTCCCGCGCGGAGCGTCTGCCAAGCGTTCAACCGAATTGGCTGGTGACGGAAAATGATCGTTGGAACTTCCCCTTCCACTAGAAATCGGTCCCAGTTCGCTGGCAACAGCGGTGCAGTCAACATCGCTCCGCGCGTGAAAGTTGTTTTAAAAGTGTGTTAGGATTTTGCAGTGGCAAAAATGCAGCGATCGTTGGAGCAACGTTACTCGATCAAATTTTGCGCAAAGCTAAACAAAACGAGTACCGCAACCAAGGAGGCTTATGGGGACCAATCTCTGTCCAGTGCCCAGGTAAAACGGTGGCACAAGTCGTTCAAGGAAGGCCGAGAGGACGTCGCAGACGAACAGCGATCTGGAAGGCCTTCGACGACGCAAACAGGCGAAGATGTGAACCGAGTTCGTAAGTTTTTGAACATTGACCGTCGTGCTGGTCTATGTGAGATCAGTAAAGAGTTAAATTTAACTTATTACAATGTGCGGGAAATCGTGACCTCGTCAACAATTGGAGCCTTCATCACGACAATGCGCAGGCGCACACCGCCTTCTTCTGCACCTCTGCATTGGTCAAGATGGGGGTTCCGGTGCTTCCCCATCCTCCCTACAGCGCAGACCTGTCTCCTCCGTACTTCTTCTTGTTCCCGCGCCTGAAACGAAAACTAAAGGGGCGGTCCCAAAAACTGTGACAGCCGAATTGAGCGCGATGTTTCCTGCAGTAGAAGGACCGCTACCAGCTGTGTATTGGTGCTCAAGGGTCCTATTTTGAAGAATATTAGTTGTATAAGCCAAAAGGTTTAATAAAACTGCTTAAAAAAAATAAGACTCATTACTTTTCAATCAAACTCTGTAAAATAGTCCATAACGACCAGACCTCGCATTGCAACAGAAGGGGCACTGTACTGTGAATGTGAGAAGGAGATTCATTTTAATTTTAGAATTTTAGAATTTAGAAAGCAAATCTGACAGAAACTCGATTAGAAAAGGAACGAAAGCTTAGAATGCACCACATTTAAATACAGCAAAACTTGTGGATTTATAACCAACTGTTCTACAGTTTATTTTTCTGATCACTTGATGAAACATGTTGGGACATGATTTTATTTTATCTTCAAAAGGCTGCAAAGTCAATGCTCAGCAGCTAACGGGTATTTCGCAATGGTTAGAAATTCTGAGCATGCGACATAAAAGTAACGATGGGTTGTGTAGGGCAAAATTGATTTTGTTTTTTTTAATGCTGAATTTAAAAAATATCCACGCGAAATTAGTGTCCATCTGAACATAAAATTAGTAAATATCTTTTGTAAAATTTCTATGAAAAATCCCTATTAATATGAACGCGACTGTATGCATATATGCACATTCGCAAACAAATGCATTTGTTTATATGAAAAAAAATTACAAAAACTGGCAAAGAAAGCCAGCAGCAGATACAGCATACGAGTATATTGCGGAGGCTGTCAGCAAAATAATACGTTTGAATATTTGTTTGCTTCTTTTTGCCTTCTTTCTTATTTCTTAAGCTTTGTGTATGTATTGAATGTCGAAGAACAGCGAACGCCCTTGCCAACCGTCACTGCGGGCCAGTTGCATTTCGCTTTGAAGCAGGAACAGTAGAATATTTACCAAAGCATGCAAGAACAGAAGCTGCGTTAAATAGAAGGCTTTGAAAGGGGTACGAGAGATGTAGAGAGAGAGAGAGAGAGAGCGTAAACTAGGTGCGAATAGAGGCGTGCAAAATCATATAAGCGAGCGTAAATACATACAAACATATGCATCCTAAAATATACACAAGCGCACAAACATAAACACTGCTGGGAGCATTCTGAACGCAAAGTGCCAAAGCAGCTACTCTCTGTTTTGCATATGTATGTATATCAGTGTATTTATGTAGGAAGCTTTTATACATGCTACATACGTATATGTGTGTATGTGTGCATGTATGTAGACCTGGCTGGTAGGTAGTTGTGTGCTGTAGACAAGATGCAATTTCAAAGGTCAATGACACAAACGTGCTGCAGCACAGTAGCAGCATCCGCACAGCAGCGAGAATAAGCATAACAACAACAACAACAGAACTGTGCTGGCACAGCAGCCGTAATCAGTGAGAGACTTCTGAGCGGCCAAAGTCAAAGCGACGCAACGGCAGTGAAAGAGATCAAGAGCACGTACGTGACTGAGTGAGCACCGTTAGAACTCTGCGCAAACAGCATCTCTTCCATTACTCGCTCACCTATGAGTATTTGTAGAAGGCTGCTAAGTGAGCCAAACTTGCAGATATTTTCGCACTCACGCAACGACCGACAACAAATCTATAAGTACAAATACTTTGGCAGCAAAGTGGTACAGGTATGCAATTATATCGCAGCTGCGCCATTTCCCCTCCACCATACAGGAGCGAAAACTACATAAAAACACACGCATACATGCGCGCGTAAAAAGCACTAACAAACACATGCAGCAGTTGCGATGCATTTATGATTGCTACAAATGCGAATATATACGTATGAAGAAAATTGCATATATGCACATACACACACACATACATACCTACTATATGTATGAACGTGTGCCCGTAAATAAGCTGGCGATACCTCTGTTTGTTATTGCTGACGTTTTCTTGTTGCTGTTGCTGTTGCTGTTATCGCTTATTGCTTTTGTTATCGCAGCTTCCTCTCTAGGGTGCATGTTTATGACTGTGCACAGCTCCGAGCTGCATCGGCATGCGCTGCCGTCAATGTTTGCGAGCGGAATAATCTTCAATGGATCGATGTGCGGCGAGGAGTGGGGGAACACATAGGCGCAAGTGCTTAAATATTCCCCTTCAATGCTGATTTCATCCCTGCTGCCTATCTATTTTTTGCCATTTATATCAGTACAATTTCCTCTTCATAGTTTTTAAGTATTGATAGTTTATGTCTTACATTCAAATACATACAGACATATGGTTATCCAGGGTGTTGTGGGATGCAGTAGTTACACCGCTTAAGCAATTCGAGTTTTCGACTATTAAACCCACGTTCGCGCGGCCAGGGAAATGAGAGTAACACCTGAACGTATCAATAAGATAAGTAATACATCAGCCTTGGATTACTTTGAAGTGAGAGGTACCACTAATCTAGTAGGGATTTATATAAAATTATTGAACTAGTTAACTGTGGGCTGAATTGATACGAAGTTTAGGATATGGAATAACTCTTCTGGGTTAAGTTTGGTTGGCAGTAGTTGCCTCCAAAGATAGCAACATGAACCTTATACTTCTTAATATCTTGGCAGCACTGAACTTCATCTTAAGATGTGCCGGCAGCAACGACTTGCCTTTGTGTATCTCTGGTGATTTCTTATCCTATTTAATAAAGAGATGCAACACAGTTGCTATCGATGGGGGTTAAATGGTAACCCTAGCTTTTCCGCGTGTGTGCCGATCGTCCAGTGAGCGCTAAACACAGCTACGAGTTTGGAAATTGCATAGCGGGGAGTCCAAAGAACTTTCTGAGACCTTCGCATATACATATGTACTGGGAACAAAGGGTTTTCGAAAGAGCACATGAAGAAATGGAGCTATATTTTTTCTGCGCTTTCCTGAGAAATAATTTGTGCGGTGCCTCTTTAACAATTATCAAGGGGATGCCGATGACCGGGTAGGAGGTCTCTGAGGCCAATTCAGTCCCCTACCTGGCAAGCCCATCATCAATTTCATTTCCCTCTATGTTCGTATTTAGAGATAACCCCTGGCTGATTTAGAGATAACCCCTGCTCCGACTCCTGATTCCAACTTGAAACCGTCAGTGAAGGCAGAGGTGCAAACTTCGGTGCAGCTTTTCCCCTCGATCCAATCCTGCCTATTTGGAAAGACTGCTCTAGCACGACCCTCAAACTCTAGTTTGCGGATAGAGAGATCTGTTCGAAGTTCGGGTGAAGCTCCTTATCCTATTTGTGGCGGGCGTCTTGATGTTGTTCCACAAACGGAGGGACCTACAGTTTCAAGCTGGCTCTGATTTTTTATGAGGAGCTTTTTCATGGCAGAAATACTCTCGGAGGTTGGCCAATGTCTGCCGAGGGGTGACCGCTATACGAAATAACTTTTTTCTTCATTTTGGTTTTTCACCGAGATGCATATCTACGTTCTCTCTGAATTCCGAATGGTAGTCATGCGCTAACCCATTCGGCTACGGTGGGTCATACGGCTTAATTTGGATAAATTACCTTTGCATTTTATGAAGAAGATTTTCAAATTATCTGACTCTTATGGTATCTATATTGACACTGGATTAAAACAAGGACACATTTATACTCTATCACTACACTTGAAATATAACATATACATAAGACATTATTCGAATACAAGAGGGAAAGGCCGCCTCATAATCTGTCGAAAGCAGAAATGCTTATGACCTAACATGGGATAACATAAGAAATCGGAGTAATAAATGCGACCTAATGCTGAATAGCGTGAAAACCGCCGAAAAAGAAAAAATGTGGCAACTTGCAATGAAGAGTACTGACAGGATATATAAGTTCTCAGATCATAATATACAACATAATGAATTAAGAAACGATTTAAATACAGTGCACTCGCGATAACTAGAACTAATTAAAACAGGCGCTGTTCGATTTATCGAATTTGTTCGACTTATCAATTGAGTGTGCTATGTTAAAAAAACAGTCATCGATATCGATTTTTCGATCGATTGTTGAAAATGGAAGCCAGTAGAAAATTTCTGTAGTATAGTTTCGTTATACGAATTACATTTTGGTCCATTGGCTGGATCAATGGTGTCACATTCGGCGGCATAAACATAGTTAAAATTAAACCATCCTCGGACTTTAATTCGATTTCGTTGGGATGTGATGGAGCATTATCAATTAGAAGAAGAGCCTTCTCAGGTAGTCCCCCATCTTTCAAATATTTTCTTACCTAAATATTAAAGTCATTTAACTTGGTTAAAAAAATTGTTTTAATGAATCTGGATTTTACCTGCGGCACGAACGAATTATGAAACCAGTCTTTGAAAATCGCCGAAGTCATCCAGGCTGATTTGGAATTTTTGTACTCCACCGGACAGTTAAAATTTTGGAAAACACGAGGATTTCTTGCTTTGTCAATAACGAGAAGTTTAAGCTTATGGTTGCCGGTAGCGTTGGTGCAAGCCATAAATTGCCTTATCTTTCTTTTTTATAAGACTTATGGTGGACTTGGCTACCCCATATTCCTTCGCTAGAGAAGTAACACCACGTCCACGTTTAATTTTGTTAAGGACTTCAGCCCTCTCTTTTAATGTTAAACACTTCAACCTTTTACGATCCATTACTCACGTGCACTGATACACTACAAATGACAAATTTAAAGCAATTTGGTCAATGCAATATGTTGTTCCCAGAAAACTAACGGGATATTAACGCCGAAATATTCATATGGACAATACACTAGTATACATATAATTTATATACATATACTATTACATATGTATCTATGTACAAAATGTACATGTTTGAAAAGAATGTGTGTACAAATAAATTCGTTTTTTTGTTCGAGTTATAGCGCTTTTTTATTGTTCGAGTTACAAAGAAGTCAATAGGGGAAAAAAGGTGTTCGAGTTAGCACGTCGTTCGACTTAGCGGCTATTCGAGTTACCGCGAGTGCACTGTATATACAGAGTTTCGTTGATTTTTAAAGCTAGAAGTGGCTGCGTTATGCTAAATGGGCTGTGTAAGAAAAACTGTTTCATCTGTAACTTAAAGGAAATTGAAACAATCGAGCATTTTCTACGAAGATGCCTCATATTAAAATATTATCGACGCACAGCTTTTGGGAAACACTTTTTCACATTTTAGTTTGATATGAAACTGTACAAATTCTGAACGGTATCGATAATTCAAATTGGAGACATTTTACCAGCTTTGTTATTGGTGCCTTACGTTGCACATTAGGTCAAAAGCCCGTTTTTGCTGTACAAAAGTGGTAAGAATGAAGGTGCCGTTGTTGTTTTGCCATTAGAAATACTTCAAAACATAGCTGCGTGGATTTTATTTTCACTTAATAAAAAGCACCGTTACACAGGCACGCGTTAAAGTGAATCGACGTAATTCTTCGCATAAATTTGTTTGCTAGCTCAGCAGTGCTTGGTGAACTTTGAGTCCGCGGTTCTCGAATTGTGTTGAAAATAATTCATTAGTATAAAATGGAAAATAAAGAGACATGTAAGTAAAGGGTGATTTTTTAGCTATTATCTTTTTAAACAGTTGGTTCAAACAGCTGACGCACGTTTCGTGTTTTGTTTCACTGTGAAACATCTTCAGTTTGGTGTATAATTTAACCACGAATCGGTTTACAAACGAACAACGCTTGCAAATCATTCAATTTTATTATAAAAATGCGTGTTCTGTTAAGAAAGTTTAAGTTGGCCGAAGATCCACTTTTTTATCGAAAAATTGTGTTCAGCGACGAAGCTCATTTTTGGATCAATGGGTACGTAAATAAGCCGAATTGTCGATTTTGGAGTGAAGATCAGCCAGAATAATTGCATAAAAAGCTACCAATGTATCCAGAAAAGATCACAGTTTGGTACGGTTTATGGGCTGGCGGTATCATTGGACCGTACTTCTTCAAAGATGCTGCGAATCGTAACGTAACTTTGAATGGTGAGCGCTACCGTGAAATGATATCCAACTTTTTTTTTGCCCAAAATGCAAGAGCTTGACTTGCATGGCATATGGTTTCAGCAAGACGGTGCCACATGCCACACAACACGCGTAACAATGAACTTGTTGAGAGGCGAGTTCGGTGAACACTTTATTTCACGTTATTAGTTTTCTGTGCTACTGTAAAGAAGTCAAGCTCGAGTGTGTTCGTCGAATTCTCTTTTATGACTTCAATTGTCTCAAAATGTTTTCCACGGAGCGGCAACTTGAGCTTGGGAAACAGGAAAAAGTCACATGGAGCCATATCAGGCGAATACGGTGCGTGCGGAACGATATTAACATTATTTTTGTTCAAATAATCGCGAACAAGACGTGATGTGTGAGCCGGTGCATTATCGTGATGCAAGAACCATGACTTGTTGTCCCACAATTCCTTCCTTTTAAGACGAATGTTCTCGCGCAAACGCTTTAAAACGTCTAAATAATATTCAGCGTTAACCGATTTTGCGATTTGTGCGATTTTCAAGCACAATTTCCTTTACTTTTCTGATGTTGCTGGACGACGTTCATGAGGCAAGTTTTCAACCGATGTACGGCCCTCTTTGAACGATTTGTTACTGGAAAATACGTGCACGCGATAGAGCAGAGTCCCCATAGGTTGGCTGCAACATTTTTAAGGCGTCTGAAGCCGAAATTTTGTTGGAATAACAAAATTTCAAACAAATTCTTTGTTCAACTTGAATTTCCATCGTTAAATTCGAAGAACACACTCGAGCTTGACTTGTTTACAGTAGCACAGAAAACAAACTATGTGACATATCACGCTGAAATTTGCCATGTAAGCTTATAACAGTCCTACCAAAAAACAAAAAATTTATTTTTGCCATATGTCATCCGCGGACCGTTTTATTGATAACGTCTCGTTCATATTTGAGCAGAAGGTATGTATTTAATTAAAACGCTTTATATTTATGTTGCTATATTTATAAATAACTTATTAGCCTACATAACCTTGAAGTGATACAAGTTATCTTCCACATTGACTTACTGGAAGCCCTATAAAAATTTTAAACCCATTTGGCCTCTTTCAAATTCAAAAAAAATTTCTTGCGTTTTAAGAGTAATCCCACTTTTCTTTAGGCATCGGTATAAAAAAAGCGATATGTTTGAAAAATAGCGAATAGAACGTTCACAAAAAGAAAAATTTGATGCCGTTTTTAATCATGTTCTTAGAAAAATTAACGACATTAATATTTCTGATGAAATGAAGAAGGATTTAATGTAAAAAATACATTTTTTACTGGAAAATTAACGCAAAAGTAGAAAAAATATCAAGGAAAGATAAACGTCTTTAAGGATCAAAATCATGTGTGGCTAAATTCGGAGTTAAAAGCATTCCCAAAAAAGCAACTAATACCATTGTTGGCCGTACGCGTGTGCTATTCAGCAAAAAATCAAAACTTGGCAAAAGAAAAGAAGACGCAGACCTTTCAACTGAGAAACCTGATACTAATCTTCTTGTTCGTGCGCAGCAACATTGGCAGCAAGGGGATACCAATTTGGCTGCAATCCTGAAAGAAAGTATGGAAAGCCCAACAAGGCCATTAAAAATGCGGCAGATGTATATTCAAGCTACCAAATCGCCAATTCAACTTTCTGCAGATGAGGTTTTAGCTTTTCTTCTTGAAAATAATTTCTCAAAACAGCAGTACAACGCAATACGCTACGAAAATAAGCTAAGAAACTGAGACATTTATCCACACTATTCTAAAATTACAGCGGCTAAATTCAAATGCCAACCTCAGGGTATAGAAGCAAATGAGACCCTTGCAAAAGTTTCGTTGCGCTCTATTTTAGAGCATACGGCTGAAGGAATTGTTGATATGCAAAAGTGCAAACGTTCCACACTTCGTGCAGAAGTAATTGAACTATTATGTTGCGAAGAATTTAATCTTAACAACCAAGACGATGAAATTATTGTAAGTGAAGATGTCATATTTAATTTAAATTTACAAAATGAATTAGATTTAAGTAATTAATAATGTTTTGCATAATTTACAAAAAAAAATGAATTGTCACGTTTACATTAATTTTTGCAAATTGGTTAACTTTAATTTATGGTCGTTAATGGGTTAAATTCCATTTTTTTTTTTAGATTTATTCTTACTACTGAATTGCTGACTAGTTTTGGTTTGAATATCATGATTTTCTAGCTGTAATTAATTTTACACAGAAAAAGTAGTTATTTCACTTATAAAGCGTTGTAGACAATTTATTTTATATGAATATTATACATCTTTTTTGGCAAACAACTTAAATGACAGCACTTTCAAATTAAAAATTATTTTTTTTGCTTTAAAAATTCATGTACAATCTAAGGAATATCTTTTCAATGTTTTAAGCTTCATAGAAAGTCTAAAAAGCGCTTATAAAGTTAATGAAGTGATGAGCTTCGCACGAAAGATGAATAAGAACGAAAACTTTAATCACGTTTTTCTCGAAATACGTTTTCTTCGCGCTGTTGAATAATACCTGAAAAAGTGATCAAGATATCAACATCAAATTTTACAAGAATATTCTTTGACATATTGGCCTTTGCATGTATCTCAAATTTTCTATTAATTATCACTTAAAATATTGTTTCGATCAATTTGTTTATAAAAAAGTGTAATTTTTACATTCCACTGCGCAAATTAAAGGAGCCACGTTTGAGCAGCTGTAGCGCCGCCATTTGTTTTTTTTTTTTTGTTTCGAAAAACTTTTTGTGTATTCACTTAAGTGTGAGTATTAATAGGTAATTTATCTTAAGATTATAAGTGCTCTCAATTTTTCGCAAAAAATGAATGAAAAATTCGTTGTCTGGAGGAGCTGCCCCCCTTAATATTATATGTCAATGCTGTATGACCATTTTAAATGCTTTTGTTTCTAATTTATTGTTATAAATCAGGCTTGAGGTCTTTGGCACTGATGTGTTAAGAAGCGACAACCTTGGCTCCTTCGAACCACAAGAGCTCCTCAGATTTCTTCGGATGTCGGGTAGATTTAAAGAAAATGAAAAAGGGATTCCGAGTGCAGTACAATGGACTTAATTGTGTCTGAGTGCTGTACTTGCTAGTTGTCCCGACTAAAAAAGAAAATTAGAAACCAAATTAAAAAAATTACTACACTTTTTAATCTTAAATATTTTAAAACACTTAGCTTAGTTTTGAATTAATCTCAGAATTTCGTTAGATACTAGTGAATAAATAAATAAATAAATAATTAAATAAACGCAGATAAAATCCACTTGCCATTGAAATTTGCAAAGTCGCTAACTTCGGTTGTTTTTTTGTTTTTTTTTTGTTTTGCTTTGGTCTATTTGCATTTTCACTTTGTTTTTATTGCTGCTATTTAGATAAGTACTTTGCCTTTTCTTAAATAGTTGTTTTTGCTTTGCTACTCTTCTTATTTGTGCTTTTTCACTACACTTTCGCGTGAGTCTTTGTTCTCACTCGTCATCGTTTTGCCTATTTCGTCCATACTTCAATTCCAAGCATTTCGTTCAATTTCCAGTTGGTTGCTGCCTTATTGCATTTTTAATAATATTTTCCTTTTGTTATAATAGTTGTTGTAAGTAGTTGACTTTTTTTGTGTTCATCGCTTATAGTTGACGGTGTGCTTTTGACTTCTCATTCGGATATAATTGGCAAGTTTAAGTGATAGCAGCGAATGTTTCTGGAAATGAGTTGCCGGAAATGGCGGAATACGGCGCTTGTGGGTGGCAGAGTATGTATGTATGCATGTATTTATATATATATGTCTGTGTGTGTGCATATACATATCTGATATACTGCTATTTATACATATGTCCATATAAAAATATTCGTATGCTTGACGAGCTGCCTCGTCTCGTACCTCCTGTGCACTTCCGCCTGTTGTGTCGTCTTATTTCGCCAGTCCTCGTTCTTATTCATATTGGCATCTTATATTATTCGCCTTTTTTTCTTATTCATCAGCCAAGATGGGTGTGTGTGTATCTACTAGGGAGACTAATCCCGAAATACCGCAAAAATGCGGTTATAGTGAAATTACGTGATTTCGTTTTTTCTGTATTATAGAAAATCTTGAGAATAATTGAAATGAATCTAATTTTTTTTTTTTTATTTAAGGTGATGAAAAATCTTATTGAAAGAAAGTTGATATTAATATAAAAGTAAAAACTGAAATAAAAATATATTTGTACAAGATTGGCAATTCGAGAGTAATGGGAATTTATATAAGTTGATAGAAAATCGGTCAACATTGCTTAAGCGGTTATTCGCAAAATCTTACAAAACATTAATTTTGAAATTTTTATTATTTTCTTAATTTGGTTAATTTTCACTTTATCAATAAATATGAAGAATTTTCCAATGAAAATGAGGCCAAATTTTTTGGATTCGGTTTGTCGTTTTATTGTACATACGAAATCGCTTCAGATCACCAATTGTATAAGTTCGTACGAGGGGGGTTCAATAAGTACCCGAGTTAGAAATGAAGACACCATTTTTTCAAAATTTTTAAGTTTTTTTTATTTTTCAACATAGTCCCCTTTTAGAGAGGTAGACTTCTCCCAACGCTCCAAACATTTTTTTTACTCCTCCAAAAAATAAGATTTTGCGAACATTCCAGAGGCGTATTTCTCTGTCTCGGCGATAACTTCCTCGTTAGAACTAATTTTTTCCCCCGCGAACCATTTCTTCATGTTAGTGAACAAGAAAAAGTTGCAGGGAGCCAAATCAGGTGAATAAGGAGGAAGCGGCAGCAAATTATAACACAATTCATGCAGTTTGGCGGTGTCAAGTCCGGATGAATGTGCCGGTGCGTTATCGTGGTGAAAGAGCACCTTCTTTTTCGCCAAATGTGGCCGTGCACCTTTCAATTTTTGGTGAAAGCGGTCCACTAACTCACTGAAGTATTGTCCAGTGATCGTTCTTCTTTTTTCTAAAAAATCCGTGAGTGGGCCCATTCGCATACCAAAAAATCGCCGCCATGACCTTTCCGGCCGGTGGAACTGTCTTCGCGTTCTTTGGAGAAATCCATTTCTCCTTCACAGGGATAAATCCATTATTTTGATTGTTGCTTAGTTTCTAAATCCAGGTTTCATCAACGGTGACAACTTGGCGTAAAAATTACTTCGAATCTCGACTAAATTGCTGTAGACACTGCTGTGAAGTTAACAGCCGCATCCGCTTGTAGTCCACCGTGAGCAATCGCGGCACCCATCGGGCCGACAATTTTTTCATTGCCTACTTATCATCTAAAATATTAGTTGCCGTTCCGGTCGACACACCTATGACCTCTCTTACATCGCGCGCTTTCGTTCGTCGATCAGCGAGAATCATGTCGTGGACTTTTTGAATGATTTCCTCAGTAACCACGTCTGTCATGCGTCCTGGTCGCTTGTCATCAGAAACGGATGTTTGCCTACGTTTAAATTCTTTGAATCAATATCTCTGGTCATAGATAGCGAAGCGTCCCCATAGAAAGCATCCATCTTTGCTTTTATCTCTTCGCATTTTTCACCACCCAAAAACAAAAAGGAAATTACCTAACGATACGGCTCTTTACCCATCTTAGCGATAATTACGAAACACGTCTTACTCGAATAGCTGCCAAATCCAAACTAGCCTATCAATAGTCTGAAATTTGTTTCGCTGTCGTTTGATAGATGGCGGCACACGATGCTAATACCAACTTTCCTCAGGGACGCCTGCTGTCATCAAACTTATGAACTTATTTGACCGCCCTCGTATGTATAGGGAACTAACAGAACAATACGCTTTTTGACGGTTTTCCTTTAAAGAATTGGATTTAGCAAACCGTCAAATTACGCGGATTATTTTCTAGTATTTTTTTCAGTAATGTCTAAAAAATTCAGAACAGGCATTTAAGAGATTATTTCAATCCAAGCAAGGCGCAATCATTAAAGGTGATAGCAATAGACCAACAGCAATGTTCTGTGCGTTTGATTGTCAAAACAAAGTTTTGGAAAACTAGAAAACATATAATGAATTCGCTTTGTTTCACTCTGAGCTGACAGCCACATGGATACGGCGAAAGAAACAAAACAAATCAGCTGACTTACCAACACCACCTTTAATAGATTCGCCTTGAATACAAGTATTTTAAAATATTTAAGTTAGAAAGGATGTAGTAAAATTAAATTAAAAATTTCAAACTCAAACCCGTCAAACCGGTAACGCAAAACCCCGAAATCACGGGATAAATAATCGCCGCTAATATTGGCATCCCTAGCACCTGCGTTGTGTGTGTGTGCTTTTATGCTGATTTATTTACTTATTATTTACTAAAAAAATACATATCACCAATTCACCTTGTATGTTTTCGCATTTACTTTTTTATGAGAGGGCGAAGGTGTAACCCTCTCTGCCCCACCTACTTTTTCCATTCATATGCACGTATTTACGCTTTGCTTTCGCCTTATCTCTCCCTTTCACTTGATATCAAATTTGTATGTCTTTTTGCCTGCCTGCATGCCTTTGCAACTGACAATCTGTCTATCTGCTCTTTAGCCATTATCTTGCCATTGTTGATGCCTGCCTTTGCATTGTTCAATAATTTATTTTGCATCGTTGCATCGTTTGGCATCTTAATTATACAAATTAAATATGCAGAAGTTTGCCACTCAGTGGTATTGCTTATTTCTGTGCACATGTGACGTGAAGGCAGACTACATTGGCCATTAGGACGCCTCTGTTAGGAATAAGAAAAGGGGCGCTGCGCAATGCAAATTAACTGCAATTTTAATTTGTATAAGGGAACAGTAAGGAGAAAAATATTTTTTTACTATAAATTATGTAGCTACTTACAAGCCTTTTCTGTGATAATAACCTAACGAAAATAGAGTCTAAAATAATCAAAATTCATCAATGCCGTTAAGTTTTCCCTTATTACTTGGTTTTAAAACTCTGCTTACACCGCCTTTTCTCACAAAATTAGCTTATGGAATTTATTACATACATATTATATTATATTTATATTTCGCAGCATTCATCCGTCATTTACCACTACTTTTCCCCATCTAACGGTCAAAAGCACGAATTGCGCACCCGATGAACTCTTTGTCGGTTGAGACAATTCATAAATCAATACATTTTTCTGCTTCTTGATAAGAGTTAAGATGCTTATCTGCTAGAGCTGATCGAAACAAACGATAGTCGGAAGTATGAAATATCTAGAAAGTACAGCGGCTGAGACATGAACGACTTCCAGTGTTACTAAGATTATATTCACCCTTTTTGAAACACTTTGTCGGGTCTCTCTTGCTACCGTGACCATTCTGCTCTCAGTACTCGAGTCAGATACACCAATTGCATTCGATAGCTTTCCCCTGTGGTGCTTTCACTCCATATTGATAGTGTATTATATCACACCAAGTTGGTTCCACACAAGGTGAAAAGATTTTTAGTGCTTTTGAGCAGTCCGTTATTCGGCTCTCAGAGTTTACAAAACCACCTAGATTGTATTGCTAATATACGAAAAAAGTGAACCAATGACTCTCCCTTATGGTATGAACAACGATTGATTGGACGAGTAAGTGAATACGAGTACATGTGAAATTATCGTGTAGATTTCGGCTGGTAATATGTTTGTGTTAGTGATATACGAAAACACATCAAAACATGTTGCTTCGTTGCTATCGTGGATGAGTGTGTGAATGCATGTGAAATGATCGTACAGAATTCGACTGCCGCATCCCCAAGTTACGTTACGTGGCAGCTGAAGTTCCCCTCACAATTTTCTTTTTCGCCACAGTTAAAGAGCAAACCTGGTAAGTCTTATAATATCATCCTTGACAGAACTTAACATCCGTTACATAACATAACCTTAGTGCCATTCATTTCCAATTTTAGCGCCCTCGAAGCATTCATACCCACTCAGCTTATGATCTTTCATTATTTCAAATCTCACCGTAGGTATAGCCCGCGAAAGACTGTAGCACTTCAAGGTTTTGACCAGTTCTGACTATTTTCCTTGTACGAGTACTTGTTTTTTTGTTCCTATTTGTAAATTTTTTAATAAAGTAGAGCTCATTAAATAACAGACACCATATAAATATAAATTTCAAACTTCGTACAAAAATTAAAAAAATAAATCAACAAAAATTAAATATAGTTTTTAGCATTTTAACTAGAATTTCTAGAAGAAATTTGAAGAAGCAATTATATAGCTAATTAATTTCTTGTAATACCTATAAAATGCTATTTCGAAGTTGCTAAAAAATTCGTTGGATTTTTTATACTTTTTTTTCTTGATGGTGTACCGTATTTTTTTCCATATACAATAATAAAAAAAGTCGTGCATTTGTAATTTTTTAACTAAGGAAATCATACCATGTGATAGCATTAAAAAACGCGATGAAGTTGGCGATATCAGTATAAGGACTAGATGCTGGGGATACAAGATTTGTTCGGAAGGTGCCCAATAAAAATTAGGTATGGCAACCAGTAGCGTGTTAATAATAAATTACCGCAGATGGCATATATCCAAACCTAAATTATTATATTTATTTGTTCTCATCTCTTATTAAGCCTAATGAGGACATCGATGTCTAACTCTTAATGTAATATATAAAATTTGAGTTCGATCCCGACACTACATATTTTTTAAACTTTTCAAAATTCAATAAAAAAAGAAAACCAAATAAATTACTAATAATCAAGAGATTTCGACACTTTTCGGAGCAATCCCGCAATTTCCGTATCGGCTCAGGTATTAAATTTGTCAAAGGTTCCTTTATCTCCTATCAAGCTGCTCACAAAGTAAGAACAAAGATGGCTAAATCTTAATGTGATTCCGAAAATTCGAGTTTGAACCCGGCATTAAATTTTTTTTAACTTCTCAAAATTTAATTAAAAAAAAAACAGGAAAGGGTTTAAATTACTAATAATCATGTGATTTCGATTCTTTTTCCGATTTTTCGGGATAGGCCCAAGAATTCAATTAAGTCAGACTCTTCAAATTTGAATAGAAAAGCAGAAATTTTATTTTACAAGTATATAATTTTGTGTTTATATTTTTTTCATGTAATCGCGAGTTTTCGGGATAGGCACAAATATTAGATTTTTCTTTACTTCTTAAAATTAAATAAAAATAGGAAATATTTTATATTAAAAATATTTATGTGGTTCTAATTTTTTAATGTAACCCCGCCTTTTCGGGATCGGTCCAAATATTGAACTTTTTCAAAGTTCTCAAAATTAAATCAAAAAAGAAAATTTTTTAATTAAACTTTAGCTTAAATAAAAAAAGTAAAAATTTTATATTAAAAATAATTTTGTCATTCTCCTTTTTTCATATAATTCCGAGTTTTCGGGATCGGCCAAATATTAAATTTTTCGAACTTCTTTAACATAAATAAAGAAAAGGAAAAATTTTATATGAAAAATAATTTTGTGAATATATTTTTTTCATGTAATCCCGAGTCTTCGGGATCGGCCAAATATTAAATTTTCCAAACTTCTTAAGCTTAAATAAAGAAGAGGAAAAATTTTGTATGAAAAATATTTATGTGGTTGTATTTTTTTAATGTAATCCCGCCTTTTCGGGATCGGTCCAAACATTAAATTTTCCAAACTTCTTAAAAATAAATAATGAAAAGGAAAAAATTTGGATAAAAAATTATTTTGTGTTTCTAATATTTTTCATATATAATATATAAGCCCGCGTTTTCGAGGTCGGCCCATATACAAAAAGTTGTTAAGCTTCTCAATAAAAATATAGAATATAAAAAAATATTAAAATCTTAAATTGCTAAAAATCAATGTTATCCCTCATTTTCACGGGTATCTGTCCAGATACTAAATTTTGTCAAAATTTTCAAAATTCTCTAAGCAAAGTTCTATTTATAAGAAAACCTATTATTTTAATATATATAATCATTACATTCAGATTTTTAAACTACAATTCACTTTTAAAATAAAAATGTACTACACGGGATGTATAATAATTTAGTACTTAGAAAACCCAACGTCTCGGGAATGATCTCCTTGTTTTGACCAAAATTTTAAAACCAAATTAAAACTCATAAAAGAAATAGTAGAAATTGAGAGGACGGTGTTATCATTTGGAGACCTTATGACCAACTTCCAATTAATAGAATAGAGTGCGTTCAAAAACTTTTTCTTAACGAGACATTAAGTTCGTTACGATTTGAGTCCCCTGTTCCATCCTATAATTATCGGCTAAAGTTAATTAATTTAGAGTCTCTAGAAAAGAGAAAGCATCGTCGACTGTCCAGATCTATGATATTTGAGCGGATAAGCTTTAATGTTCCCCAACGAAGTCTTCGCAGTTTTTTTTACGTGAAGAACTTTAAGACTAAATTTGCGAGTAATACACCTGCATCGGGACTATAGTTCATTATCTAATACCAGTCTGCTTGATTTTTTGTAGAAATATAAACTTAGTTAATTAATATTTTATTTATATTTATTAATATTATAGTTGCCAAATTTGGCGTGCTTTTCTTTACATTTGTGTCTAATCTATAAGGTCATTTGTACTGTAGATTATAAGAATAAATAAATAAACAAAATAAATTAAACTTGCATCAAAACGGCGCTTTAGTGCTACTTACGGAGTGCGAGCCTGGTACTTTAACCATTTCACCAAATTAAATATAAATTATTCATTACGTCATGTCATAGACAGGAGTTAGTTTATGAATTTCTTTCTTTCTTAATATACAAATTTGTATGAAAATATATTTATTTGCTTTGTTTATGTACGTACCATTCTAGGCTGCTTTGGGTTTTATGCTGTAAGGGAAAATAAAATCTGTCATTATTAAGTAAAACAAGAAAAAAAAAATAAATAAATAAAGGCAAATACAATTTGAACATTTGCACATTTTATAAAATATAACATTTACATATAAGTATACATACATTAGGCCGGGTCGATTTGTGGGGAGAATAGAATAGAAACAGAGGCAGAGATAGCTAGCCCTATGAGAGTTTTCCAGATTCTTTGGCAAATCTGAATCCCTGAACAATATGACGTTTCGGAAAATAAAGAAGTTGACGTTTGCGCGAGGAAAGAATCTGAGAGCGACTTAGGGAAACACGTTCAAACATACAAACCACACTGGGGTTCCACTTTTTACCAATTGTGTAGGGGGCTAGAAGAGCTTCTAGCAGTAATTGGACTAATCTGCCAATCACGATAGCTTTGGCCAACATTTGACGAAGAAAAAACAGGAAGTTACGGAGGCACAAAATGATTAATGTTAAGAATTTTTATACTAGCATTAGCAGATCACTAAATCACTAGACTATTGGCCATATGGTCATAAGATTCGCAACCGCCAGATTCTATAAAAGCTGTAGAGATTAAGCAAAAGTAGATCCAATCCAGCATTTCGGTTGGAAATCCCACCCCCTTCAAGAATTGCTCTTAAAATTGCAGCGGAACTATTTTTTCCATCTAGACAATTAGGCACAATCTCCAGTTTGAGAGAACGAATTTTACTCGTTCTCATCACATCGGAACCCAAAATTCGTAGCCTTGCTCTAGCAAATGCAGATGAAATTATCAGTGCTATCCGCCTCTCCTAAGCAAGACAGGCAAGTTTTCTGTTCGGGCTTTTCACAAAACACTTTGCATTTCTGCAGCGTTTTAGCCTGCTGATCCAATTCATGATTCCTGTAGAACTGCTTCCGATTAATTGCACTGGTCTCTGTGAGGTAACCACTGATCCGCAGTTGGCGAATTCATCAGGAATTCCATTTCCTTGAACATCCCGGTCTCCTGAAACCCTTCACTAGGAGAAGCTCATTCCGTATTGTAACATAATTAAGCTTCTTCTTAACAATCTTTTGAGTTTCGCTTTGGTTTCGTTTTGCCACTGGTTGACTGGGTTAGAAGTCCACCAATGGTGCGCAACATTTGTGATAACTCATTGTGCACCCTTGAGGTGCTTTGAAATACATATTTTGCTTACGGACCGAAGTTATATATATGCTCTACTATGCAATAACATCTTCTGAGCATAGTCCCGCAATAAAAAAGGATGCACCTTCCGAAATTGTGCGAAATCCGCTCAACACTCATTAGCCAATAGGAGATCAATAGATAAAATAGGATAAATGGTTGCCCACGCGAGCGCCCCATTTGGACAAAGAATCAAAATTCATTCATTTTGATGCCATACAGAGGAAAAAATAGAGGGAAAAGAACCAGACCGGGAGAAAAGGGAAGAAGCGGCTTTGAATTGGAGGATGACTACCAACGGCGGCTTAACCTCTTCAAGCTACTGATTAAATTCACCAGGTGTAGGGTCCTTAAACCTGCTATATCCGCGGGTGTAGCAAAAAAAATGAGAGCCCATGTACCTAAATCTTAACTTGACGCGAGCAGGCCAGCTGAGATGCTGATAAGTTTCCACCTCATCCTCCAGACAACCGATGAACCGTTGCCAATTTTCAGTCCAAGCGGTAGCTGCTGCGCATCACTCACTCACTCATTACACGAATGAATTTTATTCTGTTCTAAAATAATGACTCCATTTACCCTCATTTCGATAGCAGTCCACCTCATGAACTACCGAGTAGCTTCACACAGGGGTTTAGATTTAATGAACTTATCGCAATTATGACGCCCTGGCAACAGCCTTTTTACGTTGGACACCTGCCACTTTTTAATGTGTGTCACGCACGTACCTGTATGTGTGTATGTATGCAGTTTTGCAGAAATATTTAATGAGATATTATTTATAATTTAGTAAGGACGAAATGCTCAAAAGAAGCACCTGTTTAATCGCCTTAAAGTATGCTAAGTGTTTATGTATAAGTTGCATTCCGACTTTTGGATTTTTTTAATGTACTTTTATGTCTACATGCAGACACATCACGTAAATGCTGACGGCTCACATCAATTAAGAAAAAGAAACCGCATAAAAATAACGAACAGCAAAATTATGGCAAAAGTAATACAAAAATAAAAAATGAGAAAAACAAACACTAACCGGCAGTTAAAAACAAAGCAAAAAATATCACAAAACAATAAAACTCATTTTTTATCGTTGGCATTATTTTTTTTATTTTTTTTCGCTTGGCACAAATGCAGCACAAAGCTAAAATCGCAAAGGCTAAAGTGTTGAAGTTGTGAAGTTGTGTTAGGTTATGGTCGGTTGCGCCGGCACCCAAACACACGGCGGCAGACGGATAGACACTGAGGCACAAATGATTGTGCGCCATACGTACGCACGTATGAAGTTGTGTGTGTATGCATGCAAGTATGTAGAAATATGCGCATATTCAATAGTAGTATGCACACACATACATACGTACGTACGTGCATGCAAAAATATGTGTATTCGCGAGTAGGCAAGTGAAACAGACCACAACAACGACGAAAAGTTCAAAAGCCTATGCGCAGGCTGGCGGCGAATGAGTCTGTTGAGCTATAAAATCGCAACATAAAAGCGGGGTGGACGAACCCAAGCACAACAGGCAGACATACACACATACATATGTGCACTAAAAACATGCACGTTCGCAGCCATGTGTGCCGGTTTGTTTGTGTATTTTGTGCATGCTTACAGCGCATACTTACTATGAATCATACATATGTATGTATGTATGTACGTATGTATGTATGCATATATGCACGTATTCGCCTTTCTTTTGCATGTCGCATTTGGATATGTGACGCAAAAGCCGACATACCAGACAAGGCAACACAACAGCGAGTAGCTGACTCAAGGCGATCACCGACTGGCCGACCTACCAGCAAGCCAGACTTTCGAGGGCAAACACACCAAATGATAAAGCCGACTAGAGTGATGACGACGCCAAAACTGACGTCGACGCAAACCCGAACGTTGACGTCAACGTCACAAACGTCATGCAACAAAGCGGCTGAGTGTGTGCTTTTTGGTTAGGCCTTTTGGCTCAAGTTCTCACTTTGGAACGAGCTGAGCTGGCATTGTAAAGAAGCAAAATAGGTGCGACTTCTTGCCGCGTTATCTAATAGAGCGCAACGGGGGCAAATTGTACGGGAGGTGTGGCTGTAGTATAGCATATTTGCGTTCATCTCTGCAGTCGCTCAGTAAAATAGCAAAGTAATGACAGTGCAACAAATAATGCAGTGTAGTCTTATTGCAGAAGGGCAACAATTATAGACTACACCAGTTTGGTTGCCACCGAATCTGGCCAGACCAGTCCCAGCCAGTTCATGCAGACAGTACTAATAGAGTACATACACACACACATACATATGCATGAGACAAAGAGTTGTAGGTAAGGAATGAGAAGAACAATCAACAATAAGAAAGGAATGTTCCAAATACAAAAGTATTGAATAAATCTAGCAACGAGTATTTAAAGAATATGAGCGGGATATAAAGGGGATGCGTGTATGATAGGTCATGTAAGAAATTTATTTATTTTTTTTTTTGCAGACGAGATCTTGGTCAATTGTCTGACATCATCTGGAGAAAAAATTTAGCTAGCAAACTTGAAATACACCCAACATAAAATATAACAAATAGAATAGTTCCCAAGGCATATTGTGCAAGGTATGAGTATTTCAAGAAAGCGAATAGGTTGATTGACCATATTAGGGTGGTCCAAAAAAAATGTTTTTAATGATTTTTTTTTTATTTTTGTTCTATGGCCCAAAAAATTGGGACTTGAAACCAAAAGTTGATTGGCCATATTAAGGTGGTCCAAAAAATTTTATTTCACACAAATTTTTTTAATTTCTGTTCTATGGCTTAAAAAATTGGACTCCTGGACCTAAAAGGTAAATTGGCCATATTAGGGCGGTTCAAACCAAATGTTTTGATTTATAATGCGACCCTCCTACGATTGTTCTCAGACAATTTGGAGTAAAATGGTTACAGATCGATATTATTTAGTTCACCTCTAATTTTCGTTTTAGAAATATCAAAATATGTATATATACATATATAAAAGGTGCTTACACTCTTTTTGGATGTTTGGTCGAGCTCCTCCTCCTATTTGCGATGTGCGTCTTGATGTTGTTCCACAAATGGAGGGACCAACAGTTTCAAGCCGACTCCGAACGGCAGATATTTTTATGAGGAGCTTTTTCATGGCAGAAGTACACTCGGAAGTACACTCCAACGGCAGATATTTTTATGAGGAGCTTTTTCATGGCAGAAGTACACTCGGAAGTACACTCCATTGCCTGCCGAGGAGCGACCGCTATTAGAAAAAGGATTTTCGCGGCCGCTAATGATGAAACTTTGGCAAAGCTTGCTTCGATTTACCATGAAGATAACTGTCCTATTATCCAGACATATGATATTATGTGTTTTATTAGAAAAAAAGTGTTAACTAGTTTTTCAAGTCTTACAAAATTAAGAAAAAATATTTATTAATGAAACATTTCATTTTTGTATTATTTATCCAGGAATTTTATTTCATTATTATTTATTTATTTGACTTACCCTAGACTATATAATCTGTTACGTATTTTCCTTATTTTATTACGAGGAATCACACCTCTTTTTCTTCATTCAGGTATTTTTTTTACCTACCTCGTTGCTGCAGAAAGCATTTTTTAAACAGATCAAAAAAACTAAATATTCGTTTGCTAGATTAATTTCGTTTAATTATGAGTAATCGCACAAAAAAAGGCGGCAATTAATAAATTTATTTAACCCTAATTGGGTGAGAAAACGATTTTCTATTTAATTTTTTACAATTAGCCACAATCAATTAAGTTTAATTTGACGCCGTGTAGTGCTTGATTATTTTTAATATAATTATAAAAAAATTCTATACTACTCGTAACATTGCAACTTTGCAAAAAAGTCACTTAATCGCTCTTAAAGCAAAATGCAATTACAAGCCACTGGCAAATCTAGAAATGTTTTTTCTCTACAGTAGCCGGTTCAGATCTACGCCACAATACAAAGGTAAATGTGATAGAAATGATTAAAGAAACGGCGATAAGTTGAAATTATACCACTACTTGTTGTTGTGAATATGCTTTACTCTGTATGGGCAGTCCATGCAATTGACACATTAAGAGCGAACAAAAGCAGGGAATTGAAAATATTGACTTAGTTGAGAAAAAATGAGTACAAAATCCAGTGAGTGCCAACAAAAGGCTACAATGAAGTACTGAATAATTGCGCAATCATTAAGCAAATAAACAAATGTGAAAAATTGAATGACTTCTTAGTGAAGGGTGAACCGACGCTGACTGGAAGGCAGCGGCATTTTTAATGTAAAGGTAGAGCAGAAAATGCAAGACACGTAAATAAAAAATGCAACACAACACAAAATGCCCTATGCAGACAGGCAAAAGCAAGAAGGACTTCAACTGTGAGAACGTAAAATAGCAGCAGAAATTAAATAAATAAATAAGTGCCTCATATGATTCGAATGAGCAAATAAATGAAACATATGGCATGTATTACAATGCAGCAAATATCAGGTTATGAAGCGAAGCGAATGGGTGCTGCTCAGGTACTATTCTATTAGATACTATTCTCCATTCATATTACATCTACTATAAAAGGGACTAGAGAAAAGAAATATCTGAATCCGTACTACATTTTTTTTATTCCGTGAAAATATGTATGTACTTTTAGACGAACTTTTTTAAAATGATCTACAAAAAAACATCTCTCTGCACATATTATCGCTCCTAGTCGAAGCTTAGGGCGGAGTACATAAATACCCTGTTGCAAAATTAAAAATAAAAACCCGACATATTGACAAGTTTTGAATAAAAATTTCGAGTATGCAGTTTATGGTCCATTAAATTTTGATATAAAATATTTGGATTGAAGTGGCTCAAAATGTTCGCTGATCTGGGGCAATCTTTTTTACTAACCAAAAATTTTTGATAAAAAAAATTTTATTTTTTAGATAAATATTTTTCTTAAAAAAATAAAAGCAAAGAATAGATAAAATTAGGGAATTTAAGTAAAGATTTGTAATAAAATTTGTAATAATAATTTGAATTTTTTCCCCAATTTTTTTTAACTGTATTTTATCCAAAAAACTAAAATCAATGTATTTATAAAATTAAAGAAATTATATTAAATAAAAAATTTATTACTGACCAAAAATTTATAATAAAAATTTGAATATTTTCACCAAAAAAAAGATTTTTTTAAGTATATTTTATCCAAAAAATTAAAATCAATGTATTTATAAAATTAAAGAAATTAAATAAAAAATTTATTACTGACCAAACATGTTAACTAAAAAAATTGAATTTTTTCCTCACAAATTTTTGAATAGAATTTTTCTCCCAAAAATATTTTTTTAAGTAAATATTATTCCAAAAAATTAAATAGACTAGATAAAATACTAAAAAATAGATTTTTTCCAAACAAAATTCTTTCTTTATTTATAAATTAAAGAATTTAAATAAAAAATTTATGACTGACTAAAAATTTTTAATTACAAAATTTAATTTTTTCGCCAAAAGGTTTTGTTTAGTATATTTTATCCTAAGATTTAAAAAAAAAAATTACGAAACTAAAGAGTTGAAATAAAAAAATTATTAATTAATATTATTTATTTTTTTCCGAAACAAATTGTTTAAAAAGTACATTTTGTCCTAAAAAATTAAAAAAATTATTTTAAAGAGTTTTTACCAAAAATTTGTTACTGACCAACAATTTTTAATAAAAACATTGAATTTTTTCTCCAAAAAAATTTTTGTTTTTAAGTTTGTTCTTTACTAAAATAAAACTAAAGAAAAAAATTTTAATAATATAAAAAATTTATTACTGGAGAAAAATTTTTACTACAAAAATTGAATTTTTCCATACAAATTTTTTAATTGAACTTTTTCTCCAAACATTTTTTTTTAAAAGTATATGTATCCCAAAAATTTTAAAAGGAAGTATTTAAAAATTAAAAAAAAATTGAATTTTTTCTTAAAATTTTTATTCAAAAATTTTATTGTTTATAAAAAAAATTTATAAAATTAAAGAATTTATTACTGAACAAAATTTTTAGTAAAAAAATTTAATGCCTTCCCCAAAAAAAGTATTCATAAAACTTAATTAAAAACACAAATGAATTTAACTAAAAAATGTATTAGTTAATATTTTTATATTTTATTTTTTTTTATAATATTTTTAAAAAGTATATTTTGTCCTAAAAAATTAAAAAAAAACATATTTTTAAAATCAAAGACCACAAATTTGTTACTGACCAAAAATTTTTAATAAAAAAATTAAATTAAGAAAAAAATTTTTTTTTTTTAATTTGTTTTAAATTTCTTTTTTACTAAAATAAAACTAAAAAAAAAATTAAGTAAATAATTTATTATTTTTATACATACATACATTTTTATTTCAAAAGTATATGTATTCAAAAAAATTAAAAAGAAGTATTTAAAAATTAAAAAATTGTATTTTTTCACAAAAAGTTTATTTTCTATAAAAAGAAAATTTATGAAATTAAAGAATTTATTACAGAACAAACTTTTTAGTAAAAAAATTTAGTCCCCAAAAAAGATTTTTAAAAAATGTATTTTATCCTAAAAAAATAAAAAATAATATTTTTAAATGTATAAAATGTTGAACAGGACCGAGAATATTTCACTTTAGAAAATTTGAAACAAAATTTTCAACATTGAATAATTCACTGAATTATACCATTTTTTTAAATTCTTTCAGTTCACTTTTTATTATACTCAGATATACAAATGAACCAATTTTTAAAAAAATTTACAAAAATGTACAAACTATTTGGATTGCTTGACATGGCGTGCATGCGATTTTTTATAATATCTTTCCTTGATAATGCGGCTCATTTTCTCCATATAACAAATCCACGAATTTTTTCTTTCATATGGAGAAAATGTGCAACACCGTCAGGTTGTTGCATGTCAATGTGATTGAACTGCAATCGACCGATATTCTTAGAGTCTTTAAAACCCCGCATATTTCTCAAATTAAGCCAGAGTTGTTTAAAATTCAATTTCAGCCGGTTCTATGCAGCAGAGTTTTCGAAAATTTGGCATCTCGAATTCGCGGCGCCAAGCGGCGAGCAATTCAACGCTATCAAGTAAGTTGCAGAATCATTGTTGTTGTTGTTGTTGTTATTGCAGCAGCATAAACATTCTCCATGCATGTACGGGGAATGCGGCTGGAGTGACAGTCCTTGGCCGAATATAAATCCGGGTCCTCCCTAAGATCACCTTCGCCAGTGGAGCTTCACATGAGCTTTCAAGATCATATGATCAACCATCTCTGAGAACATATTTAAAGATACCGGTATTCTCTGTAAGTTCTTCCTTAACAGGTGTCCAAATAAATAATCCTAAAGCTCCTAAAAACACCCTTTATACTTCAGCTCTATATGCAGACTCTTCACCACGAAAGGCAATAGCAAATAGTAATAATAATAACAAGAAGAAGTTCCGTAGTCCGTGAAACCCACAGGTACGACGCAAATCACACTCATTGTGGCAGGGTATGAACTGGGAGTTTGAAATGGAATGCAACACATTAACAGTAAATGCATGTATGTGTATGTGTTAGTAAATACAAGCCCATGCAAACACTTCTAGCAAATACTTTTGAGAGAGGAAAAAAGAGTGCGAGCTTCCAAAGGTACAGCTTGATTTTTCAATATGTGGCATGTTGCAAGCACTTACAGAGATGGATACCTAGCGAGCAAATGAAATTTTCGCCTATGACAGGCACTTTTCGATTGAATTCTGGTTGTGCCGCGAGGTATGTCTGCAGTTATGTATCTCTGTGTTTATGTGTGTTTGTGTGAGGAATGAACGAACTACAACGGCTTTATGAAATTTTAAATAAGTGCAATGCAGCTAATGGGGTTGTGGTTGCAACAGTCGCACATCTCACTACCTCCCTACAATATTTAACGCTCCTCTGATCAAACAAATAAAAATTTAATCCAAATGGAGTGCAGGACTGGGCTAATATTAGACTGGAATTTGTTAAGTGGAAGAGCTTGTACATTTATTTTATATTAAAAATTTTTGTTTTTTTTTGAAAACGTTACTCGGAAAAACTAATAACTATTGACGAGGTTAAGTGCACTTGTTCCTCAATTTGTTATGTAAGCGCTGATTTTTTGACTACTGAATAAAGGTTCAACAGTTATATTCTGCAAACCAGAAAGCAGAAAGGAGATAGATTTTTTCAGAAGCTTTTTAAGGCATAAATGCATTTTGAGTTTTGCGAACGTCCGGTGAGGCTTTTTATAGTCATATTATAATTTCTTCCTTTTAAAATGTACACCTAAGGAGGATTCATTAGAGATGTAAAAAGGTAAGAAGCAGAGAAAGAAGAAATTTTGTGAGTTTGCAATTAATTAGTGATGATAGCGCCAATTGGCTACGCCCCATACCCAGCCTTGTAAACACACGACATCTTCAACTCAGCACATATTTCCTTTGAATACCTAGCAGACTTACAGTTAAAAGACTTTCGGAATTTCCAACTTTTCTAAAGAAAACGCACATATGGGTATGCTACCGAACACAGGAAGACCACAGGGCGCCAGGAGAAAAATTCTTTTCACTGTGACAGACTCCATAATACTGTACGCCTCTCCAATCTGGGCTGGAGCAAAAAAGTGTCATTTTAAAGAAGTACTGCAGGTTAGTAGAATAAGTGCGTTGAGGACCACATGTGGCGATAGAAGGGTGTCGGACGATGCAATCTGCGTCATAGCTAGCAAAATGCCTATAAACAACCGGGCAAACTTACAGAAGCGGTTGTACTGCTCGCAAGGTACGAAGCCGGCAGAGCAGAACTCAAACAAGCAGAACGTTCTGCCTCGATAACTGACTGGCAATTAAAATGGGGCCAGTCATCAAAAGGCCGGTGAACGCAAAGGTTGATCCCACGGATTAACGAGTGGATCTGTCGAAAACACGGAGACATTGATTTCTTCCTAACGCAGCTATTAAGTGGATACGGATGTTTCCAAAACTATCTGCATCGCCTAGACTTGGCTGGTAGTCCTTATTGTCCAGAATGCTTGGACGAAGAGAAGACATTCGAACATGTGGCTTTTTATTGTAGCAGGTTTGTTAAGCAACGCGATGACCCAGCAAGAACAACTGGTGTGTTTCTGACACCCAGTAACCTAGTTCCACAATTGCTTGAGTCGAATGAAAATTAGAGGGCGGCACAAGCTTTTGCAACACGAATTATCGTGGAACTACGCAACATTGATTGGAGGCGTAGGAATGATGCGAGACGAACGCGTTAGCAACCACAACTGTCGCATTAATAAAATGCAGCAAGACGAACAGCAGACGAATATAACTGACGATTGAGCTTATCACTCACGACGGCCTCCAGACGTAATTACCAAAACGGGATCCCTGTAGGATGAACGGTCGAACTTGAGGTGCTTTTAGTGGCGTTCTCCAATTTTCACCACAAACTGTAGTTCAATGCATTCAAATCTGTACTTCCAGACAGCCAATCTTCTGCGGCTATGAGTCCAAGAATTTTATTTTTTAGCCACTGCTGGATGGTTTTTGCCTTATGGGCTGGAGCGAAATCTTGCTGGAAGATCCAACGCTCTCCATTGGAGAGAGTACTGCTCAACTGCTTCAATACGCCTTCTAAGACATCCTTCTGGTACACTTTTGAAGAAGAGCTGTAATGCCTTTACAAGACACTATCCACCAAACCATTACGGAGGCTGGACCCTTGGAATAACATATTTTGCGTCTTTAGAAGTTTTAGAATAGATTTTGTCGTTTTGCTTATTAAAAAGAAGAGAAGAGAAAAGAACATTTGCATGGCCGTTAACTAATTTTTTTCCAACGCGTGCTTTCTTGTGGAGATCATCTTTAATTAGTCTTGACATGGATCTGGCCGATATATTCATTTCCCTGGACATGATTTTCAGCTTTCTAAAGCGATTCTGCGAACTATTTATCAAACGGCTTTTATGGCTGCACTGATTGGAACCACGCGAGGACGACCATTGCTTTTTCTGTCTGTCACTTCAGTCGTTTGAGTAAAAAGATTGATCGCACGGTAAACAAAACATTCTTGAAATATTAGGGTTTTTTCAGCAATTCGTAAGTCCCACTTGCACTTTTACCACACTTTTGTAATGCAATCACCGCAATGCGATCTTCCTTAGCTCCCCACTTAACAAGCGAAATTTGCTACGAAACTGAGTTTAATTCTGCGACTTTGTTCTCGCCGTATGTATTGTAAAATTGGTCACAGAATTTATGGGCAGATAATATAGGGTTATTCAATAGGTGCCCCGCTCTTAGAAAACTACCCCACAGCATCACAGGAATGGCCCTAGATGGGAATCCACAGAGAAGGAGAAGCCGCGGTCGGTCAAAGAACAGCTAGAAAATATCCATCCTGCATGACTTGTCTTTCATAAACACAAACTGGGACAATGCTAAGACGTTAGCATCTTACGCGATTAGAGCTGGAGTAGCTGGAGCCTCAAAAAAAATTTCAAAAAATTGTGTATTTTGACAGTTTATATAAGATGTAAAAATTATCTCTTTCGATTTCACTGTAAAAATTTGAAAACACGCGAAGAGGTTGATTTACTCCAGGCGGCGTAACTTTTACAGATGTCAAGCAAGGGCGATAAAATTTTAGCAGGAATGATAGTTGCAGTTGTGGCAACCTAACAAAAATAACAAAAACAGAACTCAAACCGTCACCTGGCGGTTGTTCTGGGAACTTTTTGATCAAGATGCTGCATACACACATACACATACATATGCAAATATTATCCTCTTTCAAACACACACAGATACATATGCATATATTATCCTCCTTTCAAATTCACCTGAGCAACTGATTCCACAATTTAATTGAAATCTTCAGCTAAACGCTTCCCCAACTAGCGGTTCTCACACTACAGTAAAGAAATAAAACCAAAAAATAGTCGTAAAACTCGTCACTTGTCGACACGAATCCATCGGAAAACCGCATTTATGAGAACAATAAAATCCATTACAAAAACAACAATCACATCATTATTGCACACAGTTGCATGTTGAAAATTGAGCAACCGAACAAGAACTGGTTGAAAGCAATTCGAACGCTTTTAGCTGCCACTTAGCAATAACGGTGCAGCACAGTGCAATTTTTTGTGGTCGCCAGCGGCCAAGGCAACACAACAAACAGCAGTTGAAATAATACCACAAGAAAACTAAAACTTAGCCAACAAAGTTATCAACGCAAAACGCAAAACCAAAAAAAAAAAAAGAAAAAAATAATAATAATTTAAACACGAATTTCCTGCTCAACAGCAACCGCTTTAGCTGCCACACCACGTTGCAGCTGCAGTCAATTGAGTGCAGCAGTGGCAATACAACAAACTTAATAAGCCCGTAAAGCAACAACAAACCAACTAAATGCATTGCAATGGCAAAAAGAGAAAACTCACAGCGCAAATGCATAGCAACACCGAAATGTTTCGCTGCAACAGCACGGCACAAATTCCAACATGCAGCTTGCAGCGCACGCACCAGCGCAGGGTAGGGGGAGCGCGAGTGGAAATGCCTCTGAAGACAGGTTGCTGCAATGCTGCAGCCAGTCTGATTTGGTGGCCAAGGCAACGCGACCAGACTTGGCAGCAGAGACCAGGCACAGCAACAGTAACAGCATAGTTGCCGTAATATGTCGGCGGTGGCAACAACGGCGGCGGTGGGTAAGTTTTTGCCCGCATGTTGCACTTGATGTCGTTGAATTGCAGGTTTGACTGCATCATTTGCATTGCCAAGCGAACTGCCTGCGTCCGTTGCATGCCACCAACTCGTTTTTCCAGCACTTTTTGCTGGCGCACCACCATTCGCCGCATTTGGCCGTGGCACTGACTGTGGCCACCACTTTTGCGCTTGGAATTGTTGTCAACGACGCTGCTGCAGCTGCAGCTGCACCAACTTATGCCACCGCTACCTTATTGCGACGAGTTGTCAGCGCCGCTGCCATTACAGTGGTTGCGGGCAAATTTTGTTTGTGCCACATTTTTAGCTGCGGCCAATGGCTGGCTGTGAGTGCAATTTGTTGCGTGCAAAATTAATTGAATTCCGTTATTATTTCTCGTGCATATGCGAGAATTTGATTTACGTATGCCACATGTTGCCGCCGTCATTTTAATTGCAACATTAAGCAAATTATAATATTTTAATTATTACTAAAACAAATCGGGTGTGTGTGTGTGTGTTTGAGTTGTGGTTGTGGATTTAGAAGCAGCTTTGGTGTTTTATTGCTTTTCGAAGGTTATTTATAGGTTTGCAGTAAAATTGTCTGACTACGGAGAATGGGTAAACCAGATGTTTCGTACAAAATTCTAAAACGAAACATTTCGATAGAATAAGGAAGGAAAATAAAGGATTCACAATACATTCAGCAACTTTTGAGAAAGCGTTTACGGAAATTCCACACTCTGATTCCATGAATCTGATTTGTATGAACATCGTGACGAATTTAGGTCAGATATTCTAAAGAGAAGTACATACCTACACATGGGAGCATCCGATTGGGGTAAAAATAGAAAAATGCAGCATCACTGCTAGCCAAAAGATTGTTTATATATGAGTCAGATTTCTTGTAGATTATTTATATGTACAGGCTTATACATTATGAATGGAAGATCGACGACCGACCAAAGCTTTGTTGTTTGCCAAATATTATATTTGCAAAGTTTCATGAGTATAAAATCAACCTCCTACATACCCTCTTTATAGATTTTCTGAAAGCGTTCGATAGTATTGAAAGAGGCAACATTGAATACGTGCCACGCATGCAAGGGATACCGAAAAAATTAGCTTTGCCAGCAAGTCTAACCCTCGGTGAGATCTATTCGAAAGTGCTTATACAAGGCAAAGCATCTGATTTATTCAGAATTGAATCGGGCGTAAAGCAAGGAGATGCGCTGTCTACGCTTGTCTTCAATCTGATCCGAGACCATATAATTAAGGAGATTGATGCATCAGGCACTATATTCAATAAAGCTTCGCAAATATGTGGCTTTGCTGATGACCTGGTCATCTTCGTAAGAAATAGAAATGTTCTCAGAGAAGTATTTCAAGCACTCCAATCAAAAGCAACATTTTTCGGTTTAAAGATTAACAAAAACAAAACGAAGTATCTCACAAGGCCACTTTCGCCTCAATATGTTCTTTTGCCGAACGACACGGAGTTAATCAAACCATTGTAAATTGGATGCATTCCATGTTCTCTGAGAGGCTGCTAACCGCTGTTGAGAACAGTGACGAACTAATCACCGTCAGGGCTAAGCAAGGATGTTTCCAAGGGGGTGTTCTTTCTCCGCTGCTGTAGTGCTTGGTCGTAGACTCTCTACTAGCGGAGATGCAGGAACTCGGTTTTCATGCCGAAGCATATGCGGACGATGTCTGTGCGCTAACATCGAATAAAATCCCTAAGAAGGCTTTACACGAAAGTGCAGAGGATTCTGGACAAAATCGATGTTGACTGGTGCACGAGACAAGGTGTTTCCGTTAATCCGAACAAAACAGCCATAGTCTTGCTTACGAGAAAACGGAAATTGGATGCACTCAGTCTTCCAACACTGAAAGGTGTGACACTTGGTCATTCCGATGAAGTTAAATATCTAGGAGCAATCTTGGATAAGAAGCTGACTTGGGAGACACACATTTCAATGAAGATGAATCGTACATTAAGGATTTTTCAGCAATGCCACAGAGCCTTTGGTAAAACCTGGGGTCTGAAACCTGCTGTGGCTTTATGGATATACACAGCACTTATCAGACTTACGCTTCTGTAGTCTGCGACGGAGCATGGTTAAGTCCACAATCTGGGAACTATAAAGGCTACAAAGAAGTGTATGTTTATGCATCACGGGTACCATGAGTACAACCTCCGGCGATGCCCTAAATGCTATGCTTGATTTGCTGCCCTTGGATCTGAAGATACAACAGGAAGCACAGAGAAATCTTTAAGTTGGTATCTGAGCAGCATCCACAGCTTTTAGCACCTAAAGACGACCTAATACCCACAGTTTCATTTGGAAAGAAATTTGATGTCAGAATGGAGCAATTCAGAATGCATGCAGGGAGGCTTGACGGATATTTTCTTTACCGATGGGTCCAATAACGAAATAGGGTCTGAAGACGGATGGTACTTAAACGATAGTAATAAGTGTCACTATGCTATGGGGGAAAATGGCAACGAATGGCGGCACTGAAGGACCAGGAGAATGCGAAGCAAACCTCAAATATTTTTCAAGAATGTAAGAAGAAGCTTAATTTTGTCCCAAGACAAAACAGGCTTGTATTTGTATGGGTTCCAGGACACTCAGGTGTTCAAAGAAACGAAATTACCGACGAATTCGCTAACCGTGGATCAGCGGTTCCCCCACAAGGGCCAGAGCCAATAATCGGAATCAGTTCCGCAGGTATCATGAATTGGATCAGCGATTATGTAGGCAATCTACATAAAGAGTGATGGCTCGGTCTACACGCTACAGAACTGCAAAGTGTTTTGTGACAAGTCCGAACAGAAAACGGTCAAACTTTCTACTAAAACTTGGAAGAAAATGCGTTCGGTTGCTGGTCGGTATCATTACAGGACACAGCCCATGGGGTCAACATATGACCAACATTGGAATCATTGAGAACCCAATGTGCCTGTCGTACTTGGAGGAGGCGGATAGCACTGAGCACTTTCTCTGTGAGTGTCCTGCCTTTGCTAGAGCATGGCTACGAATTTTGGGTTCTGATATCGTGAGAATGAGTAATATTTGTTTTCTTAAACTGGAGGATATTCACAGATTTGCTAAAGAATCTGGAAAATTCTCACTGGACTAACTATCTCTGTCTCTACTCCTATCTCTTTCTCTGATACTTTTCTCCTTGACTATCTACCCTCTTTCCAGGGCTTTAAATACAATGGGCTTTTTAACCTAAGTATTTGAGGAGCCACCAAATCTCCTGGCGCTCCTTGGCTCGACCTTTTCAAATTTGAATTTCATCTCGCAAGGCTTAATATGTTGAGAAAAGTGCCAGATCTTAGAACAAGAGATCACGAATTCGAAAGCGTGGAGAACAGAATATATATATAATGATTGCTATCCAAGACCGGGTACAGGCTGCACACAGAACATTATTTGCCCACGTTAAACCATTAAAAAGCAAACTCCTGAGTAGGAAAACGAAAATCAAAATAATAAAGCACTGATTCTACCAATGGCAACGAACGGATGCGAAACGTGGGCATTGAAAGAGAATACAATTAAGCAATCTGCAAAGAAGAATACTGAGAAGAATATTGGGTCCAGTACGCTGCCACTCTGGAGTGGATGGAAGTTTGAGAGCGGATGAGTTTACAAAGGAAGGCTCTGAACTTGCCTTTCACCGTGCGGTGTTGGACATAAGCATTGCTCTTAACGAATTATACACCACAAGTGACTTGAGCGTAATCGCGGAAACCAACTGAAGCTGGTGTCTGGCTACCAACTGCAGGGTCTCCAAAGCGCTCCGGCCAAAACTGAATCTTAAAAGGACAAAATGTCTGTTTGGTTTCAATAGATCAACTACAATCATCCTCACAGGTGTTATAACGGGTCACTGCGCTATGGGCACCCCAGCCAGTAGAATGGGTGTACCTCACACTGACTTCTGCAGGAGCTATGGAGCTGCAGCAGAAACTAAGTAGAGGCAGCACCTCTTATATGAATGTCCTGCACTTCAAAGCAGCAAAGCAAAGAAGCAATTATATTGGCGATTATTTCTTTGAATACCTCGAAAATTTTGCAAACCGTCTCACTGGAGGTACTCGGTATCTTCTCAAAAGAATCTAAGTGGTTTAAACAACTTAGTTGAGGAGAGAAATCAAATGCAGGTATCACAGTGGACCTTAGGGCCACCGAGTGTCTTCTCTTAGACAAACAACCTTGCTAACCTAATCTTACATAGTCGTTCATTTAAGAGAGAGTGTGCACTGTAGTTATGTTGAAAGCAGTTAAACTTCGCACAATCCTTTTCCGAGTCTTCGGTACGAAGTCGGAATGTCACTCTGTTTTTAAGCCCTTCACCCTAAAACTTAATAATGACTCTTCACTTTAATCATACAAACTTGATTGAGGTAGACAAAAAACAAAGATTCCATAAACAACACAGAAAAGTGGGAAGCGAAATGCAACTTTCAATCTCCCGTCGTGTGTAGCTGAGCAGATTTATTACATGCCGCTTACATGCCGTGATATGAGAAAAGAAATGCACAAAAACAAAATTTAATAAATCTCCATTATTTGATATTGAGCCGCCAACATAGCCAATAACACTAACAACGGCTATTCATCCTTTCATATCTGCCTGCAATCTGCGATCGGTTCATTATTGCTGCGCTACTGTCCTCGCCCCGCAATCAACCAACCAACCGACCAGCTTGCCTTCTTTCTCCTCTGCAAACTTTCATTTGCCTGCTGTTTGCGAAATTCACAAAGGTACCTACGGCACTCCTACTCTAACTCTCCGCTACTCCCCCTCTACCCCGCCACCTTTTTCGAATTTCATGTTACCAAGTCGATGTGAATTTTATTTGTGAATTAAATGTACGCAGCAGCAACACACGTTTGCATAACTGCAATTTAAGTACAGTTATAAAGATTAAAGCGCACCACGAAAAAATTGCGAAAAGTAACACACAAAAAAAAGAAGCAAACAAAAAACTACCTCCAAGACGCGCCGAATGCAACTTGCTTTCCCGTTGCTGGTGTTGTTGCTTACTTATTGCATTACATCTCGTGAATTTCAGTAGGGAGAAACTGATATAATACGAAAGTAGCAACAATGCGAAATTAATGCAAATAAAGGACTAAAAAGTTGAAGAAATGCGCGTGGGTATATAAAAAGATAAATCAAGCAAAAAAACAAAAAAAAAACTATAAGTAATGAAAAAACAAATTGTTGGTCAGGCAATGCACCACGACTATAAGGCAACGGTACGTCAAGTGACGCACAAAAAAAACAATAAATAAATAAAAAGCACAAAAAGAAGTACACGGAAAACACACAGCCAACAGGAAGTAGCAGAATGTGACCCGCTGCGCCGTTCGTCACCTCCACTGCTACCCAGCGCATGCAAAGAACCCGAAAGTAAGCAACCAATTTGCCCAACTGTGGATATACGGGCTCGCCTTCCAAATATGCAGCGGATTGGTTTAAAGTATGCGATGTGCCTGCCTGCCCGGTTCCTCAAGCGCTGCACATTGCGCTTCGAAATTTTTTCGAACCATTTTTCATTTCTCTCAATTTTTGATACTGCATATTTACATATGCAGATATGTTTGTATTTCTCGTCATTATTTTCTTATTTTTAATTTTATTTATTTTTTGCGCAAGAATGACGCTCCATTTCGCCATTGACTGCGACTTGGGCTGCGCGCGCATTTTCACTTTTCGTGTAATGTTAAACTGCGCACTGGCATTTTTGCGTATTCACTTACGCACACACATTCAGGTATACTTATACATACATATATATGTACTTATATGTGTTCACATGTACGCTTGTATGTTTGTAGACTTCCTTTTTCGCCCGAGCAGTGTTGCATAGCTTCTTGCAAGTCATTCAGGTAACATCACCGCTCATCAGGCTATTTAATCGATTTTTGCCATTTATTAAAAAATGTTTAACGTTCGTGAATACCAACTGATTGACAGCCGCGTCAGCAGTGACAGCAGCCTGTCAAAACAATGCCAAAATTTAAAATTTCGGAATACCAATTTATAAATCAAACAGAAACCAACAAAAAATGTATTCCGTATAGTTCATTTTTGATTTTCATACCATATTTTAAATGAGTGGCGGTTACTGCGAGTATGCCTGTCAGTACACTGAGGTCATAAAAATTTAGAAAAAAATGCCAAGTATTCTTTTTCCAGATAAAAAATCGACCAGGAACAGCCCAGAGTTCGGGAAGATGGTTTCTAATTGAGCTAAAAAAAAATTTATCTCAGCAATCATTTAATTTGCTGAATAATTATTAATCCGGCCTTGAGTTCTCAAAATAAAAATAGAAAAACTAAATATTTGGATGCCACTAAAACATTTGCAATCATGAGAAATATCTACATCTAATGATTACATCTTGCAATTATTGCAGCACAGAAATTTCTTTTATATTAAACTAGAAAATACCCAGCATACGCTGCTCTGCCGTTAAGATAAAATGTTTTATATTGTATATCTTCTTCTTCTTCTTAACATCACTGTCCTTGGTAAACCATTGCTTCATTTAAAACCTATCGCCCTCTGTCTCTATCTAAGGCTTCCTCCTTTCACTGCCGAACATTTTGCTTTTCAAGGTCAACTTCCACGTCTTCGTGTCATCTCCTTCGGGGCGTTTTCTTCTTCGTCCAACAGAGCGTAATAATTCTGCCTATCGAGTTGTTCTCTCCTTGGACATTCTAAACACGCCATCTAATTCGTAGAGATTTTATAAATCTTATCACCGTTTCGTTTTTTGCTAATAGTTCCAGCTCATGATTGTGGTAAAGGAACGCAAATTCGGTGTTGGATTGGTTGTGGGAGAGAGACTTCGTCGCCAAGTACTGTCGTTCACTCCAGTGGGCGAGCGTCTCGCAATAATCCGCATCAAAGCACGATTTTTCAACATCCACGTCCCGATGGAAGAGAAGGACGATGCGACCAAAGAGTCCTTCTATGAGCGCTGCCCCTGACTAGGGTCGACTTCAAAGCCAGCGAGGACAAGAAGCGAATTTTTAATCCCACAGTCGGAAAATTTAGCCTGCACAACGAAACATCCGATAACGGATAGAGGCTGAGATTCTAGCGAAAGAAAATACACCAAGCAACGTTGCTGCCTCCTGATCGAAAAACGCGAAACCAAATCGATCATGTTGTGATAGATGGAAGACACGCTTCTAGTGATTTAGATGTGTGTACGATTCGAGGACCCAACATCGACTCGGATCACTACCTTGTTGCAGCCAATCTGCGCACAGGACTTTGTGCAGCAAAAAACGTACATCTACCTACGCAAAGACTGTTAATCATCGAAAAGCTGCAATCACAACAGACAGCCAGAAGATTGGCCACTCGAATCTCACTCCTGCTCTCAGAGAGCACTGCCCAACACACCGGCATGCACGAGCAATGGAGCAACATTTCTTGTTCTTTACGTACTGCCGCAGAAGAAGGAATCGGATTTGGGCGAGCCCGAAAAACAGTTGGTACAACGAGGAAAGTCGTGCTGCCGCAGAAAGAAAGGATACTGCCTATAGAGCCACGCCATGGGCGCAACGCGAACCTTGTGGGACCGCTACCGGGAGCTAAGAAAAGAAGAGACACGTATTATCCGAAAGAAGAAACGAGAGGGCGAAATACGTGCGTGCGAGGAGCTTAAGATGCTCCTTGCAAAAGGTTTTAAGACCGGGGTGTTTTCCTGTTAGAACGATCGACTAGCACACACTGCTGGCGGCATCTATTGACAAACAGCGAGAACTTAGTTGCGCACCTCATAAAAATTGGGGGTTCGAAACTGACTTTAGAACTGTGCTCCTTTTTTTCTTCGAGTTCCACTTTGAATTCGAAAAGATGTCGAAAAAAATTGACCCACCCGAATGCATATGTACATATATAAACGGCGCTCGAAGGGAATAACAACCTCGATATTTCTTTCCTCCGTGAACAACGACAAGTGATGCGACAACTCCCATCCAACCTTTCATTAATGATCAATTAGCAGCTTGTGTAGCAAAATGATACTTTCCTCACTGGAATTAAGGTGATAAATAAGCGTATCAATTTGCCAAACTCGAAAACACATTTCATTTATTGCTTTCTATGACAGCATTAGCGCCATTCCATCCTCACCAATAGCTGCTAATTGTTTTTCATCTGTAAGCAAATCTGTATTCGCAATAAATTTCACCTAAACATTTAGCGGTTATTAAAAAATAAGCAACAGCTTGCCGTTAAGCCACTTGAAATGCATTAAATGACCAAAAGTCATTCACAGTATTCCGCTAGGCCATGCAAATATAAATACACACACATGCAAACATATGAATTTAAATATGCTTGTGTTTGTGTGTGTGTATGCACGTATTTATACTACACAATAGTGAAAAATGCATTACAATGCGAGTGCTGTTGTTGTTGTAGCGGAAATATTTCATCGCACATTCACGTTCATTGTCTATGCTGCTGTCAGCCGAATAATCAACAGCAACAGAAACATTATGAGCAGCAACAACAGCAGCGGCGGCGGCGGCAAACAAATGCAACAGCAATAACTGCAATTCCAAGCTGCTGTTCGTCATTTTATGAGTGTTGCAATTTTTATTAAAAGAGTTCGTGGGTAGTGGTCAATGGGCTGTAGATATGTGGATGTAGTATTTTGTATATGTGAGTATATATAAGTATGCACTATAGGCCATACAAACAAATCTATATATATTTTCACATGCATACATACATACACACATACATAAGAAGTATCTAAATGAATATACTAGCAAACCCGGCCCCTTTCGCTGGGCACACTAAAATAGAATAGATATGGTTTAGAACAGAAAATATATGATTTTCATATTATTTATTTCTTTATTCTTTATTCAAGCGCTTTGGCATAAACAATATTTTTTGTTTTTCTATTTGTTTTTGAGTAAATATAAAATATAAATTGAAAATCAGGAAAAAAGAAGATTGTTTTTAAATTTCAAATCAACGCATTTGAATAAACAATCGTCTTTTCTCCTGATCATCCATGAATTTTTCGTTTCAATTTATATGTTTTATTAAGCATTGGAGCTTTTTTAACCATAATCCATTTATAACTATTTTTCAAAAAAAAAAAAACGAAAAAAATTGTTTTTTCCACGAACACATAATTTCATTCGGATTTCACATTAAATTCTCAAATTTCGTAAGAAATTATTCACTGTTCCAAAATCCACTCCAAAAAAAATCACAAACAATTTTTACATGTTGCGCTTACGTTTTTTCCTTATGGCATCCAAATCAGAAAGAAATATTGACACATTGTAACTCACACTGTCAATTTGACAGTTCAGTTCCGCCCCAAGCGCTAAAAAAGTAAGCGACATTATGGCTGGCTCAAAAGAACGCTGTACCCGTTGCCACTGCTCCGAATTACAACCAAACGGGTCCACGTTTGGCATATATTTCGAGACCCTAGTCATCAATAGGTATGAAAATTACCCCGTATTAAAGCACTTATCAACAGCTTTCATTTGATATCCATATTGTACAAACACATTCTAGGGTCCACGGTTTGGTCTCTATCACGAGACCCTAGTCACGGAGCGGATGGAAATACTCTGAACTAAAGCATTCACCAACAGCTTCCATTTGATACCCATATTGTACATACACGTCCGAAGGTTACCCGGGTCCACGTTTTGACCTATATCTCGAGACCCTATCTACCAATAGGTATTCAAACTATACGGAAATCATCTTCAATACCTACTTAACAATGTGTGTAAGTTTGGTTTAATTCGGTGCAAAGACACGGCGGGTCCACGTTTTGGCATATATTTCGAGACCCTAGTCATCAATAGGTATGAAAATTACCCCGTATTAAAGCACTTATCAACAGCTTTCATTTGATATCCATATTGTACAAACACATTCTAGGGTCCACGGTTTGGTCTCTATCTCGAGACCCTAGTCACGGAGCGGATGGAAATACTCTGAACTAAAGCATTCACCAACAGCTTCCATTTGATACCCATATTGTACATACACATCCGAAGGTTACCCGGGTCCACGTTTTGACCTATATCTCGAGACCCTATCTACCAATAGGTATCCAAACTATACGGAAACCATCTTCAATACCTCCTTAACAATGTGTGTAAGTTTGGTTTAATTCGGTGCAAAGACACGGCGGGTCCACGTTTTGGCATATATTTCCAGACCCTAGTCATCAATAGGTATGAAAATTACCCCGTATTAAAGCACTTATCAACAGCTTTCATTTGATACCCATATTGTACATACACAACCAAAGATTACCCGGGTCCACGTTTTGACCTATATCTCGAGACCCCAGTCACCCCAACGGCATGAAAAATACTCTGTACTAAAGCATTCACCAACAGCTTCAATTTGATATCCATATTGTACATACACGTCCGAAGGTTACCCGGGTCCACGTTTTGACCTATATCTCGAGCCCTATCCACCAATAGGTATCCAAACTATACGGAAACCATCTTCAATACCTTCTTAACAATGTGTGTAAGTTTGGTTTAATTCGGTGCAGACAAGGCCGGTTAGCGAACACACACAAAAAGTTGACTTTATTTTATATATAAGATTTTTTTCAGTTTGTGTCCGAAAAATCCAATTATCTTACGGAACCCTATTTTTTCCAAAATAAAATGTAATCCATGTTACTCTTGGATAATGTTGTTTTCGAATGGTGAAAGAATTTTTAAAATCGGTCCAGTAGTTTTTGAGCCTATTCGTTACAAACAAACAAACAAAGTTTTCCTCTTTATAATATTAGTATAGATAGGCTACATGGACATATAAATAACTTGCACTACGCTATATACTATACAGTTATATATACCTATACACGTATATGTATATGTATGTGTGTAACTATGTATGCACTTGCGAAGGCTCCTGTGCATGCCTACACTTAATATAAACGCATGGCTTTTGCTCTAGTTTTTACTATGCGCATATGCAAATACATAAGTACTTACATACCTACATATGTATATGTATATGTGTGTGTGAGTATGTAGCAATTCTTGCATTGTGATGACATAATTTAAATTAAACGGATGACAGCCATTAAAAGTAGTTAGTTTGTTAGGACATTATGACACAGCCACGCAATGCGGATATGAACAAGCACAGACACACTTACATGTGCATGCATAGATATATGTATGTATATGTAGGTACGCACTGGTATGTGAAATATTTCTTCGATTTAAAGATTTTGGAAAAAATGCGATTTTTATTACTATTGGGTTGGGGATAAAGTTCATAGCGTTTTTATATATTCTTTTATTTTACAGCGATTTATTTGCTGTTTGGCAAAGGCTAAGTATTCAGTCGATAGAAGTCTTTATGCTCTACAAAACTATGTTAATTGTATTTTTGAGCTATTTAATTTTTTACTAGTTTTGAGGCTTAGAAATGGAATAATGGAGGCAAAAATCAACATTTTTGACGCCTGCTCTTCGTTGCTTTTCATCGAGGTCAAAAAACTGCCGAGGCAGCCCGGTACATTTGCGAGTTGTATTAGAAGATGTCACTGGCGAGTCTACAGCACGGAAATTGTTTGCAAAGTTCAAAAATGATGACTTTAATGTCGATGACACGTCCCGCAGCGGAGGGCTTTCTGAATTCGTTGAAGAACATCTCAACATACTTCTGAAGGAGACCAGTCACCCAACCAGTCGTGAATGGACGGAAAAAACGAACTGCGATGATAAAACGAGTCTCAATCGTCTTCATTCAATGGGATTTACCGAAAAATAGGGAGCCTGGATGCCTCACGAATTCAACCACAAAAAAACAAAGAAAATCGTCTTCAAATTGCTTCGCAGTATCTCGCCCGCCATCGAACAACACGCCGTCATAAACAATTCCTTTTGTACCGAATCTTCACGGTGGCTCCGGGAGATACGCCAAAGCCGAGAGTCAAGCTTGATCCTCGCCAAAAGAAGATCGTAATATGTGTTTGGAGAGACTGTGAGCGCATGGTGCACTGGGAAATGCTCGAATAGAATGCCACGGACAACGAGGAGCTCTACATTACCCAGCTACACAGCGTGAATGAGGCTATTAGACTGAAACGACCTGATGGACATGGTCAGCCTATACTCCTTCACGACAACGCCATTCCCCATGCGACACAAGTCGTCAAAGCCGCAGTCCAAGAGCTCGAACGGGAGATCCTTCAGCATGTGTCGTATTCTCCGAGCCTTGCACCGACCGATTACCACCCTGTCAAACCAATGCTCGAATAAAATACCACGGACAATGAGGAGTTCTACATTGCCCAGCTACACCACGTGAATGAGACTATTCGACTGAAAATACCTAATTGACATGGTCAAACCATACTCCTTCACGACAAGGCCAGGCCTCATGCGGCACAAGTCGTCAAATCCGCACTCCAAGAGCTCGAATGGGAGATCCTTCAGCATCCGTCGTATTCTACGGACCTTGCACCAACCGATTACCATCTCTTCCGCTCCCTGTCAAACCTTCATATGGTTGGGGCGTTACCTTGGATAACAAAGAGGTCCCTCAAAACTGGATCAACAACTTCTTTGACATCAGACCAGACGATTTTTGGCGGAATGGCATTAACAAAATGGTCGAGAGGTGGGGAGAAGTTGTAAACAGCAAATGATGTTATTGGATGATGCTCGACCGATTAGGCCGCGTACCGTCCGAAGTGTAAAGCTTATTGCGGCTGTAAATGAGAGTTTTGTAGAAGACCCGGAAAAATCGTTTCAATGGCGATCTCAGAACTTGGCCTATCTTATGGCATTACTCGAGCAACTCTACGCAAAGATATTGGTTTGAAAGCACATAAAATACAGCTACTCTAAGAGTTTCCATAGTTTCAGTCGTTGGGATCTTGAAAAAAACTCGCCGAAGATCCGCATTTTGTGAGCCGAATTTTGTTCAGCGACGAGGCCCATTTTTGGCTTAATGGCTACGCAATAAGCAGAATTGCCGTCTTTGGGCTGAATAGTAACTCGAAGGCCGAAGCCATTCAAGAACGGAAATTACATCTAATGGAAACAACTGCTTGGTGTGGTCTATAAGCTGGATGAATCATCGGCCAATAATTCTTCAAAGGCAAGGCTGGCGCCATTGTATCAATGAATGGCAAACTTTAACGCGCCATCATAGACGAATTATTGATGCCTATTATATGGACAACATTTGGTTTCAACAGGATGGCGCTACTGGCCATACAGCTTGTGAAACTATGGATTTACTGCGTCAACGTTTCGATGAGCAAAATTTATCTCCCGACTCGGACCAGTGAAATGACGACTAAGATCATGTGATATCACATCTTGGGACTTTTATTTGTGAGGGTATGTAAAGTCTAAACGTTTAGTGGATTAGGCAGCATCGATTGAGGTATGGGAAGCCAACATTACTAAATTTATTCGCGAGATACCGACCGAAGCCCTCCAGCAAAACTTTCAAAATTTGTGTTTACGGATAGCCGAATTACGACGCCGTTGCGGCCAACAAAGGATTTATTTTTAGAAAATAAATGTCATTAATGGTTCTACACAAAAATAATAAAGATTACACAATCATCTTGAATTTTCGTTATTTTATTTCAATTTAAAATTTGATACCACTAAATTTATAACCGATTTTAAATCAATATAGTACAGAACATGCCTTGTCCACGACGAGTCCATAACGAGATAGCGATTTCTATTGAACAATTATTTGCATGGCTGGAAAATGCGGGGTAAAACCATTCCGACACGAAATCCACACAGCGCGGTCGTAGTGGTTAGAATGAAGCTTTTCGCAGACCATGTGGGTTGTTTTGCTAATACGTAAAGTATATTTTGCCCACTGGGAAAACCACGAGGCCAAAAACAAGCTTCATCTCTAAAGATGAATTTTTGATGAAATTCTAGATTTTTTTCAAACTTTTTCAAAGCTTAATAAGAGAAGATTCTGCGCTAGCAATGATTAAGGCAATGCACTTTTTAAGTCAATTTGAATTTGTTAGAGGTCAGCGCTGTAGCTGAGTGCGTTTGTGGTGGATTATCATCATTTGGGTTTGGTTCAAGGTCAATGTCAAATGTGTGATTGCAATACAAGATTTCTAGTTACCGAAAATGGCGCAGAAACCTATTTTGGCTCATTTTGAACTAAAGATAAGACTCCATATCAAGCGGTCCAGTCGCTGTGGTTTTTCGTGCTTTATTAAGTCGAAATATTATCGTACTTTGGGTAAAAAGAAATTCACTATTTTGGCATAAAATTCAAAACTTTATTTAAGGTGTTTCAGATTGTCCCAAATGAGTCTAATAAGCACCGTTTTGTTATATAATGTGTTGCCATTTTAAAGGTAGCTTCATAATGCCTCTAGAAGTTTTGGTCCTTTGGCGAGTCACTACAGATGTGTATGGCCTTGCGTTGTCCTAATGGAACACAAAACCTCTTCAATCGCTAGTTTCAAACGGTCCAGTTGTTGACAGTAGAGATCAGAATTTAGTGTTATGCCACACGGAAGCAACTCATAATGAAATATTCCTTTCAAGTCCCACCAAATACACAGATGAACCTGTTCTGATTTGGCCACCGTTTGAACTGCTTGATCACGCTTTGACCACGATTGTTTTCGCACTTTGAATAGCCCACTATTTCGGTAGATGTCACTTTCGAAGCTGCCATTTTTTGATATTTGACAAGTAGAAACGCTACACGCTTAAACAACGCATTGAAATTATTAAAATTCACTATAAAAATGGTGAAAATTTGGTAGAAACGGTTCGTAAAACTCGAACATTTTTGGGTCATCGTGACGGACCTTGTCGCAACGCAATACAGAAAGTGGTGAAAAAATTCGAGCTGTTGGGACAAGTTAGTGATGTGAAGAATAAAACCCATGCACGTCGCTCAAGAACAGACGAAATTATTGCTGTTGTAGCCGAAAGTGTTGAAGAAAACCCAGTTTGTCCATTCCTCGTCGTTCTTTGGAGTTAGGCATTCCACAAACGTCACTACATACACCGTATTTTGCATAAAGATTTGGGTCTTAAGGCTTATAAGTCCAGTTAACACTAGAACTCAAGCCGCCTAATCATCAACAACGTCGTGTCTTTACTGATTGGGTCGTTAAATGCATGAAAATGATCCGGAATTTTATCGAAAAATCATCTTGTCTGATGAGGCTGATTTCCACCTCGGTGGCTTCGACAGCAAGCAAAATTGCGGAATATAGGGCTCAGAAAGAGTTGTTGTTGAAAATCCTCTCTATCCTCAGCGTGTGACTGTTTGGTGCACTTAATGGTCCGGCGGAGTCATTGGATCTTACTTAAATGACGCTAGGGCGGTGAATAGATTGCGCTATCGAGAGATGATTAATGATTTTTTGTGGCTGGAATTGGAAGGTATTCACGTTTATTTTCAACAAGACGGCGCTACGTGCCACCCAACAACGAAGCCATTTATCTTTTACGGTAGTAACACCTCTTATTGGAAAACCCTTTATTAGAGCTGCAGCATTGGGTAGTCAGTTCTAGCTTTAAATTTTCAAGGCTGCCACATTTTCGACATTCCGAGCAGGCGAAGGAAATTTATATGTTTATGGTGAATCAAATGAGTGCACAATAGGACATTTGGTGATTCTTGCATCTCGCTTTATCGACTCGAATTGCGATCATAGCAAATTTTGATCAAAATATGTCGAATTTTAAAAAATTTCTTCAAAGTTGGAAATTTAAATTATTATGGTGAAAAAAACTTGGTCCCCCTTTAGATTTATATACTAACAGGTGGCGCTAAAGTAATTCTCCTATCAGTTTTTGCTCCTATAAATTTTGCGATTGGCCCCTAATGTTAGTTCTATTTTGAAATTTGTGTAGTAAACACATACGAAATGCACGCTAATAAACAATGTTACGCTACACTGCTCCAGAACGCGGAATATTGCTGACTATTTATTTGACCAATAATCGGTCGGTGACTTTGGTACAACGTGAATTTCGTCGCAGATATCCTCGCCGTCCAACACCTACTGGTGAAACACTGCGACGTTTAGCCGCTCGCATCGAAGAGACTGGCACAACACGAGATGCTGCCAGGCGTGGCAGATCCCGGAGTACCCGTTCTGCAGAGAATATTGCTGCTGTAGCCGAGGATGCCACGCAAATGGGTATCAGTCGACGGTCTTTACAGCGAATTTTGGTACAAGATTTGAAGATGTTTCCGTACATAGTCCAGACGGTGCATCAGCTGTTAGCTGCTGACCGCCAATCGCGTCTAACATACGCCCAAGCCATCCTTAATCACCACCAAGAGGAAGATGATTTTTCATCAAAAATATTCATGAGTGATGAGGCCCATTTCCATCTTAGCGGGCACGTAAATAAGCAAAATTTACGCTTCTGGGGCACTGAAAATGCGCGTGTAACCCACGAAGAGCCATTACACCCGCTCAAAGTCACTATATGGTGTGCCGTTTTCGCTGGAGGAGTCATCGGACCTTTTTTCTTCGAAGACGTCGCGGGCCAAACGATTACTGTGAATGGTGAGCGATACAGAGCAATGATCAACGAGTGAGTTCTTTTTGCCGCAACTTGATGAATTGGAATTGGAAAACATGTGGTTCTAACAGGACGGTGCAACGGCACACACTGCACGTGCCACAACCGATATGCTGAAGGATGCATTTCCCGGGCGCCTAATCTCCCGTTTTGGCGATTTGCACTGGCCAGCAAGATCGCCTAATTTGACCGCTCCAGACTTCTTTTTGTGGGGCTTTTTGAAGTCGCGGGTTTATGTCAACAAGCCTCAGACTCTTGCAGCTCTTAAAGACAATATCCGTCAAGAATGTGAGGACCTATCGCCGGAAGTTTTGGCCAAAGTGATGGAAATGCCATAAAAAGGGCTCAAATGGCAATCAACTGTGGCGACGGACATTTACATGGCATCATATTCTCGACTTGATGTAAAAAAAATTAAAAGACCAAATAAAAGTAATCCACAAGAAGAATCAAAGTTTTTCATTTTTTTTTAAATTACAGCCAAAAAACATCGCAAGGTTACTTTTGCGCCACCTGTACAAGTAAACACATTTTTTACTTATATGAAATGGCTGGTAGTCTTTCATTATTCACTAAAAATATTTTCAAATTTTCCACAAAAAACAAACTTTTCTTGAAACATGCAAACATTCAACATTGAAATATGTCCAATACCATACATTTCAGCCGCCGTGGAATACCCTCGATGTACTCATAACATACATACACACACACACACATACATACACATGCAAGTATGAATATGCATAAAATCAAATTGCATATCTATGACTCCAGTAAAAGCGTTTGCACTGTCATTGGTTCACTTTTTGTGGTGTCTATTTTTTTGCCACTTCGTTCGTAGATTTGTGTGTGCACACTTTTCCAGCAACCGCAGCCTATTTTTTGCCTGCACTTCCTATTATTAATTCTGCCATTGCAACATTTATACAAATTTTTTGTTGTTGCTGTTGGTTTTGTCGCTTAATAGCGGCAGACAATGAATTAAAAAAAAAGAATGGAAATACACGTCTAACGGATGCATTTCATTTCATTCATTTGTGCCACAATCAACTAACCAGACAGACAGCCAGGCCTAGCAACAGTGACAGTTGTGTTCGCTCTAAATACATATAAAGATATGCATAGATATTTAAGTACACACACATACACACATGCATAGATGCAAGTAAAAAGATAGTATGTCATTAGTCAGTCAGTGAGTTAGCCAGTTAGTCAATCAGGCTGACATTTATTAAGTGTGACTGTGTCAAGGGATGTCAATACAGTTAGTCGTAAAAAAGCAAAGAGAAAAAAGAAGGCCTCACACATACAGCATGACGAAAAAAGTAGAAGTGCATGCATGTATTATATAAGCGTGTGTGTGCGTGTTTTTTTGTATGCCAGTTTGCATTTTTCCATATTTCTAGTTATCTACAATTTCTATTTGTGTTTGTATGGGTCATAAAATGTCTATTAGTATGTGTGTGCGTGTGTGTGTGCGCGCATATAATTTAGTAGATTTTTGCACTCAGTCATCGCTTTGCCCCCTCCCTTTCACCATTTTCACTTGCTCATCACACTTCGTTCGACATAATTCAAATCACCCATTTTTAATGAGCGCTGCATTTCGCCAAACACAAACTCAATGCATTCAGATCAAAGATGATGTCATCGCCATCATTCGCATCTGTGTCAGCGCTGTCAGTTGCGGTGCACGTATTGCGTGAAGGCGTAGAGAAACAACCTTCGGAACTTCTATTGCTGCCAATTCTATTTTATTTTGCAAATTCGCTTGTTTAAGCGCTAAAAATTTGTAGGAAACAATAATGGGCTAAAGTAGCGGACACAGTAAGCTGGACACTCTAAGATCTACACAATTTTTATTGTACAATAATTTTGCACACCTAAGCTTAGGTTAGGCTTTGTGGCAGTCGGTTTCAAGTAGCAATTCACTTAGCCTAAGTAGGTCCGTTGTGGTACCACTGTGTAACACGGGAACCTTACTGTTCTTTTTTTCTTCATGGAACCAGTTAGATTATCTTATGAAGCGTAGGATAGATTTTATCCAAACACCTGGAACTATCCATAAGAGAGTCAAAATGGTATTTTCCTAACAACCTATATCTACTCCTAGCTAAGGCTAAATAAGTATAGAGGAAGTGTTCTACTGTTTCTTCCTCTTCCTCGTCTCTAAAACTTCTGCAGTATTCATGAGAAAATACTCCTAGAAGAGTGCCTAACTAACAACCAATGATCGGTGACACATGCCACGACTTTCGAAATGTTCTCTCTTGAGAGGTTGAGCAATACTCCTGAAGTTTTCTTAGCTATATTTTTGAAAAGAATGTTACCTGTAATTGAGGATCAAAATATCATTCCTGAACACCAGTTTGGGTTTAGAGTTGGGCATGGCACACCAGAATAATGCCACAGAATTGTGAATGTTATTACAGATGCGATTGAAAGAAAAGAATACTGTTCTGCAACCTTTCTTGACGTACAACAAGCATTCGACAGAGTTTGGCATATGGGACTACTCTTTAAAATTAAAAAAACTTTTACCAGCACATTTTTACATAGTGCTTAAATCTTATCTAAACGACAGGTACTTTTATGTAAAACACCAAGATGCGTCATCTGAAATATATAGTATCAACGCAGGCGTGCCTCAGGGTAGCGGTTTAGGCCCAGTCTTGTATACGATATTTACTTACGACATGCCGACAACAGAAAAGGTAGAAGTGGCGACTTTTGCTGATGATACAGCCTTCATCGCATCTAGTTAGTCCCCTGCAGAGGACTCCTCCCTGCTACAAAATCACTTACACACTTTGGAAACTTGGCTCAATAAATGGAAAATTACCTTCTACTCAAATATGAACGAGACGGTATCAATAAAACGGTCCGCGGATAACATATGGCAAAAATAAATTTTTTTATTTTTTGGTAGGACTGTTATAAGCTTACATGGCAAATTTCAGCGTGATATGTCAGATAGTTTGTTTTCTGTGCTACTGTAAACAAGTCAAGCTCGAGTGTGTGCTTCGAATTCTCTTTTATGACTTCAATTGTCTCAAAATGTTTTCCACGGAGCGGCAACTTGAGCTTGGGAAACAGGAAAAAGTCACATGGAGCCATATCAGGCGAATACGGTGCTTGCGGAATGATATTAACGTTATTTTTGTTCAAATAATCGCGAACAAGACGTGATGTGTGAGCTGGTGCATTATCGTGATGCAAGAACCAAGACTTGTTGTCCCACAATTCCTTCCTTTTAAGACGAATGTTCTCGCGCAAACGCTTTAAAACGTGTAAATAATATTCAGCGTTAACCGAGTTTGCGATTTGTACGATTCTCAAGCACAATTTCCTTTACTTTTCCGATGTTTTCGTCGTTTACTGATGTTGCTGGACGACGTTCATGAGGCAAGTTTTCAACCGATGTACGGCCCTCTTTGAACGATTTGTACCACTGGAAAATACGTGCACGCGATAGAGCAGAGTCCCATAGGTTGTCTGCAACATTTTTAAGGCGTCTGAAGCCGAAATTTTGTTGGAATAAACAAAATTTCAAACAAATTCTTTAAATTTCCATCGTTAAATTCGAAGAACACACTCGAACTTGACTTGTTTACAGTAGCACAGAAAAGAAACTATGTGACATATCACCCTGAAATTTGACATGTAAGCTTATAATAGTCTTACCAAAAAATAAAAAAATTATTTTTTGCCATATATCATCCGCAGACCGTTTTATTGATACCGTCTCGTTCATATTTGAGTAGAAGGTAATATTAATCATGAAAAGTCTATTCATGTTACGTTTACACTAAGAAGAGAACAATGTCCTCCAGTGTATTTAAATGGTCATCAAATTCCTACTAGCGACACAGTCAAGTACTTGGGAATGCATCTTGATCGACGCCTCACATGGAAAAATCATATTAAAGCTAAGCATCAACAGCTTAAAAATAAAGCCAAAAGAATGTACTGGCTACTTGATGGCAAATCTCAAATTAGTCTAGAAAGCAAGGTTAGATTGTATAAAGCTATATTGAAGCCTATATGGACCTACGGTATACAGCCTTGGGGAACTGCTAGTAAGTCCAATGTGGAGATTTTGCAACGCTACCAGTCAAAGACCTTACGAGCACTTGTTAATGCACCTTGGTTTATCACAAACGAAGCCATACACATGGATCTAGGTATTCCATTTGCTAAGAGAGAAATCTCAGTATATTCTAACAGATACATTGAACGATTGTCAAATAATGTAAACACAAATGCTATTTGCTTATTGAACACAACCAATGAAATTAGACGATTAAAGCGGAATAATGTCTTAGACTTGCCATTCCTTTAAATTTGTCAATTTAATAATAATAATAATAAAAAAAACAAAAATAAAAAAAAACAAGAAAAAAAATAAATTTTGAAATTCTAATATAAGTTATACATAAAGTAAGTTATACAATTTTCGAGTAAAAATTAAATCTAATAACATGAAATATGCATAAGAATTGTAAAAAGAAAAAAATTCTATAGTTCTCTATGTAGTTTTGCACCAGTGTAAATACTATGCTATCATTAGGTAATAAGATCTCTTTTGCTGAATATCTGTATTCTAAGATTGCAATCTATCTAAAGTATTTCCATTTAAAAAACAAAAATAATTTTTTTTGTTTGGTTGCCATAGTGGTCTCCGTTAATTTGATGGCCGCTCTCCTATCCGAGAAGATATTTATCGTAATTTTTGTTACAGCGCGTGTGTCAAGGCGTACAGTTACCTCCTTTATAGCCAAGACATCTGCCTGGTAGCTGCTACAGTAGTCCGGAAGTCAGGCAGATAATTCCAGTCCAAATCTTTTGATAAAACTCCATAGCCTACTTCATTTTCTAGGTTGGATCCATCCTTCTTCATAGTATTTGTGTTTGCCACTTTCTTCTTAACGGAATGTTAGTCTTGAAAAGCCTGTCGAAGTGGGATTTATGTAAAGAGTAGTATATTTCCTGGGTATAACTAATCACCGTTTGTAGTGTAGCAGCGCGGCGCCGGGTTTTCCATAGCGCCATACTATTTATTTAATCTAGACTAACAGGCAAGTGAACCCCGAGCGCTTTACGTAAGCTCTATGGTATAGAGTCTATGCTGAAATTACGTTGAGGAATGCATATAGACATACACATACACATACATACGCCTTAGCTGTTTTAATACAAAATTTCAAAAAAATATTAGAGCATTTGCAGAAAAATTGTATTTATTTATTAAACCAGTTTTTTTGAACTTTGGAAAATCCATCAATTAGCGCATTTTTAGAGTAATATGTACTTTTACTGCTTGGAAGTTGAAATTAGTTTCAGAAAAAATTGTGCCTTGCTAGATCTAACTTAAACACTCATTTTGCGAAGGGAGTAATTTTTGTGCCGCAAAGTTAAAATTTTCTTATCACAGCCGCTCATTTTTTCTGACTCGGCATTTGTTCACTTTTTTCATGACTTACCAAAAAAAAATTTTTTTTTTAATTTAAAACACTTCGTTTCGCAAGTGTCCAAATTTTAGTGTTCGCTACTGTATGATTGGAATTGTCGAAAACAGATTATGCAATGCGATTTAAATAGTAGTAAATATGCATACAAATTCAAAGTTAAATATAAAAAAAAATTTCACTGTGCTACAAAATTTTCAACCCAAGAAAAATATCGTAATTTCGCAAAGTTGAATATAAAAAAAATTACGCTGTGGTACAAAATTTCCCCCCCAAGAAAAATAACGTAATTTCGCATAGTTGAATATAAACAAAAATTACACTGTGCTACAAAATTTTCACCCCAACAAAAATATCGTAATTTCGCATAATTGAATAAAAAAAAATTACACTGTGCTACAGAATTCCCACCCCAAGAAAAATATCGTAATTTCGCATAGTTGAATATAAAAAAAAATTACACTGTGGTACAAAATTTTCACCCCAAGAAATATATCGTAATTTCGCATAGTTCAATATAAAAAAAAATTACACTGTGCTACAAAATTCCCCCATCGCAAATATCGTAATTTCGCATAGTTGAATATAAAAAAAATTACACTGTTCTCCAAAACTTTCCCCCCAAGAAAAATATCGTAATTTCGCATAGTTGAATATAAAAAAATTACACTGTGCTACACAATTTCCACCCCAAGAAAAATTTCGTAATTTCGCATAGTTGAATATAAAAAAAAAATTACACTGTGCTAAAAAATTTTCACCTCAAGAAAAATATCGCAATTTCGCATAGTTGAATATAACAAAAAATTACACTGTGCTACAAAATTCCCACCCAAGAAAAATATCGTAATTTCGCATAGTTAGGGAAGAAAAGGTTACACAATCGCTTTTCAATTTCGATTTCGCTTCACAAATGTCTAAAAAATGGTATCTTCCGATTTATTTAAGAGAAAATACTACTACTAATATACAATTTCATCTCCTTCAAAATAATCCCCTCTCGATGAAATACACTTATGCCAACGATTTTTCCAATCCCCGAAACATGCCAAATAGTCCATTTCCGGTAAAGCCATCAGCACCTTCTTCGATTCAGCTTTTATCTCCTCAATCGACTCGAAACGCGTTCCCCGGAGTGGTCTCTTGAGTTTGGGGAATAGCCAGAAGTCACACGGAGCCAAATCAGGCGAATACGGTGGTTGCGGAACGATATACGTGAAATTTTTGGCGAAATTTCACGAAGAACGAGTGCAGTGTGAGACGGTGCATTATCGTGATGCAAAAACCAAGAGTTGTTGGCCCATAATTCTGGTCTTTTTAGACGAATTGCTTCACGTAAACGACGCATAACGCTCAAATAATATTCTTTATTAACAGTTTGGCCAGGTGGAAGGAATTCATAGTGAACCACATCACGAAATTCGAAAAATCTGTCATCATGACCTTTATTTTTGAACGACTTTGACGTGCTCTTTTCGGTCTGGCCTCGCCTTTAGCACGATATTCGCTTGATTGGTCGGTTGTTTCAGGGTCGTAAGCATAAATCCAAGTCTCATCTCCCGTAATGATGCATTTGAGCTTGTCCTGATAGTCTGAAAGCATTGTTTCACACACATCAACGCGACGACTTTTTTCCAAGAAATTGAGAGTTTTCGGTGCCAAACGAGATTTGACTTTTCGTAGGCCCAAATGGTCTTTCAAAATGGTTTTCTCAGATCCTTCTGATATTCCGATCATATCAGTATGGTCTTTAACAGTCAACCGACGATTTTTGAGTACTAACTCCTTCACTTTATTGACGTGTTGGTCATCTGTTGACGTCGATGGTCGTCCGGAGCGCTCCAAGTCATCAACACGTTCTCGACCCTCTTTGAAGTCTTTGTACCACTTATAAATATTTTTCTGCGACATGGTCGAATCACCAAATGCCTTCTGCTAAACGTTTCCGCAAACAAAATTTGATGGCACTTCTCTGCTCAATCAAATCAGACATTGTAAAAATCGAAAAATGCAATCTTGGTCGTTTGGTAACCACAAGCGTAAATATATTACTGATAATGACATTCACATGAAAGTTGGCCCAGATGTTATTAACAGTGCTGCCAACTCATGAAAAAAATAACTAGAGCGAAATTTTGATCCCGCGAAATTTGACAAATAAATTCACCTTACTTTTAGCCCACAGGGAAAAAACACACAAAAAAATGTGGCTAGCCCTAGAACACTGAAAACGAAATTTTACTTGGGCCCTCTTAATCACCAAACTGGATAACTAGGCAATTTTCAAGACAAGCTTTCAAGACTTAACTCTTTATTGAAGTGTCGTCAACTGGATATGAATTATCACGAAATGAACGAGCCAACTCTTCATCTTCAGACTCCTATTATTGAAAACTTGCTGAATATTTAATCTGTTGCCCACCACGACTGTCATTTCAACTAGTCTAGCAAGCTTGGTTGAAATTACACTCCCAAATAGCGAAAACCAAGTAAAAATTATTGAACAACTATCCGACCTAGAAATAACTAGCACAGAACTGAAACAGGGTGAACCATTTGCCTCAACTTCATTCGTATTTGCTCCGGAAAAGATTACGCGGATGTCTGCGATTTGCCTGAATCGCATTATAATGGTGAAATAACTGCAAATTCTATATTAGCTTTCGCAGATAATATCACAGAAACTTGGGTCTCCGCATAAACGAATCGAAAATAAAATTTTTGTGCACTGGAAACGTTCAAATATCTTGGATCTATTGTCTCTGCGGACGCAATATCCAAACAAGAAGTTAGTATGAGACTTGAGGCGGTGAGCGTGGCCTTCTTTTCATTATACACGGCTCTATGTTCCTCGTTTCTTTCTAAACAAACGAAGCTGAAACTTTGTTAAACAATAATTAGGTCTTGCGTTACTTATGCTTCGGAAACCTGGCAGATACATAAGACTGGATGAAGAAAAGTTGAACATATTTGAGTGAAAAATTCTACGCCGCATGCGTGAATCAGTGCGGACAGATCACGTCAAATATCGCCTACGTTAAAACGATGAAACCCTAACTGAGCTAACCGACTTCCAGTTCGGCGACTAGATCGAGCTTCAGCATTTAATGTGGGTTGGATATGTTCTAACGATGGACCCAAACGAAATTGCGAAACAGATCTACAATAGTAAGCTGTATGTGGCTTGTATGATAAAAGGAGTCGCACAAAGAAAACCTGGAGTAACAGAGTTAAGAAAGACGCCAAAATCCTTGATCACTTAACCACTCCCAAAAGTGAAAAATAAGCTTCGAGAAAAAAATTGACTGAAGATGATGAAGTGAAGTTGGCTAACTCGTAAGCAAATTTTTACTTTTATGAAGTGAGGTTGGCTGGCTCGTAGGCAAATTTTTTCTTTTATGAAAGAAACATTTGTATGAAAGCTCTGTGTAGTCTGTTGAAGTTTTGAAGAAGGCGAAATAGAAAAATATAATTTAATTTCACCTCCCTTCCTCTTCATCTCACAAACTGTTTGATCAGCATGGCCCTTAGCTGCAATGAGTGTGCTTAACCTTTGACTGGTCGAGGGAGATAAATGCAATAATTTTATTACACCTGTCAATCATTTTTAGTGTGTAGACAAGTGGAGAGTAATCAAATGTCATAATTTAAAAAATTTCAAACATTCATAATAGCTTCGGGAGTATTGCCATATCGGAAAAAAAAAATAGTATTGGAAAATAAAAATTATCATTATCGGTTGCAAGTCGGAAATGTCAATAAAATTTAAGCAAAACACTAAGCAAAAAACGTAGTACAAAAAAAGTTTATGCACAAATAATTTTTTGAAATTCAGTAGCCTACACGTAATTTATTGCATTATCGTTCATATCAACAATTTTCTCACACTCAAATTTTAATTATAAATTGATATGCTTACAAAACTTTTTTTTATTGTTTATTTATTGTATAAAAACGAGGGAATTCAATAGAAATTATGTTTACACGAAATAAGGAGCACTGCCTGCAAGAGCCTTTTTTGAACTATTTTATTTGTTTTTGCCTTTCTATTTTATGACAATCACAAATTCTATAATTTCCACGCTTTCCGTATTTTTAACGCTTACATGGAAGATAACCGATTTCAATCAAATTCAATTATTCACTACTAAGTACTTCGTTCTTTAGTTCGCGCGTTCCTTTTTGCACTGTTGTGTCTTTTTAAAATCATCTATGCAATTCTCCACACAATTTTGCATGACTCAGCCACAAGTAATGCGCAACAAAATGATTGAGATTGGCAAATGAAATGAATGATGCGATGCAGTAAGAGGGTATTTGAGGGGCATTCGGAAATTGTGCAAAGAGAGGGTAAGCGGTAAATCTTTGAAGGCTGGAGAGCAGTAAAGTGACAAATGGTCGTATGCCGAGGGGTAAACGTAAAGAGCGCAGAAGATGAGGTGCAGCAGGAGAGACTGCATGGCAAGAAATTATATGATCTAAAGCGCAGACGGCTGAATAGTTCACGGCTAGAGATGTATAGAGGAAAAAAAGTGCAACTATAAAACTAGAAAATAGAGAGAATACAGAAAGTGAGATACAGAGTAGGAGAAAGAGAATACCGATTAGTTGTAGGCACTTTTGTTGTTGTTGCATTTGAACTTGATTTCTTCAGAGCGCTCTAATGACTGAGTTACTGTACTGCTGCACTTTTTCTTCTTCATAGATTTGCTTTTTCTCTTTTCAGCTATCGCCCGCTTTTTCTTGCCATTTTGCTAAACTTCAACGCCGTCGCCAAGCACTTGTTGGCCTATAACTGCTGTAAAGCACTCGACAGCCTACTCACACATACACAATGGCGTTGGCTGATCGTGCAGCTAAGCTACGAACGATCGACTGACTGCTGGTTGTGGATGAGTGATAGAGAATAGAAAATATAAAAATTAAATGTGTGTGTGAGTATAAGTGTATGTAAAAGTGTGGCGTCATGCAACAAGGCGCTTGTTTGAAACTAAAAAAATAGCAGAAAATAAAAGAAAACCAACTACAACGTTTGGTAAGCGAAACGTGCTTTTTATCTACTTCTTCTTTGGTTTGGTAGCTCAGCAGCAATTTGTGGCATAGCAACAGCAGTTGTGATGCAGCAAATATTAGAGCATCAAAGCGACTAGCAAAGTTGGCGCAAAAGGCTTTCTGCATGCGCGTACTTTATTCGTATATATGCATGTATGTATGTGTGTGGGCATACATGTGAGCCAGAATATAACAAGTTGCAGATCTGGCTGTGAAATTGGCCGTATTGGTATATTTTGCAAGTGTCTGCTTGTATGTGTGTATATGCTGCAATCTGTGTCTATGCTGCTAGACTCTTTTAGCGCTTTTTACTCGTTCTATGCCTTGAATTTTCAGCGCTGCGCTTACTTGCATGCACACAAATACATGTAAATGTATCCATTCAATTGCATATATATTTGTTAAAGCCTGTCCGCCAGCAGCACTGCGCTTATGGGATAGAGAAAGCTGTTAAAATTTTAAAATTTGCTAATGTGGAACACTGCCAACATGGAATGGCAGAACTTATTGGTCAATAAATTGGTAGCGCAAGCAGTGACGTTGATAATAACTACCGCTTTTTGGGCGCTCGACAATTCCCATGGAAATTTGATTATTGGCGTGAATTGCTGAGAAATAATGTTATTAGGAATATAGAGAAGAAAGGAGAGTGATTTAATGGGATAAAATTGCGCGAATAGTTACGAAAAATGCAAAAAAAAATAAAATAAAAAAATTTGCAACCAATTTATTTGCACAACGAATTTTTCAGCCTACTAACTTCGTGTTATGACTTTCGTAAAAGTAAAAACAAAAAAAAAAACAAAAAATTAATTCCCATCGTATTTTTCTGCCGATCCTTTTGAAGTTGCTATTAAAACTGTAGCTTAATCGGTAAAGCAAAAATAAAAACAAAAAAAAAAAAATAGTTTAGCACCAATTTTGATAGCGCATTCCAGTGCATTTGCTTTGCTACCGTGCAAGTAGTGAGGAATGCTTGGGGTCACGAAGAAATTGTCACCACGTCATTGTCGCCATTCACCTCTTAGAAATGATGAGCAACAATGAAGCGACTGTCAACTGTGACATGGCTAAAAAATTAGAAATATCCTGTCACAGTAATCAAATAAATTAAATCTAATGAATTGTCAGATGAAGCATAATTTCTCAGAATCCATGCAAAAATTAATATTTGTTTGTTTGTATGTATTTCAAAAGCTGCCAAACTAATCATCGGATTGCAATCAAACTTCGTCAACCTATTACTTGAAATTGCCGAAAGGATATAGGCATGAAAAATAATTTAAAAAAATAGTACATGGCACCTGCCATACAAACCGATTTTTCAATATTACATTTTTTCGGCACCATTCGCACCTGAACACTGAAATTTGGTACAAAGACTTTATAGAGAAAGACAAAATATTAATATCATCACTATTCAGAAAAATGGACGGCTTTAGTAAAGGAGGCATGGAAGTCCCCATATAAAACAATTCATTATTATTGTATAGTTTCGATACCATTCATGGTAGAGTGAGAGGATTTAGCATAGAAGCTTAATATATCAATGCCTTAAGAATTAGTTGGCGGTATGGATAAAGAAAAGTGATCGGGAATTGGTAAAGGGGGCACAACAAACAAAAACTAAGTACTGAAAAAAGATAACCCACAAAGAATATAACGACCTGCATACTCATTTCCTTGGCTTCTCAAATGACATGACATGTAATATCCTTAAAAAATGGAAGCGAACTAAGGTAAGAAGACCAAAGAAAAAATGGGCAGATTCGGTTATCGATGACCTCAAAGAGATAGACATACAAAACTGGTGGCGATTGACAGCGAATCGAAAAATCTGAAGAAAGATAGTTGTGGAAGCAGTGGTCAAGCCTGGACTGTCATAATAAGAAAGAAGACTAATATCTGGTTGGACTGATGACGGGCCACTTTCTATGAGCAGAGCACATGGAAAAGTGGACATCTCAGACAGTGCACTCTGCCCAGCATGTGGCTGGGGCTTGAGGTCTTTGGCACTGATGTGTTAAAAAGTGGCCACCTTGGCTCCTTGGTACCACAAGAGCTACTCAGATTTCTTCGAAGGTAGAGTATATTTAAAGAAAATGAAAAAGGGAATCCGAGTGCATTACAATGGACTTAATTGTGTCTGAGTGCTGCGACAAAAAAAAAAAAAAACAAAAACCAAAATATCTTTAAATTCCTTGGATCTTCCTGCTGTACCGCCGCCCAAACTGTCACTCAAAGTCCGCTTGCCAATTATTTTATTGCGTAACATTAGACCACTACGATTAAGTAATGGAGCAAAACTCGCTGTGATGAAACTGATGTTGAATGTTATCGAGCAACTATTCTTAATGGAAAGTCTAAGGGAGATGATGTGCTAGTTCCACGTATCCCCATCATATCTGTAGCCTGCAGATACAGACTGCCGACAATCGACGAAAAAATTTATTCGTGTTCGTTACAGATGGAATAGCAAAAAACATTATATGTAACTCATATAATAACCAAATAACTCTTTTAATAAAATTATTTGGTATGGGAATAGGTTTCCGCTCTCATAAAAGAGGCATCGCTGCTGATACTATTTTCGTGTTCGTTCAAGTAAGGTGGTTTGAAGGCGTATATGTGAGGTCTCGATCGCAGTACTTGACATTCGTTTGAAGCGTAAAGATCCTTTTTTAAATGGCGTCAAAAATGTCTGTGTTTGTCTCGAAAAAACAGCATTTGCGGGAAGTCCTGCTTTATTATCACATTTTAAAGAAAAGTGCAATGCAGTGCTGAAACGTGTCGTATATTGATCAATATTTACCGTAATTACGCTCCATGATACACCTTGAAAAGAGTGGTCTCGACGCTTCCAAAGTGGAATATCGACGCGAGTGGAAAAGATTGCAAAAGGGCACCGAAAATATTCGAAGATACTCAACTACAACACTTATTGGTTGAAGACGCATGTCGAACCCTTGATGATATGCCTAAAGAGTTGGATGTTGACAGATCGACTGTCGGTAAATGTTTGCACGCGATGGGAACGCCCCAGGTAAGGGGTGCCACACCAATTGAACGAAAGGGATATCGAGAGACGTTTGATGACGTGTAAGATGCTTCGTGAACGGCAGAAAAGAAAAGGTTTTCTGCATCGCCTCGTCACTGGTGTTGAAAAATGGATCTATTGTGATAACCCTAAGCATCGAAAATGCTGGAACCTGCCCGGTGAACCAGGTGCATCGACAGCGAAAAAAAATATTCATACTGCAAAAGTTTTGTTGCGCATCTGGTGGAATCAGAAGGATGTCATCTATTATGAACTCCTTAAACATCTGAAACTATCATTGGCGAACCATCACCGACTGCAGCTAATGCATTCAAATCGAGCTCTCAAAGAAAAGCGGCCGAAATCGGACGGTCGACATGACACTGATTTTGCTGCATGACAACGCCAGGCCACACGTTGCTAAATCGGTCCTGAAATATTTAGAGGGACTGAGTGGGGAAATCTTGCCTCACCCGCCGTATTCCCCAGACTTTGCACTTTCGGATTACCATTTGTTCCGATGTTCCGGTCAATGCAGTCAGCCCTTATTGGAGAGCGGTTTACGTCTTACGAGAGCATCGCAATCGAATAAAGTTATAGCTTTCCGTGGCATCTTTTTTTTTTTTTTAATTGGCCCGTACACCCTTTTTTTTGGGTATTTGGTCGAGCTCCTCCTCCTATTTGTGGTGTGCGTCTTGATGTTGTTCCACAAATGGAGGGCCCTACAGGTTCAAGCCGACTCCGAACGGCACCTACTTCATATAATTTCTTATATTATGTAATTGTTTAAATAATTCGTAACTTTGGCTAAGAAAGGACGGAAACTTATTCCCATATGCATACCATAGATGTGCGCTAAAAAACTGAATAATAAAACTGAAAAAAAAAGAAATAAAATAGTGAATGGCCTCACTCCGAAGCAAAAGTAATCATACGGCTCTCCTCGCCACTCGCCTTGTCCAAACAGTAACTTTGCTCAAGGTTACTCAAAATTTGCATGCGTTCGCAGTCAAAAGTGAAAAATGAATTTATCTGTTTGTGTTTGGTCAAGCAATGAAAAATTTCTCTTTTCCTATGAAAAAAGCCGATTATATATTATGTCAATATCAGATTATCGTGCGACAAAGGATACTTTTGATTTGTTTAATTATTTCATTTATTTATTTATTTTATGGCCAATAAATAAAATAAACACATAAATTTACATCCGCTGACTTCTGCTGTGAACCGCAGAAGCAAACCTCAAACTAGGCTATTAAAGTTGGAACTCATTTAGAAATTCAAAGAACCGATATATGTAAGTGTATTTATGAGGCCTTGTTCAGTAGGTAAAACTAAGTAGGTAGATGACTGATCACGCCATCCTTTTCACCAGCCACCAGCCGCTAATCATTTTCAACCAAAGCGCAATAGGAATAAGCATTGTTTGTGTTAATCCGAAGTTTGGAAATCTCAAACTGCAAACTGCAAACTGCAAATTACAACGTACATACATACATACATATACACACACACATCCATACATGCGAACTAAGCTAAGCTTCCGCACACTGAAGCAGCCGATTTCATTGGAAATCTCTCTATTTTGAGGAATAGATATTGGTTTACGCACATCGAAACATGCAAACATGCACACACACACACACGCACACATACACATGACAACAATACACAATTTAGTGCTAAAAACATATTGCCGAATGCTTTGAAAACCAAGGCAACGTCATCGATGGCATTAGCCAGCAACCAGTTGGCTCTATTGGCTCCACAGGAATGATGCATGCTTTCAAACAGCCAAACGGCATATGTGTGTGTGTGGGTATGTGCCACTATACAATATCAATATGTATGTGTAATAAATACAAACTTATATACTGACATAAAACATATTATGTGGATGCAACTGAATTGGCAGCAACGAGCGCTGCCCGCCCCATTGGTAGTAGCAGCGATGTGATTAGTAAATACATATCGGGGGGCTTAGCGCGCACGTCGGAGCCTTCTGTGCACCAACTTCTTGTTGCTGGATATTTCTAACGCTTCTAACAATCTACAAGTTGTACGTCAGCAAAGCTGGATGGTTAGCTTAGCAGCAAGGTGGCAACTGTACAACGTTATTGCCATGCATAGTGCACCTATGTGTGTATGTATGTATGTGGGAATGTACATAGATGCTGCAACTATGCTAATTATTGTGAGACTCCATTGCTAGTTACTAAATTTTCTGTGAAAATAAATTGACTACAATAAAATGCGAAATACGCGAGATTGGTTGAGAAAAAGCGCATTTAAGGATTTTATAACACAATATTATGATGTGAAATATACTTGATTATTTAGTGCAGTCTCCCTGAACATCAATACACTTATTCAACCGCCCGACTAGAATTTTGGTAAGGCGGTGATTAGGCGCAAATAAGGCAGACCGCATTCCAAATTTGCGCCTCATAAGGCAGCCAAACTAGGCCCAACTCCCGAAAGGTAGATATCGCCACACATCTGCCTCATTAGGCGCATGTTCGAAAAACCGAACTTCGGTAATACTCCGGATGCCCTTCTACAAATCAGTTAGGGATTCGAATTTATGCCTAAGTGAGACACTGCCACAAATTTTCGTGACCACAACCAAAGTAGGTATTGTTCTGGCATGCCAATCTTTGCCTTCCCTAACGTGGGCCTGGTAGTGAGGCGTGCCTCAGTAAGACCTGCCTAATTCGGGCCTAACTGATTCTTCGGCATGCCTCACTGTAATTCTAGTCGGGCGAAATTCCAATTTATGAATTCCATCCCTGATGTGGTAATCTGGAAGGGCTGCAAAATACGCCTCCGCAACTGTTAAGATCTTTTACTTGATGAAAAACGCTTTCCATGCAAGAACTTTTTAGGTCTGGAAACAGATGGCAGTCGCTAGGTCCCAAATCCCAAATCTGGTGAATACGGAGAATGCTCCAACAATTCGAAATTTAATTCATGGATTTTAGTCATTGTCAAAATGCTCTTGTGACACGGTGCATTGCCCTGATGAAAAGAATTTTTTTCATTTGCAAACTGTGTCATTTTTAACGATTTTTTCTCTTAGCTGATTTAAGAGGTTTCATTAATATTCAAAATTTATTTTTTCACCAGTTTGCAAGTAATTCACCAACAAAATTCCTTTCGCATACCAAAAAACTGATGCTAACAACTTCTTGGGCGATTTCTGGACACGAATTCGTTTCAGAGCCGAAGAGCCAGGTTCACACCACCCTTTGGACTCTTCTTTTGATTTAGAATTATGACGATAGACCCCAGTTTCATCCATAGTGATGAATCGACGCACAAACTCCCCTTTATCCTTTCGAAAATACTCTAAATGTTGCTGAGAAAGTCGCATTCGAATGAGGTTTTCTCCATTGCTTGATGTTGCTCCACAAATGGAGGGACCTACAGTTTCAAGCCGACTCCGAACGGCAGATATTTTTATGAGGAGCTTTTTCATGGCAGAAATACTCTCGGAGGTTTGCCATTGCCTGCCGAGGGGCGACCGCTATTAGAAAAATGTTTTTATTAATTTTGCTTTCGCCGAGATTCGAGCCAACGATCTCTCAGTGAGTTCCGAATGGTAAACCCCTGTCTGAAACCCAATACTTCAGCCAAAATATTCCTTACCCTGCCCAATGAGATGCCAAAAGCTTCTACTAAATCTCTTTCAGTCACTCAACGATTTTTCATTACCATACCCTGTATTTTTTCTATCATACTATTTCTGGTGTTGTTGCTGTTTTTGGGCGACCTTGACGTGGATTATCTTGAAGACTTGTGCGACCACATTAAAATTCAACAGCTCATCTTTCTACTGTACTAAGTAATGGCGAAAAGTCCTTGTACACCTTCAACATTCGTTTATAAATGTCCTTTGCTTTCAAACCTTCCAAAAATAATAATTCAATCTGTGTGAGCCATCGATACTAAATAGCTTGTAAACAGAGAATGAATTGACAGATTGAAATGAAACTTCACTTGCGTGCATATAAAGAGTGTACCAACATAACAAAAAAAATGTAAGCACAATAACAACTTTAGCTCTTATCGAACCGCAAAACTTATTGAACAACCTAGCATAATCTGTGTAGCTAAAACCATGCAATTTGAAACACTGAAAGTTTATTAATTCAAGTTTTAAAGCAATTTACCGTGATGAAAGAGTGCCGCCTTGAGTCTATGCGTGGGAGTAATAATGCGTGGCTTGTATGAAAAAAAATAATAATAAATATCAGATTAGTTGACCTCAAAATAAAGTATTTACAGGTAGATACCCATGAAATGAGACTTTCAGCTATTAGTCCATAGATGTCGCTAAGCGTATTTTTCAACCTTCCCAAATGCCTTGGTTTTTCGTCTGTCATCTGTCAACAATGTTCAGTTCATTGTTTGTTACGTGCATTTTTGTCGCTCTTAAAAATGTCAAATTTCATGCCTTCAAACTACGATTTGCGGACACCGTTGATTTTCTGTTATCAATTGAAGAAAAACGCTTCTCAAGCTCATCAAATGCTTATAGAAGCTTGCATAGCACAGTGCTTCAGGTGGTTTGAAAAATTCCGAAGTGGTGATTTTAGCGTGGAGAACGAGGACCGTGGCCGGCCACCGAAAAAGTTTGAGGATGCCGAATTGCAAGCATTGTTGGATGAAGATGATGGTCAGATGCAAGAAATGATGGCAGAGAAGCTGGGAGTGACCCAAAACACCATTTCCAAACGTTTGAAAGGCATGGAAGGTCGGAAGATGGGTTCCGCATGAACTGACTGAAAAGCAGCAAGAGAAACGTAAAACCACTTGTGAAATGCTGCTCTCCCGGTTCCAAAAGCAAGTATTTTTTTGCATCGAATCGCTACGGGTGATGAAAAATGGGTGTATTTCTCCAATCTCAAGCGTAAACGATTGTATGGTCTGCCCGGCCACAAGCCAAAAACAACGGCCAAACCAAATTGCTTCGGCCGCAAGACAATGCTGTGTGTTTTCTGGGGTCAGCGTGGTGGATTTGGTACGAGCTATTAAAACCAGATGAAGCAGTTGACGGTGCACACTCCCAACGACAATTGACCGATTTAATCAGCGCTATACACCGAAAACGCACAGAATATGCCGATCGGCGTCACATTTTTCTTGATGACAATGCACCGCCACAGCGCACAAGAGCGACCCGGGAATTGGTGGAGACGTACGATTGGGAACCGCTGGTGCAAGCGGCTTACTCACCAGACTTGGCGCCTTCCGATTATCATTTGTTTTGCATCGATGGGCCACGCACTTTTCGAGCAGCGCCTCAATTCCCACGAAGAAGCCAAAAAATGGCTCGATGATTGGTTTGCGGCCAAAGACGGTCAATTTTTTTGGCGCGCATCCACAAATTGTCTGAGAGATGGGGAATATGTGTCGCTAGCGATAGTTATTATATTTAAGATTAACTTTGTTACCATTTTTTGTTAATAAATGTTTGAAATTGAAAAAAAAGTGTCATTTCATAGGTATCTGCCATGGTAGGTATAGGTATCTAATCTTAGTTGAGTTTCATACACTTGACTTTCATGGTAGTAAAATCAGAGCGCGAAATTTTAGTTTTCGTTTTGATTCTAATGCAGTTTTTCGCTATTCCATTATTTTCTATTCCTTGGAACATCTTAAATATATACGAAGAGCAAGAAATCAAAAATGCATGCATAAATTTAGAAGATGCGCTGCTCTTAATTAGAGCATAAGGCGGAAATTAATCTCTTCCAACGGCTTCTGTGAAACGCATAGTTTTTAATTTGAATCCGTGAGCTGAATTGCTCACTTCCAGTGCGTACCGTCACATCACCCCCGTCATCTTTGGGCAGCCAAGACTCGTTTTCCTTGTGGATTCTATTCAAAAGCCCGTTTTGCTATCTTAATGTAGTATTTACTTTTGTCTGTGGTGTTAAGCTTGTCATATAACACGTCATCAATCTCCAAACAAAGATTTTCCTGTGGACTATTCGAGCTACACAAACTTTTGGAGCACATCTGATTGTCATCTACACATCTGAGCATTTAAATTATTAAAGTGCTAACATCACCAACACAAATTTGAAGAACTGTCTTTGTTGTACTGGCCCTCTCTCCATATATAATTCCCATTTTTTCTACTAAATTTTAATTCTCAATTTCTCTACCTACATAACCACCGTGAAAATCATTACAAATAGTTGTTTCAGTGCCTGACAACGACATGTCTAATTATCTGGCTAAAATTGTCGAGAGGGATTCATATGCGTTCCTTTGCTTCATATGTGCAGACACGACACCTTGGAGAAAGCTTAAGTGATGTACAGCATTCAGCTTTGGTCGCTTTCTCATAGAACATTTGAATCACACACAACTTGTTGGCCGCCTTAAATCCTGAAACAATTTTTTCAGCGCTGCATCTCAGGTGACTGTGTTAAAAATATAAATTTCGACTACCACTGAGTGTGGAGCACACACCCGTAAACCAGCTAGACGAAAGGCGCATTGCTGTTAATAGCCAAGGTTAGGTGTACCCTGCTTGTAACCAAACGTATATCTCATTTGTGAAGGCGTGAACTAAACTCAGAGCAGGTGCTGAAGTTTTATACGAAAAGGATTGCAAGCTAAATTCAAGTGCTTTCAGAAGACTCTAACAAAGACTACTTCATAATCTACTAGAAATTCCAGGGTGTTCGATATATAATTACATACGCGGGCTGCCAAACTTATATCAGTTCTCAGGAAATAAAAGCCAATTTTCTTCAGAGCAGATATAGTCTTTTGGTGCAACCAACCGGAAAGTACTAATTAGTACACTCTAACACTTTTAAAACTTTTTATCTAGCAAAAAAATATGATTTCTTTAAAATTTGCCTAGGTTTTCTCGCTGTCGCGTGTTAGTTTCGCTGAGAGACTTTCAAATGTTACTCATACGTACTGGCAAACTTATTTCAAGCATTGCTTCTGGCATTTTATGCACAAAATTACTGTTTGTGTATAAGATTAAAAAAAAAACTTCTGTGATTAGCATAACAAAATGGAATATTTTTATATGCGTAAGATCGTTAGGAAAAAAAATGATCAAAGCTCAACTATAATTTTTAACCAGTTCAAAGTTACACTTTATTTTTCTAAAATTTAATGGATTAAAAATAGCATAGAAAATTTTTTTTTTACACAGACTAAAAAGTTTTAAATTTTGATACGAGTTTTTTGAAGTCGTATAAATATTATTATTATTATATAATAAATGTTAGTAAAAAAATTCTTATTAAAATCTAAGGTGGCGCATCACAAATAATATACCACAAATTAAATCTTCTAAAATTTTTTCGTCAAATTTTGATTTTAACTCATTCATAAAGGGGACGATATGACAAAAGTAATATGAGACGTGCTCGAGTAAACACATACAAAACGGGATAAGGTGTATGATAAGAACTTCTTAAACAGATTCCAGACACAAATTGCGTAGATAAAAGGTTGAAGATATCAAAATATTGCTAATTCGGAAAAATATCAGTCTCAAAAATTGTGTAGGAACGATTATGAAAGATATTCGCCAGTTAAATAAAAATTTCAGTTACCAATTTTATTCGAAAATATCCCTAAATTTAAATACTGGGTTTTTAAACTATCAGCAGACAAAAACTCGGCGTAGCTATTAACGACAGAATCCCAGCTGCAAATAAATTCCATTATACTTGTTTCGAAAGGCGTGTCACAGGAAAATATATGGTCTGGTTATGACAATAGATGACACCTACCGCATTCGCTTCAACAGTAAAATCAAATAAATTCTTCAGAGACAAACTGTAATACTTTTAATCAAAGCCCCACGGCTTAGATGGATTAGTCAAGTACTGCACATGGCGAAAGAAGAAGAGCTAGGAGAGCTTTTATTTTAACTCCGTTTGGAGGAAAAAGAAAAAGAGTGCGCCCACGAAAGAGATGGCTAGATGACGTCGAATTAGATCTTAAGGAAATGAACGTACCTAACTGGGGAGTTCAACCAAGGATAGAATAAAGTGGAGAAAAATTGCTGACAAAGCTATGATCCACCACAGATTGTGAAGCTAAGAAGAAAAAGAATTTTATGCCAAAAACAATTGGCTACGAAAATTTTCAATATTTTTCACTCGGATTATCTTTGTGTTGAATGGATTTGTAAATTCAAAAACGAGCTGAAATTACATATTTTTCTCTAATGCGTTTCAAAAGAGAGTTAAAATTTTATTTTTACTAACGTGATTTACCATAAAATTTATCTTATTCGAATCTGAGTAGCATTTTTTACACTTGAACTTCTTGTTCATTGAAACGAGAATGAAATTAATACTTTTTGGTCTGATATTGCTGAAAATTTTCATACCGATAAGTGTAGAATTTACATAACATTTACTACTTAAGACCTTTGGTATACAAATTAAAAGTTTTATGGATTTTATGATTTTTTTTATATTTTTTATGAAGAGTCAAAAAGATTGACAAGTGTCAGTTACTAGTAAACAAAGTGCAATAATAAATCTAGAAAGTGCTTTAAGCAAATTGTTTTCTATTACTTTAAAAGCAAAGTAGCAATAAAAGATTTAGAACGTAATTTTTCATAGCATATTTTCTAAACATGAAATATTGTATATTGCAAAATAACAAAATGGCGGACTTTTGAAAAGTCCTTTTTTTTCAAAGGAAAGGACTTTTCAAAAGTCCGCCATTTTGTTAGTTTTCAAAAAGATTTTCCTATTGTAGCACCTGCCAGAATGACAAGCCTACAGAATAATAATCAGTTTAACTTTTTTGTTTCAGATGTCCTGAAGAGCCAAAATCCTTTTGACAAGCTACCTATCTTTTTTTTAAGACGCTTACTTTGGTGCCATACTACTAAAAAAAAATATGTCAAAAAAAATTGTGTTTGTATATTATTTGATGTCAATAATAACATAACATAAAATCAAAACGATCGATTTTACTTTCTTAAAAATCAAAATTCTTAAAAAATATCTACATATACAAAATGAGCCTTTGACCAGACTACTACCTCAATTTATGAAGGTCGTTTGAAAGGTCCATGCAAAGTCAGAGAAATGGCACTACTGGCGAACACTACTGACACTTATCGAGGTTATGTTTTGTAACTATCACCTCTTGGAAGAACATACACCAAGTTTCAGCAAGATCGGCCCAATCTTTGTGTTGGGCATTCGTTTGATTTTTCGATTCAAGTCGAGTGAGTTTCCTTTTTCATCACGTCAACGCACCAGCTCGAGAACGCACTCAGCAGTTATGGTCGGAAAATTAGTGGAAATCGTTTCAAATCCGCCCTATTCTCCAGGTTTGGCTCTCTCGGAACCCTCGGACTACTATTTGCTCCCCAATTCGAAGATATGGCTCAGAGAAAAAAGGTTTTATGCAAACGTGGAGATGATTGCAGAAATAGCTATTTTTCAGACTTAGACAAGTCCTATTATTCGGAACGGATAAACAAACTGGCAAAGCGTTGTACGTTGGCTTGTATACGCCCAAAAGGGCCTATATCGAAAAAAAGCTACTTTACTTTTTCTGGGACTTAACAGAAAAAAAATCAGTATATTATCTCAAACTCGTTTCAGTATATGGTATTTTGCATAAAAGCTGCATATCTAAAGAGCTGCAAGTACAGACAGCAAAGTCGAGCTTCCCATATTTCCCCTAAAAATCAGACCGCGATTCTCCTGCATGTACAGTTTTTCGACCTACGCAAAAAATGCAGTTTTTATTTTCTTCACAAAAACAAACACAAAAAAATAACACAAAAACTTGAAATCCAGTTCGAAATCAGCGGCAAGGACAATAAATTCCGTCACCTTGGCAGCGCAGAATATGAAACTCATCAATATCAATGCCAATAGCAATTCGCTTACAGCAGTGCATACACACACACGCATACATACACGCATAGCTGCTACAACTTAATATTTTATAACAAGCAGTGTTTGTGTTTGTGTATGCTTTGTGACGCTTACATCGAGCAATTGCATATGCACAAGTATTTGCTGTAAGCATTTTATTTTTCTGCTTTTAGAGTACCAATGTCAAAGAGTATGTAGTGCAAGGATAATGCAAAATATACTGTAGGAGTGCCATAAAAAATAAGACATGGCAACACTTTGCATTTGTCGCAGCAGGCAGCTGATGGTTGTTGGGTGTTGCAAGTGTGGGCTTACCGCGGCGATTGCGTTGGCGTTCGCCACAGACGACTCACAGTGGGTCTCATAAGCGGCGACTGATGACATTGAAATGGTGAATATTTGCGTTAAAAAAATATTTAAATGATAAAATTGAAATTGAAGTTGGAGGGAGAAACAATTATTTACAGTTGGTTGGAAATAAAGCATAAATGACGAGGAAGGAAATATTTTTATAATATAATTAAATAATTTGTATAATTTTTTTTTGTTTTGGCTTGTAAAACACTCTTATGTACTCTTTTAATGCAAGTGTAGTAGTTTATGAAAATATTTTTTTTCACAATTTAGTTAGCATTTTTTTTTTGATATAATAGAATTTTGATACAATAGAATTTTTTTGTCTTCATAAAATTTCGTTTTTACACACTTACCTACCTCAACATGTCCTTATTGTTTGAAATGCTGATATTATTTAATTAGTATTTCGTTCCGGCCTCTACCCCATTGTTGTTGCATACATATTTTGAGTTGAATTTCATTTGCATCTCCCCGCCAACTGCACACAGTTGCATTCGCATATAACGTTTATGTGTGTGTGTACTACATACTTATATATTAGTGTTAGTGTGCTTGTGAGTTCATCATCTCTCGACCAACGACCAAATGCACATACATACATACGCAACGTTCGTTGACGGCATCCTCTTTGCACTTGAACTATTATCCTTTGAGGCCATCCTTTTTCGCTTAAAAGCGTACACAGTATACTTACCGAGGCCTTGTCCTCGGCCAACGTACGAGTCATGGCATGCACGAATAGTGAAAATACAACGAACCCACGAAACATCCAAGCAAGGGAACTAGCAGCAACGTATAGTTCAACGAGCTAACGAAACGAGCATCCATATTCTGCTGCCGAACGATGTGCTAATGCTGTTAGTTGTTGGCGGTGGGGTGAGAGAGTCTCCATGTGTTTCGTTCACTTCCTGGTGGTATAAAAATCATTGAACTGTCAGTAGTATTCTCTACCTTTCGTATTGTAGCTTTCGGTTGTGCTTGTTATAGTTTTGCCGCGCAGTTCGTCGTTCGTTGTTCGACTATTCGCTGGTTCACTGCTCGTTGCGAGTTGAGGTCTGCTTTTTGATTTTTTATTTTTTTTTTTGTGTGTTTTTTTTCCTATACACTATGTACACTGGTTAGGAGTGGATGGGGGTAGCATGTTAATTTTCTCCAAGTACATTCTGAAATCAGCATTTTGTTTTGCATTTCGCATTCAGGTGTACTGCGCATGTGCAAAGTTTTTGTTGCAATTTGTGTTGGTAGGGTCAGTTTTTTTGCTGCACTTTTGTAGATAGGTACATATCGTTTTTTCTTTCTTCTACCATTGAATCTAATATTTGATGCACATACACTTTTAATTGTTTTATCGTAATTGCGTAGTAGTTTTTACTTTAAAGCACTCTTTTCTGTTTTGAGGTTAGGAGTCTTTAGTAAAGTTCCCTTTTTTCTTGAAAGTGAATAGTTGTTGTATTAAACTTTTATTTTTAGGCATAAATGCGCGCTTTATTAACTAATTTCATTAATTAAATTTATTTTCCTGCTATGTATTTAGCGTTTGCGAGTTAAATAGATGACCCGAAGAGTTGCAATTGAAGAACTAAGTAAAAAGTCGTTAATTGTGGCACCATTAAAGCACACATTTGGCGAGGATAAGGAAAGGAGGCCAAACAGATAAGCGAGTGATGACGATTAGCAATTATGGATGGGAAATATGAATGGAAAATATGAATAGAATTTATGGCGTAAAAGCCAAATAGCTGTTCAGTAGGAGATAAAGCGTTAGAACCAGGGACCAGAGCAAGATAAACAGTTAGACAAGACAACTGAGACGCGGCTACTGTCGAGTTTCCACATCAGCATCATTCATACAGCTGGGTTACAGTTGAAGGCAGCAGAGGAAGAGAAAGGCCGCTCTGCGTTGAAACGATCAGTTGGTTGGATGGAACCGGCCAACTGGCGCCGGTTAGCATGAGATAGAAACGACTGGCGCGCTTTGTGGAGCTCGCCCAGATCGCTTAAGTTATCGCGCCAACCAAGAAGAAGATCATTCATACAGCCACTGTGGTAGGGTACCGAAGTCATTTTAAGCCCTCTCGCATGCATTCTTAATGTACAGCGTCCCGCTGAGACCTTCACTAACATTGGTAAGCGCGGTGTGAGCCACCAAAGCTCTGCCAACTATCAACAGTTCACCCTTTCTCTTTTTTATAAAATTTTGTACTATTTGTATTAATTTTTTTAGATCTTATACAGGTTAAGTACTATGCATGACCACCGCGTGCACGTTTTACGAAGTCCAATCGTTGAACCCAATTTTCGACCACTCTTTTGCATAAATCGGCCGAAATTCCAGCAATTTCGCGTTCAATATTGGCTCTGAGCTCACAAATCGTCGCCGGCTTGTTACTGTAGACCAATGACTTCACATAACCCCAAAACGGGACGGCTTGTTAAATGGACCGTAAAATGGCCGTAATGCTCTTAAAGTAGCAGCAACAGAACGATTATTTTTATAAAAAACTTGCACGATTTGCAATCGTTGCTCAAGTGTGTAGCGTTCCATGATGAAATGTATACTAATGAAGTTTACAAATGATAAGCGAAAAATAAAAAATATTGCGTCGTTCGCCCTCCCTATCGGAAAAAAGTTGAAGCGCACCTATTGAATAACCCTATATAAGAATATAAAAAAATCAAATTTAGAGAAAAAGTAGAAAAAGCTCTTTTTTTGAGTGGTCGTTCTTTGGCTGACAATGGGAAAGCGCACATTTAGCATTTTCTCATGGTGCATTTCCTCAGTGAAACATTTTTTTGTGAAAAAGAGGCCATTTGGAGGGAGCTGGGATGAAAACAATCGCATAGAGTAAAAACGTTAAGACATACGTCAAGGAAAATCGCAGTCATTGTGTTAGTGCTCTGAACTTTTTACGGCATCTATTATACTACATGATAAACCGGAGTTTAGCAGCTCGTCCGCTACTAGCCTTAGCTCTCTCATTCTTTGACTTGTGAATATGGGAAACTATTTTTTATTAATTTACTTATCATTGACGCAAAACTGACCTGCAAGGACCATATATATAATCCAAAAAAGGAACGAAGTGAAAAACAGATTCAGACAACTGTATTGGCTATTCAACAAGGACTCAAAACTGTCAGTATACAACAAACTACTAATATATAAGACCATGATAATACCCATCTGGAGATACGGCATAGAACTATGGGGGACAGCATTCAAATCAAATATACAAATAATTCAACGACTTCAATCAAAAATCTTAAGGACTATCGTTAATGCACCCTGGTATATAAGAAATGAAGACTGACACGGCGACCTAAGAATTTATCCGATAACAGACGTAATTTAGAAACAAAGCGCGAAACACACACAAAAACTATGATACTAACCGAAATTCGAACAAAGAGGTACAAAAAATACCGTACGACCCAGAAATTAAGACTAAAACGAATCACACCAACATCATTAACAGATACAAAAACTATTCTGACAAACTAAAACTAAGTATATTACTGTTGCTAATATATTAAATGTAAGCTATGTAACTATTCATTGAAACATGTTATTTCATATGCTGATTTCAAATAACAATTAATCTCCCACCCAAGCTACAAAAATGACTAAGTGTCCATGGGCAGATGTAATAAAACCTTGGGATGTAAAAAGAAAAAAAATTTACTTATATGAAAAATAATTATAAATAAATACATTATAGCAGGAAGCAACTAGCTGCTGGAGTCATCGGTCTGAGATATATGATAGTAGACCAGAAGGCATTTGATTACTGACATGCAGGCTTGACGATAGATGGAGAAAAAGATTGGAAGAGAAAGTGCTGCTTTTTTGACAATTCTAAGTCACTCATTGAATCTTATTATTTATCAAAAAGAACTGTCTCTTTAAGGTGTTACATGGGTTTCGTTGGTTAAAAAAATCGATTTACTTTTTTTTGACTTATTAATTTCTACAACATCTCAGGAAAATTATCCTAAATTTTCAAGTCGATCCGAATAATAAATTCGCAGATACAGCCTTTGGAATGTGTGCGCTCCAAGGCACTTTTATTGTTACTCAAAACTTTAAACGCATTTTTCTCGGAACTGTGTTTTCAAAGTCGGTTGTCAAATGTTCTCGAAAACTACTCAACCGATCTTGATGAAATTTTACACAGGTGTTCGAGATACAATTTACTCGTGCTTGAACTAAGGACTTTTTTTTTCAATTACAACTATTTAAAAAAACAAAATATTAAGCAAATTTACCCGAAATTTTCATTTTTTTGCAAAAATGTCTGCCAAAATTCCAATTTTTACTTTTTTTTTCTTTCCTTCGTTGAAGCTCGAGTTTATGGACTTAACTAAAGCACTAATTTTTGTTTTTTCATTTTTGATGAGCCTGTCAGGAGTTATGCTGATAACGCGGACGCACCTTTTTTTCTAGGGGTCACCGGATATGACGTCACAATGGAGGAGTTTTAATTTTTTATTTTTTGAAAATTTCAGAAATTATTCTTTAAACATTCTTCAAACAGAAAAAAGTTTGAATTAAATAAATAACTTTTTACATATATTAGAAAAAAAAATTGAATGTAGGCCTTTTTTTACCCGACGAAACCCATGTAACCCCTTAATTTAATTCGTAAGTCAATGTTAAGTTATCCTATAAATCTACTCAGTAATGTTATTACCTTTGAATTCTTTATTATTGTAAAATTATAAAAATCAACGCATGCATTGATTTCATCTGCGGCACAATATAAATCGAAAATAATATCTTCTGAAATGCAGAAATCAGACTGAAAATTCTACGATGTTCTTACGGGCAAGCACTCCATATTTTACACGAAGAATTAAATACAGAAAGGTAGTTCGAATTTTTAGTGGAAATAATAATAATTCCGACTGATTCAATAAAAAGCTCTGGAGCAGTATTTTGCAGAGCTTGTCGAAAATCATTACGAAGATCTGTACAGAGGTGGTAGAGAATTATGGAAGAATCATTGAAATAAGTGTAGTGAAATTGAAAAAGAATATGTGAATGAGCAACTAATTTCATTTAAAAATACAAATTCTTTTTCTTTTGCCTTTTTACTCGTCATCCAATCTGTATTTACCCCAAATTTTCACTTGGCTACCCGCGATGCCACCTTGTTTTGAAACAACTATGCATTTTCATCATACTGTTGAAGAATTAGAACAGAAATGCGATAATCTCTCACACTTTCCAATTAAAGAATACATTAATAAGGCTATTATCACTGCTTGAGTGTTCACCACAAAGTTTGAGTTTAGATCGCCGACGATACATAAAGAGCTTCGCTGTTATGTCAGTTGCATAGATTTCGGTCTGGCTAGCTGTAAAGTAATATGTAGGCCTATGTTATAAGCTTTTCTCAGTGAAAAATGTTGTATGAATATATAAAAGTAGGTTAGGTTTCAACGGATTGAATTGCAGTCACGCATAGACCGGTTCAGTCTATAGCGACACCAGCTGGAATTCATTAGTTTGATGCTTTGAAAAAGTAAAAACACATGGTGCCTGTTTCTTTTACGAATTCAAGGATACATATTCTACCTACTGCTGAGATATCTTCGAATCCATCAAACTGTGTTGCCTCCAGATACTTTAAGCGTGTTTTGAATAACGTAGGACATTCGCAAAGGAGATGCTCTACAGTTTTCCTTGTGCCCTGCTTCCTACATTTCCTGCATTCCTCGCTTATAAGCATACTTTCCTATTGGGCTATGTTCTGCCAGCATACCTGTCAATAGTTCTACAATCTCTTCATGTTAGTGATAGTGTTAATCGAGTACGACTGTGATCAATATGAACTTAGCATTGCTTTAAGTGTACAGACTCTCCCATCTTATCCTAAATTTTCTGATAATGTTTTCGTGTACTTCATTGTATGCTATACGTTTTGACTTCGGTATTTCGTTGACAAAATACGAGGATAGAGAGACCCCGTTTTTCGCTATATCCATATATATCCATATATCGCTACTATCTCGTTCTCTTCAATGCCCTTATGGACTGAAACCCAATAGAAATTTATTTATTTATTTATTAAGCCCATGAATATAATAGATTCTTATAGGATAAGTGGAAAAATTTTAAGGTTAATAGGCAATAAAAAAAGGAAAGTACAATTAAACTATTTATAATAAATATTCAAAGATTTTAACAGGCAATCTTCTGAAAATGAAAAATCTATTTAAAAAAAATTTAGAGATTTTATTAAACTCAATTAAGGATCTAGTAATGGACCATTCTGAGCGTGAAAGGATTTTGAAAGACCAACATAGAATAACTCCGCCCCACGCAGAGCTCTGGTCGGAATATTAAAGAAAATCCTTTGAAGAAGCACCGGACAGTCAACAGCCCCACGGATTAAGTCGAAAATGAAAGGTAGAGAAAGGATTATTCTCCTGCTCTGCAATGATTTTAAGTTGATCAATAAGCATCGCGCTTCAAATGAAGGGATAGGATCCAAAAAGCGTAAATTACGCAGCGCGAAATGTAAGAATACTTTTTGAATTCATTCAATATAGCTTGCAATTCGCTGCCAACAATTTAAAGGTAAGTATCTATTTATAAATAAATTCCTTTACAAATTTATATGAGCTAATTCGAGGTGGCGCATAATTAATCACCCAATCAGAAGATTTAAAATTTCAATCATATTTAACACTTGTAAAGTAGAAAGATGCAGTATAAAAAAAGACAAGTGGTAGAGCGCGTAAAGGTCAAAATAAAGACTTCCAGCACTTAGTTTTATTCATTTTATTATTTTATTTACACTTTAATTTTTTTATTTTATTTTCTATTTTTAATATACTTTTTTGATTTGTTTTTTTTTATTATTTTTTGTTTATTTTATTTTATTTTTTTTCAATTTGTTTTTTTTTTCAGTTAAAAATGTATTCAAAAATAAAATTGTATGATTAATTTTGCGCCACCTTGTATTACTGCTTAAATGAGAATCATATCATTTCCTTACAAATTTGACTGTATATTTTTCCTGCAATTCTTATACTGCTGGTAAAATTTTAATAAAAATATAAAAATTCAAAAATCCAAAAATTCGTATCCATTAAATCCACTCCTCTGTCCCAATAACAAAAGCTTATAAAAAATTAATGATTCTTTACCCAAGCAGCAAATCATCAAATTCCTATGCACAATCCGCCGCTGAATACGAAAAATCACATAATTTTTGTTCAGTCATGTAGCTTTTCAGATATTGTAAAATAACATTTTTTGATTGAAGAAAAAAGGTGGGCTATAAAAATCAAGAATATCTAGAGAATGCGTTAACCGTGCAAAACGAGTAATATCTCAAATTAAAGGTAATTAAATTTGCTATTTTTTGTGCATGCTTTAATTTTCATAAGAGTTTTCATAAGGTTAAGAAACAAAACAACTCATTTTTTTCAAACACATAAAAATCTTCGATTTCTATTGTAAGAAATGTCCAATAAAAACGATTTTCGAAATTTGTTTTTACTCAGAAAATATTTAAGATTATTATTATTAAGTGCTAAAGCGCCGGCTGGGAGCGCGAATATTCAGAAAAAATGTAAGATATAAATTAAAAAATGCTTCTTATTCAAATGAGAATAAAATGGCACATTTTTACATTCACCATCTTAAGTAAAGTTTAAAAAGTGGCCAACTCAAAAACGATTTTTTATATCATTACTTAGTTCTTGGGTGTTTTTGACTGCAACCTGGTGTAATAATTACACAGCTATGTAACGTGAGTGCCGTGCCATTTAAGACTTGGGCGCTATAACTTTCCTTTACACTTAGCGTCAATAGACCTGCGTTTCGCCAAACAAAGTTTAAAGCTATTAAAAATGTCATTCTCTCAAAGCTCTGAACATTTGAGGCATCTTCACGTTTGAGTCATCCTAACAGCTGAGTCTATTCTCCACATAATTTCGTTAAGGTACGAGTTCTACTCTTAAATTTTGTAGCTTCTCTTCAAACATTTTCAACATGAATGAAAATATTGTTCCATTTTACTGCATAAATTTCGCCCTAAAAAAATTTTATTGTTTTTGCGATACTAACTTTTTTTAATATTTGCTTACAGCATCCATTTGTAGACAACATCCATTTACAGACAATCTGCTACAAATTTCATTGCTAATGGCTTCAATTCTAGTTTCAATATTATTATTTATTTTAGTAACTTCTTCTTATGGGTTTGCTTTTATTCCCTCTAAAAAAGTCTACTCACTCTAAACATTTTTAATTACAGCAAAGCAATGAAAATTGACTTTTCTAAGTTTTGCACGACTTTGTGAGAACTAGAATTTCTTGCCCCTTCTTTTCCACAAAAGCATAACATTTTGCCATAAAATCTAGAACGAATTTGTATTTATAACTTCTTGTCTTTCTTGGTGCACTTAAACTGACAAAACTGAAAATTATGGACCATGAAGTTTCAAAGCGTTCGCTATAATTACAAACAAAGTGTAGAAGATACCAACAAAAACCAATGGAGTGTCAAATTTCTGATAGCTAATTTACGAGTCTTGAGATTTGAGACGCTGGCTCCAGACTAGTCAAGTGCACCGGTCTAGCCGGCTTTAGTAACCGTAGCCGCAAAATTTATGGAAATGTCAAACAATTTAAGACAATAATTGCACATCCATACAATTTTCAGTTAAAATAGCGCATAATACTTTCATATTTTTATAGAAAATATATACGAAAGTGTAGCCAGTTGAGTGCGATCATTAGATGCAGTTGAAAATTAAATATTTTGCTTTCTATTGAACTAATAAAAATTAGAAAAATTCTTAAATTCTTTCTCATATTGGAAGGAGGCAATGAATTCGTATAAGAATCAATATATTTATATTTATAATTGGAGGATGGTTCCGTGTGTAGAAGTCCACGCAAGTGAGGAAAGTCCCTGATTGTCATTCACTTGGGAGTGGCGAGGACGTTTCACCTGCTTACGGTCCAAGCAGCTCACAACTTCCGGACTCCGCCCAAGTATCGTCTCCGTAGCTTCCAAACATCCTTTTTGCGATCGAGGTGAAGTGAGAAGGCGAGGCGACCCAGGATATTTGGTTGTGCGCAGGGTTTTGGGATCCACCACATAAAAACACCGATTCCAGTGAAGACCAACAACAAAGTCTCGGATGAAATCCCCTTTAATGTTGACGATCACCGCAAAACGAAAATGGACTACAATAAGAATACGCAACTGAAATGTTCGGACCCTCAATAAGGAAGATACAACTACCCAATTGGCGGATGTGCTCGAAAAAGTAAAGGCTGGCATAACCGCCATCTAGGAAATGAGATGGACAGGATAAGGTGAATACAAGCAAGCGAGTTACTATATTTACTACAGCTGTCATGCGGAGAGGCGCGAATTGGGATGCGAATTCCTGGTACGTGAGCAGCTTCGAGAAAAAGTCTCGAGGTTCACAGCTGTGAGCGAACAGTTCAAGTGTCTGACCGAAGGTTAAAAGCCCAGAGTAATTTCATGTAAAGATAAAAATGGAAATCTGGTTACAGATACGAAGCTGATACTGAGATTATGGGGGGGAACATTTCTCTAAATTACTGACTGGTGATAGTGCGACCAATACTGCCGCTAGAGAAATGAACCGTGTACCACCAATTGAAAACGACGGGGTGGATCTTCGCCCACCTAGCTATGACGAGGTGAATGTCGCTATTCAACGACTGAAGAACATTAAATCAGCCGGAGCAAATGGACTCCCAGTAGAACTGTTCAAGGCCGGCGGCAGTGGGCTGATTGGGGGCAGGCATCAGCTTATGAGTAAAATATGGCTACAGACTATAATTTGACCGGCTAGACGTTACTAAACTAATGTGACTAGAGAAAGACCGGATATCGTTTCATAAGGTCAAACCCAACGAACTTGGGCTAATTTCAGCCGAAGCCAGACCCAAACCGAACCCAACATTTTAAGCGATCCAAGTAATAAACAAGCAATGATTTTTTTTAAATCCATAATTATCATTAATAAAAAAAATGGGCAAGGTGCATAATACTACCTATTTTTGTGAAAAATAAGAAAAATAATATATTTTTACATTTATACTTAAAGTAAGTATTTAATAATCATACTTGAGTAATTTTACGTCTATTGTAATGAAACAACATTCGGGCAGGTTCAATGCAATGCTAGAAAATTTCAGCGAAATTCACTCGAAAGTAAATTACAGAACCTGCCTGTTTAGTTTATTGACATTTTCACTTTATAAGCTGCCCCTTCTACCGCGCACCTGCGCACTGAACTTACTAGCCACCAGACTGCCCGATAGAGGACCAGGTGGATATTTTAAAGCAAAATAAAGAAATTAATAGTGTGGACTTTGATATCACCACTCAAAAATTTTTACAAAACTAATAGTTGATACGACTTTTGAGTAAAAAAAAATTGTAAGAAATGCTCCGCCGAAATTCCGCTTCTTTTTGGGCGAAGCCGCACTGAAACTGAATTGAAATTTTTAGCCGAAGCCGTAGTTTGGTCTTTTTCGAGATTTGAGTATTACTAACTTAACCAATAATTCTTGGAAAATCTAGTAGACTTGAACTCCATGGATATGCGGAATTTGCAACGATTCATTGAGAAAGTTCAGCGTTTTTTCCGCGCTCGAGGAAGTAAAAATATATGAGTATTCTCACACCATTCACGAAAGGCCATTACACAGCCAGAGCGTGACTCGATGAGTGAGAATGAAAGTTTGAACCGGTATTTTCTAACAAGTTAATTGTGTCATTCGTCCTTAGAATGAAGTGAAGTAAAGGGAAATTTGTTGAGTTGATGCGAGTAACGAACATAAATAATGAGCAGCTGATCGTGACATTACGCGACATGAAAATAATTATACACAATTAAAGGATTTTTACTGCAGTTTTACTATAGTTTCGAAACTAGCGAATTGGTCGCTGCCAGAAGTTTTTCAAAGTTAGTAATGGTTCATCATCAGATTTAGTAAAACTTACCTAATTGATTAGCTGAGAGTGAGACGTTGAGAATTATTAATATTTTTTCCCCCCGAAACCCAATTTCACACTTCCCAGCCGCTTCTGTTGAATCGATAACTCTAATAACACAGTTTCTTAAACAGTTCTACAGGAATCATCAATTCGATCAGCGATTATGTATACAATTCATATAAAGAGCGATGGTCTGGGATAGAACGCTGCTGAACTGCAAAGTGTTTTGTGATAAACCCGAATAGAAAACTGTCGAACTTTCTTCTAAAACTTGGCAGAAAAAAATGTTCGGTTGATGGTCGGTACTCGTATTATTACAGGACACAATTCATGTGGTCAGCAAATGAACATCGTTGGGATCATTGAGGACGCGATTTGCCTGTCTTGCTTAGAGAAGGAGGATAGCACTGCGCATTTTCTCTATGAGTGTTCTGCCTTTACTAGAGGAAGGCTACGAGCTTTGAGTTCCGATGTCATGTAATTAGACAAATTCGTTCTCTCAAATTGGAGGATATTTTCAGATTTGCCAAAGAATCTGGGAAATTCTCAAAGAACTAGCCTCCTCTGTCTCTGTTTCTATTCTGTCCTATCTCTTTCTTTCTGTTACTTCTCTTCTTTCCTCCTAGATAGGGTACTTTTTACTTCCCAAAGCTTAGCGTACAATGGGCTTTTTAGCCTGAGTGTTTAGGAGTTATTAAATTCTCGGCGCATCTTGGCTCGCTTTTTTCAAATTTCCGTTTCAAGTTACTCAAAAGAACCAATCTTTGGCATATGATTTAAAATAAATTTTATCTATATTACATTTTTTTTTTTATCTACATTTAAGGGAACAGATACCTGTAAAATTTCGAAAAAAAAATTTTGTTCATAAAATGTTAATATAATCCTTTAGAATATGTCGAAAAGATTTTAGAACGTACATTTAAATATTTTTTAATATACATTATAGATCGTCAACCGTCAATCGTCAAAATTTTTCGAAAAAATTATTTTTTCAAAGCAAAAATAATAGAAAAATTCGCCGCAAAATTCTTTTTTTTTACGAAGCATTTTATTCCGCGAATTTTTTTTCCATTTTTTTAAATTCATATAGAAATTATGACATTAATAAACAAAAAAATTTTGGGTTTTTTGTATTCAGGTCACTGACGCCGATGCTATAATGCCCGCCGATTGAAAAGCCCCGCTGCGACCTTCCTGGAAGAATTGAGTGTACATTCGCCATTTTAAATGATTAAAATAAAAAAAATGTACAATATATTATTTTAATGTATAAATAAACTGTATGCCAATTTTGAAAAAAATATATTGACTTCTTCATTTTAAATAATTTTAATGAAAATCAGATAAAATGTGGCCGTTTACAGGTATCTGTCCCCTTAAGCATGGAAATTCGTATGAAATTTCGGAGATTAAGACTTAGCTGCTGTGGCTTCTAATGGCTAATCAGATTTATGTTGTAAAATTAATTTATGTAAATAAATAAAAATTTGTTTTTTTTGTCTCGCTGAAGTACAGCTTATTCATATGTGTTTATAATATTTATCCTGGCTCCTAGCGTCTTATGTTGACTTTCATGAGAAAGTTTTTCGGGGCGCAACTGCGCGCAGCTATTTTCGATTGCCTTTCGAAGTGGCGAAACCACAGCCAACGTTATACTGCCACCGCCACAGCAGTTTAGTAATGAGAAATAATTATTTTTTCAATTTTTTCCTTTCGCTTTTGCACTAATCATCCAACTTGAATCATATAAAAGGCAAATTAAATGTAAGGAGAAATTTTTTTATTGAGTCATTCGACAATTATGGAAACAAATATAAACTAGTTGGTTGGCTGTTAACTTGTTTTCATTATTTTTTATGATCTAATGGCATAAAAGCAATCAAATATCTAGCGATAATAATTTTTAATTAGCATAACAAAATGGGTTTGAAAGAATTTTCTGCAATTTGAATTTGATTGCCGTTTATTGAGCTGCACTTTTTAGGTTTTCTACAGCATTTCATTTTAATACAGCTTTTTTTTTTTTGTTGCAAATTATTAAATTATAATTCAAATGTAAAACAAAATTTAAAATTAATTTAATATATTATAATGACTTTTTTTTATCAAATTAAATGTATTCAACAAATATTATTTTTTTTAATGTTTCTTTTTTTCCATCTCTAAAAAACAGCAGCAATGCTCACGATAGCAAGAAACAAACAAACAAATATGCCACTCCACTCGCCATCAACATAATTATCCACACAACCAGCAACCCTTTCGCCCGCCAACCGCCAACGGGCCATCGCTTTGGCCAAATGCCGCCGCCAATGTTCATGCGCGTTGACAGCCGTGGCGGCGGTGTGTATACGCGAATAATTTTGTTATATCTATATGCATGTATGTGTGTATGTGTATGTATGAGCGTTTGCTCTTTCGGCTTCCAATTTTGTTGTGCGGCTTTTTCATGTTATTCTTGTTGTTGTTGTTGTTGTGACTATTGCTGTATTTGTTGTCATTGTTGTTGCAACGGCAAGTGCAACAATTACGTTTACGCTGCCACGCTTCTGTGTGCGTGTATGTTATTTGTATTTGTATTTGCACATCACCCTTTGGCAAATGTATGGGCGCGCATCTATGGGGTTTGACTATGTATTTTATAATATCTGCACAAAATTGTGTATGTATTAGTGAGCTTGTTTGTATTAGTATATCTAGCATTTGCATTGGTGTGTTAGCAATGTGTATTTGTATATGTATTTGTGTATGTTCAATTGTGTGTGTGTATGCGTTGCTTTGGCTTGCAACTGACTTTATTTCCTTTGTCGTAGGTCAACGAAAAAATTCTTTCACTTCTTCCGATTCGATTGGAGTAGAAGCGATGGAAAAAATTAAAGAAATTCTGTACCAAGCAGCAGTTTGAACACACGAACATACATACATACATACATACATATGCATGTGTGGGCACAACCAGGCTTTGCCACTTTGGCAAAATGAAGAAAATATGGATTAGCGAGAATTTGAATTTTTATTTTAATTTTATTTTAATTAACTTTTATTTTATTTTAATTTTATTTTATTTCATTTCAATTTATTTTAATTTTACGCACACGTTTTTAAATACTGAGTTTCCTAGTTTTAGTGAAAAAAAAATATTAATACTTCATAAACCGTTATGGATACGTCCGTTTCTAATTATTTTTAAATAATTCGAATTTGTGTAAATGTTTTTATTTTTTATTTTTTTCTAAGTTAGCTCAGTTTTTATTATTTATTTTCTTCTACATTTTTACTATTTTTTCTACCAATTTAACACCAAATAATTTTTCAACTGTTTTTTTCTTTCTTTTCCTTTGCATTTTCAGTACTTTTTTCCACCTAATTTAACAGCAAACACTTTTGCAACTCTTCTTCAACATTTTCCAACTTTTCACAAAAATTATTTATCCTTAAAAATACTTGGTTTTCGCAGTTTTCGACGCAAAAAATGTGTCTATTAACTCAGCACATTTGCGTTGCACAATTTTTTTTTTTTTTTTTTTTTATTTCAGTTCACAAATTTTCTTTTTTCAGTCCATTGCTCACTTTTGCACGCGTCTATTTATACTTGTAAAATTATTTTTTCGCCACAATGTTTTTTCTTATTTTTTTCTTCTTGTTTTTTGTTTGCATTTATTATATTGTACAAAGTATTTTTATTCAATGGTAGGTACATGCACTGGTTTACAATCACTTTATGCAATTAAAAAAAAAACACAAAAAAAATTACAAAAATAATTTGCAACACTCATGCATACACACACATTCGCACAAGGTATGCATATCTAGAAATATTCAATCAACAGCAAATCGACCTTTCAGTCTGTCAGCCAACCAACCAACCGCTAGTTTATAAAGTTTATAGAAGAGAGAGTCGTCAGTCATACGGACACTTAGTCATTTAATCGGTCGGTCGATCAATTCGTCAATGCGTTAGCCAGTCAGGCAGTCAAGCAGTAAACCATGCAGTGAGTTAGTTAGTTTGTCGAGCAGCTGCTGCAGCACAATGCGTTGCACTTTCGTATTATTTCAGTGCCAACGTTGCAAACGTTTCAAAGTCGCGCTCCATACTGAAAAAGGGTAGAGAAATTTTTCGTATTCGTCTCCAGGTTTGTCAGCCAACAAACTCACTAGAGACCCAGTGACAGCGCCTGTGCCGGTGTCAGGGACGACGACAACGATTGCGGCGACGTAAGCGGCGGAGACGGAGACGGAAACAGAGCTATTGGATGGACGTGGATGGTCGGGGAGGCGGAGCAAAGGCGGCAATGAGTAGCAAACATTATTTGAGGCCGCACAGTGGGCAGACCGGTAAATGCATTAATTGCAAAGATTTTGCGGAGAAATGCACTGCATTTTGCTTGAAGTTATTGCAAACAAGTTCGCTCGGACTGCGAAGTTTTTGTGTATCTTTTACTTACTTTTAGTCATTACTGACCTTAGTAAATAATTTGCTTTGCTGCGTGAATTAAGTAATGTTCAGTTCAGCGAAGATCTGCAAAATATTCTTCAAAGAGATCTTTGCTGAGAAAGTCAGAAATTTAAAAATGGAATTGAGCGCGGAAAAAATGGAAATACTTGAAGTGTTGACAGTGGCATACGGTGGGAATAAACTGAGTCAAAAAAATGTTTCCAAATGGTACAAGTTTTTCACAGAAGATCGAGAAGATGTGAATAATGACGCTTGCTCTGGACGCCCCAGCACATCAACAACCGATGAAAATTTTGAGAAAGTGAAGAAAATTGTTATGGAAAATCGTCGAATCAGAGTTGCTGAGGATGTCGGCATATCGATTGGCTTATCCCATGCAATCTTTTCGGAAACTTTGTGCATGAAGCGTCTGGCAGCGAACTTCGTTCCAAAATTGCTAAATGCTAAGGGTGATAAGCGGTGACGAATCATGGTTATGACATCGAATCCAAAGTCCAATCGTCCCAATGGAAGAGTCCAGGAGAGCCAAGACCAAAAAAGCACGCCGAGTTCGATCAAATGTTAAGGTTCTGCTCACTGTTTTCTTCGATTACCATGGCGTAGTTCATCAGGATTTCTTACCACAAGATCGTACAATAAGTAAGGAGTATCACTTTGAAGTTATGCGTCATCTGCGTGAAGTAATACACAAAAATCGCCCGGAATTGAGGTAAGGAGGTAAAAACCGAATCGCTGGTAGAGCTCAAGGACATACCAAAAAGTGGATATCAGAACTACTTCGAGGATATCAGATATTCGAAAAAGACGCTGGCGCAAGTATACTATATCTGAGGGGGCCTTTTTTGAAGGAGATAAAATAGAAATAGTTGAATAAATAAATATTTTTTGAGAAAAATGAAAATTGACCTTGTTTTTTGAACACACCTCGTATATAGCAGTGTCCTACTTGTTAGCCAAGGAATGTTAATCCTAAAGGATTTAAATCTTTTTAAATTTTAAATATTTTTTAAAAAGACACTATTCCTTTATCGATATTTTAACAGTCAACGCCTAACTTTTAAATTCAGTAATTCTTATCGATGTTTTTAACAGTTAAAACTTAAATTTTGAATTCAGTATTTTTTACCGATATTTTTTCAGCCAAAAATAACAATTAAAGCTTAATTCTAATTTTTTCGGTCGCATATAAAAGTTGGCGGCCGCCATAGCCGAATGGGTTGGTGCGCGATTACCATTCGGAATTCACAGATAGAACGTTGGTTCGAATCTCGGTGAAACCAAAATTAATAAAAAAAATGTTCTAATAGCGGTCGCCCCTCGGCAGGCAATGGCAAACCTCCGAGTGTATTTTTGCCATGAAAAAAGCTTCTCATAAGCCTCCTCCTCGGCTTGAAACTGTAGGTCCCTCCATTTGTGGAACAACATCAAGACGCACACCACAAATAGGAGGAGGAGCTCGGCCAAACACCCAAAAAGGGTGTACGCGCCTATTATATATATATATATGTACATATATATATAAAAGTTAAAATCGATTCCCTGTTGTTGGTTCAGTTTTGATCGATTCTACGAATTGTTCTTTAAACTTCTACTTTTACTCTAAAAATAAAAATAAAATTTCAATTTTTATTTTTGATTGTAAAGAGAAAAGTAAAATGTTTACCTCTATTTTTGACCAAAAACATGTGATTAAAAAAATTGCGGTTATTTATTGATTATTTCTAAAACAAAGAAAAACATTTACGATTCCTGTAAAGTTTTTTATCTACCCAATCTAACACCAATAATTAAAAAACTATAAGAGTTCTACGACTATACCTTTCAGATTACCCCATTTACTCTTTTACACTACTGAACTGTACAGTTCACATTTGGTGAAAAAGTAAAAATACTAAATAATAACAAATAGAACAAGAAAAAATACTAAAATACTTTCATTTCACTAGTTCAATACTGTTCTCAGCCTATTAAAAGCTTTCCGGATAATCCTTGAATTAACATAGGCCAAGCCTTATGAATATCACTTATAAGGTCCTACCAATAGTTCTGTTTAAAAGCATCAAATGTAATATTTATTTACTTATATAGGAAGTCTATGAAGACAAATTAAATAAAATTATATAGACGATTTTAAAAGGTTAATGAAAACACCATTAGACAGAAAAAAAAATCAAGATGAGATCCGGTTCAACTGATGAAGAGTGCGAGCAGTTGGTTCGTTTCGGGCTTAATTTGTTTTGTTATTACTTCTATAAAAAGGGTGGGAATTTCGAAGTTCTCTCTTAACCGTAGATCGTTCTTTGTATCAAAAATGATACATTTCATATTTTAGAAGCCAATAAATTCGTCCACGTTGGCAACACTTACCTCAACTTTTATGACTTTGTTTGTTCCGTTGATATAAGCATTTTAAACTGAGTTTCAATTTTTAAAATCAAGTACGTCGCGAGAAAAACGAAAACTTTATAATTCTACTCATTGTATCATATTTGATACATATGAAATTTTTAATGATTTTTCGTGCGAATAGTTTTAGTTTCATCCTTGTTTTGACTTTATTCGGACGTTTTTCTGGGAATAAGTGATTGTTAGTGAAGTTTGGTTCAAAAATGTTGCGTCCGCAATATTTAACTTTAGAGGAGCTGGTGAATGAAGTTCTGGATAACAGTTCAAACGATGAATCTGAAAATGGAAATTTTTCCAAATTCAGAAACTAAGGCGGAGGACTATGTGTTTGAAAATGACTCAAATGAAAGTTTTTTATCATATATTTCTGAGAATATTGATCTCAACTTTGATATTGATCCGTTATATACTTCAAAAGATAGTACCATATGGAATCCAGAGCCATACACCATCGGTCGTTCAAGGGCGGAAAACGTCATTAGTTTGAGACCAGGTTACTAACTGTGCTTTTTTATATTACGATTTTTCAATTTACATACTGACTTACTTCTTTTAGGAGTAACAAGAAACGCATCTAGCCGAGTTGGAAACATCCGAGATTCCATGCTATTATTTTTCCCTACATCGATTACGAAACTAATAATTGAAAATTCGAATAAGTATGGGAAAGAATTGCATGGAGATAAACATTTAGAAATTGATGAAGATCTACTTCTGGCTTTTCTGGCTGTTTTGATATTGGCTGGTGTATATAAGTACGTTAATACATATATTCAAAAACTAAAATATCATAAATAAAAAATTGTTTTTTGGAATACTTATATAGATCTGAAAATGAAACTTTGCATGATTTATTCGATACTACATATGGGCGACCTATATTTCGCACAATTATGACCGAAAAAAACATTTTTATATGTATTGAAAGTTATACGCTTTGATGACGTACTTAGTCGACGAGAGAGAAGAAGTGAAGATAAATTTGCACCAATTCGCGATCTTTGGGAACGGTGGGTAAAACTACTCCCTACCTTCTATAATCTTCATGATTGCATCACAGTAGACGAACAATTATTGGGTTTTCACGGCCGCTGTAAGTTTCGCCAGTACATTCCGTCGAAACCCGAGAAGTACGGTATAAAGTTTTGGTTGACCGTTGATTCCGAAACATGTTATGTTTGGAAAATACAGCCTCATTTGGGAAAAGGAATTACTGGAGTTCCAGAGCGCAACCAAGGCGAGCGGGTCGTACTTGATTTAGTGGAAGGATTGAAAGGTCACAACGTTACCATGGACAACTTTTTCTCGTCGCATACTTTGGGTCAAAAACTTTTAAAACGAAATCAAACAATGGTTGAACAATGCGCAAAAATAAGAGATCCATTCCTCCAAAGTTACTTGAGTGCAAAAACATTCCTAGATTTAATTCAACTTTTGCATTTACTCCGGACACTACTCTTGTTTCGTATATGAGCCATAAAATCAAATGCACAATTGTTATGAGCACAATGCACCACGACGCAAATGTTCTAGGTAGCTCAAAAAAATTGCCAGAATTAATTTCCTTTTATAACTCGACGAAAGGAGAAGTTGATACGGTGGACAAAATGTTAACCTGTTACAGTTGCAAGCGAAAAAACAATCGTTGGACCATGGCAGTTTTTTCCAATATGATTGACATCTCAGCATTAAACTCATATATTATATATTATATAATGAAATAGATCCAAACTGGAAGTCTACAAGGAAGCACACAAAACGCAAGTGTTTTCTTCATGAACTTGCCATTTCACTAGCTAAACCTTATGTTGAAAAACAATCCCAACGTACTCAAAATGGCATGCTTTCGTCGATTTTCTTTACTGGCGTCGTCAACAGTGCAGACGAGAACGAAGCTGGATCATCAAAAAAGGCTAAAATGGAAAGTTTGGAAAAAAAGAATCGAGCAAGATGTTGTATGTGTTATAGTTCCGGAGAAAATAAAAACAAATGGACCTCTTTATATTGCAGCAAATGCAAAAAACCGTATTGTAAATACAAACATATGGAAAATATTTGTACAAAATGCGTCAATAAAGCTTCATTTTATAACTATCTCAAAATCTAGTTAAAAACACATTGGTTTGTTTCATTTTTAATAATAATTCAGTATGTATCAAAAGAGATACACGGTATAGAATTGTGAAGTTTTTTGTAGGGCTGATCTACGGTTAAAGATAATTTTTTCCAGAAGAGAAGCACAATCAAAATATCCCTTTATTATGACATATACAAAAGTTAAGGAGAGAACAGATCTTCTACTTTCTAGAGGTTTGAGATTTAAAAAAAGTAAACGAGCATTAAACTATATGATGGAAGAGGTTCAGTAAATCATAAAGACCACAAAGCATGTTTAAGAAAAACCTTTCCTATTGATTGAGAATTGTTTATAAGACCTCCAAATAATAGTGGCAAACTCAAAGAGAGAACGTACGAAAGAGGTATCAAGCTATTTTCGAGTGTATAGGTCTGAGAACTCCGAGAAATTCCGCCGAATGAAACCAAGCATCGCAAAATACTTAGAAATGATAATGATTTAGAAATTGATAAAGTTAATGTGACTACTAAATGTAAATTTCGTATCAAAAATAACAACGAGGTATTTTATTTGATCAACAGTCTACAAGACATGGCTAGCAACACTACAGGGATTTTTGAAAAATAAATGCATCTTTGATTAAGTGGCATGAAAACATTTTTTAATGTTTAATTGCTTATTTATTTCTATTTGCTATTTAGGATGAAATCTTCATTACAGGCAATAATATTTGAGAGAGTTTAAACGTGTGAGATCGAAAATAGCATGCGTGCTGCAGTAGACGGCAGAAAATGAGGTCCAGCATTGCTTCGCACGATGAAATCAAGGGTCATATACGAGTGTGTGAGAAAAGGTGGTTAACGAGCAGTTTTATTATAGTTTAAGTGCCTCAAAATGCAATGCCATTAGTACCAAATGAAACAATATATGTTATATATATTTTTAAACTTTTTAAAGGAATTTTAAGAAAATTTACTTCAAAAATAAATTTTTGGAGTTGCTTAAATAAATTAAAAAGAAAATTAACTTCGAAACTTTTTTCGAGTTTTTTTTTTAATTTCTTATTGCTTATGCAATTTCATTAGTGCCAAACTGAAACAAAGAAACAATCTTTTTTACTTCGGTTTTCTATATTATAAAGGGTGGTTAAATTTCAAGGGCCGATGTTGAGTGTGAACCACACCAAATCAAAATGCATATCGCGCACTTCATCTTCAGTGATGAGGCACATTTTCACCTCAGTGGATTCGTCAGTAAGCAGAATTGCCGCATTTGGGCAAATGATAATCCAAGAGTGATTGCAGAAAAACCAATGCACCTGCAAAGAGTGACTGTTTGGTGCCGTTTATGGGACGGCGGCATCATTGGGCCGTATTTTTTCCAAAATCAGGCCGGCAGACAGTTACTGTGAATAGTGTTCGCTATCGTGAGATGATAACGAACTTTTTAAGGCCCGAATTGGAAGATATGGATGTGGGCGACATATGGTCTCAACAGGACGGTGCCATTTGCCACACAGCTAACGAAACAATGGCTCTTTTGCGCTAAAAATTTGATGGCCGAATAATCTCACGTCGCGGCGATGTCAATTGGCCGCCAAGATCATGTGATTTGACACCGTTGGATTTCTTTCTTTGGGGTTATTTGAAAGAAAAGGTGTACGTCGATAAGCCAGCAACAATTCAAGAGCTAAAGGACGAGATAATTCGGCACATTAACGGCATAGAACCTCAATTAGGCCTCAGCGTCATCGAAAATTTGGACCATCGGATGGAGGTGTGCCGCTAAGGCCGCGGCGGCCATTTGGCCGATATTTTGTTTCATACGTAATTGGGCCATGCCAATATTATCATAATAAAGAGAAATGACAATAATTTCTTTTGAAAAAATTTTATTTTATTCAAAATCAACACCGGCCCTTGGAACTTAACCACGCTTTAGTTTAAGGGTCTCAAAATGCAATACAATTAGGACCAAGCGAAGCAATGTTTTTTTCAATTGTTAAAACAAATTAAACAAACATTTATTTCGAAAATATTTTTCAGTTGCTTACATAAATTTTAAAAAAATTTACTTCGAAAAAACCATTATTTATTTAAATTTTCTATTTTCTTATGCAGTTGCATTAGTACCAAATGAAACAGTTGTTTCAACAAAACATTGACTGTACACCACTGTGAGACGCAATTGCAAGCAGCACAACAACGATAACAACAACACCAACACGAGAGGAACACATCCACAGAGGCAGCGAAGAGTCGTTGACGCTCGAGACCGAGTGAGTTTCAAGCAATACGACTATCCAGAGTCAGAAATGATGAACGGTATAGAAGGGTTGAAGGGGTGGTAAGGGAGGAGAATAGGTGGGCAAACTGAGAAATGCATTGATGAACAGGCGGATGGATTTGCGGAAAGACAGACGAACGAGCGAACTAAATGAACGGATATATGGTTTTATGCTTTATTAGAAAGGTGGGCAGTAGTAGTAGTGCGAGTAGTTGTGAGATAGAGCGAGGCGTAGTAGTCTAGGCGGTTTTGATAGGTATGCCGACTCTCATGCAGGTTGAAGAAAATTGAATTCTTTTAGCTTTGGTATGTTGTTGGTGTAAATATGAGCTTAATACTATTGCATATTGGCTAGTAAGTGCTTGTATGTGTGTGTGAATGCAATCTAAGTCAGCGCATAGCAAACACTTTACAAATAGGCGCATATACATATGTATGTATGTATGCATGTATAAGTATGTATGTATGTATATGAAGAAGGTAACTTTTTATTATGCATAGGTATGTGTAAGTAGATAAAGCGAAACTAATATATTACCAGTTCTAGTGTGCCCGTGCACGTTAATCGAGAGCGTCAGAAAGAAATTACGTATAAGTGCAGAAAACAAAAACAAAAACCAACAACAAAATGTGCATATGCGAATGTCGTGGAAATGAAATCAAAGCAAATGCAGCGAAGCACCAAGTGCAATTACACACACACGCACACACCGCGGTTCATCTACTCGTTAAAGCTAGCACACATATACACACAAACGCATATGCGAATCGCTTTGCCGCTTTGTGGGTGCATTGCTCCGCTCCATACACGTTCGTTCGCTTTACAATAGAGGCTAGCAAAGCGACTACGCTTCCCTTCACCGCTCCAGCTTTCTCCACTGTGCCTCGCCTCACTTCAGCCCCGTTACATTCTATGCAATTTCGTTCGCTACTCGCGCGATTTTTCTCTCGCAACGAATCGAGTGCGCATCTTGCAATTCATCGCCATACTATAGCCAACCCCTCGCCGCATACCGCACTGCAGCCTTGGCCAATCGCGTGTGCCTCCATCGCAATTTGCCCACTGCGCCCAGTTTGTTACTTGCACGGATGCATCGCATAACACACACAAACGCATCACACATTCAAAGAATATGTGCGCGCTTGCACTTCGGCGCCCGGTAGCCATCATGGCAGAAATGGCAATGTCGCTCGCTCGGCCGCCGTGTACTCGTCGCTTGGCGTTTATGGCTCGTTGATAGCGCTCCCGCTTGGGCTCCATAAACGGTAGTGCAGATGTTGTTGTTGGTGTTTTTTCGTTTCATATATTTGTGTTGTTGCTGCTACGTTCAGATCCACACCGCCATTGCGCAGTTGGCGTTCACCAGCAAAGTTGTTGGCTGAATTTTTGCTATTTTTTATATTTTTTAAATTTTTGTTTTTGTTTGTCACTGTCGATTGTCAGTTGTAGCTTGTTCGTTGCATTGTCGTTGCTGTTGCTTTGTACTTATATAGTTGTTGTTTGTTATTTTAGTTAATTTTTTTCATGTTCTTAATGCATTCACGGTTTCTGTCGTTGTTGTTATTGTGCTTCACTTGTTGTTCTTGTCGAACAGACACTTTTTAGTTGTTGCTTTACATCTAGTTTATTTACATACATCCATATTCTGTATGTACGAATCTTTGTATGTGCGTATGTATGAATGTATGTATGTGTGCGTGTATGTACGTAATTTGTTTTATGCATTCGCGAGCGCGTGTACAATAAAAATATTCAACATACGCCGACAATGAAATCACCATTGACGACAAACACCAGTGTTGCATTTTCAATTGCACGAATTGCAATCGCATTACGGCTCCTAATAATCGCCCAAGTGCGCGTCTAGTCTCATTAAAACTAATCACAAGATGAAATGTGTGTGTTCTAATAAATGGAATAATATTTCGTAAGACATTTTGTATAAATTTTATAAGGGAACCTCCACTTTTACACTAAAACTAATGCAAGGAGTAAATCGAAATCGGCTTCCTTGCTCGCATGACCGGTCTTAGCACCTCTTTTATGCACCTGCTTTTAAAGTTCCACAGATATGTAATTAAAGTGGTGGCATATCTGGATTGTAAGCCAGTGCGATCAGTGATATTTTACCCACAATTCTAAGGGATTTGAGTTCATGAAAGGCAAGCTGTTGGTTTAAAATTTTTCAAGAACTGAAATACTTCTACTCACCACTCGAAGCATACAACACCCAGTCTTGCCGACGCCTAAGTGAAACCAGAGATGGCTTATTAACATCACCATAAATTTCTAGAGTTTCAGTGTGGAACATAGGGCCACAACGAATTTCTTCCATTCGGTTCTGTTGTGCGCCAATCTCTTAACTTCATTCCAGCTAAGCTGCAAGGCGCGGGTGTCTGACTCGAGCAGTCGTCTCCAAGTATTCGCTGCTCTTCCACGTCTGCGGATTCCTTAGGGTTTCTAGTCGGAAGTAGCCCTTGGTAAGTCACCATTTCTTCTGCGTTGAACATAGCCAATCCGGTGCCATTTTCTCTTTCAGATCTCTACTAGTAGTGGCTTCAGCTGGGTTCCATAAGTCAGCAAAGATGTAATATGGTCCAACGTTATAGACTCGTATCCTTGCAAGAAAACTCTAAGCAAAGCTGGAAATCGGTCAATAATCCTTCCAATTGTTTTTTGCAGTTCGTGTGTTTCATGGAATACCTTTGAAACTATCTTTGATATCTCCACAAAGACCAATAAAATGATCAATCAACAAAAAACCGCTTTCTAGAGTGCCCTAAGACTAATAGAACGGGCTATCGACATTGAAAACTGACGAAAACATAAATAAAATGAAAGAAAAGGTGATCAATCATCGCAAATTACCCATCACACCATCAGAGACCTGGCAAAGGACTCCAACATTGCTTATTGATCCATTCAGGAGATTAAAGTTAAAGATTTGTGTTTGCGCCGTCTTGCTGTAAAGTTGGTCCGAAGGGACTTGAGTTTCATGCAAAAAAAGGGAGCATTGATATTGCCAAAGGCATGATTTCCAAAGCTGAACATGGCAACATTCATCAAACACATCATTACTGAAAACGACATATTTTCGACACGCAATCCAAACATTAGCCAAATGAGTGGAGAGCCCCGAATGAGCCAATACCAAACAAACCAATCCATTTTCAGTCAAGAAAAAAAGCTATGCGAATTTTTTCAATAAGGTCAACCAGTTAATAGATTTCATTATGTGGGCGTTATGAAACGTTTACGTGAAGCAATTCTGAATGAAAGAATTTTCTGAATGTATTCCAGAAACTTTTTGATCAAGATGGTATTCCCCAACAATCATATTTTCTCACTTTTAATGAAACTTATCGCATTTTTATGGTGCAGCAATGCAACGAGCTCGCCATTATATCTGATTCGATATGTTTCCGTCATTGTAGCGGCAGGTTTATCACCTACTCTGTGAGAAATCAAAATATATTAACGAAACCAACGCAAGACTAAGTCTTGTCGAGGCCCTATGTTCCCGAGAGGAGTGAACAAGGAAAAAAAATGTTCCGTCATCCCGCCGCAAGGGATCATAGATTTTTGGTAGGTTTTTATATTATAGATTAAAATAAGGTTGAAATGAAATGCAATTTTATCACCCTTCTCGTTCTTATCTAATCAAACATATTTATTAAAACAATAAAAAATATTTTAGCTACATTGCCAATAGCCGTCGATACTACAGAACAAACATTTTCTAGCTTACAACGGATAAAAACTATCCAATGGAACACTAACAAAGACGCGAATTTTTTATAATGAATAATTGAAAATCTATATTTGTCTGATACATTCTGGATTCCACAAAATTGTAAGCAGAAATGACGCATGCCACAATTTGGACATTTTTGTAAGCCAATCTCCCTCATTCCCACTTTCCTACATCAATATGGAGCAAAGAAAGGAGTGGAATGCTCTAGGAGATACGCCAAAGCCAAGAGTCAAGCCGGATCTTCATCCAAAGAAAGTCGTGATATGTGTTTGGTGCACTGGGAAATGCTCGAAAATGTCATGACCAAGAAGGAGCTCTACAATGTCCTGCTGCACCGCTTGAAAGAGGCTATTAGACTGAACAGACCAGATCGGCATGGTCAAACCAAACTCCTTGACGACAAACGCCCCATGTTGCACAAGTCATCAAAGCCGCATTCCAAAAGATCAAATAGGAGGAGTTTCAGCATCCGCCGTATTCTGCAAACCTTGCACCAACCGATTTCCAATGTTACTTTCGATAACAAAGAGGTCCTTAAAAACTAGCTCAACAATTTCTTTGACACCAGACCAGGCGATTTTTGGCGGAACGGCATGAACAAATTGGCCGAGAGGTGGGAAGAGGTTGTAAGCGGCAAAGGCGAATATATAATTGATTAATTTACTGATATAATTATTGTTTTTTATTTAAATAAATGCCTCAAAAAAGTCGTAAAAACGGTACGAACTTATTCCCAACCCATTATATTGACTAAGCGTCAAATTGCTGATATCATTGGTATCTCAGCACCCGAGACTGCCGTAGCCGAATCGGTTAGTGCGTGACTACCATTCGGAATTGCGAACATTTGCTAACTTGTGTTTCACGCACGAAATACCAATTAATAGAACAAGTTTTTCCTAATGGTGGTCGCGCCTCGGCAGGCAATGGCATAACTCTGAGTGTATTTCTGCCATGAAAAATTTCTTATAAATAAATAAAAAAACATCTGCTATTCGGTAGCGGCATAAAACTGCAGAACTCTCCATTTGTGCAAAAAATAATGACACACACCACAAATAGGACGAGGAGCTCGGCTAAACACCCAAATAGGTTGGAAGCGCCAATTATATAGATAGACATTTGTATATTTAGGTATCACAGACGAATGGGTACTCCATATTTCACATGAAGAATCAGATATGTAAAAGCTGTTCAGAGAATTAGTGCCGCATTCTTCAGCAGTAAAATAAAGAGCTGTGTGGAACAGTATTTTGCAGAAATTTCGGAAAATCATTACGGAAATCCTATAAAGTTATTGGAGATCATTGGAATAAGTGCAATGAAGTTGGGGGAGATTTCGTTGAATTAAAGGAATTAATTTCACCTACAAATGCATTTCCTTTAGTTTTAACATCGAATACTTTTCAACCAACCTGTACCTATTTTTGTGTTTCAAAGTTGTTCAAAAGGAAAACAATATTTTAGAAATTATTTTTCCAGCGTTAAGTTATCCCTTACGAATTTATTATTATTTAATTAATTAATAAATTTAAAATTGTACACATATTTTTGAAAGTTGAGTTCCACACTTAAGTAAATAAAGAATAGGCGCCGTTTTGGTTCATTCAACAGAAATTGTTACCTTTTACAATTCTTAAAACCAGTAAATTTCGTGTAAAATAATGTCATGTGTACATATATTTGGGTTACAAAATTTGACACTTTTTCTCACCGTGGGCCTCTTTCATGAGACTCTTTGAAATTGTTTAACTATAACTCCCATTTTTTGGGAGCATAGGCTCTCAACAAGACTCTTCCAGCGTATACACGGTTCTGCACCTTGCATTGATTACCATAAGCAGATATATTACTACGAGAGTAAGTGAAGCCTGGACTACGACGGCAACTGATGAGAGAGCACTGGGAGCGTTCGAAGGAAAAAAATTTCGAAAAATCTCGTAAACGAGAGTGAGTTCCATATCCGATGGAACAACGAGCTGAATGGGCTATACCGAGATGTGGACATAATAAAGCATACTAAAATACAGCGGCTACACTCGCTTAACCATGTCTCGAGAAGGAACGAAAGTGCTCCCCCATGGCAGTCCTGCGAGAGGGAACCACTGGTGGACAACGAGGAAGCGGAAGACCTAATCTACGTTAGGGAGATCAAGTGAGGCATAACCTGATAGCACTCGCATGCAGCGAACAGGGTTAGATGGCTAAAACATTCGGCCAAAACCGTCAGATGGTTGTAGTGCCATCTAAGTAAATAAGTAAGTAGGTAATTAGCCTGACGCTAGTAACTCATTTAATCAGGCATAGAATTGGCAATCGACTGATCGGCTTATATAGGGTTTTCCAATAACAGGTGTTATCTATCGCTATCGCGAAATGATTAACGTTTTTTTATGGCCGGAATTGGATGGTATTGATCCGGACAACGTTTATTTTCAACAAGACGGCGCTACGTGCCGCACAAGCAACAAAACCTTTGATCTTTTACGGGAAAAGTTTCCGCAAATTGTTACCTCTCGAAGAGGTGATCACAATTAGCCACCGAGATCTTGTGATTTAACACTTTGTGACTTTTTTCTTTGGGGTCACGTGAAAGCGAAGATCTTCGCCAACACACCAACAGCCCAGGGTCGATTCAAGACCTCAAAGATGGAATTCGTGATGCTATCGAGGACATAGGGCAGCCACTTTGCAATTCGGTTATGGAAATTTTCATGAAAAGGATATTGTCTTGTAAGCGTGGTCGTGGTGGTCATTTGCCTGATGTTATTTTCCACTATTAGCGGCATACCTTCTTCTCTTCCCTATGAAATTAGTGATCCTGGGTACGGACACTCACCATATCATCGCTTTAACACTTCAGTGCCCAGTGCCACCTACAGATGGCGAGAGTTTGGAAAAATTATTTTTTATTGCAAATTGATTCAGTAGAGTAGCGAAGGCATTAGGTACACCTTGCTTTAGTAGAAAAAAATCTTTTTTATTTTACGGCCGACAAAGCCAAAGTGGCTTCTGTGGCAAATCTCCGTGCATGAAACACCAAAATGATACAAACAGTTTTTTTCTAATAGCGGTCGCCACTTACAGGCAATAAGAAACCCACAAATCTATTTTTGCCATGAAAAAGGTACCCATAAAAAAGAAAACAAACACAAAATTAAAAAAAAAATTAAAAATAAAATAATAATATAAAAAAAACAATTACCTGCCGTTCGGAGTCGGCTTAAAACTGTAGGCCCCTTCATTTGAGCAGTTCGGCCAAACACCCAAAAAGGGTGTAAACTCTAATTAATATTTTTAATATTATTTGTTAAATTTTTCATAAATAAGTGGTGCACAAATTTCTTCTAAGGGTATTTCCACTGATATTATTGAACAAAAAATGGTGAATGTGTGGTAAACCATTGCTTGTTCTTCTATATGTGAAAAATGGCCTTCATGTGTAAGTAAAATTTTTACAAAATTCAGTAAAAGCTATTTTATAAAAAAATGTCTTTAAAAAATTGTAAGTTCAGGATTAGGATAGGCTGTAGCGGCTGACTACTATGGGACACACTTAAGCTCAGCTAGGCTACTATGGCCGCAAATAAACAAGAAAAGGGCAAAATATTTGCTTAGCCTCTCAAGAGATGATATCTCGAAGGTCGTGGCTTGTGTCACAGGTCATTGGCTATTTAGCAGGCATTCCTTGAGACTAGAAGTATTCTCCCATGAATATTGTAGAAGTTGTAGAGATGAGGAAGAGTAAGAAACTGTTGAGCACTTCCTTTGCAATTGTCCAGCCTTAGCTAAAATCAGATCTAGTTAAACACTTTTTTCCATTATCTTACAGAACTGTCTGGCGTTCGGATGGGACCAATCCTGCGCTTCATAAGAGCCTCAAAATGGTTTCATGAAAACAAATAAACAAGGCTCCCGAGTCACATAGTGGTATCACGTAAGGTCTAGTGATATGACGTAAGGTCTGGTGGGCCTGTAAGGTCTAAGTGAGTTGGTCAAACAGACCGACTACCACCATAACCTAACCTAACCTAGGCTCATAGCCCATTGTGATGCCGCGTGGAGAGCTTGCTCTTATCTCTCCTAAAACTAGTGTCAACTTTCCTAAAATTTTAGAAGATCGCCGATTTCCACAGTGCTGAGATCTTTCAATTCATTCAAAAATTATCTGCATAAAGTGGTGACTCTATGACTGCATAGAGCAAGAAAATTGCACAGAAGGTGCGATATTGACTCTTCCTCTTTCTCATATACTCAGCTTAATTTCACAAAAATTTGAAATTTATTTCATTTTCACCTTCAAATGCACACATACAAGGAATTAAACTGAAAAACAAAAAAAATAAAAATAATTTTTTTTTTCAACCCAGTTTGACTTTAGAATTGGAACGTTAATTACCACCTGTATTGATGCTAAATAGAGAAAAGACGTCACTCATATTGTTAAGCGCACAAAATAAAGCTCGCATGCCAGAGTTACATTAGCAATTACATATAGCATTTAACAATAATAAATAGCGCTAAATCTATCTATTCAATAACCGTTTTGTGCTCATGCACGTGGATATGTAAAACATGCGCCGTTAAGTGCAGCACAAATATTGCAAGCGGTCAATAAGATTTAATAGCAGTCGTAAATAAATGTACTTAATTACAAAAAAAATGCAATTTACGTACCTGTTTTTGTTTTGTTTTATACATTGCATTACCCGCTTGCCGACGGCGCTGCATAGTTCACTTGCGTTCTTACAGAGAAGACGACGCCCGTTGACGATTACCGAATGCCGTCGCTTTTCATTCAATGCATTAGAAAAAAAAACAATAAACAAAAAAACTGCTGTATATAAAAACACGTATGAACATGTGCGTATACACCAGACTCTTTGGCCATTTCAGTACAAAAAGTTAGCAAATTATGCACTTGCCAAAAATCCGAAAATTCAGGTGGAAAATTATCAAAGTCACAGCGGCAGCAATATTTCAAAAACCATACATACGTATGTGTGTATATTGCGATAATTTTTCGAAAAGTTTGTACACATTTTTAAACACATTTTTTTTAATAAAATTTTTTTTTTTCATTATTTTACAGTTAAAACTTGCTAGGTACAGGCTTTCATATTTGTATGCAAACATAAAAAAAATGCGTATGTATGTACATACATATTTACATGTGTTTTTTCTGTATACAGTTTATTTGTATGAGCTGCTTTCGTTGAGGTAGGGTCCGAAAACGTCGAAGCGTCGATCGATGAACAACTGCAATTTTTCTTTTTCGTTCACATACTTCCACTGTTTTGCCGACTTTTCTTTTGATCAATTGTTTATTGCACTTCGTTTTCGAGTTTTTCTTAAACGTAATAAAATTATCTACACCAAGATTTTTCATTCACATTGCATTACTTTTTTTGCTGAATGATTATTTTTTATTCAATTTAAAAGTGACTGCAAGCGTCGTGGACGGCGTTTGTCCGCTAATTTTTGCCGAAATGCTGGCGTTTGCTATACGGAGTTCCATGGAGAAGTGGAGCTCTCAAACTGTATTTAATTTTTTTCTTACATTTTACTTGAATAGTGTTTTTTCCGATACATATTTTCTCATTTAATATTAATTTTTTTTTTATTTATTAGTTTTTTTTTTGTTGAGTTTGCCATTTAAGTTTGCTGCAACTTAGCGCTAGCGCTGCTTCGAACGCCGCGTCGAGTGCATTGCTACCAGACGACAAAGCGGCCAAGAACTTCAAATTCGCCAACAAGAGTACAGCAGCGCAGCAGTGCGGTTGAGCGCGGCGCTGAAGGTGTGGTGGATAAATGTGTGTATGTATGCTTGTGCATAGTTGCCTACCGCTCGGTTGACTGCCTGACTGACTAACTGCTTGCCTGCCTGCCTCGGCTAGCTGGTTGTGTTGAGTGGGGTGTGTGAACACCTATAACGTTGCGCTGCTTATGTGGTGGTGCTGGTGCTGATGGCGGCGGCAGCGGCAGCATCAGCCGTAATGGCGGAATGCGGCCTATTAGCGTGCAGTAGTGATAGTCGCGCGCTTGCCTGATGGTGGCTGTCGTGCACTGTAAATGTCTGAGAAATGCAGGCAACTCTAAATGAAAAAAATCCAAAAAACACCAATCGTCTGCAATTCAAGCGGTCGCAGTGCAGGCGCATAAATGTGCAGCGCGCCATTGTTCTCACCATTGAATTGTACAAAATATTATGAGTATCTATCTATACACTGCAGCGGAAAGCGCTTGAACGCAATCGTAAGATTAACTCACAATGGCGAGCGCAAGACGTAACTTTGTTGTTGGCGTTGAGTGCAGTGTAGTGCAACTGTAAGTGAGCACGGCGGATGAGCGTTGGTTTACGCCGTTGCAAATTTTTGCACTACCACTGATTCTCAGCACTAAATATTCTCTCACTCTCACTCCCACTCTCTTTCTCTATGCCGCTCACTGTCTTTCTACAAGTTCGCTCCGATATTCATATGCAATGTTCGCCAGCGTAAATGCAATTGAGGCGCGCACCAGCTCCGACCGCCCCCTCCGCGACTGCATCGAGGCGCCCAGCACTTCTCACAAATAAAAAATTATAAATAAATAACTGTATAGCTCCAATCGTCAACTTCTCAATCATATGTACATATGTATGTTTATATATTCGAAATATATTAACCCGAATATTAATAATTGTACGCAAGAAATACGTTTCTTTTTTAATTAAATAAATATCACGAACCCGCTGAACGTTCGACCTCAACGTGCGATTCCGAATGTGACGCATCGTACGTTTGTTGGTTGGCGCATTGCTGTTGCTGTTGCTGCTTCTGCTGGTTATCGGATGGTGCACTAGTGAAAACCGCGCTAGCAAGTCAAAGAACAGTGGCAATGCCTGCAGCGGCGCCAACCAAGGCAACGTCAACGGCAACAGCAACGACGATGACGATGCCGCTGGCGACGTGACGGCGTTGGCGATGGTGACTTTTGCAAACGGCACCGCTCTCAAGCAGGCGCAATGAACTGCAACGCAAAACATACTCGTACATTCGCAGGCGCACACATTAAAACTTATGTACATATTCATTTACATACAAACGTATGAATTCAAAAAAAAATATACGCACACAAAAACAAAAGCGCTCTTACTAGCGCACACACATACCTCTTCTAAAGCACGTTGGTATTAGTGAGCGCGTTGCATGCAGTTTTGCAGCTGCTCTGAAAAAAATGTAAAGCAGCTTAGCTTGGAGTTTTGCATTGGAGCACACACACACACACACTTGCATTTATTCACTAGTTTAGGTGCGAGTGTAAAAAAATTGCAGAAAGACGCTGAGCGCAAGTTGTGGAAAATACATTAGGGGCCTTCAGACTGAACTCGTTTATGTAATAATTCGTTACTGGGCATTACTTTTCAAGTATTTTATTTTTGTGTTATACAAATTTTCAAATACTCAATAATTTAATACTGGGGTGCCGAAGTGGCAGGCCTGATGAAATTGCAAAGCACTTCGTTGGTGTAACAACTGCTTTGAGTTACAATTCAATTTATCCATCTAATGCTTCACTGAAACTTGAGCGAGATCTTTAATTTAACAGGTTTTTGCTTTGTGCTTTTTTAACTGTATGAGAACTATCGATATCGATAACTATCGTTTGACCGACGAAAATGGCAAGCTGAGATGACATTTTTGTTGAGTAAGGTTTGGTGTATCATCGTGAATCGTTTAACGCTAGAGCAATGCTTAGAAGTTGTGGAATTTACTTTGAAAAAAAAAAAAGAAATTTAAATAAGTCTGCTCACGAAGTTCATAAAGCACTGGCGCCATCGAGCATTGTTGGCCGAATTTTTTTTTCAAAAATTAATCAACTAAACATCGACTACATTTAGTTTCAACAAGACGGCGCAACTTGCCATTCAGCGAGTTTAACGATGAATTTATTGCAATACTCAAGCCACCATTGACGCCAGACGGTCAGATTTATTGGAAAAAGTAGTCAAAAATGGAACTGATCGTTTGGATCATATAACTCGTAGTCGCAGCGGGTATCTCTCTCTCTCTCTCTCTCTCTCTCTCTCTCTCTCTCTCTCTCTCTCTCTCTCTCTGTTTTAGCTTCACAGTCTGTTGTGGCCCATAGCTTCATCAACAATCCTCCTCCAATTCAATATATCTCTTGCCTCATTTCTCCAATTACGAACGTTCATCGCTTTTAAGTCCGCATAGACCACATCAAGCCATCTCTTTCTTAGTCGGCCTCTCCTTCTTCCTTCAATTGGACGCGGCGGATATCATTTTCAAAAAATAAATGCCAGGAAAGTATCTACCACATTATAATAAAAGAAAAACATTCCAAAAATACTTCTGTTTTGTATTTCATTTCAAGTTCTCCATCTTTAAAAAAAAAATCCCGATATTGAACTTAGTTTATGAAATGAATATTTGTTAAGAAATACTATTATAAATAAACATTAGGGAAATTATTTTCAAGTGGACAATGAAATAAATCAGAATTCTTAATAATTTATTTTTTTGTATATGTCATAAACTGTATAGATAATAATCTTAATAATAATTATAACTTTTTGTTTTTTGCTAGGTAATAAAAGCAAGCGACCGCTGCACAGCGTTCAAACTACAGTCGGTTGTATATTAGCGGAACGATCCGAATTTATGTTTAGTCAATGACTGTCACTCCAGCAGCATGTCTCAAACATTTATGGGGAATCTTTATACTGTTACAAGAACACCTGACTGTATTTCATTTCGACTACTGCAGAAGCTGCAAAAATGAGGAAGAGGAAAAAGCTGTCAGACATCTTCTTTGTCACTGTTCTGCGTGGCATGCCCCTAGGTTTAGATATTTTGGCTCATTGTTCTTGAATGATTGAAATGACCTAAGTGCCAGATCAGTGATATAAGTGTCAGATCAGCCAGAACAATGGGTTTACACTTCAAATAAAATTATTTAACGAAGAGTAGCAGATGAACTGCCACTGTGATATCACAATGAATGGGTAACGCTCTAAGTCAGTTGGTTTTAAGACCAACTTCCACTTCTAGCTACCTACCGACAACAGCCACTACACAGCTGTTTTTCGAAAAAGCAATATTATTTTATTTGGTCTGACCCGGTAGAAGTGTATTTCCATTATAAAGGGTTTTCCAATAAGAGGTGTTATCGCTTCGTGTTTCGTTGCTTGTGTGGCACGTAGCGCCGTCTTGTTGAAAATAAACGTTAACCAGATCAATACCATCCAATTGCGGCCATTAAAAATCGTTAATCATCTCTCGATAGCGCAATCCATTCACCGTAACTGCTCCAGCTCTAGCTTCATTTTCGAAAAAGTAAGGTCCAATGAATCCGCCGGACCATAAACCGCACCAAACAGTCACACGTTGAGGATAGAGGGGCTTTTTAGCAATATCTCTTGGATTCTTGGATTTTCTGAGCCCCAGATCCGACAATTTTGCTTGTTGACGAAGCCACCGAGGGGGAAATGGGGTTCATCACTCAAGATGATTTAGCGCTTTCGATACCATACGCATCAGACTCTGGGAACCTGTGCAAAATTCAATATAGAAGTATTTATAAATTGCTCATCTGCTCCTTATTCCTTATATCCTAGTTGATTGTTTCGAAGCCACCGAAATGTCTTTCTGACAAGCACATATGACCAGTGTCCCCCAGACATCGCAGTCTTATTGTCCCTTATACATACCTTACTGACCGCACCCAGACTGCTTTTCGTCAATTCTGTGCGACTTTGGATCGAACTACTCGAGTCGTTGATAGGGCAATTAAATTGAGGCCGCTACAAATAAGGAGATTTTCGTTTTTCCGTCAGCTATAGCAAGACATTGAAAAAAGGTGACGTGACGTCTTTTTCATTCAATATTTTCATTCCATTCATTTTTCAACATTACTATCTTCTTATGTCAGATTTACAAATTTTATAAATTATAAAATAAATAAATAATTGGCAAGTGCACTTCTGTTCGGTGTCTGGTCGAGCTCCTCTTCCTATTTTTGGATTGCATTCTGATGCTGTTCCACAAATTGAGGCACCTACAGTTTTAAGAGGAGCTATTTCATAGCAGAAATACACTCGGAAGTTTGCCATTTTATTAATTTTTATTCTAATAAATATTTTTAAACTTAGTCCAAATTGTAAAGGCAAATTTAAAGTATTTTCCTTATATTCTTCAATTATTTTTGAAGTGTACTTATAAAAAACAGACGTACATACTTTTAAAAAATGATTTTTGTCTTATGTCATGCTAATGATTTCACCAAAACAATCTTATCTTATCGTATCTACTCTTTGAGTAAATCAATTTTTAAACATTTAAAAAAACATTAAAAAAAAATTTGATTGCTCTAAATTTCTATAGTGTCCTAACCTCATAAATATCAAGGAACCTTAGCTGATTTGTCACATTACCGAGAAATCAAGAAAAATAAATGATTTCAGACTTTGAAAATTTACCAGGTCACTGCATACCCAATTGTAATGTTACCGAACTCGATTTGAAGACCCCTAATGTCGTTTTTGCGCCCAAGTATATGTGCATGTACGGCAAGTTGAGTGCGTCGGCGTTTTACCCCTTTTATCTTGTGCGACGTATGTGTGAGTGTGTGATAAACACATTCTCAACTTTATATGCAACCATCTTTGTTTGCACGAGAATATATGTATGTATATGTGTGCCTCTGCGCTGCAACATATGTATGCAGGTATGTGGCTTTTGTTGGAGGAGAGAAGCTTTCAACGCTACTGCGCAGGGGTATGTTTTTTCGCAAATAACAGAAAAAAAACAAATAAAGCAAGCTTGCGTGTACCACAGGGTACTTCAGAGAATTTTTATTTTCAATAATATTAGTGTATTTTAAACGGAAGTTTATTTTTTGTTATAAAGTCTCTTCTTTTCGCCAAGTGTTAAGTAGCGAATAGATGAAGCAACTGTTATACTTAAACATATCTTGGTAGAGCTGGAAGAGTGGTGCCTAAAATTACATTTGTTGATAAAATAGTGAGTTACACAACTTTAATGAGGCATAACCGTACTCGCTAGTGTCGAATCTTGCTTGTTATTTCGTTGCTGCTTTCACATACAAATTTTTCGTCAAGTGATCCGAGCAAGGAGATAACGAGCGGTGCAATGGCGAATGGAAGAGGTCTATCCAATAGCGTTTTTGGAACAGAAATGTGCGCGAATAACGCAGAAATACAGCGCGAATATTAACTTTAGCTGAACAATTTCAGTCAAGGAAACCTCAAAATTTTTACATTGAATTTAACTTTTTCCTTTCGACATAGAAATCTTTATATTACGTGTAAAAGCGTTGTAAGTCGGTTTATGCTAAGAATATTCAATATTTTGCATAGTGAAACTTCGAACTTGAATAATTGAAAAACCCAATAAAACCAAATTTTTTCAGTTCTCTTTTTAAAAGGACTTTTTTGAAAACAGGAGTAAATTAGCCTATACCAAGAGAAGCTAAGGGTAAAGCGAGACTCGAACCAGTGTACTTCCGACGTGGTAGTCACGCACCAATCCTTTCAACTGTGGTGGCCGACTTACTGTAAAAGACAAAAAACATTAGAAGTGCTTGTTCTACAAAAATTATTGAATGTATTTCAATGTAGCATACTAAATTAAATTTTTTAGAACTTGGAAAAGAAGATCTGAAAATTAATATTTTCATTAATTTTGTTGTAGTTAAATACAATTAATGAATTATCAAAACATAAATGATGCAAAAAAAGAGAAGTGTCAGTAAAAGTCACAGGCGCAAACCTCTCCTCTCATATTTTTCATGTAAACTAGTAAATCCGTAGTGATGACATTTTATAAAGAAACTTGTGTTCAGTTTGGTAATTTTTCGTCAACCGGCAGTGTCCTTCACTTATTTGCATTTGGTGTGTGTACTCGCTATTTTACAGCGTGTCAGAGCTAAAAAATTATGCACAGAGTGCAACGTAAATTTTCAAATTATCTTGGATGTAAAAGGAAAGCAACAAAATTTTAATCGTGAAAATATTTCGTATGGCTTAGTTCATCTTACGCACCCTGTGCGATATATCAATGTTCTCTGCTGCCACCAAAGAGTATTGATTTAGTAACGTTCTCTGGCGCCGTTTCAACATTTGCTTTTGTTCCCTCTCCCCTGTGAAAAATCTCTGAACAAATATTCTATCTTGCGGAAGCACACACTTTTTTAGAATTACTTAAAAGTAATCACTCACCCTGCATCAAACTAGTTGGCGACCGAATATCATGTGATATGATGTGATGTGATGAAAAGTCATGCTATAAAATGTAATATCGTATGTTGTAAAATGTTGTTATAATATGTTGTACCATATTATATGATGTGATGGGATGCCATGAAAAATACTGTTATGTGAAATGAAATGATGTCATGTGTGTTGAAACTGCACGTCATAAAAAGTAAAATTTTTTGGTGTTATATGATGTGATGTTATAAAAATTCATGTTATAAGATGTGGTGTCAGGTGAGCTGATATGATGTGATGAAATGAAAAGTCATGTCATAAGGTGTGATATAATGTGAGCTGATACGATTTGATATGATGAAAAGTCATGTCATAAGATGTGATATCATGTGAGCTGATATGATATGATGTGAAGAAAAGGCATTCTCATAAGAAGTGATATCATGTGAGCTGATATGATCTGATGTAGTGAAAAGTCATGTCATAAGATGTGATATGAAATGATGTGATGTGATGACTGGTATTTACACCCTTTTTGGGCGTTTGGCCGAACTCCTTCTTCTCCACAAATGGAAGGGTCTACAACTTTAAGCCGACTCCGAACGGCCGATATTTTTTTATGAGGAGCCTGCCAAGGGGTGATCGCTAGTAGAAGAAATTTTTCTTTATTTTGGTGTTTCACGCAGATTCGAACCTACGTTCTCCGAATTTCACACACCAACACACTCGGCTACGGCGGCCGCCGATAATACAATATAATGTATTACCACGTGCTGTGATATGATGCGATGTGATAAAAAGTCACATCATACGATGTGATATCATGCGATATGATATTGCGTCATATGATGAAAAGTTATGTTATACAATCTAAAATTATGTGGTACGATAGGTCTGAAGACATAAAAAGTCATGCCATAAGATGTGATATGATGAGATCGGATTAAATGTGAAAAAGCAAAGATCAATGATATGTGGTTAAAGAGACGGCGGTTAGGTTAGGTAGTAATGGTTGTCCAGAGAGTGGGCCCACTTGGGCGAAAGAAGTTTAGTTCATCCTTTGTGATACCATTGCAAGAGGGGAAAATAGGTGAAGGAAAAAGGACGATAGGACGAAAGGGAAAGGGGTGGGGAGGGTTGAGTGTTTGTGAACTATGAACGGTGACTAGTTTGCGGTTGTGTTAACCTCTTTATGCTGCTGATGAAGTTCACAGGATTTTTTGTTATCAAGACCTGGTATATCAGCAGGCGCAGAAAAGAAGTGATAGTGCCCCGTAGGATGCCCACGAAATTTGAGAGATGAGATTTGGTCACCCTCAGAATATTCCTCGAAAGCCTCCTATGCAAACGTGGCCAGAACGACCTCGCGACCTTACACGTTGAGGTGGGGCGAAGCCCATCCTTCCAGGAGTAGAGCGCAAGTTGTCAAGGGTATCCCGATCCCCTCCTTTCGCGGGCACACTACCTCACAGGTTTCTTGTCTGGCCAACTCGTAGGCTTCGCAGTTTCCAGCAATGTCACTGTGACCAGGTACCCAAATTATCTTTATATCGAAGAATTCTGATGCAATCGAGAGAGAGACCAGATATTCCCTGACCAGTTTCGAATGCACCATAATGGAGCCTAGGGCCCTAATTGTGGTTTGGCTATCGGAGTAAATATTTACCTTCTTAACTGTTATGACACAAGTAAGTAGCCAGTCAGCTGCTTCTTTAATTGCGGCCACTTCTGCTTGCAACGCACTGCAGTGATCCGGTAACCTGAATTTGAGTTTGATGGGGAGCTCTTTGCAGAATACTCCTCCTTCAATCCTACCGTCCAACTTCGAGCCATCCGTGAACAGGTTAACCAAGTGTGACTCCCGGTCCACTCCTCCCTTGATGGGACCGCTTTTATTTGTGTTATTTATTAATGACATCAAAAGTTGTTTCACATTTGCTAAATTTTTGCTTTATGCTGATGACCTTAAGATCTTCTCAGCGATCAAGACGCAAGAGGATGCCATTAAACTTCAAGCCGATATGAATAGGCTTTATTTCTGGTGCCAGAATTCACGACTTTCGCTGAACTTATCTAAGTGCTTCCAAATATCGTACTCTAAAACATCTAATATTTTGTGCACTAAGTACAGGATCTCGGCATGTGTCCTGCAGTGTGTTAGTGAGTTTAAGGACCTTGGCGTCATCTTCGATAACAAATTCTCTTTTAATAACCATATAAATTATATTACTTCTAAATCTTTTTCGATGTTGGGCTTCGTCAGACGGAACGCCACTAAGTTCTCTGATCCCTATACCATTAAGTTACTGTATACATCTTTTGTTAGATCTCACTTAGAATATGCTGCTTTTATTTGGAGACCTTGTAGTCAGCAAGCTATTAATAGAATCGAACGTGTGCAAAAAATATTTCTCAAATATGCCCTTCGGTCCCTGAATTTTATTGATCCCATGCCATCATATTCTGCTCGTCTCATGCTTATAAGTCTCAAGTCCTTAGAGATTCGTAGGACTATACTGTGTCTGTCTTTTACTCATAATATTATTACTGGAGTAATTGATTGTCCCTACTTATTGGAAAGGATTCGATTTAATGTTCCGCAGCGATCTCTTAGGAACTTCTACCCTTATTATGGGGGAAACTTTAAAACTACGTATGCCAGCAATGCTCCCATTACTCGTGCTTTACGGGAATTAAATGCCGTTCATAATGATGTTCTTCTTGATTTCTCGCTTTCAAGAACAGCACTTTTAAATCTTTTGAATTCTATATTATAGTTAGTTAGTAGCTCGTATAGTTTTTAAATACATATAATATATTTGTAGCTTAATCTAAGCAACTTTTGTATCATAGTCTGTAAGGATTGTAATTCATAGACTTAAATAAATAAATAAATAAATATGGGTGGAGAAAGAGATGGCGGGCTAGAGCCACAAATATTCCTTTTGTCCATTATTCCACGCCATCTATCAGGTAAAGTTTAAAGAAAGACTTCAGAACGCAAATAGATAAAAAGACCCCAGCAAGTAAAAAAAATCTTTAATTTTTTTTTTCCCCCATTTTTCTTTATTTATTGAATCTTTCTTGTATAAGAAACTAACAATAAGTTTACAAATCTTATATACTAGAGTAATATGTTTCCTTGCCAGTGCTAAGAAACGAATTATTTGCTCAAATGAATATATATTTACATATATGATTAAATCGGTTGTGAATCTCCAATTCTTCATAGTTGGGAGCTGGAAAGGACGGGTTTCCAGTCTCCGATTCTTCGAAGCTGGGAGCCGGAAAGGCCTAGTTTCCAGTCTCCCTTAGGGTTTCCGTTGTCCCTCATGTCGATTGTGAAAATGTTGTTTTTTTTTTTTTTTTTTTTTTTTTCGAATGTGATAGATGTGGTTGGTTGAAGTTGTGGACGGACTCTCGTGTGAGATGAGATCATTAAGATAGTGCAGACTTGAAGATGTCTCTTTTTTTCAATCGTGTGTGACCTTCATCTAAAAGTAGATTTCGCGCTAGTTTATTGGGATGGTCTTCTAGCTTTTGTAGGTATTTTTTGCTCAACCGTACTATTTCATCGGCTACACGAGGTATGCAAATATCTCTGTGAATGTTAGCATTCTTTATATACCATGGAGCTCCCGTGATTATCCGCAAGGCTTTAGATTGCACTCTCTGAAGTTTTTCGATATTTGAGGGCGTAGCCGTTCCCACATTTCTATACCATATGTCCATATTGGTTTTAGCATGGCTTTATATAGTAGCACTTTGTATTCTAGAGGTAATGCTGATTTCGAATTAAGCATCCAATGTAGGCTTTTCATTTTAAGCTTGATATTCGACACTTTTTTTTCAATATGATTCCGCCATGTGAGTCTTCTATCTAAGTGAATTCCGAGATATTTTATTTCGTTTTGCTGTGGTATATTCTGACCATTTATTGTAACTGCAGGGCAAGTTTCTTTTCTTAGAGTAAAAGTAATATGCACGCATTTGGTTTCATTAACCTTTATTCTCCAGTTTTTAAGCCATACTTCTGTTTCAAGTATATGCCTTTGTAATATAGACGTTGCTACTTTTGGGTCTGTGTGAGTGCAAAGTATTGCAGTATCATCGGCAAATGTTGATGTCATTGTTTGGCTCGTCGTTGGCATATCAGATGTGTATAATACATATAAAATAGGGCCCAGAACGCTGCCTTGTGGAACTCCAGCGTCTATTCTACAATGCCGAGAGAAAAAATCTTTTTGCTTTACAACAAATTCTCTATTGGTGATATAGTTTTGCAGCAAGAGGTGTACATTCGTAGGCAGTAAACTAGTAATTTTGTGAATTAGGCCGCGGTGCCATACCTTATCGAATGCTTGTGCTACGTCTAAGAACAGTGCAGAGCAGTACTGTTTATTCTCAAAAGACTTTCGTATAAATGACACAATGCGATGAACTTGCTCAGTTGTACTAGGTTTTGCTCTGAATCCAAATTGGTGTTGAGGAATAATATTGTTATCTTGAATAAAGGGCATTATTTTCTGCAAGAGCAACTTTTCAAATAGCTTTGAAAGTATGGACAATAGACTAATTGGCCGATATGAGGATGCTTGGCTTAAGTCTTTCCCAGGTTTACCAATCATAATGATTTGAGATAATTTCCAAGCTTTTGGGTAGTAGGCATTACGAGAGATGGCGTTAAATATGTGCCTGATATGAAGAACGGCAATATTGGGAAGCTCTTTTAGCATTTTTGGGGTGATTTTGTCGTAACCTGGTGCTTTTTTAGGTTTAAGTTGATTAATAACTGAGACTGTGTTATTTTTTTTAAACTTTATTGGCTTTTTTGGTGGTTGCAATATGTCTAGTGGTAAACAAGTAGTTGCAGAAGATTGATTGGGAGTGAAGACAGATTGCAGATGTTCAGCAAATACACACCCTTTTTCAGAATCCGTACGTGCCCAATTACCATTTCCTAGCCGAATTGGTGATTCGTACTGTATGGGCCGATTTATATTTTTTGTGGCCTTCCACTATGCGTAATCTGTTTGGTCCGTCGGAGTAAGATTAGAAAGGAAATCATGAAGATGCCTCTCCTTTTCTTTTTTAAGGGCGCAACGCAACTTAACTGTGTATTCATACAGCAGTTTCTTGTATTTTGGAGAACGATATTGTTGCCAAGACCTTCTCAGCTCTCGTTTCTTTTTAACTAAATCTTCTATAGTCTCATCAATGTTTCGCTGAGAGTTAACACGACTTTTATTATTTGTGGCCACTGCTGCCCTAGTGGCTCCATGCATTAGTTTAGTCAATGTATATATCTGCCTATCGATATCAATATCATTCTTTAAATAAACATTGGTTTTTATATGAGTGCTAATGTATTTCTTATATTTAAGCCAGTTTATGAGATTGGGATGGGGGAGCTGATTACCCGCTGTTCTGGTGCAAGGACTACCTTCCATGGTTATAATGGACGGAGAATGGCCGGAGGACAATTCCAGGGATGAGGACGCTGTTACAATCTTGCGATCAATACCCTTTATAATACCAAAGTCAATCAGGTCAGGCATCTTCTGGCGGTCCGATGGCCAATATGTTGGCTGTCGTGTAGATACAACATCAAGTTTTGATCTTAGTATACAACTAAAAAGTTGTCTCCTTCTAGGTGTGACCAGTCTAGAGCCCCAATAGTGGTGCTTGGCATTGAAGTCCCCTGCAGCCATAAACTTTGGCCCAAGTTTGGCAAAAAAATATTTGAACTGTTGCTCGGTTATAATTTGAGAAGGAGGGCAGTACACAGCTGCGATAGTCATTGTACTGGAAAATTCTTGCAGTTGAATAATAGTGGACTGAAGGTATTCTTCATTAAACTTCTCTAGTATACTGTGCTTTAGACGTTTTTTTATTAATATCGCTGTGCCACCACGAGCCATGTTTCTAGGACGTTTTGTATCATAGAAAAGATATTCCGGAATTCTAAAATAATTTTTATCTGTAAGATGAGTTTCAGATATAAGCATAATGTCAATGTTATTTGATAATAGAAAATTATAGACTTCGTGCTTGTGCTTGGTGAGACCGTTTGCGTTCCAATGACAAATTTTGATTCTGTACATTATGGTTTATTTAAAAGAGTTTGCATTAAAATGGTTTGATTTCTAATCAGATCCTGTATCATGCTTTGCATTCCAACCATAAATTGATTAAGAGTTTGCACGAGTGTTTGAAGCATAGATTCTATACCGCAATTATTCATATTATTTGCTTCCACATTTGGGTTGGTTTTCAGGACGTTTGCATATGATTGGTATTGTGGTTGTGCTATTGGTTGGCGACTAGAAGAATTTAGATTTGTTACTGTTGTAGGTGGGACAGGTTTGCTATTTGGTAGCAATTCTTTTTGTTTTATTGATAAAAGTACAGGACAGCCCCGATAACTAGCAGTGTGGTTTTCTCCACAATTGCTACATTTTTTAACACTTGCATCTTGTTTTGGTTTGTTACACGTAGATGTGGAGTGTAAGTCACCGCATATCACACACACGCTTGGTAAATTACAGTAGCTACGAGTGTGGCCAAATTCCTGGCAGTTTGTACATTGTACGGGACTCTTACGTTTTAGTGGTTCTTCTATTGAAATTTTACGATGTAGTAGATAACGCAGGTTGTAAAAGGATGCACTTCGCCTTTTTTTAATAATTTTGCTGATGGCTCAAGTTCTATACGAAACATTGGTTGCGGAACTTTGTTCCGGTTTTTTATATTAAATATGGTCTTTATTTCGAATCCCGCTTCTTCAAGTGCCCCCTTTATTTCGGACGGATCTACATTATGCTCAACTCCTTTCAAAATTACTATAAGGCCCTTACTGCTTTTGAGCTGATACGTGTAGTACTCTTTCTTAAGCAAATCGAAATTATTTACTAACTTTCTAAAATTTTCTTCCTCGTAGATTTGGATTTTGGTCTCATGTATGTTGCCTTTCATAACAGAAACAACATGAAAATTGTTTGCACCCAATAACTTTGCTAAATTGTTTACAAGACTGTTCGAATTTTTTTCTCTTAAGTATATTGGGGGCGGTTTAGACTTACTGCCTGTACTTTTACTCTTGGTTATTTCCTCACTGTTGTCTAGTATTGCAAATCTATTCTGGCGCAGGGAGCCGTCTTCACAAATTTTTTTTAATATATTATTTCTCTTTGTTTATCAACTGTTTGCTTTTGCGGACTTAGTTTACGCTTTGGCTGAATGTTTATGTAGCGGTCTAACCCAGTCTGTATGACCGACTGTTTAATTTTGCTCTGGTTTGGGCAGTTACTGATTAGAGCTTTCGTAGAGCTTTCGTGAGAGAGCTTTTCTTCTTGGGCTGTGGCTGTAGATCTGCTCACAGAAAAGCTTTGCTTCGACCACGGATTTGCTGATTCTGTAGAGTCTGTAGAGAGTGTACTCACAATTCGATCAGAAGTTTTTCCGTTGGTTTGCGAAATGCCTTCTGACTGCATTTGCGAAACAGAGACAATTTCGTTTGCGCCAAAACTACTTGTAAGCGGGGAGATTGTACGCCCCTTTTCGTTCCCGTTGATGAAAGCTGCTGCATCGCCGTTCTCATCAATGCTGGCTGAGCGAACACGCACTGGCGGCGGAGAACGTCGGACGTCGACGTCGTCTTTAAATTAATTTTTTTTTTTTCAAATTACGAAACAAATATTGAGATTTTTCTTTTCCAATTTAAGATACGATCAAAATCAGGGTAAAAACGTCCAATGCAGACATTCACCAAAACCTAAACCTAATCTAAAACCCAATCTAAACTAGAAAACATTTACTATAAGAGTGTCACCGCTTCGAAAAATAATCAATCACTTGGTACAGACGACCACTCGACATTATCGATCATAGTGGCAGCCGATTTGCTATTTGCCACATCGCCGTTCGTCTTACTGTTACACGTTTTATAATGATGATTGTTGTGACACCCCACCCGTTGGTACTACATGCAACGTATTAGTGGGGTGGGGTGTAGAATGGAGGCAAAGAAAGATAGGATAGGCAGATATAATATCAAGAACGATCTCCTATGTGTCAATGAGAAAATTCCCAGCGCGGCTGATATGTCAATCAGATGCCCTCTCATAGCTGTTGAAAAGTAAGTGGCTGCGGCAAAAAGAACTCGAAATTATATTGGTTGACCTCGCGGAACTACTGACTTTGTGGCTTTAGAAACTCCTTTGAGCGCCCCCAACATGTATATATATATATATAATTGGCGCGTACACCCTTTTTGGGTGTTTGGCCGAGCTCCTCCTCCTATTTGTGGTGTGCGTCTTGATGTTGTTCCACAAATGCCCTCAACATAACCATCTAAAAAGTTTACGCCACAGTTTCTCCCACCACTCGCTTAACTCTGACCCGAGGGCCACGTATTCAAGAGTAATCCACCGCTAATCAAGTAAATCCCTACACTTCTTTTGCGCTGAGAAAACACACACAGGTTCACTGCTTAACCAACTCATTAGCCATACAGTTTTTCGCAAAGTTTCTGAGATCTGTTCTTCATCTTTTAGATTGATCGAGTTTAACAAAGCGCGTCTTTTTCGTACTAACCAGCGCCAGTTAGAAACACCAAGTGAAACCAGGTTCTTCTCCACCAACTGGTACTACTTTCAGAGCCGGAGCGTTTGTATCCAGTTGGACGACAGGACCCAGCCAACGAAGCCGCAGGGAAGATGGTTCCGTTTGTCGAAGTCCACGCAAGTTTAGAAAGTCTCTGATTGCCATTCACTTGGTTGTGGCCAGGACGATTCTTCTGCATGCGGGCCAAGCAGCTCACAACTTCCCAAGTATCCTCTGGGTAGCCCCCAAACATCCGTTTGAGAGCGAACCAATGTGAGAAGGTGAATCAACCCAGGATATCTGGTTGTGCGATGGGTTTGGGGCCCGATATGTAAAAATTCTACCTCAATGAAAAACAAAACAAAATCCGTGATCTGTTAAACATATATTTATCAGCTTTGTAGGAAAGACAAGTAAGGCATGCTCCGAGGCAAGTAACCTCTCGATTGCCGCCTCGCTAACAAAGTAACTCTTTATCTCCTTTCAGACAGACCTTTGCTCTTCTTAAGCGAATTTATTAACCTCTTTGCGCCGAGACGATATAACTTTACGCTTTGCCTCCGCCTTTGATGAAGTTGTGTCAGTTCATACTGGCCCTTTTGATCTTTATTCCTGCACTGTGTTTACGGATACTTGCTTTCATTTTCATGGTTGCTGCCTCGAAAGATCTTTTCATCGAAACTCCATCTCACACGCATGCAAAATGACACTCCAACGCAGCCGTTCAGTTTTCCTGCCATCTTCTTCGGTTCGGTATGCCACGCATGAAGCGGGGTATGCTTTCCTCCTTTTCAAGTGCATAGAAGTTAAAAAATATATAATATGTATGTGTGTGTGGGGGGAAAACCCACAGGTATTAGTATAATACTCGTAATTGCATATCAGTGAACACATTTTTTATAAAGAATTTTGTAATTACGATTAGAGCTCCATTACGTTTCGTTGATTATGTGCTTAGACATCTTGCAGTGGGAATCGAACGATCAATAAACCCGATAATTTATATTTTCGACAATTATGCCAAAATGTCAAAAAAGTTACTTTCAGACAAAACAAAAAACTTTGTTAAGACTTTTTTTTTTAAACAACAGTATTCCTTTCGCTGTTCCAAAAATTATCGAAATGATCGATGGGCGTTGATAATACGCGAATTTATGTATTTTGGTTATCTCAGACAAATGGGTAAATATTTTGAACCTGAACTATGTAACAGTAAACAAATCATACGAAGAGCTTCAAGTGCGAATGAAACAACCGTAAAGGTTTTCACTAACTAGCGGCCTCTGAATCTCTTCGTCAAGAATTTGCAATATCTGCACCCCCTCTCCTTTGACTAATTTCTTTCTACTAACGTGTCAATTTGGAAATATATTTTTTTTATTATTATTATTGATAAGAAATTCTGCGAATGTACCTCGGTAATTTGTGAGTAGAGGGCAGTATATAAATGGCTTGCACGGTACACCAAGGCAAGTTATTCTTTCGAGTTCTCTTGAGTTACGATACTACCACAAAGTTTGCTGCCTAGTTCGAACCGCCGCCAAATTCTTCAAAAATGTTCAAGTTGGCCATAGCCATTTTGTGTTTGGCCTTGGTCGCCGACGCTGCACTCGTACGCATACCGTTAAAAAAGAGCGGCAAGCGTAATTCCCTTAAGGATATAAAAGCTCAGGGAGCTATGCTACGTAGCAAATATAATTCAACATTATTTGCCACATCCGAACAATTGAGCAACGCTTACAACGATGCCTACTATGGACCCATCACCATTGGCACGCCACCACAGAACTTTCTCGTTCTCTTTGATACCGGCTCGTCGAACTTATGGGTACCGGGCGCACCCTGTGCGGACAGCGATCTAGCTTGTCTATATCACAATACCTACAATGCGAGCGCCTCCTCCACTTATCAGGCAAATGGTGAGGCTTTCGCCATCCAATACGGCAGCGGCAGCCTTTCGGGTTACTTGGCTCAAGACACGGTAACGATTAGCGGCATGAACATTACTGGACAAACGTTTGCAGTAGCTACCTCCGAACCTGGTGACACATTCGTCTACTCGGACTTCGATGGCATTCTTGGCATGGGCTATCAACAAATCTCTGTTGATAATGTAGAACCACCATTCTATAATTTGTATACAGAAGGTTGGATCGAGTCCCCGGTCTTCGGTTTCTACCTAGCACGTAATGGATCAGACACCGATGGTGGTGAACTTACACTTGGTGGCATTGATTCAAGCCATTATGTTGGTGAACTCACCTATGTGCCGGTCTCGAGTGAAGGCTATTGGCAATTCCAGATGGGTTGGGTCAGCATTAGCGACACTTTGGCATGCGTCTATTGCTCAGCCATTGCCGACACCGGCACCAGTTTGATTGGTGTTCCCACTGAGTTGTATGCCAACATTCAAAGCGGCATTGGTGCTCAACTCAATGAAGATGGTGAGTACGTTGTGAATTGCTCTCAGGTGGCTAGCTTGCCGAATGTTTACTTCTATATGGGTGGCACAATGTTCAACCTCACCAGTTCTGATTACATAATCGAAGGAGAAAATTATTATGGTGAGACAGTTTGTATGTCTGTCTTCGAGGATTCCGGCATGTCTTTGTGGATCCTTGGCGATGTCTTCATTGGAAAGTATTACACCGTTTTCGATTGGGGCAACAACCAAGTTGGTTTTGCTCCAGCTGCAATCAATAGTACGGCTTCCAGTTCCAGCTCCAGTTGCGTCTGCGCCTGACTTAAAAGAAACACATGGAAAACCAAGGACTGGCTAAAGGAGTTGAAACTAATTGTGTTATATAACCTCTTTTACTATTTGATTTCATAAATATTAGAAAAAAGCACTTCTTCTTTGTTATGTTTGAAATTTTTCGTACTACCGACTTTTGAAGGATACATTTTGAGGTGATCATAGAGTTTGATTGATAAATGAATTGAGCTTACGAAAGTGCAATAAATTCAGGTAACAATTAAATTAACGTTGAGAAGTCATTACATGGAAAGGTTTTTCTGGCTGGAGGCCAACTGAGTTCGGCCTTGTGTCTCCACTCAACAATTGTGTGCCTTGATGGCAGAAGGTAATGTTAAAGCTATTAATTGTCATAAAAACCAAACAGATTTCAGAGGTCAACAAGATATATGTTATATAGAAGGCTGATATGAGGTCTTTGAATACGACTTGGAATGAACTTAGAGCCCTTACACAAAAGCGTAGAGGAGTTGTCTAGGCCGAGGACTTCATGTCAGCCTCCGTTGAATGGCGCCAGGTAGTTTGTGGTCTGCCTATATTTCGTCCGGGCTGTTGATAGTGTTTCCATCGCAGCGCCTGTTTGGTGATGTCATTGTCACTCTTCCCCAGCATGGGGCCAATCCATTGTCATTTCCTTCTGCGGATTTCAGTCACCACATAGAATTGCTAAGTCTTCCTCAGTAATTCGGAGTTATGTAGGTATAGTACGAGGGCAGAAAATTCGCATTATGCGGCACAAGTAGTGATTAATGAATGTTTGGAGATGCTTTGTGATCATTACAGTGACCTTCCACGTTGTGCAGCCATGTATAGCAGGACCGACTTGACGCATGCGTTGGAAATTCGCAGTTATGTTATTATTTTGCGAAAGCGGTGCAAGCGTGCCGAACAGCGCTTTGGCTTTGGTAATTCTGCTTTCAACGTCAGTTTCACTTGCTGCATCTGCGGCGATCATAGATACTCAATATATAGGGTGGGCCATGTAAAATTTGCTTTTTGAGTCGGCTATAAAAAAAAAAACTAATCAATATTTCTTCAAATTTTTTTTTTTTATTGTGAAGATTGAACATTGTCATTTATGAATAAAAAATAATATCGTTCAAATGACTGTCACGACTGGCTATACAGTAGGCCATTCGATCAACCCAATTTTTAAGCACATTTTCGATTGTTTGGGCTCCAATTTCATGAATGGCAACTTCGCTTTCGTCTTTTAAAGCATCAATCGTCTCTGGATGGTTCGCGTAGTATTTGTCCTTAACGGCTCCCCACAAAAAATAGTCCAACGGGCTTAAATCACAGCTCCGAGGCGGCCAATTGATATCGGAATTTCGGCTGAATACCCCCGCAGCCACTAGCCTCCTCGCGGATTTCGCTAATATCCTCAGGAGAGAGGCAAAGACCTCCAAAGTTCAGGGCATAAACTAAGTCAGAAGAAAAGTCGGACGGAGGATCAACTGGGGCATTTTTGTTTTTAATATTTTTGATTTTACACTTATTGGATTTTATTTACATTTATGTTTATTTTCATATTTATTTATAGATATAATTTTCGTACATAGTAAAAGTAAGTCCTATAGGACTATTTGATCTTATAATTATAACATTTGATCAAAGAGCAACTTACAAGTTAAATAAAAATTTCTGCATCTCATGCATTTGTATACAATTTAGTTTCTGATGAGAAATGTGAGAACAAATTAGAAAGAAAATAATATCAGCGGTAGCTAAATACAGCAATATTGAAATTCCATGCTTGAGCTGAAAAGTCAATCACTCTTAAAATTACTGTTTGTGCGCTCTCACTCTCTTATATTATATTAAAGTTCATCGTGACATGGGATTGGGACTTCTCTCTAATGCATCGCGTATTTTTTTTCTATCAAATGAGCAGGCTTTTTTGCTTTCTTTTTATTTATATTTCTATTTAGTTTTTAAATAAATGTATTTACTTTTTTCAAATAGATTTCACATTTATTTTGCACTGCGCAAGAAAGAATTCAATGAAAATTCGCGCATAATTTTAAAAAATTGCTTACGAAAATACAACAGTAATTTTGTGTTTTTTGTAGAAAACTAGTCAAAATTTGTATCAGATACTTGCAGATATCATAAATGGCGCTTATTTAATTGCACTCCAATTTATTTTTTGACACATCTTCTATATTTCAATACTTCAGAGTTGTGCTTTATGCAGCCCGCGAAAAAAAATAGCGCCTGAACATTTTGACAAATTTGAGCAATTTATTTATTTATTTTTTAATTTAAATTATTTTTGTATAAAAACATAGTTCATGCTGTAATAAACACTTTATTAAGCAGAGCCTCAAACTTTGTACAAAATTTAGAAAAATTCAACAGATTATTTTCAAAATTTTAAAATTATAAAAAAATTAGGATTATAAAACAGAAAATTTGGGAAAGCAGCCCATTAAATTTTAGTGTAATAAAGCGCATGTTTTAAGTTGCTAGAATAGAGTGTTGATTTTTAATCTTTTTTTCCTTGTTAGGCTGGCGCGTTTTCTCTATACAAAATATTCACGAAGAAGATACGCCACACCTTCAAGGATAAAATATATAAAAAAGTAACGATTTTTTTCTTTCATATGGAGAAAATACTCAACAGCTTCGGGGGAAATAATTTTCAGAAATCAACAAGAATTTTGAGCCACTTCAAACTTGCACTTTATTATGCTAAAATTTAAGGGACTATAAAACTGTGAACTAAATTTTTTTTTAATTCTGAGCAAACATTTTGATGCAAATTTTACAAATTTTCGTAAATGTTGTACTAAGTTTGAAATTTAGACTAAAATTGAGTTAAAAAAAAGAACTATTATAATATAAAAAAATATTTTAGAAAAAAATATAAAAATACAGCGCACGCTAGATAACGTGAACGCTCTAAAGCGTGAACACCCCAAAATGTGAACAGACATTTTTGTGCATTGACTACTCTAAAACGTGAACAAACCCAAAAAGCTCTATAACATGAACAATAAACGTTACAATTATTTGAATGTACGTAGCTTACATTGATCTCAAGTAATTCTGAAATTGGGGAATCCCCTAATTATAAAATAGGCATTTTTTTCGTAATTGCATGTAAGGAATAAAATATTTCAGTCGCTGTCTTCGCAACCTCAGATAGTGGATCCGTTTAAAGAAAAACTTAATGCTAAAATGGTCGAATTGGAGTTGTGCAACGATCAGTTATATAATAGTGATCAGTCAGGGTTTTTCTGGAGACTTTTGCCAGAGAAAACGTACGCGTCAAGTTTGGAGAAGAGAGCCCCAGGGGCAAAGTCCGAGAAGCAGCGAATACGAGTAACGTTTTTATGCTTTTTAATTGCCACTGGATCCCACAAGTTTAAGCTTTTGGTAATTGGAAAGGCGAAGAAAGAATCCACGCTGCTTTAAAAGCTTTGTAGTGTCCCACCGACTATAAGAGCTCGAAATTCGCCTGGATGACGTCGGCTATTTATCAAGCAATGGTTTCATGAGTCATTTGTTCCACAGGTGAATATTCCTTTTAAGTTTTGTCCGATTTTCAAGGTTAACTGGTTGTTTTTTAAGGTTACATCGGTTTTAAAGGAGAAAGCCCTACCAATTAAAGCTCTCCTCCTAATCGACAACGCTCCTTCTCACCCAAATGAAGCTGAACTGGCAACGGAAAATGGGCAAATTGCGGCAATGTTTATGCCACCAAACGTTACTCCCCTCATTCAACCGATGGAACAGAATGCCATAAAAATCACTAAGTTGCATTACAGAAACAGCTTTCTAGTCTTAGCTTCAATAGCAGCGCCAAAGTCTGATTTGCTTGAGTCGTTGAAAAAAATTAACTTAACATAAAAACAGCTATAAATCTTTTGGATGCGGCTTGGTTTCGTGTTGGTGAAGCAACATTAGCTAAGTGCTGGAACAGTATTTTAAATTTTGCGGTAAACAATGATGATCCCCAACATAATGTTCCGTTGGCGGTTTTAAAAGAAAAATGAGAAGCTGAACTTCGCACCTCGTTCGTGTTCGCAAATATGCTCAAAGATAGCATGAAAAAACTTTTTTATTAAAAATTTCAGATTGAATTCACGTTACCAGCCATTCATGAATTGAACGAAGATATCGAAGGGGGCAATGCAGATGACGATCATCAGCAAGAGGACGAAACCGATGATGACAGCGTATCAGAGCAACTGGAGAAAATTAAGCCGACTGAAGGAGTTGAAATTTTCAATAAGGCCTTAATATGGGCTGGTCATGAAGACGTCGATCTAAATGATATGATTGTGCTAAGACGGTTAAGGGAGAAAGCTGTGCTTCAAGTTTTAGAAAAACAGAAGATTCGCAAAAAGATGACTTTTTGATGATTTTTTTTAAATAAAACCATCGTATGACTTAATTTTCAATTAATATGTAACGAAAACAAGAATAAAATGTGAATTTAAATGTGAAAAAATATATTTACTTAGCCTTTTTGGGCATTCCAAAATGTGAACACTTTTGTTAACGTGAACTGCCTTGGTTTGAATTAGTTCACGTTATCGAGCGTGCGCTGTATACAATTTTGTATAAATATTTTTTTATAAAAATATATAATTTTTTATAAAAACATATAAATAATTTTTTTTTATAAAAATATAAAATTATATATTTAAAAAACAAAATTTTTTTTATAAAAAAATAAACACATAAATAGTCAGAACGGATCAAAATATTGAGATGTATACGTAATTATTATAATATACCGCTAAATTTCTCTTCAACCCTCCTATTTGATATTTTGTTAAATATCGTTGAAAAATGTCTTCCTTACCCACAAACTACACATACTCGCACACACCCACAATAATGGGCAATATAACTCCGAGACAGGTGGCACTCCAAACTGAAGTGCCACCTTTTCCGTTTCATGCAGCCAGAGCAAAACCAACTTGGTTGGTACCCCAATCGAAAACGGTGTAATACTTTCCAATAAAGACATCACCAAGAATCCAGAAATTTGTGCCGCCATCTTCGAAGGTCGACATACACACAATTTCACCATTTTTATTTTCGAGTTCAATAATATATTCGGCACTGGTGAGAGAAAACGTAGTTCCTGCAATTTGGAACGAAATCGCCGGCAGAATATCCACATTGGCACATTCCACTAAGTGTTCACCCGTTTTATTGGTCAAAGCACCAATAGAGTTTTGTATATTCTCATAAAGGTTAGTTGGCACAGCAATCATGCTGGTGCCAGTATCAGCAATGGCGGAGCAATTGTAACAGGCTTTAGTCAAACCTACGCTTACCCATTCCATCTGGAATTCCCAATACATCTGTCGTGAGACTGGCACATACGTAAGATTGCCAACAAAGTGTTTCGGATCCACACCGCCGAGTGTAAATTCGCCACCTTTCAGCGATGTACCATTACGGGCCAAGTAGAAAGCAAAGACAGGCGAGTCGATTAAACCCTGCTCGTATAAATTATAAAATGGTGGTACTACATTATCGATAGCTAAATATTGATAGGCCATGCCAAGTATGCCATCGAATTCCGAATCGACGAAGGTGGTACCAGGCTCTGAGGTAGCTACTGCAAAAGTTTGTCCCTTAATGGCTAGACCGTTAATCGATACTGTGTCTTCAACTAAGAAACCCGTAAGACTGCCCCTGCCATATTTTATGCGGAAAGCTTTACCATTTGGCCGATATGTACTGGATGCGTTCGCATTGTAGGTATTGTATTTTGGCAAGCTTTATTGGCGGCATCGCACGGTGCTCTGGGTACCCATAAGTTCGATGAGCCAGTATCGAAAAGAACGTTAAAAGTCTGCGGTGGTGTGCCAATTGTGATAGGTCCATAGTACTCATCGTCGACGTGATTGCTCAGTTGTTCTGAGGATATAGATTGGCTTGAATTGTACTTCCTACGCAATACGGCTAGCTGCGTGCCGTGATTCTCGAGACTCCTCATTTTGCTGGGCTTTAACAATGGAACACGTAGGATATCGGCAACGACGGCCAACACCAAACACAACACGACTACTATTAGTTTTAACATTTTAACTGACCAGCCAGAAATGCGAGCAACACATGAGGTAAGTTGGAATATTAAATGATAAATTTCGTCGGTTTGGCGTCACAGCTCTTTATATATATTAATATTCAACACCTTTAACTTACTGTGGCATACCTTACCGATACGTGTTACTTCTCAGTTCTTATCGACGATAGTGGACAAAGCGCTTTTTAAGCTTCTAAGTGTGCATATGTATATATGAAGTGTAAGTATGAAGTGTTTTGATAAAAATGCAAACAATTTAAGGCCCGTCATCACAGCTGGCGTTTACCCCAAATTGTCACACCTACTATTCACCGCCATTTTCTCGAGTGTTACTAGTAAATGTTGCTACAAATGTTAATATGAAAAACATAGACATCGACTAATATTTTGTTGTAATATGAAAGCGTGCATAACGATCACTACTTGTAGAGAGAGTATGCATAGATGAGACTGAGACGGTTTCGTGTGAGTCGCTCGAAGTGTTGGTGGCTCCATTTAGACCAGAGTTCGGCAAAGCTTACTAGTGCGAACAGTACACTCAACACGCTCTCAAAATCCAAGGATGATAGATTTACCAGGTTTGCTCTTTAACTATGCTCAAAAAGAAAATTGTGCGGGGAACTTTGCCTGCCACCATACTTGAGAATTCGGTAGCCGAATTCTGCACGCTCATTTCACATGTATTCACACACTCGCCCAATAAGTCGTTGTTCAGATGGCTACGAAGTGTCTTTGATTAAATTTGTTCGTTCCAAGAATGATAGAAACAAGATTGCGCCCATCAGAGCGTACGTGACGTCACGTTTGCCGAGATGTGCAGTATTGCCAACCATTTGCTCTTCGCAATAAATTTAGTGCTTTTTTATACCGAAAATGCGAAAATTTTGAAGTTTCGTGTTTGTTTCTTTTTGCGTTTAATTTAAAGCTACCGAAACTGTAAGTTAAAAAATAAACTGTATTATTATACAAAATAAGGTTAAAAAGGTCACTCTGAGAAGATTTTAGTGCTAATGAAAATTAGTTGGTTCTTATAAATTTGATATTTTGAAAGTGAAAATTTAATTTTTTGCTCGATTTAAGGTTATGCAAAAATATTAAATGCCCCTCTCTCGACTCTTCTTAAGATTGAAAACCTTTTTACACATTTTAAAAAGCCTTTGAATATTTATTGAATGCGAATTAAAACCATAGAGGTGTAATCGTTTCTTCCGGTCATCAATCCTTAGTGAGACATAGGGCATTAAGAGTTATATTCATTGTAAAAATAAACAACAAAATACCAGAAAATACTAAAGAAACCATACTGAGATTTTTACAAAAAGAGTACCTTATCTAGTTACATAACTTCAAATATAGCAAAAAAGTCGTTCTCTTAACAAAAAAGTCTCGCTTAAAAAAAACCTCATAAATTAAATTGTACATAAGCATGACACATTTATTTAAAAAAACGCACATTTTAAAGACAATTTGTCACACTTACAAAGTTCTTTAAGTGATTCAATAAAAATTTGTTGGGTTATTTTCTTTGAATAGGCATTTTAATGCGTTTTTATATCCAAAGCTAGGCAACACAGCAGTAGCGAGAGAAAGATTTGACTGCCGAAAGCAGAAGAACACCAGCAACCAAGGTGGATTTAATAAGGTGACAGCATTCACCCAGCTGAATTTTTCGCCATAGGTATGGCTTACGTTAAAATGATATGCTTTGTTTGTATGTATTGGTATGTTTACATTCGTATGTTTACATTTGCTTGCTGATTTTGATATGATGCTTGCACCAAACGCAACAACAAATACATGTAGGGTTTTACTTATATGTGTTTGCTGTCACCTGTAATAAATTCGCCTTGCCAGCAACACCTGCACTCGCGGGCAATGCCACCAGATGTTAAAAAAAGTAAAGCTAAATAAAACTGAGTGAATTATTTAAATAATTATTAAAAAATGTATATTTTACAAAATTATAAACATGACATTTTAATTAGAACAACTAGAAAAATGTCATGAAGAAAGAACTAAAACTCCGAGACACAAAATAATAAAAATAACAAAAAAAAAATTATAAATCAAGTTACGAAAATGGTAATCTGGTCATACTGGAGCTAAAATAACGTAACTAGTTGTCAAATTCGCTGAGCGCAAAGTAACGGGACCACGATAGGCGCCACCTCATTATTCTTTCCACCATGTGTTCATTCAGCAACACAATTTCAGTTTTTTGTAAACGCTGAGAGCCGAAAAACGGTCTGCTCAACAGCACTCCTCTCAAAAACTTTTCATCATGGTGCCGCTAATACTTTATTCCTATATGAAGACGTGCACAGCCATGATGGAAAGAATAATGAGATGGCGCCTATCGTGGTACCGTTACTTTGGTCTCAGCAAATTTGACAGTGACTTACATCGTGTTAGCACCAGTATGGCCAAATTACCATTTACGTAACTTGATTTAACATTTTTTTTGTTATTTAGTCTCGGAGTTTTAGTTCTTTCTTCATGACATTTTTCTAGCCTGTTCTAATTAAAAGTAATGTTTATAATTTTATAAAATATACATTTTTTTAAATTAGTTCAATAATTCTCTCAGTTTTATTTAACTTTACTTTTTTCAACATCTGGTGGCGGTTATTGTTGGTGTTCTTCTCCTTTCAGCAGTCAAATCTCTCTCTCGTTACTGCAGTGTTACCTAGTTTTGGATATAAAAAGGCACCAAAATGCCCATTTAAAATAAGTAAAACACCAAATTTTTATTGAATTACTTAAAGAACTTTGTATGCGTGACAAATTGTCTTCAGAATGTGCGTTTTTTTTAAATTATGCTTATGTATAATTTAATTTATGAGGTTTTTTTGTTAAGCGGGACTCTTTTGTTAAGGGAACGACTTGCTATATTTGAGGTTATGTAACTGATAAGGTACTCTTTTCGTAAAAATGTCTGTATGGTTTCTTTAGTATTTTCTGGTATTTTATGGCTTATTTTTACAATGAATACACCCCTTGAAGCCCTATGCCCCACTAAGGTTTGAGGACCGGAAAAAACGATAACAACTCTATGGTTTCAATTCGCATTCAGTAAATTCAAACGCTTTTTAAAATATGTAAAAAGGTTTTCAAAGGTTAAGAAGAGTTGAAAGAAATTTTAATAATTTAATATTCAAACATAACCTTAAAAGGAACAAAAAATTAAATTTTCACTTTCTAAATGTAAAATTTTATAAGAACCAACAAATTTTCATTAACACTAAAGTCTTCGCAGAGTGACCTTTTTTAACCGTCTTTTGTATAATAATACAGTTTATTTTTTAACTTAAAGTTTCGGTAGCTTCAAATTAAATAAAAAAAAAGAAATAAACACGAAACTTCGCGTTTTGGGTATAAAAAAGCACTAAATTTATTGTGGGGAGCAAATGGTGGGCAACACTGCACAACTCGGAAAAACGTGACGTCACGCACTCTTGATGGGCGGAATCTTCTTTCTATCATTCTTGTAAGAACTCTATGTAGGCCGATTGTGGTCAGATGTTCGCATTCAAATCCGTAACGGGTAAATTTTTGTCACTTGTCTTCTGTCTAAGAGTTTATAGCATTTCAATACAAAAAAAGATGTGGCGCATTTATAAGAATTTCGGTGCGTCTAGTCCGTTGAAGAATGTGTCTCAGCAGAAATTGAATATGCTGCTAAACTTATAAATAAAAGAGGCAATGCCGCTGAAGTTTGTACTTTATAATCGCCTTTCAATATTGCTTAGATTAAAAATTTTAAAAATTTATAAATTTTTCTTTGCCTTTTCCCCAGAAAAATGTCGTGCAAAATTGCATTACTCTACCTGAACGGCTCCTTCTAGTTTTGGCCATTCAATAAAATGGATCTTGCGTACGTACAGCAAACTATAATAATTTAGTTTATTTTAAAATGCAGAATTTGCCATTGAAAAGTGAATACTTTATGCCTCACGAACTCATAAATCAAATTGCTAATTGAAAATATATTCACTTGACTGCATGCCTTGAATAAAGTAAATGTTACTATATTTTTTGTATCTAAATCGCTTTACTTACAATACTATGATTATATTTATATCTAACTACTTATTCATATATTCATATGTTCATATGTACATACATACATACATACATATATCTAAATAAAGAAAATTCTGTTCAGCAGAAACTGATAAAGAAGAGCCTATGCGCATGAGTAGTTTTAGTTATTACTTTTTATATCGAAATATTTAAAAAAATCAGTTGTACATATAAATGTATATGTGTATGTATATTACATAGCTACGTAACATTTTTAGCGAACTTTTATTAAGTTAGTAATGCCTGGTATCTCCTCTCTTTTACTAATTACCTCATTATATTTACATACGTCTATTCATTGAGTCAACAAGGGGCTGAAAAAAACAAAAAAACAAAAAAAAACCAAAAATGATATAAAAATTGTTTGGCTTATTTTCTGTATATCTGATTTTAAGTGAATTTTTTGATACTCTATAATATTTTTAACCCTATTTGGTATTGAGTTTACTAACTTTTCTGTTTCCTCAGTTGCAATCTTCGCAAAATTTGGCCGCATAACACTTTGCAAAAACTCCATACACGGGTGACTATCGGGTGTTTTCAGCTGTATTGAAGCTTTGTACAAGAGCCAAGTCTTAACCAATTCGGCTGTGTGTTTTGGGTCCTTATCTTGCTAGAACCAAAGCGTTGATAAGTCAAAACTTTCGTCAGTCTGTTTCAAATGCATTTTTAAAATGTTCAAATATCCCCCTTTATCCATTGGCGATTCAATAAATTCTAACTGAGCCACACCACTTGTCGCCATGCATTCCCACACCATAACTACCACCACCACCGCCGCCGTGCTTGGCTGTATGAAAAAGCTATTTGTTTCCAAAACTCTGGAGGCTTATTTATAAAAAGTAACTATTACCAAATTCAATGCGATTTTTTCTGTTCGAAAGTGATACAAACGGCTTTCATGGTGTTCACGTTAAATTCGACGACAAAGCGCGTCGAAACAAATCTGAATTTTCTAAAAAAAATATTCGTTTTGGTGGCTACAAGTTGTTGGTCGAAAATACAGTTTATTTTATAAATTCACAGCTAAAAAAAAAATTGCCAACACTGATTGTGTGTTACAAATCCTATTGGAGACTTCTCACGACATCCGAAGGCTGCTCATTCCATTAAAGGGTCGTCTGTGAAGTTCCTGGCATTAAACCATTGATTCATGGTTTCGGAATTTCGACGAGCACCCCTTCAATATTATTGACTACTGTCACTTTTTTCCATACTAGATCTGTTCTCCATCACTGACGATGATTTATTGCGCTTCAAAACTTTTTACAAAGTCGGAATTTGGAGCATCTCTTCAATATTAGGCACAACTATTACTTGTGTCCAAGAATGATTGAAACAAGATTGCGCCCATCAAGGAGTATTGCTCTTCGCAATAAATTTAGTGCTTTTTTATACCAAAAATGCGAAAATTTTTGAAGTTGAATATGTTTTTGATTAATTATTTTTTATTGGGAAAAAAGCAACATACAAAATAAAAAAAAATTTACTTACACTTTAAAATAAAAAAAAAATGGTCAAAAAGAATTTCGGTTCTGATTTAATTTACGAGAACGCTGATAACCAGATTAGCAGATTTTACCAGATTAGCATTTTGTACTATATCCACCGGTTTTGATTACTTCTTCAAGCCGTCGCTCCTTGCTTTCTACAAGCTTGTGACATCTTTCCTTTGGAATCGAGTAGCAAACCTCTTCAACTGCGGCCCACAAGTCATTAAAATTTTTAAAATTTTTGTTAGCGATTTTGACGTCATTCCAAAAATTTTCTATTCTATTGAGATCAGGGCTCTGCGCCGGCCAAGCCAGTACATTAATTTTTTCTCTTCGGAGCCATTGCTTCACTGTCTTTGCAGTATGCTAATGTAAAAGTATGTAAATGTCCAATTTAATGGCATAAACTCCAACACAAATAGCTCCATTTTATTCTGGAGTGTATCCAGATACTGAAATCTTTCCATTTTACCAACCACGCGAACAATCGACCAGGAAAAAGCTCACCAAACCATGGTGCTTCCGCCGCCGTGTTTAATTGTCTTTTTTGTGAACCTAGGATTTAGCGCTTGATTATTTGGACGACGTACAATAGTTTTCCCATCTGGTCGTATCCTATTTATTTTGGTTTCGTCGGTCCAAAGTATCATACGTTTTTCCAAAACTGAATAGATTTGTCTTTGTGGACTTTTGCAAAGGCAAGTCGGTGTTTGATATGTCTTTTCGAGAGGAGTGGTTTTTTTCCGCTTATGCGCCAAGCAGCTGGGCTTCGTTAAGCCGCCTTTCTACAAGCTTTCTGGACACCTGTAGACCAGATTCTTGGTTTATTTCAAGCATTATTTTCCGTGCCGACTTAAATGGATCTGCTTTGTTCTTGCGTATTATAGCCCTATCCACATTAAGATCAGTTTTTCGCGGCTTTGGTTTTCTTTCCGTTTTTTTTTGTTTTGACTCATACGTTATATAAGAGCTCTTTTCTCCGGCGTACAATGTTTCCCAAGTCCCATTTTTAGTAATTACTTTAAAATTTTATTTAAGAAATAAAAAAGTGTACTAAAAATCGCTGAAATAATATTAAAGTTTTACTCTCCGCTGTGAAAATGTGCAATTTTTGTGTCCCCTTCAAAACGGCAATAAGCATAAATAAAATAGAACGCAAAAAATTCCATCGCAAAAAAAAAACCGTAAATTCCTCGCATAAATGTAAACTTAATAACGGTAATGAATATAAACAAACAAATTTATTTGATCAAAGCAGAGTTCGTACTAAAAAATTAACTTAACATATAAGGTTCACATTTGAGCTATTTATCTGTCCATGGCATTGATGCTTCCTCTCTTTATGAGGTATTTAACCTACCTCCATCTCCAATTTGTAGTCTGCGTTCACAAATGGAGGGTCCAACAATTAGTTTTACACCCCCTCCGAAGGGCGAATGGTTTTTAGTTTTTAATGAGAAGCTTTTTTTCATAGCAGAAACGCACTCAGAGGCTTGACTTTACCTCCCGAGGGGCGACCGCTATTAGAAAAAATATTTTCTATAATTTGATGTTTCATACCCACAATGGGTTTCGAAACCAAGCTCCACCGAATGGTAGTCACGCACAGTGGCCAACATTACAATTTTGAAAAACAAATTTGGGAGTGCAGTTCGATAGCCTGACTATTATAGGTATGCCATCAACCCCCTCTAACTGGAAATGCGCAAATCGGTTACTTCTGAAATTGAACCAAATTAATCCCACTGAGTATATTCTATCATATATAATTATCATTGTGCAGCATGGAGCTAGTAATGTGTCTGAAGTCTATGAGTAGTAATGAAGTCGGATAGCATGCACGTGCCCACAAACTCGTATGTCTTAATAAGCCTAATGCACATTTTTTTTTTTTTGTTGAATCCACTCTTACAAGTCTGCTTCCTTATCGGTAATGACTACTTCCATTACCGATAAATAATTACGCAAGGAAGCGTCTCTAAACCCGACGCTTGCTTAATTTATGCATTTCCAGTAGTATAAAAGGCCGCCCAAACCATCAACGCTCATCACAGTACAGAGATCCCTTCTGTGTTTGAAAACAAATTTACCTTTAAAATCGTCCTAAAACTCAAAATGCTGAAGTTAGTAGTGGTGGTGTTGTGTTTGGCTTTGGTCGTAGAAGCGACTATCGTTCGCATTCCTTTGAACAGGCCCAGCAAGAAGCGCGCCTTGAAGAATGTCGCCGCACAATTGGCCGTACTTCGTAGCAAATACAATTCCGCCATTACCGTCACAACGGAACAATTGAGTAACTACATGGATGATTCGTACTACGGCCCTATTACTATTGGCACACCACCACAGGATTTCCAAGTGCTCTTCGATACCGGTTCGTCAAATTTGTGGGTACCAGCTGGCCCTTGCAGCGCCTCAAATCAGGCATGTCAAAATCACAATTCCTACGATGCCAGCAAATCGAGCACATACCAGCCGAACGGCGAAAGTTTCGCCATTCAATATGGCAGTGGCAGTCTTTCGGGCTACTTAGTTGAGGACACCGTGAGCGTTGCTGGTTTGGCCATAAGCGGTCAAACTTTCGCCGTAGCAACCGCAGAGCCTGGTACTACCTTCGTCGATTCGGAATTCGATGGCATCCTCGGCATGGGTTATCAACAAATCTCTAATGATAATGTGGTGCCACCATTCTATAACCTCTTCAATCAAGGCCTAGTTGAGTCGAATGTTTTCGGTTTCTATTTGACTCGTGACGGCACCTCCAGTCAGGGTGGTGAATTGACTTTGGGTGGCATTGATCCCAATCACTATACTGGTGAAATCACCTACGTACCCGTCTCAGAGCAAGGCTATTGGCAATTTAACGTTGACACAGTAACCATTGAAGGTGAAGCGGCATTCACCCAAGGCTCAGCTATCGCCGATACTGGCACCAGTCTGGTGGCCGTGCCGTACTACATCTATGAAGAGGTGCAAAGCGCTATTGGTGCTGAACCCGACCAGTATGGTAATTACTTCGTGGATTGTTCACAAATATCCAGCTTACCAACGGTTGCATTCAGCATTGGCGGCACTACTTTTGAGCTGGAGGGTAAGGACTACATCGTTGATATCGAAGGTGAGAGTGGTGAGACATTGTGCATGTCTGCTTTCGAGAATGGGGGCACACCTTTCTGGATTTTGGGTGATGTCTTTATTGGAAAGTACTACACCGTCTTCGATTTTGAAAACAACCAGGTTGGTTTCGCTACGGCGACGTAAATCTTCGAAGCTCGAGACTTCCCATCGATATATTGTAAAATGTTCAAATAAATTTGTAAATGTATTTGGCAAATTCCTTGTTTTTGTTATTAAGGGGAGGTGCACGGTACGCTTGATGTATGCAGAGATTGCTTTCAAATACACCAAGGGCCCACCCATAGGTTGTTAGGAAGAAAAGTGAAATTTACCTGTATTTTTGTACAATGACTACATCCCTCCTGTTAACTGCACCTTTTAACTGCAGTTAAAGTTTCTGTGGAAATCGACTAAGTTAATTCACATATTTGTTTAATTATTTTCGTTAGATTTTTATTTTGACGTATTAATTTTTTCTAATTCAAGTAAGTTTTAAAGTAATAGAGACAAATGTTAACAATAAAAAGAGAAGATCATAAGTCTACAACAAGAAAGTTCACGAAAGCCATTCAAATTCCACTAGTCGTTCAATGAAGCCACATTGTCCTCATTGCCATTGGCAGTAATCGGCGTTGCAGCTGGTGGTAGTTTGACCAGCATGTCAGTGGTATTTGTGGCCATTGCTGTTTGACGTCCGCAAATATTAAGCCCTGGTATATTATTTGGTGGAGGCATATTTTGTGTTGCAGAATTGGGAGCACCTAAATAGTATAGAAATGGAAATATCAAGAACAGATTTTGCAAGTTCTGGTTTTGTATTTAATTCTAATTGAAAACGAGTTTTGCATGGGATTTGTCTGCCTATTTATTGACACACATACATATGTATGTAGTAGAGGGTCTAAAATTCATGAATGGCAAATGATATATTCCAAATGCTGGACTTGAACACGCATACAGAAGCCAATTCGTCCATTATAAGTGGCCTTTCAAAAGTGACGTCTGTGAGTGTCAGTAGTGAGTAATTTGTAGAGGTCCTTTTTTTATGTCATCTTTGACGTTTTTCAAGTGGACAGATGCACAGTTTTACACGATAGAACAAGGCGTTAAAATTATTGAAACTTATTATAAAAATGATCGATTTTTACGAACAACATACCGCAAAATACGTAATTTTTTTGGTGGAAATAATCATCCGAGTAAATCGACAATTCAAAGATTGGTTAAAAATTTCAAGAAACTGGTTCTGTCGAGCATAGAAAAAGGGCTGTCAGCCAAAAATTTGGGCGTTCTATTGAAAATATTGCTATGTACTGTAGCGCAAGGTGTTGCTGAACAACCTCCAACATCGATATCCGATATCTCGACATTCTCAAGAATTAGGCATGTGAAGCATCCTTTACCCAGCTAACTGACTCGCCAACATATCACTCAATTTCTCTTACGTTTTATTCTGTATACTGTTAATATTCGATGCTCATTTCTCTCTTGCTTAATTCATTTGTTCGTAGCATTAGCATTTCTAGTACATAAGCCAACGGTAATAGTATTTTCGAGTACTATATTTTAACAAGCCTAGTAATTAATTCACTTGAATTTTGTAACGCCACTACGTTTAGTCTCTCGTTGTGTTAACAGCTATTTATCGCGATTATTGGTTTTTGTTGTAAAAAAAAATTACAATAAGGCAAGAGGAAATGAGTATCGAATATTAACAGTATACAGTATAAATAAAAAAAAATGAATAAATAATTGGCGCGTACACTTCTGTTAGGTGTTTGGCCGAGCTCCTCCTCCTATTTGTGGTGTGCGTCTTGATGTTGTTCCACAAATGGAGGGACCTACAGTTTCAAGCCGACTCCGAACGGCAGATATTTTTATGAGGAGCTTTTTCATGGCAGAAATACACTCGGAGGTTTGCCATTGCCTGCCGAGGGGCGACCGCTATTAGAAAAATGTTTTTTATTAATTTTGCTTTCACAGACATTCGAACCAACGACCTCTCTGTGAATTCCGAATGGTAAACACGCACCAACCCATTCGGCTACGGCAGTATAAAACGTAAGAAAAATTGAGTGAGTCGTCAAGTCAGTTAGCTGGGTAAAGGGTGCTCTACAGGCATTAATAAATGGACTATTTGGCGAATTTAACCTGTAGTCGTGCGCTTGGTGGACATTTAAATGATGCCATTTTTCATATAATATAATTGCTGTCATATTTTGAATAAAAATTGTGAAATCTAAATTTTTACGTATTTTATTTTAAAACAACATCTAGGCGCGTCTTTTGAAAGGCCGTTTATGTATATTAAATAAATGAAAATATCCAAAACGGATAAACTACTTTCATAATAGATTTTAACTACTTTTATGCGGCTTCGTAACTCAAACTCATTTCAATAAATTGTAGCTTTTCTACTTAAGATCTGTCAAAACAGACAACTCCGAATTGTAATACCTGTCAATACAAAAGTTAGGTTAGGTTAACCCCGCCACGCATACACCTTTTGATCCCTAGCGATACCAGCTAGAGATTGACCTCTATTAAGATTTAAAGTAAACATCACGTAGGATGCAAAGTATAAATCACTGCTAACAAAAAACTTGAACATGGATGACCCTGTTTAGAACGGCGCATTATTGGCAGCTGTGGCAACGCTACTCTAGTCAGAACAGCTGATTTTGTTTACATTTTATAAACTAAAGAAACACTTTTCATGTTTACTCACAAGCAACTGGCGATGCTCCACCACCGTTGGTGGCACGTGCGGGACGCGTTTTATGGAACATCGCTGCGACAGCGGCAGCCTGCTGCTGTGTTTGATGGTAGATTTGCTGCTGCAGCATCTGTGCGTAGACAAGCCGCTCGTAAATACCTGTAGTGGTACCCACTGTGTTAGCCTGTGAGGTGGCGCCGCTTAAATATTGCGTTTCCTTAAAAAATGTATTCAGATATTGCTGAGTTGTCGTGGTCAACATGGGATTCGAGTAAAGAATAGTGGGCGAAGAGGCAAGTGCGGCATTGGCCAAACTATTCGATATAAAACTCGTAGTAGTGGACGAATGTTGATTGTAGACAAGTGGCGGTGCCGCGGGAGCAGCGGCGACGTAGGTGACTTTGTTGCCAAGGAACATGCCATATGCAGCGTTGCCAGTAGCTGGACGCACGGAAGCAGGCTGCAAGCCGTTACACAATTGATAATAAGCCGCTGCAGCAGTGGACGAAGCAGCCGATGATTGCTTCTGAAAGTAATGCACAATTCTCCTTAAGCAATGAGGGAAAAAATAACTTTTGTGCTTAGACTTACATTGAAATTTGAAAAGCCAATGCCAGTAGTTGTCTCCGGTGGCACGGGTGGTGTGGGATACAAACCATTACCGTAGCCGGCAACAAATGGCACTGCTTCCGGTGGTGTCAATGCGCCTTTCTCATTGAGTAGTGGCGTTAAATTTTCAGGAAAGTCGAGAAAATCTTTACCGTATATGGCATAGTTTTGTGCTGCTTGGAAATACTCGTCGGTGTCATTTGGCGGGTGACCGGTGGTGTCACCGTAAATAGCGCGATTCACTTCTTGCACGTACGTATTGCTGCTGCGACGGCAATTCGATTCCAGTTTTTTACTCCAATCGTTTTCCACATCTAATGGCTCACATTTCCCAGCGGAAGTGTAGGTTTGATGCCAAATCGGGTCCGTGAGCTTTTTGGATGTGGGCGCTGTGAAGGAATGTGCCAAGTAGGATTGAGTGGTTTTATGTAGATTTTAGATTTTAGCTTACAAAGCTCCTTTGCATTCCAAACGGGAAATTCATTTTTAATTTTTGTTAATTCTTTAGCAATTGAACTTTTCAATTTTCTTTCCTTTTTGTTTCGCCCTACCAAAGGGTTTTCCGTCTCCTCCTCAAGTCGCAAAAAATCTTCATGAGCATTTGCGTACGACTCTTCAAGGCTGTTCAATTCCGCTTTCATGTTGTTGCTGTCGTCTTCGTCCTCACTCGTTGCTGAAAAAATTAAGTTGACTTGAAATTTTTTTTGAAGTTTAATTTTTCACATTATGCTGGACAAAGAAATACTTAAGTTGTTGTTGCGTTCGAATTTATAAATTACATTGGTATATTTTAGCATTTGACCGCGTTTATTTGTTATAAATGTAATTTGTAATTACAGTCTAAAAATCCCAGCATATTCTCAATGAGTTTTTCGGTTTGTTGAGGCTGTTGCGTTTCCATACTTCCGTTCGTCTTTGATAGTCGCTTTTCGCACTTATGAAGTGCAAAATAAAATAACAACTGAGGTGCACCAACAGTAATGTGCTTATAACGGTTACTTTCTCAGCTGTCCGTTGTAATTCAAACCTTAATGTTTTTTTTACAACAATTTTCTATTATCTTCAAAGTTTTCGGTTTTTTCTATAAATTTTCGCTTCGGGTACTTTCGTAATTGTCTTTAATATATTTTCTATTGAAAATTTAGAATTTTGTTATCTTTTTCAGTAGCTTTTTACGAATTTGGCCAACTTAAACCATTTGCTACACAAAAGGTCAAGTGTTTTTGAGGTTAATCGCAATGCAATTCCCTATAGCCGTCAAAACACACTGCAGGAGTTATTTGCAAAGGCCAAAGTGTTCTTTGCTCTTGATACAAAATTATAGCATATATTTTGGCGCTTCTTATGAAAAAAGTGCGTATGTTGACGTCGAAAAGGGATGCAACTAAATTTGGGAATCTACTTTTTATTGGTATTTAAATAATCTTTTGTCCTTTTTATAAATATACATATGTTTTCATAATATAAACAATTTGCATTTTTAATGATAAACGGTTCACTAGACCGGGCTAGTTTACTGGGGCGGCAGCCCTTGGTCGGGAAAGCCCCCGAGTCGTTCCGGTAACGTAGAACCGGCTGCCATGGGAATTTGCATTTTTTTCTTAGTTGCTTTTCTTAGACGTGTCGTCGCAGATCGCATAGCAAAATCCTGCGCCAGCGCCAGCAACTTTGCAAGGCCCTGGGAGTAGAACCTGCGTAGGCGCACATCTGAAAATAAAATCCTTATTTAAATTATATTTCGCTCACTTTAAATTGGATTACACTTACAAATTATCCGTTGCATCATTGCCGCAATTGCCATGCTCGTTCCATCCCCAGGTGTATATGTCACCATCAGTGCTACGTATAAGGCCATGCTCTGAGCCCAAGGCTAAATATGCCGGCACAATCGAACTGCGCAAATCAATCTCTTGTGGCGTTGCTTGATTTTGGGTTATACTGCCAATACCCAACTGTCCATAGCAGTTGCGTCCCCAAGTTAAAACTCGTTTATCATTTAACATCACGGCATTGTGCGTCCAACCGGTAGCTATTTGTTTAATTTCATCCTCGAATTGAAAAAAATTCGCTTGACCGAATTTATTGTCACCCAGCGCAATCACACGCTTAGCACCACCACCGTATTGCAGGTCAACCACTTTAAGCAAAATATGATTTTGACCACTTGCCACACCAGTGATACGCACCTCACTGGGTTCGTTTACTTGAATTTTTATTACGGGCGCACAATTGAGCGTTGTCGCTGTTATGCACAAATCCGACGGCGGCTCATCACTAATACGCAGACGCCCGAAAACATACACCTTATGATCCTCGGTGAGAATTGCACAATGCCGTAGTCCGAAACTAATGCGTGCAGGTGCATCATGGCGCGGCAAAATCACAGGCAGTGGACGTCGTACTGCATTGAATTCGCGTTGACACAGCCCTAGCTGTTGAAAGCAATTAGAACCCCAAACGTAAAGCTTTTTCGTCACAGTTATGCAGCCAGATATATCCCAACCGCAAGCAATACTTTCCACAGGTACATCCTAAAAATCAATGAAGCAGCATGAATTTATCTGACGAGTTAGACGACAACGAAATCAGTGATAAATACCCCAAAATATTCACCAGGTATAGTTTGAAATTCATTAAAACACTCTTCGCGCGAGTCTAAACCTAACTGGCCGCGTCCATTCCAGCCACAGGCATGTATCCGTCCGTTGGTGTCGAGCACAAGCACATGACCGCCACCGCCACGGATACGGCGCAAGCTAGTCGGATTAAACGAATACGCCCGCACTAGTTGTGGTGTCGTGCACAACTCCGATTCAAAGCCAAGGCTGAGTTGTCCGTGCGAGTTGGCGCCCTGATACGAAAATTGTAAAAACAAAAAAACAACAACACTTTCCACATTAATTGTACGGAAGTACAAAGTGCCAAATAATTTGCAATGCAAATTTCTTGCTTACCCATGCATATACCGACATTATAACTCGTATATACTGCGCTATGCTTGCAACTACCAGTTGCTATTTCCGGCGCACGTCAATTTCAACAATGTATTTACAATAGTTGCGCCCAATGTCGTAGGCCGTAAATGTATTTTGTGGTGTCCTGTGTGCTTCCTTGTCAGTTACCGACTGTCGTATGGCAATTGCCTTCGCCTACCTTTTAACTTATTTCTTTGCGAATTAGCTTTCTTTGTGTGCTCGATTTGCTTTTTGGCTGATTGCATGTTTTAGCCAAATTAAATGTATTCTACAAGGAGGCGTATGTGTTTTTGTTCTACTTGGTCACAGAAATAAGTGTGGCGCACAGCTGCTTGCATCAGCTGTTTTGATTGAACACAGGGTGTTACAGAGGAATAGTGTTGCTGCATGCGTATTTCAAGCGATTTTTGGGAACAAAGCGAATGGTTTTTGCTTTGAATAGTTTGTTAGGCAACCGAATAAAAACATAATAATGGCTTCGTTTTGATATTGAAAGGAGAGCGCAAACTTCAAATATGTATAAGGCTGCTGCAAAATTATTCACGTTTTTATAGTACGAAATCACTTGGGATGCCAATATTAGTGGAGAATTTTTCAATAGAGGTTTCGATATATTTTTGAAGTCATCCCTCGGTTAGTAGTCCCGGCAAAAGGTTTTTCAATAAGGGCGGGTAGATGTTGAAATGGAATGTTGTTGTTGTTGTAGCAGCATAAACATTCCCCATACTTACATACGGGGAATGCTGCTGGAGTGACAGTCTTTGGCCGGATATAAATCCGGGTCGTTTCGGTAACGTAGAACCGACTGTCGTGGAAACGGGAATGTCGTGGCGTTTGCTGTGTGGCACGTAGCGCCGTCCATGTCTGGTTCAATATGGGCCATAAGGAATTGGTTATCATCGTTGTGTAGCGCTCGCTGTTGACGGTGACCGCCTCACCAACGTCGTTTTCAAAAAAGTACGGACCAATGACGACACCGGCCCAAAATCCACACCAAACGGCAACTTTTTGAGGATGCATTATCACCTGGTGAACCTCGTGTGGATTGGTGTCGTCCCATATACGGCAATTTTGTTTGTTAACACAGCCATTCATCCAAAAATGCGCCTCGTCACTAAAGATGATTTTTCGCCCAAAACTGGGGTTCTCTTCCAAACGATTCGAAGCCCAGTCAGCGAACAAAAGGTGTTGTCTATGGTCATCAACTTTGAGCTCCTGGGTCAGTTGGATTTTGTACGGGTGTAGGCCCAAGTCCCGAAGCAAAATTCGCCAAGTTGAAGTCTGCGAAAGGCCAAGTTCTTGTGCACGGGGAGGAATAGACTGCCTCGGGTTCTGCTGTACACTTTCATGGACCGCGGCAATGTTCTCGGCTGATCTTGCGTTCCTTGAACGTACGGGTGTTGGCTGATTGCTTACTGACCCGGTCGTCTCAAATTTGGCCACCAAACGTTGAAGAGTCGACTTTGAAGGGCCACCACGTCTACCGAAAAATGGGCGCAATGCGCGCAACGTTTGCGCTAATGAACACTCATTTTGATAATAAAGTTTTATGATTTGAACGTGCTGTTCAATCGTGTAACTTGCCATGATGATTTGGCATAAACAACTGAATAATAAACAAAAGATTTGACAGATGTCACCAAAACAAAATGGTTGCCACAGGGCGCCAAAATCGAGCCGCGCCAATTGAAAAACTCTTTATTTATTTAAATGTTGATGGAGTCCGCAGATCTCATTATTTTATCTCCGTTTTCACTGGCCGTGAGGCTTTCAGCAGGAAAAAATGACGCATAAAAAGTACGCAGTCCTTCGGGTAAATATATATTGCAGGTATAGTATGCCCTTCTTCGTATTCTTCTTGATTGACGCGATAACCACTTACGCGATTTTGGCCGAGTTTAACAAAGCGTGCCAGTCGTTTTTTTCTTATGCAAACGGGCGTCAGTAGGTAACACCAAGTGGTGCCTTTTCACCTGATATCTCCACCGCATAGGATACCGTCCTCTTTCTCTGCTACCATCAGCTGGTGCCGCAACGTATACTCTCAGAGCCGGAGCGTTTGTATCCATTCGGACGACATAATCCAGCCAACGTAGCCGCTGGATCTTTATCCGATGCACTATGCCCACATAGTTGTAAATCTTATACAGCTCACCAAGTCGCAAATGTCTAAAAATCTTCCGCAGAATGTTTCTCTCAAACACTCCAAGGGACGCTTCATCGGATGATGTCGTCTAAGCTTCTGCACCATACGTTGGGACGAGCATGATGAGAGCCTTTGTAGATGGTATTTATGTTAGTAGATAATATTTAGTTTTTTCAATACTTCACAAAGGTATTCTATGGCGTTGAGGTCCGGCGACCGGTCCGACGCCAACTTAATTGCTTGGAACTATGACTTTACTCTTTTCGACGAATATTTCGGGTTGTTATCAAGCATCAGACATCTTGACAAAATGGACTTCGTCGATGACAACTGCCTCCCTCCCACACACATCCTAGTCACGCAAGCACGCACTGTCAGACTGGAGGTCTACATCGCCAAGACCAAAACCTTAAGTCAACCTCAATAAATCAAATGGTTGAGGGTTGTTCGATGATATTTGTCGAAAGCTTCTGATACCTCGGCTGCACTATCACGGCAGGCGGCGGAGCAGATGAAGATGTCAACTGCAGACTAAACAAAGCATACAGTATGGGCGAGTTCGCAAACCTCCAGGCTCTCAAAACTGCGAATATTCAGCTCGATTGTGAAGTCGGCATTGTTGTACGGAAGTAAAACATGGCTGGTCTCCAACATCATCACACAGAGTCTACAATCGTTCGTCAACAAATGCTTGCCATCTTCTGTAGAATTTTCTGGCCGAACGCCATCAGAAGAGACACGCTGTGGCGCAACTCATCCTATGGAAAATTAAACGCAAAAAGTGGTGATGGTTACTTAGGAAATCACCTGATAGCATCACGAGAATGACACCCGCAAGGAATCAGAAGTTGCGTTCGGCCAAATAATAGTTGAAGAAGGTCGATGTTGTGCGAGCTAGCAGGACAGATGCCGACATCACACGGGACGGTGCAAAAACAACAGCCCAAAACCGTCTACGATGGAACAAGACTCTTCAGTCTTGTCGAGGCCCTATGCTCCCGAGCGGAGTGGATAAAGGAAGAGGGGGGAAAAAATCATGCATAAATAACAATTTAAGTGGCATGTGCTGCTCTGTATAGTGGAAACATTACCGTATTAAGAATATTGGAATAATAAATTGGCACATTAAAGCCTTTCTGCTGTACATATCATCGAATTCGGAAGGAAATTTTGCCATCGGAGCTGAATAAATTTACTTTGGTCATATCAGACCAAATCACATTCTTTTAGTTTCTTCGTAATATTATATGCCCCTGTTTCGACAGGATTGGGCCAAGAGGGAAAGGGGTGTTAGGTGAGTGGGTTTAAAAGGGGACGTGAATAGGTGGTAAGTATCGTGCGATGTTCCTTCACATGGTGGGCATATGTTGAGTATGTCGTGGTCGATTCTGGATAAGTGGGCGTTTAACCTGCTACAATATCCATTGCGCGGGTCTTACGAAGCAGAGTCTCCTGATGAATGTTGCTTAATGTCTGTCTATAAACTGTCCGGTTCAGTAGTAGTAGTTGTGTTTAGTCTTGGATCTCTTCGGTGTAAACGTCTCGTAAGTAAATGTCTCCTGATTCGCCTGGCAGGTGGCTCAGGCTCTAGCAAATGTATATAGAGATGATTCCTATGGTAACACAAAAGCAAGAATGGAGTATTTCCCTAACAGAAGTATTTTTCTGTGTTGCAAGCGGTGCATCAGGAGGCATCCCGTAGCTGTCTTGATAGCGGAATTTCAACAGGTCTGGAGCTTGGTCCACTGTGAATCACTAGTAGCAGGCGACAAGATGGACGCAGCATAATTTAGTGCCAGTCGGCCAATTGCTTTAAATGACCTAGCAAGATTTCCACCCATTGGCTTGAATTTGTCTTGCTAAAAAGTGGCATCGCTCTCCGGTGACTAACGGAAATAACTTAGAGTTATGTTGCGATTAGGGCGAATTCCTTGTTTTCCATAATCAACCGTTATTTGCAGTTGATCTTCGTATTTTTATTACGACTAATAAAGCAAGCAATTTGAAAATCATTATTCCACTTACACAAATAAAAAAGATACTCGTAACGGCAACACCCACCAATACAGTAAACGAAAATTCCAGAAAATTAAAAAAAAAAAAAAAATTGTACAATTACGGAAAACGACCGCCAACGAGCTCAGATAGCGATTGAAATGCACCTGAGCAGTAGTTAATAGGAAAAACCACAGAAAAAAAATCGTGGACGAATTAAAATACCAAACAAAATTCGCTTAGCGCAAAACGAAAATTCAGGAAAAGCGCACAGCACGAGCGCGGAACCTGTCGCTCTGTCTGGCTGTCCTCAATATTGACTATTTAACATAGCCAGCCAGCTTTGCTATGCTAGTTGACTGCCTAAATGCCAGCGAAATGTAGCGACCAAGTGGCGCGCGCAATGCAATTGGAAATGGAGTTATCTGCCATCATTCCAGCGCTTTGTGAAAACAACTGTCCGATCTGTCCGAGGCTGTCTAACATTGCGAAGTTAATATCAAAATATTGCAGGTATGCCGCCAAATCGTTGCACTTTGCTGCCGTTGCAAGTTCGTCTAACAGCAACAAAATGCACGCCATTATAATCCAGCAGCAACAGAAACCCCATAGTTACTCCACAATTGCCTTGTCATTGTAATTATCGAATTGTTTTGTTGCTTCCCAACGACTATTTTAATTTTTTATTTTCTTCAAACCAGCTGCTGGTCGCTTCCAAAGCACAAAGCGCAAGGCGCAAGGCATTTGCAGTGCAACCAAAGTTCGAATATTCCATAAACGATGGAGAAATAACAACAACCAAAAGGAAAGAAAAAATATTTTTCGTTAGTTTTTCATGCAGATTTTTTGCAAACGATCTACTGATGCGGCGAGCAGATGAGTTGCAGCCGGAATGGACTGACTAACCGTTTAAGCAGAGGAGTACGACGTCGGCGTTGCATCTTAGTAGCACAAGTGCAGCTTGCACGAAAAATAATCTTCTGTTGACATTTCCAAAATGGATTGTTAGATTTAGTAAAATATTTGTAGCAATTTTTTTTATCCGAAAATCATGAAAATGTTATTACTTCACGTACGTATTTCCTGTGATTCATTCAAATTTGAAGATATGTTAATAAGGGTATAATAACAATAATACGAGGGTTCATACATAAGTTTTGGGACATCGCTATATCTGCGTGAAAATATGAAATTCGGCATTGCCACCATAGAGTTTATGATTTTTAAAGGTACTCAGATTCACAGAAAGTTTTGTCATACGAAAGCTATTTGGGTTATTTGAAGCTACTTGAAACGTTCGTGTTGGTAAAAAATTTGAATTAAATCGTCAACATTTTTTTGCGGCGATTTTCTATGACTTCCAAAATGAATTTTCTACCAATAACAGTTTGACGATCAATTCACATTTTACATAAACATTTGGCCGTCAACAATAAGGCTCGCCCATAATAAGGCTCGCCCATAATAAGGCTCGTGCCGATTGATGTAAGGAAAAGTTGATAAAATTCAAACGCCGAGCACTAAAAGATGTCCAAAAGTTTGTGCAAGCAAAGACTCGTGAATCTATACATATACGCGGGTTGCTATTTATATTTCTGGTATTGGGCACTTCTGCTGTATCCCGGCGTCGTCTGATGTGTCTATTGGAATGTTTGACATTATCATAATCATTGTTGCCTCGAACGACTAGCGGGACGAAGGGCACCAACAACACCTATTCGCGACCTCGACAAATTACTGGTTAACGCCTTCACCTGCTTCCGCCTTCAGGGGTTACCTCTAACTCCTTCACCCGTGTTGAGCTGTATCGCCATCCACAGTTCTTTTCCAGGTTTCCCTTGGCCTGCCAGGCGGTCTTCCTCTCGCTATGAGTGGGTTCTTCTCGCCTTCTATTGCTAAGAGGAATAACACATGCGGTAGAATACATTCCTGGCATACACCGCTTCGAACTTCGAATGGCACCGATAGCTTACCCTTGAGCAGCACACGGCATTTTAACGCCATCATAATTGGTTTTGATTATTGAAATGATTTTTTCGGGAACGCGTCAAAAGTCTTTTCAAAATCGATGAGCATAAAATTAAGGTCAGAAGTGTTCGAAAAAATGAGGGGAAGCAATCGCTGAAAATGAATCCAACGCGGCTCATTTGAATTTTTGAGTAGAAGGATTATCCGCCAGGTAGTCCAGATTCGAAACAAAATGATTTTTACGTATTTCCGCAGATTTCACAAAAAAAAAAGGCGACGTCTTCGCTACTTGAAAGAGCTGTTGTTGCTTTCAAATCACATAAGGTAACTCTTGCACCTAAGTGGGAGTGAGAAAAGTGCTTCGAAAATTGGCCCAATCACTTACTCTAACAGATACTTTTTTGGCCTCAGCTGACATTTGAAAAGTAATGCCTTGAAAAGCAGCCAAATATCTCTGATTACAACGCTCTTTTTACATGTAAAGGGTTTTCAAATAAGAGGTGTTATTTTGATATTCAAAGAAAAATGCTATTTTTTAATATAAAGTAAATATAAGTAAAGTGTGACATTTATGACCTAAAACGCACACTTACAAAAAAACAAAAAACAAAATCCGTCTCGACAGACTTTAACTGCAACTTTATTTTACAAGAATTTATTTGCTTCTTACAGATCCATCAACATTTCAAGGAGAAATGATGCAGACCGTGGAGCAACTTTTCTCCCATTGTATGTACTTTGGGTCACGTGATTTTTCATATACTAATTTTAGTTAACAAAATTTTTTATAAGCTTTAGGCACTAAAAAACCATCTATACAATTTTTTTATATTTATTTCTATTGTTATCCCTTCTAAAATCAGTTTTTCTTTAAGGGGGAGCCTGCTTTAGAGGCTTCAAAAAATCGATTTTTTTTTTACATATATGTCTTTCCAAACTATCCGAGAATGTGCCCTCAAAATTTCAGTAGCAAATTCAAAATATTTTCGGAGTTACAGAAGAAATTGTGAGCAAGCGTCGAGCAGGTATACGAGCGGCCGGATCGCTCGAAGTGCGATTTCTCGGTTTTTTATTTTTACGATTTTTCCTAATTGGCGGGAAAGATAGGGAAAAAGTTGAACGTCCTATCGGAACGAGATTACATTGATTGCATTTGGAATTAAATTCTCTACTAGTTGAACCTAAAAAACCTTAAGAAAGTTATGATTAACCCACTTTTTAAACAATCTAAAGTGAATTTGTTTTTCCAAAAAAACGTTTTTTTTTTAATTAGCGAAAAATTGTTGAATTTCTCACTTCTGGTTTAATTTTCGTGGTTTAACTAGAAGCTATACTATACTAAAATAAAAATTTGTTTGGGGTTTTGGTTTCAGATGAAAATTGCGACCTGCATCTTTCCCGCCGCACGACACATGCACACTCGAAGCGCCTCGGCAAAATGCTTGTACCAGGCATAACATGACATATATTTTAATGAAAAAATTTGAGAAGACTGTTGAAATATATAACAATAAAACCTGAAAGTTTCGTTTAAATCGAATATCTCTTTCACTCCCAAAAAAAAAAAAACACGAAAAAATCGATTTTTTTAAGCCTCTAAAGCAGGCTCCGCCCTTTTTTCAGGAATCTTTTTTAAAAAGAAAATAAAATGCGATCTTTTTAAAGTTTTTACATGTTTTTATTGGTGTTTTAAAGTATAAAAAAAATGTGTTTAAAATTTTTGACGTCAAAGTGGAGTCCTTAAAAAACAGATGAGTTGGTTCGGGGAAACACACAGGCTTCCAAAGTCATCTGAAATAAAAAATTCAAAGAGATTATTATTCTGTAGACTTTATTTTAGGTCCCAAACCTAAAATATACATAAAAATAAAAAAAACCAAAAACAAAATGGCGGACTTGTGAAAAAAGTTCTCTAAATCTAATTGTTTTTCTTCATAAATTGTTTAAATTAAATAGTTTATTATTAAAAAATAAATGTTTTAAAGGTCCGGAATCTAGATATGTGTGTCTAGAATAACGGGTTAAATTTTTAGCCAAATCGGTTGAATAGTTTTGACTCAGTGGTTCCCAGAAATTTCGAAACCATGGTTTTGAGAAAAACGCGTTTAAAGTTTCGACAACAGCTGCTGGTGGCGGGTCACACGCTTTCATACACTCTACGGCGCGCTCTCTTATTTTAGCTATAACTTTAAAAATAATTAAAATTTCTGTCTGAAATTTTTATAGTATATTTTTAAGATGTCTTTCTTCCGAAAAATGTAAAATAAAAAAATTCGATTTTTTGAACCCGTCACACCGGGCTACTACCTTAAGCGCATTTTTGGCGCTGCTGGACGTATGCACGTACCCTTTAATTGATTTCTCTCTTTCTATTTATGTAGTCAAATTATTTATATAATTTTTTCCAAAAAATTTGGCTTCATAAAAACTCAAACTATTTCTTTACTTAATAAGTAAACTTTTTTAATTTTTTCCCTTGAGAAAATGCAGAAATCCTGATTAATACTCGTACTTGTATGTATGTATGTGTGTCCGTAGAAAAATTACTGAAAATAAGCACCGGCATAGTAAGGCGCACAAGTTCATGATTGCATCATGGTAACCTCAATAGGCATACCTTTCGCACACACACGAGCTCTGGGCTACCGTTAACCTTACACCCAAAAGTAGAACACTGAGCATGCGAGTATAAGCGCAAAAGTGGCAAAAATGCTAAAGAGGGCACATGTGGGGCAATTTTATATATCAACTGCGAGATGTGTTTTTCACCAGTGTTAAGAATATAACTATAAACATATGCACTTATGTATGTATGTGTGTAGGTATATTCGAATGCTGTCCGTAGTGGTTACATGTTGCTGGGTGAAGCCACATTATTTGCAATTGAATACGAATGATGTTGCAAAAAAACACAAACAAGATTAACCGACTAACCGACAACGAAATTTGTTCGTTGAATAAGAAGCGTTGAAATTTTACCCAAAATGGCCCAGCAAAATGGTCAGTGAGGTCAAATTTAGGGCGCTCCAACTTGAGCTTAGGCGTTTACCTCACTTGCCTGTTCTAATGGCAGCCACTGCTTTCTTACTTTACTAACGTTGCATACTGGTTCCATGAGCTTACACTTCCGCGAAATCGACTACAGTTACACACGCCATTATAACTAAAAATTGTTGCATATACAAATTGACTCATTTTATTAAAACCGATTTTGCCAACTTTTCTTCCGCTTACACAACAAAAACATGGAAAACAGGCCCAACCATGAACTTTGGCATGTCGTCGCAAGCTAATGATTTTTTGCCACAGAATGGCAACGTGCCGCATAATTGTGTCAACAGCTAAAGCAACAACACGGCTGTAAATTTGGTAGAGAAAAGAAAAATAATGCGAAGGGCAAAAAAGTAGCGATGCAAATATGTAAAAAGTTCACTTTAAATTGAAAAAAGGTAAATAAAAAAATTACATTAAATCTAAAAAAAATAAATAAAAATAAAATGACAAAAAAAAATATTAGAAACATTTTATAAATAAGCTCAAATAAGTTTTTCAAGTATGTAGTTAAAAATAAAGAGCTTGTGAAAATTTGTCAAAATAGCAAACACCATTTTGGCAAATGAAATAATTCAATTGGCTTTGGCACAGCAGGCGATCTGACCTCGGACGAGCCTTGCATTGCACAAATTCATTTACATGTAAAGGGTCTTTCAAAAGACGCTCATAGGTGTTGTTTTAAACCATTTAATGCGGGAGGCTCACAAATATATTTATGACAATATTATTTTGTTTCAATGTTATAAAGGGTGATCAATTTAGAGGTATCGAATTTAAATTGACATAAAATAACGAAAATTCAAATTGATTGGGCACACTTTATTATTTTTGGGCAGCACCATTCATTACATTTATTTTTTATAGACAATTCCTTGTAAATCTGAGCTTTTGGTTGCACCTACGCCACAATTCGGCCATTTTGAATGACTAGCTGGAGGACTTCGGGCGGTATCTCGTGAACAACTTTACTAATGTTGGCTTCCAATGCCTCGATCGTGGCTGTTTTATCAAAAAAGCACTTAGAATTTTCATACCCTTGCAAATAAAAGTGCATAGGTGTGATATTATATGCTCTTGGTGGCCAATCCACTGATGCGAGCCGAGAGTTAAATTACTCATCGAAACGAGGACGCAGCAAATCCATTGTTTCACGGGCTTAAGTTGGAACCAAATGTTGTGTTCATCACGGGCTTCAATTTCCGACATCAAAAAGTAATTTATCATAGCGCTATAGCGTTTCGCCATTCACTGCTACACTAACGCCACCGTAGTCTTTGAAGAAATATGAGCCGATGATTCCTCCAGCCCATGGGCCGCACCAAGCGGTTGTTTTCAATGAATGTAATGGCCGATCTTGAATAGCTTCGGGCTTCCGGTTGCTCTTCAGATCACGGGCTTCAATTTCCGACATCAAAAACTCATTTATCATGGCGCTATAGCGTCAATGCCATTCACTGCTACATTGACGCCAGCCTAGTGTTAGAAGAAATATGAGCCCATGATTCCTCCAGCCCAAGGGCCGCCCCAAGCGGTTGTTTCTATTAGATGTAATGGCTATTCTTGAATGGCTTTAGGCTTCCGGTTTCTCTTCAGATCAAATATGGCAATTTTGCTTATTGACGTAGCCATTAAGACAAAAATGGGGCTCATCGCTGAACAAAATTAGAGACCGAAAATACGGATGAACACTTTTCACAGAGCATAGATTTTCGTAATACAATTCCATGCTCCAAAGCTGATACTTTATAAGGCTCTCATCATGTCCGTTCTATCGTATGGCGCAGCAGCTTGGACGATGACAACATCCGATGAGGCGTCCCTTGGAGTATTTGAGAGAAAGATTCTGCGGTAGATTTTTGGACCATTGCACGTTGTCGACAGTGAGTATCGCAAGCGATAGAACGATGAGCTTTATAAGTCTTAAGACGACATGAACATAGCACAGCGAATAAGAAGCTACCGGATTCGATGGCTGGGTTATGTCGTCCGAATGGATCCAAACGATCCGGCTCTGAAAGTATTCGGCGCGGCACCAGCTGGTGGTAGCAGTGGAAGAGGCTTTCCCTGCGTTGGAAAGATCAGGGCGAGAAGAACGTGGCTTCACTTGGTTTGTGCAACTGGCGCACTTTGTTAAACTCGTCCAAAATCGCTTAAGCAGTTATCGCGCCAATCAAGAAGAAGATTTTTTTTGTTTCATTTCTGGAGTAAAATGAATAATTTGGTATGTAGGTAGCAATTGAAAGTGCAAGTCGGTCTCTAAACTAACTCACTTAGACCGTTCTAATATTTTGTGATATCACAATAGCAGTTGAATTGCTAATCCTCGTTAAACCACTTTGTTTTAAGTGCAAATCCATTGATCTGGCTGATACTAAAGTCTGCAGTATCATTAAAGAAGGAAACGCGGAAGTATCTACACCTAGGGGCATGCCACGCAGGACAGTTCCAAAGAAGATTCTGACAGACTGTTCCTACACCTCATTCTTGTTGCTTCTGCAATAGTCGAAATGAGCATGTCGATCTAGGATACAGTGAACTGTGATCAAAGCAATTAGGTTAAGTTGAGTGGGTGTCATCCGAAACACTTACGTAGGTCTCAATGGTCCCATTGTCATACCACTGGAGCTCGCCTTTTACACTCCTAAGTTCATCCTGAATCAACCTGTGGATTTAATGAATTTTGTTAGTTGCGGCAACCCTATTTGAGAGAGCTCTTCTTTTTCAGTATAGAGCAATGCATGCACATAGAGGTGTTCTACTTCTTCAATATATTGACAGCTTCGACACAAGCTATTATGTGGTACCTTCTATATTTCTATGGCTTGGCGCCCAGATCAGGTATATTTTAAAATATTGCGACACTTGGCATAATAGTTTGTGGCATTAAACTACTGTTTTTGACGAGTGTTTCACTGACTCTACCAATTTTATAGTAGAGCTGCCTGACTATCCGAGTAGACATATGTTATACTTCCCTTGCAGTTAGGGTCCTCCTCTCTTAGAGCAATAAGTATTCTTTAATGGCGATAACTTCTACCTGAAAGACACTACAGTGACCTGATTGTCAAGCTTAGATCCGTTAGTAAATATAGTGACTCTATTTTAATCATCTACAGTACCAACGTCCCAGTGTTTTTTAGAAGGGAATATTGCGATAAAAAGCTTAGTCAAATAGAGCTCTACGCTGTTACAGAAATATGTAGTAGCTGGAATGGTGGAACATTTTTCTAATATAGTCGAATGACCTTAATTGAACGCTATTAGAACGGCGGGTTCCCGCTGACTTGACAGCTAACGAGTGATTTTTTAGCTATTATCTTTTTAAGCAGTTGGTTTAAACAGCTGACGCACGTTTCGTGTTTTGTTTCACTATCAAACATCTTCAGTTTGGTCTATAATTTAACCATGAATCGTCTTACAAACTAACAACGCTTGCAAACCATTGAATTTTATTATAAAAATGCACGTTCTGTTAAGAAAGTTTATCGCGCGCTTCTTCCATTTGATGGTCGGTTTAATCGACTCACTGAAGCGGCTATTCGAGCTATTGTGACTAAATTTAGAACCAAATTTACATTACTGGACATCAAACCACCAACACGCTTACGTAGAGTGCGGACTGAAGAAAATATCGCAGCTGTATCGGCCAGTGTTAATGGTGACCATCAATTATCGATTCGTCGCCGTTCGCAGCAATTGGGCCTCTGTTACTCAACAACGTGGAAAAATTTTTTTTTTTTTGAATTTCAAAATACAGCTGGTGCAAGAATTGAAGCCGAACGACCTACAAGAATTTTTGGTGAATGGGCTCTTGGAAAGTTGGCCGAAGATCCACTTTTTTATCGAAAAATTGTGTTCAGTGACGAAGCTCATTTAGGGTAAATGGGTACGTAAATAAGCAGAATTGTCGATTTTGGAGTGAAGATCAGCCAGAAGAATTGCAAGAGCTACCAATGTATCTAGAAAAGGTCACAGTTTGATGCGGTTTATGGGCTGGCGGTATCATTGGACCGTACTTCTTCAAAGATCGTAACGTAACTGTGAATGGTGAGCGCTACCGTGAAATGATATCCAACTTTTTTTTGCTCAAAATGCAAGAGCTGGTTTCAGCACGACGGTGTCACATGCCACACAGCACGCGTAACAATGGACTTGTTGAGAGGCGAGTTCGGTGAACATTTTATTTCACGTTCGGGACCTGTCAATTGGCCACCCAGATCGTGCGATATAACGCCTTTAGATTATTTTTTGTGGGGCTATGTTAAAGCTCATGTCTATTCAGACAAGTCTGCTTCAATTAACGCATTGGAAGACAACATTAAAGCATTTATATGTGAGATACCGGCCGAAACATTGGAAAGAGTATGCCAAAATTGGACTAAGCGGATGGACCATTTGAAGCGCAGTCGCGGTTATCATTTGCATTAAATTATATGGACTGTACTATCGATTTAAATAAAAATTTCATGCGGTTTTCAGATTATTAATTAATTTCATATTAATATTCCGGACAGTACAATCGGTCTTGCAACTGCTGAATACAACCAATTATTTTCGGAGAAAACCCCTAAGTTAACCCTATGGCTTTCTTGCATGATTAACATGCTGTTGAGGCTTTCCTCACTTTTAAATTCCAATTTAGCTTATTATCTCGTATCAAGCCTAGGTAGCGCGCACTTTCGCTGAACGCCAAGTTGACTCCATTCAATATCGGGCGTCTTACATCCGACAAGTGATGTTTCCTAGTAAATAAAATATTAATCAAATCAATTAACATAGAAACATTTTTCTTTGACCGATTGAGTAGAGCTTGATGCCCCGTTCTGGTAAAATTATTTTTGTAGCCGTACCGGTCAGGCTATCAACCTATCTCGTGTTGGCTGAAGTAACGTTGCTACTTATGCCATACAGTTTGGAGGCTGAGAGGGATATGCCTACAATCCATGGTGAAAAGAATTGAGAAGGTGAGACCAATAACATACGGTAATGTGGCTGATAGAATCAGCTGAGGGGCTAACGTAACTGGGGTCACGAAGCGGTTTGCTTACGAAAAAACTAAGACTGTGTTAGTGATATACGAAAAAATTAACACATGGTTCCTTGAATGCCGTCTGAACAACAACTGATTGGACGAGAGTGTGAATAAATGCGAAATTTTCGTGCAGATTTCGGCTGGCGAATCCTCTGTGACGTGGCAGCTGAAGTTCCCCTCACAATTCTGTTCTTCACCATAGTTATTGGCCAAGCCTGGTAAAGCTGTCATCCTTGCCCATATTCCTCATATCAAGCGGGAGACGAGTAGCAGTGCCCTCGCTCGCTAATTTGTCTGCCTTACAAAATTTATAAATAAATATGTGCAAAATTTTCAAATGCTCTATGCAAATTTATTTAACACCCACCTGCAGTAAAAAATGCCTACCTGGCATCAGTGCACTCTCTCCTCCGGGGAGTCGTATGCCCAGATGACACCCCCAAATCAGTATTTCCTTGGCAATAAATCGTATTTCCAATATAATAAAATGAGAAACAGTGCAATATAAAAAATGCAAGTTTTATTTGCAACATAACAAAAAGAACAAAAAAAAGAAAAAATAAAATTAAAAAAAAAGGAAATGAAGAACAGCAAAAACATATTGGCTAAAAAACGTCAAATCCTCACTGATCAAAGCGACAACGAACAAAAGCTCACGCTAAAACATTGAGCTGAACGAGCAGCACCTACCACTGGCACTTACATACGAGATTTTCGTTTGTTTGTTTGCGTGTGTGTGTGTGTGAGTGTGTGTTAGAAAAGTAAGAAGGTGGCTGAATTTTCTCCCAATTTTGGTAGCTTGATTTGTCACGAAATTCACAAAGCGAAAGAGCGCGCAACAAATTGGTCTGTAGTTGAAAATTGACAAGAATTTCGTGACTTTGTCACCTTTGTCTCGGTGGCACCACAGTGCCAACACAAACAACAGCAGTCAGTGCTAGCAACAGACAGACATATTTTACATAGCGCTGCGCAGCTGAATGATTGAGTGCGGTTTGTGGTTGGTCGGTCGGTGGATCGATGGCTCAGCTGCCCGCTTGATGTCGTTTGTTGCGCGTGCGCAGCAGCACCAGCACCAACACCAGCGGCAATGGCGGTAGTAGCGGCTGCGAGCGCGCGCGCGCTTCTTTCGCTTTGATTTCTGCACCCAGCGAATTCAAATTCAAATTCAATGTAGTACTCGTCGCTGTACAAACAAACAATGGTAAGAGTTGATTTTTTTTTATTTTGATTTTTTCGATTCAAAAAAGCAATGCACAAGAACCAATTGAATGAGTTAAAGAAATGCTTACAAGCATTGGAAATAAACGACAAACGACATCACTTCATCATCATGACTTTAACGCTTCGAGGCAGTTCTAATGTTGATTTTAATGGCCTACAACAAATGAAATGGTACTTCCTAAATGTTTTTGTTTTTGTTTCTGTTTTTTTTTTTTGTTTAATTTCATTTATTTTTAATTCACTTTCTTGGTTCGATTTGGTTTTTGCCGCCCTCAACTGCACTTTGTGCTGCATGTTTGCGTCGTGCCTGCAACGCGGAGGTGGGCAGCCAGGCAACAAGTTAGCCAGCAACTTTGTACCTGTAACCTTTTGCACTTGGAAATTGTGTCTACATTTCGTAGCGGTCGCATTGACAGTTACTCGACAGTAACAAACAGTGCAACAACAGCAACAGTAACAGCAACAGCAACAGCAACAGCAACAGCAACAGCAACAGCAACAGCAACAGTAACAGTAATAGGCAGAAGAATTGAAGGAAATACACCAGCAACACGCTTTGAACACGAGACAACGGTAACGTGCCACCTATTTTACATGATTCCATTGCAGCGCACCAAACCATTTGAATACATCGCACACACACACATACACACATTTGGTAATATATATGTTTGTGTATATGTAAACTTTACACCAGTGGTCGGCAAGTAATTTCAAATGGATTCCGGATACCATTAAAAAATTAGGTACAAATGTAGAAAAAGTAAGTCTCCGGACGAAGTTTTGTGCACAGAACCGAATTGCCTTCAGTAGCAAAAAATAAAGAATTAAAATTGACGAAGCCACTTCAGGAATCGACCAATACGACTTAAGTATCAAAAGCAAAAAAAAACAAAATTAAAATAGAGGAGCCCACTTCAGAAATCGTCCGACAGTTCGACAGTCAGTTCTATGTTACCAGCATGACCTGGAACCTGGTTTTATGCAAGGTGGCGCAAATTTAACCACCTTATTTTTGCACTTTGGCCTCAGAACCTTGCCGCCTGGCCATCGGCATGCCCCTGCCTCTTGTTAAGGGGGAATTGCAAAACTTATTTCTCAGGAAAGCGCAGAAATGATGGAGCTCCATGTATTCATGTACTATCTCGAAAACCCTTTAGCGCCAATACAATAAACGGAAGACTCAGAAAGTCCTGGGTACTCGACGCCATTCAATTTTCTAACTTTCTAGCTGTATTTACCGGCCATTGGACGATCGGCACACACCCAAAAAAGCCTGGTTTTCCATTTAATCTCCATTGCAGAAGCTGTGGTCACCTTTCAGAAAAGAAGGATGTCGAGCGCTTTCTCTGTTAATGTCCGGGTTTGGCAGCTAGATGAGTAAGATTACTCGGTGCTCCTTTCGTTGGCAGCCTGTGATCCAACCTAAAAATCGTTAACCTTCAGCGTTACATCAACAGTTATAGTTGGCTGTGGAAATCTGTCCGTTGGAGGTCTCATAATGATATCAAAACGTGTTGGGAATAATGGTATTGGGAAGTGCCTGACTAATATTTTAACTACATTCTGTCGAAAAAGTATCGAGAATTGTTCAATAAAACCCAAAATAATTGTTTAATCATCAAAATTTAGTTTGCCGCCTTCAAAATAGGCTCCATTCGAAGCAATACAAAATTGACAACGATTAGTCCAGTCATCAAAGCACCTTTTAAACGCGTTTGAAGAGATCTTCTTCTGCTCCTTCAGCGAATTCTCCTTAATTGCATCTAACAGCTCAAAGCGGCGTCCGCGGATTGACAATTTAAGTTTTGGGAAAAGGAAAAAGTCACAGGAGGCTAAATCCGGTCAATACGGTGGTTGTTCGATGATATTTGTCGAGTTTTTGGTCAAAAAAGTGTGCACCATATAAGCCTTGTGAGACGGTGCGTTCAAATCTGAAATTTGAAAAAGTCGAGCCAAGGAGCACAAAGATATTTGGTGACTACAAAAACACTCAGGTGCGACACTCATTCGGAGCATTATCATGGCGCAAGAGCCATAAGTTTTCTTTCCACAAACTGGGCCGTTTCCTATGCACATTCCCTCTCAAACGTCGCATAACTTCCAAATAATATTCTTTTTTTAACGTAGTACCATGTGGAATGAATTCCGAGTGCACAGCACCTTGATCCAGGCCAGAATCAAAGAAAACGAGTAGCATAACTTTCATCGACTGACTTTGACGTGGTTTTTTGGGTTTCGGCTCATGTGGATAGCGCCATTCTGCCGCCTGTTGACAGGTTTGCATGTCAAACTCAAATCCCCACGTCTCATCACCTCTAATGATGCGCTGGATAAACGTTGGGTCCGAATTCACTTACTCAGCCACCTTCATGTCTCCAGCCACCTTCTTCTGATCAATTTTTTGAAAGAATTTCAAGTCTCTTGGAACGAGTCGAGCAGTCACGTGTGTCATGCCCAATTGATGGTGTAAAATGTTGGGAATTGATTCATGAGACACGCTAAGGTCACGAGATTCCTTCCTCAAACTTAAATGATGGTTTTCCAGAACCATTTCCTTGATTTTGTACTAACATTCCAGTAAAAAGAAAATTTGTCTGCATGTCTGCTGCGGCTATCTAGTCAACGATTGCCAAAAGTGTCGCACGACGTCATTTGCAAAAATTTTAATTCTTCTATAATCTGATTAATTTTGCGCCACGTTGTATCTGATCCAAAAAAATATGTCGAGCTCATTTAATATAAATAGCGGTGTAAAACAAGGTGATGCCCTTTCAACAACCCTCTTCAATCTAAATCGTGACATCTAAATAATTGCGGATTTTGTTTAGAAAATCAAAGAAAATTTTTTTTATGCAACTAAATTACTTTATTCTGTAATGTATTGCCCATTTTGATCAATGACCTTTTGCCATATTTCAGGCAGCATCATAATCCCACGTTCATGAAACTTCTGGTTTTTATTAGCAAAAACTGAATTAGGTACGCTTTGACATCATCATCATTATTGATATTTTTACCATTCAAGGAGTTTTGTAAAGATCGAAGCAAAAAGTAATCAGATGGTGCAAGGTCAGGACTATATGGTGGATATGGCAAAACAACTCGACCAAGCTCCAATAATTTTTGCCGAGTGACCAAAGATGTGTGTGGTTCTGTATTGTCTTGATGGCACACACAAATCTATTTCGATTTGACAATTCGGTCCGCTTTTCTTCAACTGGATTGTTTAGTTTCATTAGTTGTTCAATGTAGACATCAGAATTGATCATTCGGTTGGGTGGTAAGCGTTCAAAGCAAACAATTCCTTTGTAATCGCACCGAACTGATAAAAAAATCTGCTTTTGATGACTATAAGCTTTTGATGTTGTTTGAGTTGGTTCACCTGGCCGGCTGCACAATATTTTCCGGTTGATCGCCAGTTATCAGTCGTTTTAAAAATGTATCATTTTTATTACGTTTTTTTAGAAAATCGCAGCTGTTAATGCATTGCGTTAAATGCGTTTCTTTCAGTTCGTCAGGAACCCATGTATCGAGTTTTTGAACATAGCCAAGTTGTTTTAAGTGATTTTCAATGCCTGTATGTGATACACGAAGCTTCTCTTCAACCTCGCGTGTTGTACTGTGACGATCCGAATCGATTATTGCTTTGATTAGGGCGTCATCAGCTTCAACTGGGCGAGCAGAGCGTTTTTCATCTTTGAGTGAAAAATCACCAGAATGAGATTTGGCAAACCAATTTTGACACTGCCGGTCTTTTAAGACTTCGTCACCATAAACAGCACATAACTTTTTATGAGCTTGCGATGCGGTTTTCTCTTTGCGAGAAATAAAAAACAAAATATGACGAAAAAATTCAACTGAAGCCTATCTATGAGTGAAATCCGCATTTACTTATTTGCCAACCCAACATTTTCTAGGTCCGCTCTGTCTATAGCATAAACGAACGATAAAGCCATTGTCGCCCGTAGTAGATGCTACCTAGACGAAATCTTACTAGCGACAGTAAAAAATGCGAGATTGGTAGGATTGGCAATTAACATAAACAAAACCAAATATATGAGGATCTAAAAAGTGAAAAGGTAAACGTCTGGCATTATTGACATCGAAGACTTCAGTTTTGAGAGCAGGTCAAAGTTTACATATCTCAGCGTACTAATAAGTAACCACAGCAGCAATCAAAATTGCACATCTGACAGGATAATGGCGGCGAATCGTGTATACTACGCTAACATAACTCTCCTGAAATCAAGATCTCCCACATGTAGGGGCCAACTCGCTATTTATAAATCGCTCATTCGACTCGTGAATGAATGAATCTTGCAGACGAGGAGCGCCTAAGAATATTTTAGCGCAAAATATTGCATAAAGTATTTGGCCAAATGTGCGAGGAAGATGTCGAATACAGAATCAGGCACAATAAGAAGCTGATATGTCTCTACATTGGCGCAAAACATCAGACGGGCAGGATACATCATCTGCATGGCTGACGGTAGGCCACAAAAATTTCTGCTGGCCTACAATCCTTTCTGCTCAGGACCCCGTGGCAGGCCAAAAACAATTCGGCTGCATAAAGTCACCGAGGACGGAAAGAAATTAGGCGTCAAAAATAGGGAATTTCTAGCGGTGGATCACGTTGAATGGAGGAAGATTGCTGAGACAGGTAAAGCCCGCACCGGGCAGTAACGCTAATAGATGATGATGATGATGATGATTGTATCTGACCAAAGACAATCACTTTAGCAGTATTCCCAAAAAATATTTAAAAACTCAGAAAGGGCATTATTTTGAAATTATCGATTTCCAAAAAATATTTAAAAACTCTGAAAGGGCATTATTTTAAAATTATCGCTTTAACGTCATTTTCCCCACTAAAAGGCAATTTTTCGAAATGAAGATTTTAATATAAAAACGAGTGAAAATTTGTTATAATTTCTGAGGGGTCGAATGCTGAACGCCCGTTGCCGATCACTGGCTAGTGCTATCTATCACCTTTAGCTAATACAATTGTACATACATACATATGTAGTCTACATGCTTTCGAATATCTTTTGTGCCCATTGCTATGTACAAAAGTATGTAATATATGTGCATGAGTTTGTATAGATATTTAGCCAATTTGGCCACATCAAGTGTTGGAGCACTTGGGAGGTATGAATTAGAGATGTGAGTGCAATAATAAAAAAATCGATTTTTTGCTTGATTCGAAGTGAAATAAAATATACCGACCTAATAGGTTGGGGAATAAGTTCGAAGTGTTTTTACAGACGACTTTTATTTAAACAAAAAACAATAATTGTATAAATAAGTTAATCAATTATATATTCGTCGTTGCTGTTTACAACCTCTTCCCACCTCTCGACCGATTTGTTTATGCCGTTCCGTCAAAAATCACCTGATCTGGTGTCAAAAAAGTTGTTGAGTCAGGTCTTAAGGACCTCTTTGCTATCGAAGCCAGCGCCCTTCATATGGTTTGACATGGTAGTCGGTCGATGCAAGTTCCGGAGAGTACGGCGGATGATGAAGGACTTCCCATTCGAGCTCTTGGAGTGCGACTTTGACGCCTTGTGCAACATGGAGCCTGACGTGATCGTGAAGGAGTATGGTTTGGTCGAATATGCTCCGCCAGGCTCCCAATTTTTCGGTAATTTCCATTGAATGAAGGTGATGGAGAATCGTTTTATGATCGCAGTTCATTTTTTCCGTCAATTCATGACTGGTTTGGTGACCTTTCTCCTTCAGAAGTGATTTGAGACGTTCTTCATCGAATTCAGAGGACCTTCCATTGCGAGACGGAAAAAATTAAAGAACTCAAAAATATTATACAATTAACATAGTTTTGTAGAGTAGAAAGAGTTCTATCGACTGAATACTTACCCTTTGCCAAACAGCAAACAAATCGTTGTAAAATATAAGAAAATATAAAAACGCTACGAACTTATTCCCCAAACCAATATGAATATATTTACAATCTTCAAGATACATTTTTTTGACAAATAGTGTTGCACAAAATTGTTTCAAGAAGAGAAACAACTCAAGTTACCGCAACAAATATTTATTAATATGAAGATACTCTTAAAAAATTGGAATAAATTAAATAAAGTCTATTATTCTAAAAAAAAAAACAAAAAAAAAAAGATTCAGTTGACGGCAGAAGAGGTCACAGAGGCGATATATATATTTATTTGGGTGCTTGGCCGAGCTCCTCCTCCTACTTGTGGTGTGCGTCTTGATGTTGCTCCACAAATGGAGGGACATACAGTGTTAAGCCGACTCCGAACGGCGAATATTTTTATGAGGAGCTTTTTCATGGCTGAAATACACTCGGAGGTTTGTCATTGCCTGCCGAGCGCCGACCGCTCTGAATTCCGAATGGTAATCGCGAACCAACCCAGTCGGCCACGGTGGCCGCTAAAGGCGAATTGTGTACCATAAAAAATTTTACACGATAGCAACCAATTGTCACATTCATCCTACTTCAAAAAAGGTATTTTCTTGGGAATCATGAAACGATGGCGTTTATCTGTTTAAAAGCTCCTTGAATGTAATATTTTTTTATATTTTACTTCAAAAATGGAATTATCATTGAAAATTCTCTTGACTTTTGACAAAAACGTCATCAATGTCTTTCCCCATTATTTTTGAGGGCTCCTCGTCAACGACACTTGTTGAGAGAAATTCATTATTTTCTCGGTAGATGGCTGTAGTGATCGATATCTCGATCCCTCATAAATAATTTAAAGTTTATGCTCGTTGTCGATTTCACATTACAGGATTTTTTGTTTGTTCAGTTACATGGTATTAACGATGGAAGTGAAAAAAGAGAAAATTCGGTACAATTTACAGTTTTTCTTTGATAAAGGCGAAAATGCAAGCCAGGCCGCTGAAATTGTGAATGGTGCAATTTGGTTTCGTCGATTCTATTCAGGAATTTTTGTTGTTAAAAAAAGGTCGATAATAGCGAAAATGTCGATAAAATCACAGAAATAATCGAAGGTGGTCGGCAGTCGTAGGATCGCCATACAACAGACTTAAACCATTTGCGCAAAATTTTTACACGCAAAAACTATAATATACATATTATGAATATATCGACTAATCGATCTTCGATCTTATCAACTAAAAGTTCTTAAAATTTTTTTCGATTTTACAACTTTTATTCGATCTTCTTCGAAACCTGTGGAAGATATAGACAAAATACTTTAAATTAACTTTATTTCACTTAACGAGAAAATTATCAAATCCGCAATTCTTTATTTATTTAAACTGATTGCGGAATTGAATTGCAACTAAAATATTGCAAACAAGTTTATTTAATTTTATCCATTAAAGATTCTTAAAATTTGTATTCAATCTTCTTCGAAATCCGCACAAAATATTAATTAATTTAGTTTCACTAGCTCGGAAGAAATATAGACTTTCACTTTTTTAATCGATTCATGAATTAAATCGTTACTAAAAATTGTAAAATAAAAAAATCGTAAAAAAAAATATCGGATAAGAAAACCTTTGCTTAATCCACCTTCGATTCCATCGATTAAAATACGACATCTGCAGTACGAATCCTCCTGTGTGCCGCTACTAACAGCGGCCTTCCGATCCACTTTACGATCCTAGCATTTTCTCTGCAAGTGAGTACGTGTGTAGCATGCTTGTTTTTATTGTTGTGTAAAAAAATTGACACCAAATACCGTTGTGCACTGCGCACGCCACAACGTCAAATCCATCAACTGGGCACACCAACTTTAGGCAGCACAGAATGCAAGAACTAGGCAACGGCTGGTAGGCGACAAGCGACAGACGACTTCGACAAATCGTGCATCAAAACCCTCTTTGATTGGCTTTAATTATACAAATGTGTCCGAGTAAACACAAATCGACTGTTGAATTTTAATGATTTGAGACCAAAATAAAATAGCAAAAAACAGAAAAAAAATTGTTCTTTATTGTAAAATCAATCGGTCATTAGCTTTGGTAGAGTAAATTCATTTTTTTTGACTGTTACTTGTATTTTTTTTTTGGTATAAGGATTGTTGATTGCAAACATTTGTATGAGTATTTGTTTTAGATTATTCACTGAAATTAAAAAAGTTCAAGCAGAAATTCTTGCCTAAACTTAATAAAAGAATAAAAAAATATATATTTAAAAAAATAAATTAAACCGATTCCATGTCTAAAAAAAAAATCAGATTTCTGTTGAGTTCTGCTGATAAAAGTTCGATCACCTCCATCGCGACATAACTCGCCAAGAGTTTAAACCTATTGCCGAATAATACAAGAGAAGACGAGGAGTTATTTTTGATGGCATATGTTTTATTTTGTATACAAATACTTGCCCTCTTTTCCTGTAGTGAACTTCGGCTTAGATTCATAATGAGAAGCCTTTTCTTTCTATTATTTTTTTTAGCCTCTGATGCAATTTAGACAGGACAAACGCAATTGGATAAATAGGTTGGTGTAAGAGTCCGAACAAGCAGCTCAAGCCCCGAACACTCGCATGCTATATGAAATAACAAGAAAAATGTCGTGAGCTCTTCAAAAAACAACTCGCGCAATCAGAGCGAAAGATGGAAGTCTATTAACAACTGAAGATGAGCAATTCCAAAGATGGAAAGAACACTTTGGTGAAATTCTCAAGCAACAAAATGATTCAAATGTCCCCCTGCTGTGATGTTAAAACCGGAATTCCTCCTCGTCGACGAAAATATCTTCTTCCCCACCATCCAACCAGGAGATACTCGCTGCAATAAAACCCGTCAAAAACAATCAAGCCGCCGGCTGTGACCGTCTACCAGCTGAAATTTTTAAGGCTTACCCAGAACAGTCTGTTTTTTTAGAGATTAGGTTTTCAAGATGAAATAAAACGTATATAATTTAATGTTATGGCCAAGAATTTAGCTTTATTATAAAGATAAGGGTTTGCCATTATGTTTTAAAAATGATTTCGGGCAAGTGGCCGCCGCGGCTGGCTCGAATAAATTCCAGCCGAGAGGCCCAATTTTCGACCACTTTTTGCAGCAATTGGGGCCGTATGTCAGCAATAACGCGCCGAATATTCTCTTCCAAGACGTCAATCGTCTCGGGCTTATCTGCGTAGACAAGCGACTTCACATAGCCCCACAAGAAATAGTCCAGCGGTGTTATATCGCACGATCTTGGAGGCCACGCCACAGGTCCACGGCGCGAGATAATGCGCTCACCAAAAGTTTCCTTCAATAAATCGATTGTTGCGTTGGTTGTATGGCATGTAGCGCCGTCTTGTTGGAACCAAAGGTCGTCCACATCAACATCGTCCAATTCAGGCACGAAAAAGTCATTAATCATGGCTCTATAGCGCTCTCCATTGACTGTAACATTATGGCCGGCTTCATTTTTAAAGAAATATGGACCAATGATTCCCTCTGCCCCTAGAGCACACCAAACAGTGACTTTTTGAGGATGTAACGGCGTCTCAGCAATGGCTTGTGGATTTTCTTTTGAAAATCGGGATCGGTGGCCATCTCGTTTTGGGCCCATTCACCAAACGTGCGACGCGCTTGATGGTCGTTCGGCTTCAATTCTTGCACGAGTTGGATTTTGTAAGCCCGCAAACCAAGATCCTTCCGCAAAATCTTCCATAAAGTGGATGGGCACATCTCCAATTGCTGCGCGCGATGGCGGATGGACTCATTCGGGTCTTCTTCGATACTCTGCTCCACAGCAGCAATAGCGTCTTCGGTGCGCACTGTACGACGTTTCTGAGGATGCGTATTATCCACTAGAGCAAACGTGGTGCGAAACCGATCCATGGTTAATCGAATTAGTGACTCTGATGGACGATTATGTCGATCGAATATTGGACGCAGCGCGCGATGCGTCGCGCGAACCGAACCATTATTTTCGTAATAAATTTGCACGAGTTGCAAACGTTGTTCAGGTCTAAGTCTATTCATTATGAAATGGCAAACCAAACTGAGCATAAATCAAGTGACCGCTGTCAAAAAGACCATCTACGAAAAAAGTAGTGCCAACTTAAAAGCCTAACCTCTAAAAAAAACACACTTTACAAATCTTCTTCAGTCTATTTTCAATGCAATCTGGGACGAAGAAGAGCTCCCTGATGACTGGTTACAAGGTAAATTAGCCGTCCTGCCGAAGAAAGGTTACTTATCGCTCCGCAAAAACTACATAGGGACTATGTTGTTGTCAGTAGCGTCTAAGATCCTGTCCAGCGTGATGTTAAATCGCATTGAAACCGCTATAGACAGCTCCTTGGGAAAAAAGCAAGCAGGTTTCAGAAGCAAGCGTTTCTGTGTAGATCAAATTAACACCCTGCGTCTCATTGTGGAGCAAGTACAAGAGTGGCAGGCAACCTTCCAACTAACCTTTGTTGATTACAGTACAGCTTTTTATTGCATTTCTCGTAACAGCACATGCATACTCGAAGGATCCAGGCGAAACTAATATCTCGTACACGCTCACTACAACAACTTTAAATGTAGGATTTTGCACAATGGTAATCTGTCGGAAAGCATTTCCATCAGTGCTGGTGTATGGCAATGCTGCCTGCTGTCTCCTTTATTATTTTTAATTGTTATTGATGATATACTAAAAAGCTGTTTGAGGGGAAAAGAAGAGGTATTTATTGGAACTTCTATGAACATCTGGAAGACCTTGCCTACGCTCATGATATATGCCTTCTCTCCGTCAAACCGACATGAAGAACAAACTTGACGATCTGTCCTCAACCTCTTTGAATGCAGTGCTAAAAATAAATCACGAGAAAATGAAAGCCGTGAAAATTCGATCCACTATCAGCCGCCCGTCCCTCTTAAATGGTGATCAAATTGAGAACGTTGACACCTTAACCTACTTGGGTACTATCATTGCCGCTGAAGACAGTGCGAAACTAGACGTAATCGCCAGAATAAATAAAGCAAAAGGCACCTATTCACAGCTCCGAGCTATCTGGTCTTCGAACATCCTCAGCGTACAACAAAATTAGGGATCTTTAAGACAAATGTACTATCAGTACCCTTATATGGATCGGAAACCTGGCTCACAAATGATTGGATTGAAAACAAAATTCAAAGCTGTGTGAACAGCTGGTAGCTCACATCATCAAATTGCGAAAGTGGAGGTGGATTGGGCAAACGATTCGCAAGGGCGCAAATGAAATCTGTCGTCAAGCACTGGATTGGAATCTACAAGATGCTCTCAAAGTTGGCCTTCCAAAAATATCTTGAAGGAGAACTGTCCAGAAAGAAGTTGAAACGCCAGGAAAAACTTGGAACGAAATCAAGCTTCTTGCAAAAAATAAAATCAGATGGAGGTGTTTTACTGAGGCCCTATGCTCCAGTGAGAGAAACGGGAACCGATGATGATGATGATGATACAATGTGATATGTATCGAATCTAATCGAACATCACTAAACAACACTCCTATGAAGTTGTCTAAAGATTGGGCTGCTTGGCACGAGCAAAGGCCCATCTTGTGGATAGCTTTTTCATACGGAAAAATTTATGCAGACATGAAGTCACTGATCTTTGGACTCTTTATAATGTCGCATCATCACTTGTCAATTGTCAAATATCACACCGTGAAGCGACATTTTCTGGTATGGTGACCTCAAATGGGCAATCAGGTAGTTTGGTGTCGCTTGAGCTAGTATGACTGCACCGATAGTATGTAGATGGACTCAAGAAAGCTTTTGAGTTTGTTTATGTGAGGTGTATTTCGCGCAAAAAATAGTATTTAATTAGTGCAAGAAACAATTTTTTTTCTCTTTCTACGAAAGTAGGTACCTGGAACATCAAATGAGAGAAAGAGTTACAGCTGAATTTTTTATCTGTTAAGTAAGTGACTCTATAAAGTTCTCATCATGAGCGCCCTATCGTAAGGCGCAGAAGCTTGGACAATAACAATATCCGAAGAGGCGTCCATTGGAAAATTTTGAACCTTGCACGTTGGCGACGGCGAGTGCTGCGAGATCCAGTAGCTTCGTCGGCTGAGTCATGTCGTTTGAATAAATACAAACGCTTCGGCTCTGAAAGTATTCGATGTGGCACCAGCTGATGGTAGCAGAGGAAGAGGAAGGCCTCCTCTGCGTTGGAAAAATCAGTTGAATAAAGACTTGACTTCCCTTGGTGTGTCCAACGACTGGCGCTCTTTGTTAAACCCGGCCGATTAATTCAATTCGCTTCAGCGATTATAGCGCCAATCACGAAGAAGTAGGTGTGAAACAGCAGCAGAATTTTTCTGCAATAAAAGCAAAAAGTCAGTTCAAAATTTCTCTAATGTCAGACAACAAATTTAATCAAATAAAAATATAAAATAAACATTAAAAATGTGTGAAGTTGCATTTATTGGAAAATAGGGCATTGCTAGGTGGCCACCAAACATGCAAACTAAAAATTATTTCATAATAATTTTGAAAAATGACGGAAAAAGCCACAAATTGAACGAGCAAAGGTCAAGGTTAAATTAATCGGACGAAAATTCCAAGTAAATAATAGTCGCAAAAAACAGAAAAACAAAAAATCTGCCAGTAAGTTAGTAAGCAAATTAAATAGAGTGCAACGCACATGGCGCTGACAGTAGTCGAGTGAGTTAGTGTATGGCTATATTTCAATTCGTTTTGAGTTCGATACTTATGTTGGCACTTAAAACCTTTATTGGGTGTTTGGCTGAGGTTTTCCTCCTATTTGTGGTGTGCTTCTTCATGTTTTTCCACAAATGGAGACACCTACAGTTTTAAGCCGCCTACGAACGGCAGATGGTTCTTCATGAGGATATTTTCTGGGCAGAAATACACTCGGAGATTTGCCATTGCCTGCCGAGGCGCAAGCGCTTTTAGAAAAAACCTTTTTTGCAAATAAAAACCACACCTCAGCAGGCAATTACAATCATCCGAGTGCTTTTTTTATTACAGAAAATGTTTGTATAAAAATCTCCCGCCATTCAGAGGCGGAATAAAATGGTAAGTCCTGGAGCCCAAACTAAGAATTGAATGAGAAGCTTGGCCGAAAAACCCCAAGAAGGCATTTCGGCTCATACAATAGGCACAAGTAGGCTGTGTGGCAGGATGTCACCTTTGTGATTGTGTGACACGCACACGAGCTGTACTTTGTTATTAAAAAAGAATTAAGTAACAAGAAAAGTGTGAATAAATGAATCATGAGCTCGTGTGTGTGTGTGTGTGCATGGCTAGTAATTATGGATAACCTTGACAAGGGAAAGTATCCATACATTAAGTGCAGAAAATAAGATTTTTTATTTGTTACGCTTACAAGTAAATGGATTCATGCGGCACATGTGAGTGCACTTTAATGCCGCGCTGCATTTATAATCGCCGTGGAACATGCAATTTTCAGTAGTACGAGCGATAATTTTTCAATGCAAAAAAAACAAAAACAAAAAATGTTTCTAATATAAACATTAAATGATAAGAAAACAGGGCATAAGGAATTCGAGTAAAGTGGCGAAGTGCACTTTTGCAAGCCATAAAAGCCTAAGCTTATGCACTCACCGTTGCTGGCCAACAAATGAAAACTAATGATTTGCACTTAAACCACCATCGGTGTCGCGCTGTGCCGGCGGCGGTATGGACGAAGGACCACCAGGGCACATAGTGCACGCGATTTGGCAGCAACCAAGCCATGGCAAGAAACATGAGAACGACTGGCATTAACTGGAGGCGGGCGCAGTTCGGAAGCATACAAGTTACCAAGCTCGTTTCCTGCACAGCGAAAGCACCTTGCGCCGTCTGTGCTCTGCGCTGCTGCGCTGTGTGGAGAGATGGCGTGCGACGTTTGTTTTGTGGAAAATGGCTAGCCTAAAAAACAAATGAGGTTTTAAGTTAAATTCAAGTGAATTTTTTCAAACAATTAGTGGGGCAAAAAACAAAATAAAATTATTTAAAAAAAATTACAGCAAAAAAAAAATTAATAAAAAGGTTAAGGCAAAAAAAAAGCAAAAACAAAAAAAATTAAAGCAAAAGGCGCCCCAATGTGCCGCACAAAGACCAGGTGAGTAAGAAGAAACAGAACTTAAAATACAAAATGTAAGCAAAGGCGCAATTTGTGGTAGCTCACTAAGCCAGTGAGTCTCATATGTTTGCCCTGGCGCTTTCAATTGCAGCAAACGCCAAGTGTGGCGGCGGCAAGGATGTCAACATACATACATACAAACATATGCTTGTGCTATATAGAAGTTAAGGTATTGACAACCTGCCACCGGCAGCGTCTATCTATTGTTGGCTATAATATTGCGGCGGCGATTGTTGAACAACTGCCACCCGCTGGGCGGCGCATACGATCGCATTGTCCACCTGTGTGCTGATAGTCTGGCAGCGGCGTTTGAGAGCTTGTGTGGTCGCGCACATGCAATGCGGTAGCAAATGGACGCTGTGAAGCAGCGCTCTGATGAGTGGTTAAAATTGGAGCGCCGTATGCCACATGCACGGCTACTGAGCGATACAGGGAGTGTCAATATCGAAAATTACATTAACGTATTTAGGCTTTTAATCGGACTAAAAAACTACGGTAAAGGCTAAATGAACTGAGTTGAATTGAGTTGACTATTTTGTAATAATGGCTCATGAAGGTGATTATTATTGGTCGGTGAATATTAATTAAAGGAGGGAGCGGGGTGGTTAATTTTTTCAAATCCAACTGAGAATCTCTCCTGGCAACAAGGGCTACTTTGGACTAAGTAGTCGATTGAGTAGTAAATTCCTCTCTCGACGAACAAAACTAACACTTTATAAAGCTCTCATCATGCCCGTCCTAACATATGGCGCAGAAGCGTGGACTATGAAAATATCCGAAGAGACGTCACTTGGGGTGTTTGCGAGAAAGATTCTGCGAAAGATTTTTGGACCATTGCATGTTGGCGATTGCGAATATCGCAGACGATGGAACGATGAGCTGTATGAGTCTTAAGACGACATGGACATAGCACAGCGAATAAAGATCCAGCGGCTACGTTGGTTGGGTTATTTCGTCCGAAAGGAAGCAAACGCTCCGGCGTAGAAAAGATCAGGTGGAGAACGACTTGGCTTCCCTTGGTTTGTCCAACTGGCGGCGGTTAGCACGAGAAAGAAACGAATGACACGCTTGGCCAAAATCGGGTAATCGTGCCAACTAAGAGGAAGAAGATTTTTATAATTAAAAAAAAAAGAAAAATAATTGTAATAATAATAATCACTACAGTGGGCATTGTCGTCAATTTGAAAATTAGTTTATTTATAGGTTTGATAATAAGAAGTAAATTGAAAAAATTTTGAAAAAAAGAAAAATTTTCAACATTCAAAATTTTAGTATGGATTTTTTTAAAGCGTGTTGCCTTTGGTTCTTTTTATTATTTTTAGAATAGTATTTTTTATTTTCTTGGGATAAAATATGCTTTACAATTTTTATTTTGTTCAAATTTTTTGAAAATTTTTTTTTTGTTCAAATTTTTTCAAAAATTGTTTTTGTTCAAATTTTTTTGTTTTGCAATTCTTAAATAACTTCTATTTTGAAAATGTGGATGAAAGAAGAAAATTCTCGATTCTTTTAAATAGTTTTAAAAACAATTTTTTTTTGTTTTTCTGGGATGAAATGCACTTTTTGAAAACTTTTTCTTTTTTTCTTTTAATTTTTGAGAAGTCGTTTTTGTTAATTTTTAAATAAGTGCGATAACGAAAATTTTGGTTTAGAATTCGTTTTAACATTTTATTTCTTTCTAAAATTAAAATTTTTTTTTATACCTTAAAAAAATTTTTTTGGTTAAAATTTTTGGGGAACATTTTTTCTATGTTGAAAATGTGAGTGAAAGTGAAAAATACTCGGTTTTTTAAAAAAGTGTTAACAACTTTTTTTTCTGTTTTTCTGGGATGAAATTTACTTGCTGAAAACACTTTTTAATACAAATTTTTGGGATGTTGTTTTTGTAATTTTTGAATAACTTCAGTGTTGATAATTATAGTTCAGAATTTTTAAATGGAAGATCTTCGGCTCGTTTTAAAATTTATTTTTTTTTCTTCTTTAGGATAAAATATACTTTAAAAAAAATTTAGTTTGTTAACATTTTTGGACAAAAATTTTGGTTTTGAAATTTTAAATAACTTCTATAATGAAAATGTGGGTGAAAGTGAAAAATACTCGGTTCTTTAACATTTTTTATTGTTTTTTGGGACTAAAATAAATTTTTGAATTTTTTTTGGACTTTTTAGCTTACCTTATCATGGAAAATGTTGGGTTAGAATTTTAAAATTTTAGGATAAAAAGGATTTTTCAAAAAAACTTTTTGTTTAAATTTTTTTTAATATTTAACTTCAATGTTGAAAATGTGGGCGCAAGTGAAAAATACTCGGTTCTTTTAAATATTTTTTAATTAAATTATTTTTTTGGGATAAAATTTATTTTTTCAAAAAACACGTTTTGTTATAAATTTGTGAGTAGTTTTTTTGTAAATTTTAAATAACTTCAGTGTTGAAAGTATAGTTTAAAATGTTTAAATGAAAGATCTTCGAATCATTTTAAAATTAAAAATTTTTTTTTGTATTTTTTAGGATAAAATACTTTCAAAACTTTTTTTGGTATTTTTTAGTATAAAATTTAATTTCAAAAAAAGAATTTTTAATATATTTTTTTGTTAAAAATTTAAAGAAAATATTTTTTGTAACTTCCCAAATTCTTTCTTAATTTTTTTTCTTATTTTTTATTAGCAGCTGAGGCTATACTTAGTAATCCCTGACTGTTTGATAGTGGCGTTTCCATAGCAGACCGTTTGCAAATCGATCAAAGCATCGCTTCATGTTTGTATTTATATTCGCATTCGTATTCGTACTTGTATTCGTATTCATCTTCATATTCGGGTTCGTATTCGTACTCGCATTCGTATTCATATTCATATTAGGACTCGTATTCATTTTCGCATTCGTATTCATATTCGTATTTGTGTAAGTACTCGTATTTTCGTTCGTATTCACACTCAGATTCCTATATGAGTTCGTATTTATATTTGTCTTCGCATCCATACTCATATTCTTACTTCTATTCTTATTTCTTTTCCTTGCAAAAACACCCTGTATATCACCCTATTGCAGAATCGACAGCTTCTCCGTTGAAATGTGAAAAATTAACAAGTATGAAATGTGTAATTAAAGCGCATAATTTCTTTCAATGTTGTCGTTGTTCTTTTTTTTTGCACGACAGGGAATTTTGTAGGCAATTACAGAAATTTCATTTCAGTTGCATAAGTGCGGTGAGACGGCGTGCCCAAGTTCCCAGATATACGATTTCACACAACCACGCAATCAACAATCAAGTCCGTACACATACGGGCACACACACACACACACACACACATAGGCAATGGTCCAGCATTCGCTTCCTAGTATTTGGTTGCAGCCAAGAAAGCGCCAGCAATTCATTTTTAGCAACACTGACACCCCACTTTTCCATGCATTGCTGCCACCGCCCAACCGAGCGAGTGTCTCTCCTGTGCAAGGCAATGAAGATCAATTGTCGTACAAATGTGGCGACATGCCACATGCAACGTGCCACAGCCGTAGGTACATATCATGGCAGCAATGCTACGCTTTCTGCCACAGTTGTTGTTGTTTTCTACTCCCTGCACACGCACACACATACGCTGGCACATTTATTGATTGCTGCTGCCACAGCCACTGGCCTGCTTGTTGCTGGTGGCTCAGCTTATGTGGTGCGGTGCAGTCGCCATTCAGTCAGTCAGTTGGTCGGTCGGCTGTTGCTGCGCCAGCGGCGTGTCTAATTAATCTCGCTTTAATTGTGCGCTTTTTTCGTGATCATTTACCCCCCCTAATATATGAGCCAGCAGCGAGTACGCGCCCATTCCGCATGTGTGCCTGTGTGTGTGTGTGTGTGTATGTGCAAGAAGGTATGCATGTGTGTGGTATCCGTGGCATAGGGAACTTGTTGCAAAGTCATTGGTTTACATATTTAGTTGCTGCCTGACACTGCCACTTGTCAGTGCAACATACACATTCTGGCTGCAACAAAATGCACTGAAAAGTGAAATATTACTGAGAGCGTGGAAAATAAATGAGTTGTTGATATTTTTTGAGTGTTGCCATTTTTAATTGAATTATGGCCTCAAGTGGAAATCGGATATGCAATTGCAGTGTGTGGCGGTGCTGGTGGTCGTTGCGATCAGGTGTGGGCTCATGGCTATTAATTTGAGTAACTGTTTGTGCCACAACAAAGGCAAACAAGAAATGAAAAGAAAGAGGCGAAAGATGAAGGGCTTCTTACGAAAAGTATATAAAAGTGAAGCTTAGCTCAGAAGGAATTGAATATATTCCCTTTTATAAATATAAAATTATATAAATATTTGAGTAGCCGAGTACCTGAAGAATTTAATAAGCAACTGGCAGTCGCTATACACAAATTGGGATGCTCAATAACGAGCACTTAACTTCGCGATGTGCTACTAGCACAGACAGTCCTTAAAGAAAACAATTTTAGAGAGATCTTTGTACTTTATTTTATTTTAAGCAAAACTTAATTCGTGTCTTCTCAACTTTATTTATTTGGAGTTTTTATACGCACCTCATGATTAAAAATAAAAAAAAATATATAATTGAGTCGTACACTTCCTCAAATTTGTGGTGTGCGTCTAAATGTTGTTCCCTAAATGGGGGGCCGACCTACAGTTTTAAGCTGTCTTCGAACAGCAGATATTTTTATGAGGAGCTTTTTCATGGCAGAAATGCACTCGAAGGCTTGCCATTGCCTTCTGAGGGGCGAACCGTATTAGAAAAACCTCTCTCTATTTTTTGATATTCATGAATGGGGACGCGAACCTACGCATGCACTCCCGAATCGTAGTCACGCACCAACCCATTTGGCTACGGCGGCCTCATAACTAGGAGTTCTTCATCACTCGAAGATGTCAAACAGATGTCAATTCCTTTTTTTCAAGATTTCCCTCATCAATCATTTTCATCCTTCTGACTGAGTATCTTGACTAAGTTCGACTGAATGTAGGTAAGTTGGATTGATCGCATTTGATAGATTCATTTGTATACAACTCACTCTAAACCGGGATAGAAAGGTTTTGTGAACTGGCACTGCATAGTATACGAGTCATTGTAGTCTACGTTATAATTTCAGCAAGTCAGAATTAGTAAAATCAGTCCTCTGCCGATTTTGATGAAACTTCCGGGCACATCCTCTGTTAATATGCACCTCTCGCAAGACGAAAACTCGCACGGCTAGCTGGTGCGACCACTACCATTACAAGCTTCACGACTCTCCTAACCTCAAGGGAAGAGTATGAACGGGACTATATAAGACCGGGCGAGTCCATTCATGTATACGTAGATGGATAAAAGCTCGAGGGTAGGTTGGGCTGAGGCTTATATTTCGAACATCTGAGGATTTCTTTTAGTTTACGGTATCCCGACTAATGTAGTATCTTTTAGGATAAACTGATAGCAATAATAAAAACCGTGCCTCTGGTTCAGCGTGGTACGTTACGATATTTACATTTTCACTTATTTCCAGGCGGCGATAAAATCCCTCACAAGGCAGTCGACATCCTCCAAGGTAACATGAAATGTTGCAAATCTCTTAACGAGATGGCCGAGGCATTTAAGTTGGAGGTAACATGTGCTCCTGGCCATTGTGACAGCGTCACTGCAGGGCCGATGATTTAGCTAGACTTGCCACCAATTTGACTGGTGAGTACACAGACTTCGTTTTTGCAAAAATCAAGTACTGGAATGGTGGGAATAGAGTCGAAGCTATCGTAGTTTCGGCCTACCTACCCTACCACTCTTTTCAACCGACCACCTTCGAGTGAGCTAAGAGAAGTAAAACAGTATGCAAAATCCAGTAATCTGGGGTTAATAGTGGGCTGCAATGCAAACTCCTAGGACATAGTATGGGGATGCAGCCAATGTAACCCCAGAGGTCTCAAGTTACTGAACTTTATTCTGTTGACTGATTTGGTTATTCAAAACATTGGTCACAAACCAACTTTTGTGGTCAAAAGGAGACAAAAAGTGATTGGTTTAACATTTACCAACACGTTAGTTGGGCGGGACTCAGAATGGCCTCAGCCTACCGCACTGTCTCAGGCGCAGCAATTTTTGTGATTAGCGGGAAGATACCCGTCGACCTCATGGTCTGGGAACGAATGAATGCGTGGGATTCCAAGAAGAAACACGTCACCACTAACTTCTCAAAACGGAAATGCCAAACCATGCTGCTGTGGCAAAGCCGATGGGACGCTGAACCGAATGGCAGATGGACGGCGAAAATTATTCCATCAGTTAACAAATGGGTCCAAAGGAACTTCGGGCCACGGGTACTTCCGGAGATACCTATACCGCATGGGTAAGGTGAGCAATTCCAAGTGCATATTCTGTGAAGTGCTGAGTGAAGACGCTGAACACACGTGTTTTAGTTGCGACAGATGGCTCGCGGAAAGAAATGCTCTGAGGGAGCAGTTTGGCAACATCGCGCCGAGCAACATAATCAGCAAAATACTCGAATGCGAGGACAGCTGGAACGCGGTAAAGAAATATATCGAGAACGTACTACGAACAAAAAATTGACCTCGACACAGTGCAACAAAGCGAAGCCGCACAGATAGAGACACAAGAAGATGAGCCTATAACATGAAAGTTGGCTACAAATATGGTTGACCCAGACGTGGGTGAATAGAATTGGCCCTTTATGGACGCCGTTCTGAGCTGTTCCGAAATAATATAGAAAGTACTCCCAGGAAGGGTGTCTCCCCAGAACGAGAAAAGGGATCGTTTTAGTGGACACACCACTCGACGCAGTAGCGACGGTCGCTGTAAATGCGAAGTCATTTGAACCCTACCTCACCAAAAAACAGGTTAGTTTGAAATGAAATTAACCAATGGTGAGTTTTAAAAGAAGACTCTCGCTCAGATGATCGTCTTATCGAATTCCGATTGGGAATTGATACCATATCAATACTTTCTGGTAGGAAACGTCGAAAGGTGGACTGGGACAGGTATGATGAGGTTGTAAGAGAGCGGATACCAAACCTGAAAAAACTGAAATCAATGGAAATGATGCTTGTGATGATAGAAGGTACTTTAATCAATTGCTTTGAGGAACTGGTCCCACTCAGTTAAAGCAGACATTGGAAGGTGGTCCCTTGGTGGAACGCTCAACTCTCGACGCTTCGTGTACGATTCAGAAAACAGAGAGAATACAAGAAAAAAGTGAGGCAAGCCAAACTTGAATCTTGTAGACATTTCTGTAGTGTAGTTGAAGAAATGAAGTAAACAGCTAGACTTTGTAAGGCCCTTCAATTAGACCGCTCAGTAAGGCTGCATTTCATTCGAAAACCTAACGGTCCATATACTATTTCCAAATCGGAATCGTTTAATGCTCTAATTGCAGTCCCATTTCTGGGTAGTGGAGCGCTTTCTGAAGTAGAAAGTAGCGCTAACATTAAGAGTAGCGCTGGTGGAACCTCTGGTATAGCTGGTTTATTGCTAGTCAGATAGCGACAGAGGAATCGATAAGCTTTTCTATATCTTCCTTTGAAAACTTTAAGTACCCTGGATCAGATTGAATAAATGCAGCGATGCTAACGAAAGGAAGAAACAGGCTGATTGAGACCCTGGAGGGCGTCTTCACAGCCTGTCTTACGCTTGGTCACATACCATCCTAATGGCGACGCGTAAGAGTAGTATTTACTTCGAAATCAGTAAAAGACGACTATTCCCTAGCAAAAAGTTTTAGACCAATCAGTTCGACATCGTTCGTGCTGAAAAGTCTAGAACGAGTGGTAGAGAAACACATTCGAGTTAGGGTATTGCTGAGAAGTTCATTTAGTAAAAATCACCATGGGTACCAGAGTGAAAAATCATGTGAATCAGCATTACACGATTTTGTTCGCGAGATTGAAGCTGGGCTGGAGGCTGACGAGTAGGCCATAGGTGTGTTGGTGAACATTTGATGGGCTTTTTGTAAAGTCACTTTTGACTCCATATGTTCCTCTGCCGAATGACACGCAATTCATCAAATCATTGTAAATTAGATGCATTCCATGCTCTCTGAGAGGCTGCTAACCGCTGGTGAGAACAGTGACGAACTAATTACCGTCAGGGGCAAGCAAGGATGTCCCAAGGGAGGGTTCTTTCTTTGCTCTTGTGGTGCTTCGCCGTAGACTCTCTGCTAACGGAGATGCAGGAACTCGGTGCTTGAACACCTGGGGACGATGTCTGTGCGCTAGCAATGGATAAATCATAAGAGAGGGCATTGCATGAAGGTGCAGAGAATTCTGGATAAAATCGATGGCTGGTGCACGAGGCAAGGCCTTTCCGTCAATCTGTACGAAACTACCTTAAACTTGTTCACGAAAAAACGGAAATTGGATGGAGTTAGTCTTCCATTTCATTTCTCTTTGCGAATTGAAAAAGCAACATTCAAGCATCTACCAAGAAAAAATTGCAATTTACAAATACAAGAGAAGTCAGAAAACTTTCGAACGCCTTTTTTACCAAAAATGGAAACAATTTATTCATGTAAATTCTTAAAAATTTACATTTTTCAACATTTTTGTTAAAAAATTTCACTTGCCGCCAACAACAAGCATTCTGTCGAAACTTAATGCCAATAATTTGTTATTTTGAAACTAGATCCCTTAATTCGCATAAACAAAACGCCTACTTCAGCTACCTCTTTTCCTGCCACATGGACTTCGTTTCGTTTGCTCGCCTCTTTGTGCAATGGGAGTTACCTTTGGCTCAGCACTCGTGCGTTGCTCTTATTTTTCCACCTCTTTGATGGCATTTTAAAATCTTGCAAATCTCGCAACCCAACTCATTGTGTCTAGTGCAAATAAATTATTTTCTAAATAAGCGAAAGGAATAGGTGCAATCACTGCCACATTCATTGACCACTATAATTACCGGCTTAATAAAAATTGCAGCGCAAACTGAAGGTGCCCATTAAATAAGGTTAGCGAACGAAAAAAAAAAAATAAATAAATAAAAAAAATTAAATAGCAACTAAAGCAGCGCCGTGTGAAGTCAGAAGAAAAAAATGATTTTTAGGTTTTCTGCTTGCAACCTTGCCTGCGCTGCACGTGCCCTGCCAGAGCGCGCGATGGAAATGTGCCAGAAATTATTCAACAATCGAATCGGCAATAAAAATCTTTGAACTTGTGCATTTAACTATAGGTACTCGCATATAATTGTATGCAGATGTATGTGTGAGTGTATGTATGTATGCATGTATATTTAAGTGCTTCGCTTGCATATGTATGTATGTATGATATGTTTGCCTTTGCTTTACAATCCCCAACGGCCACCGCAGATACATGACTTTGCCACTCAACTCTTTTCCACATTCAGTTTTTCAGTTTGGATGAGTTTACCGCAGTGTGTTGCAATGTTGCAGTGGCAAGCTTTTACCAATTGCCAACAAATTAAGCGCAAAACTATTGAATGGTGTAAGGTTCAAATTGAAATAACAAAAACAAGTGGCATAACAATAAAAATGTCTTAATTTCTTTTGGGCTTTATTGACCAACCAATCAACTTGATAACAGGCCTTGAGTGTGGCAAGCAACAACTCCTCTCGTACGCTGCTACGCTAGCTGGTCGCCTGCAGTCTAGTATTTGCCAGTGTTGCACTGCATATTATAAATTTAGACACACCGTTTTTGTTTTTGCTCTACTGTAATGCAATCCCTATAATTTGCATGCAGTTTTATGACCTCAAAATGGTATTGGCTTTCAGGTGATTTTTCACACTGAATTATTTGATTTGATTTTAATTTGCTACTGTACGCCATTGCGCGCCTATTTATGGATAAGTGCAAACATACTATATTTACCGTACTTTTACCGGCCTAGGCGCGCGCGTGTTGCATGTACATAAGTAATTGATGGCTTTTAGACTTTATTAACGGCTATTAAAAAGCTATTTTCGAGCGCATCGTAACTAGTAGGCTTGTTTGGCACATGAAATACGACGGCTTGTGGTAAGCAACGCTAGGAATGTTAGCGGATAAGTAAAGATGAAATAAGTAGAGCGATTACTGGAATTGACGCCAAGGAATTGTAAAGTAGTTTACATAAATTTTTGGTTTTGTTTTCGTAAACATAAAAAGTAAAACAAATTTGATTGAATTTTTAGGTAAGTAAATTCCTCCACCGCCATAGCAAATGGGTTGGTGCATGATTACCATTCGGAATTCACAGAGAGAACATTGGTTCGAATCTCGGTGAAACACCAAAATTAAGAAAAACATTTTTCTAATAGCGGTCGCCCCTCGGCAGGCAATGGCAAACCTCCGAGTGTATTTCTGTCATGAAAAAGCTCCTCATAAAAATATCTGCCGCTCGGAGTCGGCTTGAAACTGTAGGTCCCTCCATTTGTGGAACAACATCAAGACGCACACCACAAATAGGAGGAAGAGCTCGGCCAAACACCTAACAGAAGTGTACGCGCCAATTATCTATCTATCTAAATCCCTCCACTGTTTCGATAGGGTAAATTTAAGCATGCCTTTTTTATTTTTAATCTTCATTATTTTTTATCTACTCCACATAATCACCATTAAGCTCAATACATTTTTTTAGTCTGCAAATCCACATTTGAAAACAGTCCTTAAAATTTCGTTTTTGCAGCTTCTTAAGTTCAGTGTTTTCAGCAATGATTGTCTCATAGAATTTTCCTCTCAAATTTTTTCTTTTATTTTTAGAAATAACCTGAAATCACACTGTGCCAGATCCGGAGAATATGGCTATGGACGAATTTCTTCAGTGCTAAAGAGCGCAATGAAGTCACTTGTCATATCAGCAGTGTGAGCTGGCGCATTATCGTGGCGTAAGCAGTAGCGGCGCAGTTTCTCGTTTTTTCTATTTCCCAGTAAAATTTCAAGCATTTTTGGTAAGCCATTTTCCGTATGCCATTAGGCAGTTACTGTGTGACAAGAATCTAACGGAATTTAACAGCACTAATTTTTGCCGAGATCATCATTTTTGTTGCTGACTTTTGCTGCCTGGCCTTCACAGGTGGAAATGCTCCTTACGACGGACTCTTGTTTGGCTTCCGGGTCATACTTAAAAAAAGTAAGCTTAGTCATGTTTAATGCTTAATGTTATGATCCGTTTCTACGACAGTCGGTTCTACTTTACCGGAACGACCCGGATTTATATCCGGCCAAGGACTGTCGCTCTAGCAGCATTCCGTGCATGTATTGGGAGTGTTTATTCTGCTACAACAACAACATTTTACGACCATACCAGTTGATGGATCTTCTGTTAGCAAATTTTCTTAACAAATATTGAAAAAAATTTATTCTAGCTTCTTTTTGCCTCTCATTAAAAATTCGTGGAACCCATCGAGAGGACTTCTTTGTGTATTACAAATCATTATGCTATTTTCGGCACACTGCCGTAGCATTGAAGTCACATATGAGCGGTTTTGGCCCCCGCAACTGTCACTATAAAGAGTGATTTCTTCTGTAGTTGACGGCTAGCAGTTTTTTATGTGGTACAAAAGACAAGATGTGATTTCTTGTGCGCCGCTTGATGCAATATGTTCATCCCAAACGTGCATGTGTCCAACATTGTTTACTTCATCATGTATGCATAGGTTATACACCCAGAGTTGACGTTTGTAGTATACAACTCCGGTAGTCAAAACTGGAGTAGGTAATGTCTTTGTAGGTCGAAAACGATTACTTGCTTTGTATTATTGCTAGATCTGGCTACAACGGCATCTCGTTTTTTCATATCCCGGATGACATCTACTTGTCGTAAATGAATGTCATGTTGCACTTTGGAAGTCTGCTTTTCAGCTTCTGTCTGCAAAGTATTTATTTTTAGCTTAAATGTCTATCTTTCTGCGGTTGGTGAAAATGCAGGTTAAATTTTGTATTAAAAATGTGTCGGAAAATAAATAAGGAAACTGTATGGTGGTTATTGTCAATGGACCAATTTTTATACATATCATACATCATTTTCAGGTTTAGGTCTAGATTTAAATATTTTCTGTTACTATCTCGCCTGCAATAATGACTATCGTACGATGGAAATTGTTGTATAAAATCGTTTGTTGTTCATCTGCCAAGCTAGTTTTATTATGTGGAGTATGTTTTCCTCTTAAGGTACCTCTCGGGGTACCAGATTGCTGCTTTCTCTTTAATGCATTTGTAATGGTTCCACCGCATACAGCCCTTTAAAGAATTTTTTGCAAACAATTTTGTCTTCCCCTTGTTCATCTCGAAGCCTGTAGATTCTTGTTTTAACCCTACGACTGTTTTCATTTTTGGTATATTTTCTTTTAATATCAGTAACCTCAATTTGACCTATAAGGAAAGAGTGTTTCATGGGCCCATCCATACTGTAAAATCTCTTAAAAATATCTCTTCTTCGGTCTTCAGAAATCTGTTGAGAACAGTAAAGTACACATCCGCATTCTGATAAGTCACACCGTTTTTGTGGAATGAGTCGTCCTTTTGTAGATAGATATTCTTCACCACGTGCACGCTTTAGTTTTCTAATACAATAGATTCTGTTTTTATGCGGTATATACGTTCCACAAGAAACAGCATTAAAAAAAACAGCATAAAAAAGCTATCAGTTCTATAGTAAAACGATTAATACGTTTCAAAAGTGCTAAGAACCGCATGAATTTGAAATAATTAAATAAAATCGCATAAACAAAAAATTGTATTTTTGAAAATTATATCTTTATTTAAGAAACGTCAGAATCGAAAAATAAATTTACTTTGTCAGAAATAGAATCAGACAATACCTGCATGTTGCGCATTCGTTTAGGATTTGGCGTAAAATCACTTCCGTCACTTAAGGAAATGTACACATCTGATCTAGGTGGTTATGCAGGCGGTTCCATACTTGTAGGGTTAGCATTTTTGATATAATCTGTGGTGAGTTTTTGCTTAGCTGGTTTAGAATCTTGTTTATATGTACAATTCCCGATAGGTCGACATGCATTTTTTAATAAAAAAAAAAAACCGCACTATTTCAAAACCGCGTAAAAACAGAATCTACTGTATATTGTTTATGTTTGTGAGGCTGCCTGACTCTCTTTCGCCCTTTATTATTCTCCACGAGCTGCTCGTCATTCTCTGCCATGGAACATAACCTAACTTAAACACATGAAATATTTTGTAAGCCATGAACTTGGTTAAGAATAAATGAAACTATAATACCTGAGACCTCATCTGAAGGTAAGTAGGATAACGAAAACAGCATGTCGCTCGCGGTCGCCATGTTTTTATGGCTAGGCAGAAATGGCCCAAATAACTTTTGACATATTGAGATTGCCAAAACTGCCCATAGATGTCAGCCTTGTCTCGTTCAAAAATTAGGGATGTGCAACTTTAGCACGGATAATTTGGAGTATTTCTAAGTAGTGTCGCATAATAACTCCAAATATAAAATTTCGAGGGTTAGACAACTCATATATCGTCACGACATATCATTTCCTGTGTCTTTCGTGTGTCAATTTTTCGTCGTGTGTCGCCGATTTTGGCCGCACTCTTCGAGGCCCGTCCGTGACAGAAAAAAGTCCAGTCTGCTATTTGTAATCTTTGATACGACTTACAAATAGTCTTAAGAGATAGAGTGCCCATTTTATGGTAAATATATGCAGTTTGGAACTAATTTAAAATTTTGACAGGTTTGAATTGACTTCGAAAGCCGTAAAACATTGAGTAACGAATTTTCTGCTGCGCCGCTGGCCGAATTTCCACTGACATTGCATTAATTATTTATTTTATGCTTTCTCGTCCTTATTCTAACCGATTTTTTTAATATTTAATGAAACATTGTAAGACCATAACAAAATAACATTTTAAAATAAATAAAAAAAATTAAAATACCATTGACTTACCGAACGTTTGTTAGTACCCCGTATGAGTATATCTACACTTAATAAAAGAAAGTTATAAAATATATGGCAGGTTTTTGTTTCACAAAAATTCCAAAAAATTAATAAATAAGCCAAAATGTGGTAAAAAATCATAAAATTAATTTTCGAACTGCAAAAAATCAAAAATGGCTCAACTAAATGGAGTTCGGTTTTTTTGCTAAAAAACTCTCAAATGTTTACCAGCATTTAGCTTATCAATTCTTTGCTATTGCCCTAGGCAAAAATAAGCAGACAAAACAAGGGTGAAGAATGTAAGCTCTGTTCCTATATCTACCGATTTTTTCATGTTTTGAATGGTGCAAGCCCGGATTATTAACTACAATGTCGTGAACAGATCCATAAGCATTGCTCAAGGCAACTAGGAATGCCTTGGGTAGATCCCAGAAATCTCGAATGGTTCACAGATAGTACGAAAAAAAAAAATACAGGAGTCGGTGCGGGAATCTGTGGTCCAAACACGAAAGTTTTCGAACCAATGGGCAAATGGCCTAGCGTCTTTCAGGCTGCAATTTAAGCAATTTCATCCTGTGCGAGAATAAAGCATATGAGGGGCAACACGGTGCACACATTGCTATGTACTCGGACAGTCAAGCTGCACCAAAAGCACTAGCTTCACATTCTGTGGAATCGAAACTAGTGCACAAATGCCTTAACAGCCTAAATCAACTTGGTGCAACAAATGAAATTGTACTTTGCTGGGTTCCGAGCCACTCTGGAATAAAAGGTAATGAAATTGCTGATGAACTCATTAAGGCGGCGTTGACAGCAGATTTTCACGGTGCAGAACCAACTATGATATCAACTGGGCAGAAGCTAAGTGTAGGCCTCTCTGTCCTCAAGCACTAGAAAGTGCAAGGTACGTCCTATTTATTTGCCCATGTTTTGACAACGAAAGAAATGAGCTCTTCAAGGCTTTCGGTAAATTCTCTATAGAAGTGAACCTCATAGCACAAATGTCCGATAAGGCAGAAAAAATGACGTGCTTTTAGCGCAGCTGCAGCACGTATAACAAAAATGTTGCGTGAGGAGGAATTGGGCACAAAAGGCGAACTTCATGCAACAACAATTGGCGCAGCAGACTGCGAAAAATCGCGAAGAGCTGTCGCAGGTTGAACATCGGACAGTTACCAGCACTGATATAGACATGGACTGACGATTTGAGTAAAAGCAATCGTTAACGGCTTTCCCACGCATTGCTTAATGGGAAGGTTCCCGGAGGAGCAACCATTCGAACGAGAGGAGGTTTCAGTTAGGGTTAAAGTCGGCCAACTGGCCAAGTAGGCTTTTGACGCTTTCCTTCAATTAGAAAAAAAGTGCAGAGCAAATAGTTGGAAGAATACTGAAAGAATTATCCATTGCGTAAAGTGGACAGAATGAAAATAGTTGGTTTTCTGACAGTCCACCATCTCTCAAAAATTTACATTGGGAATGAGACAGCGTGTAGACTTCAATTTGTCCGCAAGGCGGAACATTTACTGAAAGAATTTGGCTTTCACCCAATTTCCAACCTTAGGCAAAGAACACCTAGGTTAACTAGAACCTAATGTGATACATTTAATTGTGGTAGTGCTTATCAATAGGACTAGTATTGACTGCTCCTAAAACATGTATTAGGACACAAAAGAGCTTTCGGGTCGCAGTGGTCGAATGCTATTGGATACAACACTACAGACACAAAATTATTATTGTATTAATGTTCAAGTCCACTGCCAGTTCTCTGATTGCCAGAGGGTTAATTTGCGGTTATGTGAGGTGTAGTTAAAAAGTATCGCAAATTTTGAATTTTCGCAGGTTACGTATATTCGAATTTCGATTTCTTTGTGGCGATATGTTGGTACTCATGTCTCTCACTCATGCAGACGAGTTTGGCTATTTTGAATGTTCAGTTAATTGTTGGCAGCTGCTTTGCTTGCACGTGTTTCGGCTCGTCTTCGATTTTTACCTATTCCAAAAGATAGATCAAAGAACCTGTATCAAATTTTGTATGAAAAACGAAATTAAGTGCGCGGATGCATTCCGAATGTTGACTGTGTCATACGGAGAAGCTACTTTGGACCAAAGCAACGTTTATCGGTAGCACAAAATGTTCTCAGAAGGTCGAGAAGATGTGAAGGACGAAAAGCGTGCCGAACGCCCGAGCACTTCAATAACAGATGAAAAAATTGATGAAATGAAGAAAATGGTATTGACCAATCATCGAATCACCGTTAGAGAAGTTGCTGAGGACCCGTGCCATTCGATTTTTTTCAATGATTTTGGCATGAGGCGGGTCGCCGCAAAATTCGTACGTAAGTTATGCGCAATTTACGGGAAGCAATCCGCCAGAAACGCCCGGATTTGTGGAAGAACAAAAATTGGCTATTGTATCACGATAATGCCCCTTCTCACTTGCTCACACATCGTTGCTTGTTTGGTCAAAAACAACACACTAATGATGCCAGAGCCACCGCATTTCCCAGATCTGGCCCCCTGTGACTTTTTCTTGTTTCCGAAACTGAAGAGGCCCATGAAAGGACGACGCTAGGCTACGATTGACGAGATAAAGACGGCATCGAAGGAGGAGCTGAAGAAGAAATGAAAAAAATGATTTTTTGAAGTGTTTCGAAGATTGGAAAAAACGTTGGCACATGTGCATAATCTCTCATGGGGATTACTTTGAAGGGGACAAAATAGATATTAATGAATAAATAAATAATTTTTGAAAAAAACACAAAATTCGCAATACTTTTTGAACACACCTCGTAGATAAACTTTTCTTTCACTTTATCGATGTTTTCTTCACTTTTCAATATCAACGGCCTGCCACTATGTTCGTCATCCTTAAAGGACTTACGATTTTTAAGGTTTTCGCACCATCGAATCTATTTTTAACGCAAAATTTAATACAAACTCGTTGTTGCAAATTCAAATACATTTTTAAAACAGTAAAAAATTGAAAATACGTGCAGAGTTTGATTTACTCAAGATGGCGAAACTTTTAGAAATGCCAAGCAATGGCGATAAAATTTTGGTGTGAATGCTAATCACAGAAGTGGCAACCTAATGAACAACACTGAACTCAAATCAGTTGACTTAACCCTTTCGAACCGGGAAACAACCAGCGAGAATATTTCGAGTTTAGTGATATATCTAGCTTGAGTACAGACCCTGAAATTAGAAAATCTGAAAAGGAAGTCCACCACCCCTTCCAGGGGTGGGATATATGTGTCCCATTAGGTGTTTTAAGCGGGTCCTTTAGGTCCCATTAGGTCTATATATATATGATACTAATAAATAAATACTACCAAATAATAAGTTGGATGTTTCGCATCAACTAAAAGAATGTATTTCATTTATTTTGAACAAAAATTAAGTGAAATTATATTTTTTCAGATATTATAGCAATCAACGCTAATGATAAGGAGCGAAACAGTTGTTGCATAGTGGAGCTTCACATTCTTTACATATTGTTTTAGTACGCCTTTCAACAATTTTGTTCCCATAATTTCGCGATAAACCTGTATTATCTTAGGACATGGTGTAGGTATTGTTTGACCATCCCTCTGCTTTTTTCCTACCGTTGTCATTTCATCATCGTGGCAGTTGCTTAGGAGGATCACTTCTTTTGTATCCAGCCATTTCGTGTGCGTTAGTCCAGAGCTGCTGCCCTGAACACCGCTTCCCCTTTTTTCAATTTTTGTGTTATCTCTGGCAAATTTTTCCCATTTGCCATACAAGTTCCAAGCGCAGGAAAGGCTAAACGTTCTATAAGGTTGACGCTTGTAAAAAAGCGATCAAAACATAATGTGACACCTGGTTCTCGTATTGTGCTTACCAAGGTTTTAACTACTCGTTCACCTAGCGTTCCAATAGTAGACCCTTCTTCTTTTCCACAGTATATGTTAAAGTCATAACAATAACCTGTCTGGGAATCGCAACGCATTCACATTCTTATACCTCTCTTTGTTGGTTTCAGTGACATATACTGCTTCAGAGATGAACGCCCTTTGAATTTTGTCATTGATTCGTCAAAGCTTTGATAAGGGCTGTCGGCGCGAGCTGCTTGGAACCAGCTTTTCGAACATTTTACCATATCATCTACATAATAAGTTTTGCTTGCACCAACAGGTTTTTCCAGAGACGAGAAATACATTTTCGAAGAAATAGTTAAGAGATGTTTCCCATTGCTTTATGCCTTAACCAGTAATGTCTCATGTCAGGTAGACGCATATATGACATGATAAGTGTACACCCGATAAAAACTTGGATTTCGCCGATATCGGTAGGCTTCAAAGAACGATACTTCGGAGATTTACGCAATAGTTCGAGTCGCTCGTTTGTGCACTGTGTTATGTAAATAAGCAAGCTTCTAGAAAATGTTTTACCGAAAATTTGTGAGTCAGATTATCCGATATTAGAAGAAATGATGGGGGTTCGTTGAGCTTGAACAGTTTTTCGTGATTGGAAATTTTCTTCAGGTATTGACCAAACCGTAACATTTTCAAATGTCGACATATAATTATTTTCACCACTTTCCGTTGATTGCGAGTCATCATTTTCAGAAGAAGTATTATTTCCGTTATCTTCGCTAGATTTTTCTGATAAGAAGCTTTCCTCTTCAGAGGGCTCGTAATTATCGTCACTGCCGTCTGAAAAATCGACGTCACCAAGGTCGCCAGATTCGTCACACTCCATTAGCTGGGCCAATATATCCTCTTCATTTAATTTTCTCGACACATTTCAAGGTTTTTCTAAATCAAAACAGGTTTAAATGTTAAAAATTTCGAAAGGTTAGAGAATGTCGACAAGCTCTAAACGGTGCATATTTATATCAATAAATAAACCTAACGGGACACATAGATCCCATAAATAAAAATAATCGAAATAAGACTTAGAAACTAAAATAATGCTACATGAATTAACTTACCCAATTACGGTGATCCAATTCGAACTTAGTTTTAGTAAAACCTACTATTTTTTACACTTATTTTCACTGGAAAAATCGAGATTTCACAAGAAAATAGAAATTGATTTAAGCACAGTCACGTTAGAAGCAAACTGGGCGGCGTCTGTCTACTATTTTAGCATAAAAAACACAGAACCGTTACTTGAACCTCACTATACCAGACGGGACAGTTTTCAATGAGTTTTAGAGGAAAATTAGGACTACAGTTATAAGAAAACTTTTGCTGGGACGTATGTGCCCCAATTGGTTCGAAAGGGTTAAAGCATCAACTGGCGGTATTTCTCGGAAAATTTTGATCAAGGTGGTTTTTAGAAATAACACAGCGTTTTCAAGGTCGGCATCTCCTTCTATGCTTTCCACGAATAACCATTAAAAAATGGAGTGAGGAGGGCTAATTAATGACTAAAAGTTCAATAAATTTTTTTCTAACACTTTCTTCTTTCTTTTTTATTCAGAAATCGACGCCGTGCTTTTAGGAGACAATCTCCAATACAACCGAGAAGGTTTTTCAGTAATAATTTCACAGCAATTTTGTAGCATTGCTTTAGCTTCATGTTGCCACAGCCTACACGACAGGAACTCTATAGCCCAACACGTCAAATGCAGAAGGTTTGAAGGAAGAAAAATTAATACCACCACTTGAAATTATTTACATTTCCCTTTGATGCGAGTACTTTTGACAAACACCTACACACAAATTTTACTATACACACATACAAATGCAAGATATATACCGACACACATACTTACCTTAATTCATACATATTTATATGGGCAAGTCCAACTCTTTTCACTGTTCGTGCTCGTTTTTTTTTATTCGTTCACTGTCTGCAATGAGCTGAGCTCTCGAAATGATATCTTTAATCCTAAATAATGCACAACATTTCCGCGCATCAAATTCGCTTGATTACACCCCCACAATGTAATAACAACAACAAATGAAAAGAAAAACAAAAATAACAACTCATTCACTACCTACAAGCACCCGTTGGCCGCATTGAATTGATGTTGCATGCAACAGTGATGCGCCCATTCGTTTAAGCCGCAAAATGCAACGCTGTTAGTTTGACTTTGATGTGGCTGTTTGCAGGCTCAACGATTTCTGCAGCTTCAGTTCTGCAGATTTTTTTAACTTCATTTTTTCGTAGCCTTTTCTACTTTTCCTCGTTTTTTTTTTATTTTCTTTTTCATTCTTTGCTTGCATTTTAAATCCAATGCTTTCACGCTTAAATGATTTAATTTCGTCTTTGCCATTGTCGTCGCACGATCCGTCGCCTGATCCGCTGCATGCATGGATGCAGGCACGCACGCACTCACGCACGCATGCGCTCATACATGAGCTTTTAATTTATCCTTTTTACCGCTGGCAGGTAAAATACTCGTAAAATACGAAATGAGGCCGCTGTCGCCTGTGCCCAATGTGACTTGTGTGTGTGCTCAAGTATATCTTCGAGTGGCGAACCCTTCAGGATGATCATTCTTCAGCGCTTGATGAAATGCATCCTCATATAAAGTAATTAATTCGCAAAAATGCGACACCCAGCGACGACTTGCAGCCATACATACAAATGCGATGCATTTAGTAAAAAAATAAATGAATAAAAAGTAGAAGAAGCGCAAGGGCGGCGAGGTGAGTAGTTGCCGCAATGGATTTGGAGAAATTGTAGGATGTTCAGGAAATGCGTTACACTAACTGAACGCTGTTCAAAGAGCCTTCAGAGGAGATGCATTGGACACTGAGAAAAAATATTTTTGAGCAAATTGGTGACAGGTCGTAACTTGGGTGCGGCTTGGTTGGGTTTGGATGCTGCTCTAAACGGTTAATTTAAAATAACTGGCAGCGTTAAGAAGACCACTTGATTTGCCTATTGAGGCATAGCACATTCAATGATCTTAGATCCGCTGGGCATTCAAAGAAATAGTTTTGTGCCTAAGAATATCACGTCAATGGGGGAGATACGCGTGAAACACAGCCACTACTTTCCAGCCGTCAACCTCACCTGTACATGGGGCATCCTGTTAAGAAAAACGAGGCTCTGACTGACGATACTAGATGGTACAACTAGACAGTACTAGAAACGCACAGAGGAAATGCTGAAGCAAAGCCTCTCTGAGGGCGCAGATGACAGCCAAAACATAGGTGCGCTACTAAGATCTCGCTGTTTTTCTTTTTGATGAAAATACAACTTTATTCTGAAAAAATGGTTACAATTGAATCATTGAAAGTATTGCCCATCGCTGGCTACTACTTTTTCCCATTTTTCTGGTAGATCTTCTACACCGTCGCGGTAAAACTGTTCATCATTTGAAGCCATTTTTTGATGTCTTCATATGAATGGAGCTGCTGGTCAGCTAGACCATGTGTCATCGATAGGAACAGGTGATAATCGGACGGCGCAATATCTGGAAAATATGGCCGGTGTTTCCAGGTAGGTTTTAATGGGTTTGGCAATGTGAGACCGAGCGTTGTCATGCTGTAGAATCACTTTTTCATGCCTCTTCGCATATTGCGGCCGCTTCTCGCGCAGTGCTTGGCTCAATCGCATTAATTGAAGTCGATACCGATCCCCAGTGATGGTTTCACTTAGTTTTAACAGTTCATAATAAATAACACCTACTTGGCCCCACCAAATACATAACACAACCTTCGCAGCGTGAATATTCGGCCGAGGCGACGATGTAGAAGCATGACCGGGCAGTCCCCATGACTTTCTATTCTTTAGATTGCTATAATGAATCCATTTTTCAGCAGCCGTCACGGTGCGATGAAGAAAACTCTTCCTTTTTTGCCTTTTTTGCGGCTGGAGCAATTGTTCACAGGCAAAAAAACGACGTTCAACATCCCTTGGGTTTAACTCATAAGGAACCCAAATCCCCTGATTCTGAATCATTCCCAAAGCACGCAACCGCTTGGAAATATATTGGCGGGTAACTTTTAATACTGAAGCAAGCTCTTCTTGCGTTTGACACGGATCCTCATTGAGAAATGCCTCCAACATTAAAATCACCGTTTTTGAAGTGACGGAACCAATCTCGGCACGTTGCTTCACTTAAAGCAACATCTCCATAAACTTTTTGTAGCTCTCGATGCGCTTCAGCCGTTGCGGCGCTGTTTTTTCGCATGAAAGAGGAAAATCAACACTTCCCGCAAATGAGGACTATTCGTAAAAAATCAGACATTTTCACAATACCAAAAGTACGAGTATATGATACCGAAACAAAATCACTAATGTGTCGAAGCAGTTTGTTTACCATGTGTCTAAGCTGGGTTTATGACGTTTAGGTTATGTTAGAATCGACTAGCACACACTGCTGGCATCATCTATTGACAAACAGCGATGTAGTTGCGCACCTAATATATATTTTTATATCACGAGGCGTTGCTCGAGGCCCTATGTTCCTTATAGTAATAAAACTTGAGCGTACCAAAGACAAGTTTAGTATTCTTCGATTGCCCAGTAAAGGCTCAAGTGAATACGTTACTCTGCTAGTCTGTCTGATTAGTCACACTTTTATTGGAAGTTTCTCTAGATTACTCCTCAATTTGTGAATGCCTGAATCTTTCGGTCCGATTCGGTCCGCCTAGTCCTATCTCAGATTTTTATTCGTGCTCTCGTCTACTTCCTTGGAGCCTTACAGGGTCTTGTATACTTGCATTCGATTCGTCTATTCCACTCTTAGTTCTTTCGTCCACTTTTCTTCGTGTACTCCTTCTCAGTCATTGCTGCGAGGAAGTAAACTTCGTAGTTATAGCTAAAGTGGAGCAACTTTCGTGGACCACCCATTCCGATTCTGTCGTCTAAGAGGGCGGCATGACTTTTGTAGGTTTTTTATTGCCGTTGAGACACTCTAAGTCTTAGTCTTATCGCGATGCTTAGCAAAGCGTGTGAGAAAACTTAGCAAGTGCATTACTAAGAAGGAATTTGCCTGAGCAATTTTTGTGGAACAATATCAAGACGCACACCTCAAATACGAGGAGGAGCTCGGCCAAACACCCAAAATTGTGTACGCGCCAATTGTGTATGTATGTGTGTAATTTTTGTAGGATATTTTTAATAATGTGTTCTTCAATGATGTGTGCAACTCACCTGGTGGGGACTCAGCATATTTTATACTATAGGTATTTTATAGGCACTTAAGTCAAGATCCATTCTAACGTAGAATTTTTCACATAGTTAAAAGGCAAGGCCAATAAGTTGAGAACGACGATGAATCGACATTTCAGCGTCTTCTTCACCACTTTGATCTATGAACTTTGCGAGCTGATTTTTTTTGTTTTTTTTTTCAAAGTAAATTTCCACTTCTACCAATTCAATTTTTTCAATTTCTTTAAATCGCCGAATACTGCTGGTGTTTTTCAAGCAGACGTCTTTGCAATTCTACAGGCATGCAAAATGCTTAGCGAACGTGGAAGTGCGGGAGATATTAACTTTTTTTCCGATAGCCAAGCCGCGATCAACGCCTTGACGATGCCACGGTGCAGATCCAAACTGGTCAATTGCTGTACGGAGGAGATCAAATCTCTTGGGTGTGCAGGTAAAATTCCACTGATCTGGGTTCCAGGGCAATGAACTTGCTGATGAGCTTGCTAGGAAAGGGGCTTACCAAGATTCATCTCAGAGACCTCCTACCCGGTCTTCGGCATCTGCCTGATAGTTGGTAAAGGATAATTTCACAACTTATTTCTCAGGAAAGCGCAGAAATGATGGAGCTCCCTTTCTTCATGTGCTCTTTCGAAAACTCTTTCGTCACAGTACAGTAGACGTAGAACTCAGAAAGTTCTGAGGACTGCTCGTAATTCAATTCTCGAAACTCGTAGCTGTGTTTATAGATCATTGGACGACCGGAATACACACAGAAAAGCTAGGCTTACCATTTAATCCCTATTGCAGAAGTTGTGGGGACCGTTCAGAGAAGAAGACTGCTGAGCGTTTTCTCTGTAAATGTCCAGGTTGGCAGCTAGATGATTAAGGTTATTGGGCACTCTTTTCTTTGGCAGCCTGGATCAGTGCTCCATCTAAATCCCATCAACCTTTCCCGTTACATCAACAGCTCTGGCTGGCTGTAAATATTTGCCTGTTGGAGGTCTCATAATGGCATTAAGACGGCACTTTAATGCTACTTGGGGAGAGCCAAATTGGTACTTTTACCATTCCACCTACCCACCTACCTAAATTTTGGCAATTTGGAAGCGTCGTTCTGGCTTTATACGAGTTAAGAGGACTCTGCCAAACCTTACTGAACAGAAATCCAAACACAGTTTGCCATTCCCAGCTGTCAAACCGTCATAGTTCACTATATCGATAGTTCGCATGCAACTCAAAAAAAAACCCTATATATTATATATATATTTTTTGTAGGCTAGAATAAGTCTACTTAATGATGGAGTTCTGAAACTATATAGGTATATTTGATATCATCCCAGGATTATAAGACAAGTTCTGTTTGTGAGAGACTGACCATTCTTTCCTATTCACTTGGCCAGTCGTTAAGGTTAAATTTTTAGTAATTCGAATGACTAAAATAACTGCACAGATCACCAACAACTCTGTCGTCTTTCGAATGCACACACGCACATTATTTTCTTACGGTGCATTTACGCCCATAAAAGTGCGTGGTCGCCGCTTCAAGACACATTTGTATGCCACATATTCCACCTCTCTCCATTACCCACTTACGAGTATTTATTTTTGCCACATGCCACACAACACCAACCATGGCACACTGCACATAAGCTGGCGTTGCAGAACAAAAGCACTTGCAACTGCTCTTGCGCCTACGTCAGCGATACTCCATCACCACCACCACCGGTCATGTTCGCGTGTTGTACCTGTTGTACGTTGCTTCGCGTTGCATGCTTTAAATTATTTTTTATTTATTTTTTGAATTATTTTATTTTTCAACTTTTTTTTTACTGGGTGTGTTTCATCGCCGCAGTCAGTCAGTCAGACTTTTTACGAGTATTGTGGCATTACTTATGTGTATTCCGCATTATTCGTTTCACCTACGCCCACTGACCGACCGACAGATCAGGCCAGACGTGGCATCGCTAAGCAAGCGCGCAATCGATCCGAACGTGTAAAGGTGGTGGCGGTGGTTGTGGTGGTGGTACTGTAGTTGGTGGCGTTACTGTCAGTTGCAACGTTGCGTCGTTGATTCGAGTTGTCGTTTTGTTTGTCTTTAATTTTTCAATTTTTATACCCAAACACTGCGAATGTTTTTTATTTGTTTTGCTTTTAAATGCCTGATTTCATTGCAGTTATTGAGTGGATTTTGCTTTTGTTTTCTTAAGCAACGTCACGGGCTGCCAACATGTAATTATTTTATTTTGTTTGAATTTGGGAATTTTATATGGCATCGTCTGACATGCTCAATTGCCAAATAATAAATAATTAGTCTTCTGCAACGTTGAGAATCCAAACTCCAAAATCTAAAAAAAAAACAATGCTGCGCATATATTTTTGTTGTTTTCGATGACTTGGTCATAGGGGCGTCTGTGTGTTGACGTGATGTTTACTTTAGAGACCAGCAAGAGGATAAGGAATAATAAAAAAAATCGTGCTGAAGGAGACAGTTTAACAGTGGGTTGGAACGACTTAACCGCAGAATATTTTTTTAGCTATCGATTTGTTCTTGGTAAAGATGTGATATCATTTCACTAGCACTTTAGTCAATATTTTTAGCTGTAACTGTTTCATTGCGTTTAGGGGTTTTTTCGTTTTTTTTTTTTAATTTTTTTTTTATGGGAAAGGCTAACAAGTACAGCGCTTAGACAACGTTAAGTCCATTGTACCGCACTCGGGTTCCCTTTTTCATTTTCTTTCAATCTAACCGACCTCCGAAGGCATCTGAGTAGATCTTGTGGTGCCAAGGATCCAAGGTAGACGCTTATTAATGCATCAGTGCTAAATACACATCGAGCGAAGGCCGGGCAGATGCACTGAAAATGGTTCGCAGTCTCATCCTCCTCTTCACATGCTGGGAAGAGTGCACTGCCTGAGATGCCCACCCTTTCCATGTGCTTTGTCAATAGAAAGTGGCCCGTCATCAGTCCAACCAGCTGCCTACAGTCCTTCAGCTTAATGACAGGAGAATCGGCATATAAAATTGCTAACGTGAGGTTCGCCTTCTCGTTATTCGAAAACTTTGAGTTAACTGGACCCGATGGTATTTACGCAATCATGCTCAAGCGTGTCGGAGAACAACTTATGAAGGTTTTGAAAATAATCTTTACGGCAGATCTTGCGCACGCTTATGTTTCACAATCTTAACGTTTGGGTAAAGTTGTCTTTGTCACAAAGCCAGGCAAAGTTAACTGTGCTTTAGCAAAAGTTTCATACCTATAAACCTGTCGTCGTTTATGCTTAAAACTCTAGAATGTATGGTCGAGAAACACATTAGGACGATGGTTCTAAGTCGAAACCCTCTCAATGGCAGAGAACACGTTTATCAAAGTGGAAAATGTTGTGAATCGGCTCTGAACGAGTGCGTTAGTATAATCGAAAGGGTTGGAAACGAGAGAGTAAACTCTTGATGGGTTTATGGATATTGAAGGAGCTTTCCTCAATGTTACCTCTGACTCAATGTGCGCTCTTCGATCAGAAGGTATCGAATAGAAGAAATCAATTTCAGATGGATTCACTCTATGCTATTCAAGACACAGCTTATCACAGATGGAGGAAACGATGGAGGAGTCTAGGTTGAAGTTAAAAAGGGCTGACCACAAGGCGGTGTACTTTCTCCCCTACTTTGGCGCTTTGTTGTCGATTCTCTTCTTAATGATCTGCAGGTAATTGGACACATCCAAGCTTATGCGGGCAATGTGTGCGTACTAATCTCAGGACGGGCATTAACATCTAAATGCAATAAAATGCAGGTAGCTCTAAACAAGATTGAGGATTACTGCGATTTGCACTGTCTTTTGGTGAATGCTATAAAAAGTTCCTTGGTACTTTTCACTAAGAAACGCAATATGGAAGGCTTGTGACTACCCACATTGAAAGGAGTAACACTGCAACTGTCTTCTGAGGTCAAATACTTAGGAGTAATCCCAGATAGTAAGCTGACCTAGAAGGCGCATGTCAAACAGAAGGTTTCTCGAATACTAAAAGTCTTCTGATAGTGTAAGTAAACCTTTGGTAAGACGTGGGGTCTACGACAGGCGTTAGTGCACTGGTTGTACATCACCCTAATTAGACCCTATGGTGAATTTCAGGGTGAAACCCCTTACCAGACTACAGAGAAGTGTGTGCTTGGGTATCACAGGTGCAATGAGTATGACATCTGGCGATGCTCTTAATGCCATCATGAACTTGTGGATATTCAAATTCGAAAGGAAGCGACAAAAGTTTAACTGAGTTGTCGGAGCGGTGCACACTCTTCTCGATGCCAGTGGACAATCGGGTGTCTTTCGTTAGCTTCGGTAGGAAGTATGACGTTTTTATTCCAGATAAAGGTCATTGGTTAAGTCCAGTCCAGTCTAAACCTATTAACGGGAGTTCAGCACACGTTTTACACTGACGGATCCAAAACCAGTGATGGTAACGGACGTGGATGGTACTTAGACGAAGACACTAAGCACTCCCATGCTACTGGACTACGGTGTTTTTAACGGAAGGCTATCCCACCTTGAATGTGGATTATTGGCTAGTTGAGAAAAAGCGGTGTGGCAGTACATACTATTGAAATTTTCAGTGACAGTCAATCTGCATAGAAAGCCCTTGCTAATCCATGCTGCTCTTCGACATTAATCGGTGAATATTAGATAAAACCGGAAAATGTTGCAAACACAACAAAACGTATCTTCTATGGGTGCCTGAACATTGTAGTATTACAGGGAAAGAGTTGGTTGATAAACTCGCTAATGTAGGCTCTGCGAGCACACACTGGGCCCAACACTTCCTAGGTGTCCATTCTGCATCGATTCAACTATGGATTAACGACTTCGCAAGGTCTACCCATAGCAGGCGTTGGTCTGAGTCGGACTCCTGCAGCGTAGCTACGTTTGTTTTCAATGGATGTAATGGCTGTGCTTGAATGATTTCGGGCTGCGGGTCTCTCTTCAACCCAAATACGGAAATTTTGCTTATTGACGTAGCCATTAAACCAAAAATGGGCCTCATCGCTGGCCACCTTAAGTAGCCCTGAGCGTGCGAGGAACATTTTTCGTAAACACACTTTTCGAACACAAAGGTTTTTAAACCTACGTTGGACATCTTTTTTAAAACCTTCAGCTGGACACCCGGTTCTGGCCTTTTTTCGTCCTATTCGATAGAAATCTATAGTAAATTAAATTTTAGGAAGCTACCTGGAAGCTCAATTGTTAGGTCTAATAGAAATATATGTAATTCACGTCCAGAATTGCAAATGTCTGACCAGAAAAGTCTGGATTACTGGATTCCGACGGAGAGTTTTCTAGCTTTGTAGACTGATATTATAAAAGCCTAATCAATGTAATCAAATACATCGTTTTAGACGTCTCTTCATTCCCGGTCCAGTTAACACTAATTTGAAACACCAATACAGAAGACTGCCCCTGCTATAATCAGCAAACATCTATAAAAACCTTTCAAGCCGTGGTGTAAAAGATTTTTGGAGGTGTGCTTTTTAACATACCTTTATTCGGCTCTGAGTGATTTTTATAGAGCCAGCTAATGGGCTGACGTCACTTGGGATGTCTTTACACAAAAAAAAACTGAGATTGTGTTGGTGATATGCGAAAAAATCAACCACTTACACTTCGTTGCTACCTAAACAACGACTGATTGGACGAGTGTGTGAATGCATGTGAAATGATTCTGAATCTCCCAAGTGACGTGACAGCTGAAGTTCCCTCACAATTTTCTCTTTCACCCCATTTAAAAAGCAAACTTTCATCCTTGCTTTAAAGCGGCTTCTGTTGTCAAAACTTGAGAGTTTAATCTCTCCACCTGTCCTATGCATGAGCTCTCACAATTCTCCAGTTTGGCGAGATGTTCGCTCCGAAATAGAATTGTCATATAACTGGTCGGCTCGCGGAAAATCGACAGCTGTTTGTGCCGGAATCTTGTTTTTCAAACACCTTAGATTATTGCCCTTACGATACAGTACAAAGTTGGAATTTGTAAGCTGCTTAAGCCTTGTAGAAAGTAATGTGTCTGGCTAATCGTAGGTAAAAAAAAATTAGCAGCTTTTCAATTAATGCAATCGAAAAATGCTTCTGTTTGAACTAAGCAGCCAAGCCACTCCGGTATTGTTGTTGCTGAGTGGTTGGGCCCGAAGGGAAGCCAGCTCCCACCCCACAGTTCATCTTAGAACCGCCAGTGTAGATTTCAATATCGTATCTTCCAATCACCTTCCCTTTGCCCCATTCAGCTCATTTTGGAGAACGTACCGTAAAGTCTTTCTTGAAGTTAAGGTCGGGGACTGTGTAGTCTGAACTGTTTTTGAGTAGCGAGGGTCCCTGTAAGAGGATCTTGCTGAGACTTTTTTGTCCAGCTTCCTATTAAATTACCAGTTTTAGCTTCGTCACTGTTGATGGTTGTAATTTCGAAGGCAATAAAGCATTTTCTATAACTGGTACCCATCATTAACACCAGCAGCAACAATTTTTTTCTAATCCAAAATAGAATCATACTATACTTCCGAATATGTAGTACCTCCACCTTTTCAATTCCGCGGTGAAGATCTGCTGTGACTAACAAAGGCTTACATCTCTGTTTCTGCTCCAATCCGTACGTTTGTACGGTCCCTTATTATAGCAACCGATGAGTTGGCCCTTGGTGTATTTGAACGCAATCTCTGCATATATCAAGCGTAACGTGTACCTTCCCTTAATAACAAAAAAAAAGGAATTTGCCAAATGCATTTACAAATTTATTTGAACATTTTACAATATATCGATGGGGAAGTCTCGAGCTTCGAAGGTTTACGTCGCCGTAGCGAAACCAACCTGGTTGTTTTCAAAATCGAAGACGGTGTAGTACTTGCCAATAAAGACATCACCCAAAATCCAGAAAGGTGTGCCCCCATTCTCGAAAGCAGACATGCACAATGTCTCACCACTCTCACTTTCGATATCAACGATGTAGTCCTTACCCTCCAGCTCAAAAGTAGTGCCGCTAATGCTGAACGTAACCGTTGGTAAGCTGGATATTTGTGAACAATCCACGAAATAATTACCATACTGGTCGGGCTCAGCACCAATAGCGCTTTGCACCTCTTCATAGATGTAGTACGGCACGGCCACCAGACTGGTGCCAGTATCGGCGATAGCTGAGCCTTGGGTGAATGCCGCTTCACCTTCAATGGTTACTGCGTCAACGTTAAATTGCCAATAGCCTTGCTCTGAGACGGGTACGTAGGTGATTTCACCAGTATAGTGATTGGGATCAATGCCACCCAAAGTCAATTCACCACCCTGACTGGAGGTGCCGTCACGAGTCAAATAGAAAGCGAAAACATTCGACTCAACTAGGCCTTGTTTGAAGAGGTTGTAGAATGGTGGCACCACATTATCATTAGAGATTTGTTGATAACCCATGCCGAGGATGCCATCGAATTCCGAATCGACGAAGGTAGTACCAGGCTCTGCGGTTGCTACGGCGAAAGTTTGACCGCTTATGGGCAAACCAGCAACGCTCACGGTGTCCTCAACTAAGTAGCCCGAAAGACTGCCACTGCCATATTGGATGGCGAAACTTTCACCGTTCGGCTGGTATGTGCTCGATTTGCTGGCATCGTAGGAATTGTGATTTTGACATGCCTGATTTGAGGCGCTGCAAGGGCCAGCTGGTACCCACAAATTTGACGAACCGGTATCGAAGAGCACTTGGAAATCCTGTGGTGGTGTGCCAATAGTAATAGGGCCGTAGTACGAATCATCCATGTAGTTACTCAATTGTTCCGTTGTGACGGTAATGGCGGAGTTATATTTGCTACGAAGTACGGCCAATTGTGCGGCGACATTCTTCAAGGCGCGCTTCTTGCTGGGCCTGTTCAAAGGAATGCGAACGATAGTCGCTTCTACGACCAAAGCCAAGCACAACACCACCACTGCTAACTTCAGCATTTTGAGTTTTAGGACGATTTTAAAGGTAAATTTGTTTTCAAACACAGAAGGGATCTCTGTACTGTGATGAGCGTTGATGGTTTGGGCGGCCTTTTATACTACTGGAAATGCATAAATTAAGCAAGCGTCGGGTTTAGAGACGCTTCCTTGCGTAATTATTTATCGGTAATGGAAGTAGTCATTACTGATAAGGAAGCAGACTTGTAAGAGTGGATTCAAACACTCGCAAGTTTGTATGCAGTCTGTGGTATTGGAAAAATTATGCTAATATCTAAAAAACAAAACTAAAAATGTGCATTAGGCTTATTACTGCATACGAGTTTGTGAGCACGTGGTGCTATCTGATGAACATTTTGAATTATGTATTTAGTTTGACAGTAGTCACGCGTGAGCTGTCATAAAAACCCTATAGGAAAAAAAAAACCTCCAATCTGATCGTCATTTATATAAAGTTTTAGGCTAGAAAAAAATTGAAAGATTTTTAAAACAAGCCATCAACTTGCAAGCAAATAATAACAAATTTACAATATATAAAATATGTTTTTATTAAAAAGAAGAACGGAATGGAATCAGACCCAAAATTTATGTACTCACATACAATTGGTCGATAGTGAAACACTGTGCGGCGTTTATGGTATTTTTTAAACCACCAACACTGACGGCTTCAACGTAAAAGAGCTGTAAATCAAATATTTGCGCTTGAGTTGAAGAAGTAAAGCGTTTTTTGGGAATGAAATAATTATTTGCTTTCTACGCTAACTCCTTCCAAGTTGCCTGCGACTAAAGCCAGAGGGTTGAAGGATTGCATGTGTTCAAAAAACAAAAACAAATAATGCAAAAACAAAAAAATTAAGTGTTTTTGTAAAATTTTGGCAGAGAAAGCGTCGCTGACCCATAAACTGCATTTATAATCACAAAAACTCACAAAAAAAAAAAATAATAAATTCAAGAAAACAAAAAATAAAAAAAAAAAATAGTGAACAAAAGATTAGCATAAAAAGCTAGACTTCACAAGACAACACTTCAAAACTTTTCGTAGCATAACAAAAAAAAAAAAATTGGAAAATTCAAATCAATTGCTCTGCGCAACTTAGTTAAAAACAAATGGCTCCAACTCCTGCGACTGTAATTCTCCAAATGCTCGCCTCTCCGTCAACAATTCACCATGACCGTGTCAGTGTGACACACAACACCACAAATCGAGCATCAAGTAATTAAATGAAAATCGCATTATGCAATAAAAACAGCTTAGCAGTAGCGGTAATAAAATGTTGCAGGAATTCGCAACATGACAATTGACAACCAGCAACATTTGTTGCTAGGCGCAAAGAATGTATTTATGGTCATGCGCCATAACGCCGAGTGTAGGTGTATGTGTGCATATGTATGTGTGTACGTTTGAATATATTATTGTGTGACCTTAAGTCGTAATAAATTGCTCACAGTACCCACAGTACCCCTCTCGGCTACCGCATCTTATGTTTATAAACATTTAACGCCACTTATTACAAGTTGCCGGGATAATAGATGCCACGTAACAGCGAATAAAAACAAAATATGCAGCTACAAAAACAAAAAACAAGCGTGCAACAAATAGATGATATTTGCTACACTCATCGTAACAGCAACCAAGCAAGCATGTAGGTAAGTGTTGCAAGTGTTGTACGAATATGTTGCCTACAAATGGCGAGTGCCATTGAGAAGAAGAGGAAGAACAGGAGGTGGAGGGCCGCATGGGTCTGCCAAAGTTTAGGAGGTGTGTGTCCTCATTGTTGTCGTACAAGCAAACAGCAAAAAGCAACAACAACAAATAACAATAATAACAACAATAAAAACAACAACAAGAGCAACTAAACAGCAATATTAACAACACCAGCAACACACAGCTATATTCTTTAGCTGGCAACATTTTTGCAAACTCCTTCACTGCGCTAGCAGTGTATGTGCATGTGTGTGTGTGTGTGTGTATTTATGTGCGTCTTTATAGCCTAACAAATGACAACAGCAAAAATCTATTGTACTACAACTCGTGTCGTTTACCAGTTGCCAGCTTGTTGCTATTGTTATACTTGCTACTGTTGTTGTTGTTATTGTTGCTATTGTTGTTGCCGTATTTATATTACTGTTTTATTGTTGTTATCTGCTGCTGTTGTCATTCCACCGCCATCGCTTCAGCTCCCAACTCACATTGCTTACCAGCTCCATAGTGTTGGGCATTGTTGCAACATTATGTTGCACACAATTATGCGCTCATATATGTAAATTTGCAGCGCGCATTGCCTTTAACATGGCTGAACATGGCGGTCGGCTGGCCGGGCAGATGAACGACGTGCATATTCCACTTTTTGCCGCATTTGCATAATTTTTTGTTTGTTTGCGAACTTTTGTAGTTATTTATTTTACGCTATTTCTTTCTTGTTGTTGTTGTAACAACTTACAGGTTGATACTTGCATACATACATATATACGATTATAAGTATGTATGTAGTGGGCATGTGCTTTGTTGTTGTCTGTTGTTTAATGGGCAGACATTATTTAGAAAATGCGGCAATTTGACTTCGAGGCAGGATTTGGCCTTGAGGAATTTATAAACTCATTTTGATTGTAACTGGAAACACTATAAAGGTTTATGAGGCACCTTTATGCGCCACTGGATGTAGGAACAAAATAGTGAAGAATTAGTTTCGTGCTCTTCACATATTCTGTGAACGCAAAGAATTCTTCAATAAACATTTACCTGCAACTGGTGGATATACACAGCACTTAGCAGACCAATCATCACTTATGCTTCTGTGGTTTGATGGAGACGAACTATGGTTAAGTCAACACTTCGGGAACTATACAGATTGCAAAGGTTAGCTAAGGTTAACCTGGCTGAGTGAAAGCCATCATATAGACCTATTGGTTCTTAGTGTTACCAGATGGAGCTGGACCTTTACGATCTTTATAGTAGACATCCTGTAATACGTCTACATCTTTTGCGAATCTAAGTAAAAACTGAAGCTCTAACCCCGAGAGACATTCTAACTGCTCATATTGTAAAGCTCCTAAGCATGTCAGCTAACGCAAGGCAAGAACATACAGGGTTGCCCATATTCGACGGACCCATGTGTTTTTTTTTTTAAATCAAAGAAAAACACATTTTTTTTGATGTTGACGATAATAATCATTTTATTTGATTCAAGCAGATTTGTTGACATTACTTATGATATCGCTCAAATGGCCGCCTTGAGCCTGTACGGCGTATTGTGCCCGTTTTGCAGCATTTTCCATAGTTTTAGCTAACATTTCGGCCGGAATAGCGGCTATTTCCTCACGGATGTTGTTCTTGAGCTCTTCTATGGCCTTTGGCTTATTAATATAAACCTTTGATTTTAAATATCCCCACAAGAAGAAGTCAGGTGGCGTTAAATCGGGCGAACGCGGTGGCCAGTCAAAATCGCCTATTTTCGACATCAAACGACGAGGAAACAATTTCTTCAAAAAATCGATTGTGGTGCGAGCTGTGTGTGGTGGAGCATCGTCTTGTTGAAACCAGAACTGCCTCATACGCTTTCGACGAATAATTGGCATCACAAAAGAGGTTATCATATCGCGAAAACGCTCTTTCTTCTTCTTCTTCTGACTTCTTTTGTTGAATGTAAATTTCCACAAAAATCTACTTAGACTGACGCTTCCAACGCGGTATGTCATTAAGCGATCTGAAGTCTCTGTCAAAAGATACAGGGTTGCCAGATGGGTCCGTCGAATATGGGCAACCCTGTAGAAGGTGTTCTAGCGTTTCCATCTCTTCCAGTTCATTGCAAAATCTGGAGCTATCGTTGTTTGTAATTCCTATCTTGTAAGCATGCGTCGCTAGCAAGTTGTGGCCTGTCAGCATATCTACGTTAGTGCTGCTTTCTTTTCTGAACAGAGCTGGTACGAATCGGACAAATTAATCTGCATTCTTTATATACATGATTTTCGCGGTTTTGCAAGTGGCTAGACTATTGCACCTACTCTCTATGTCTGTCTCCTGTCTTTCATGTCCGCAGCGATGTCATTGTATATCGTATTTAAATGTTTCAGCAAGTCGTTTTCTTGTTCAAATGGTATGTAAACAGCGCTCTTGGTAATTTCATGTACAATTTCGTTTCTTGCTTGCTGCTAGTCTCTCTATGGCTTCCCTGTTTTTTAGAACATTTTTAGATGAAATTTCATATGAGTTTATTGCCTTTATCGCCACTTGGCTGTCAACGTACATATTTATTTTGGAGTTGCTTGAGGTCTCTGCGAATGCTTTTCCGCAGCCTTACCGACAGCAAAGACATCTGCTTGAAAGATACTGCAATGGTCAGGAAGCTTAAATGGCTGTCTGATGCCTAGCTTTGCGCAATAGATCCCTGCCCCTACTCCGTCTAACATTTTCGAAACTTCAGTAAATATATTAAGAGTATTTGAGTTAGGTTTCATTCCTTTTTTGTTCGTGTTGTTCGGAATTTCTTCACCCAATTGCATTTTGGAGTCATACAGTCCATCTGGACTCTGTAACTCATGCCTATTGAGCTATGTTCGAATGTTTTGGTAAATTCGCCTGACGCGCTGAGTCTTTAGCTGCTAGACATTCCGCCGCAATATCAATCGGTGACAAGTTGAGTATTCTTTCAAGCGCTGCCGTTGGAGTAGTTCTCAGCGCACCTGTGGTGCAGAGTGCACCAAGACGTTGAATGCTTTTCATAGGCCTTTCATGTGTCGCTTTTCTTAGCGCAGTCCGCCACAGCAGAACATCGTTTAGTAATACTGGCTTTAGGAGATAGACTCCATGTAGCTCCCAGCATTTTCTTACATGCGTCCATATGGGGCGTTGTTGGCCTTTTTCTTCCTCTCTAATATATTGGACTTCCATGATAGTTTACTATCCAAAATTACTCCAGGGTACTTTGTGTGGTTTTTAAGAGTTAGTTCAATGTGGTTTGGCTGCGGGGGTTGCCAATAGGCGATCTTGTACCTTCTAGTAAACAGTATCATATCCGTTTTATCAGCATTTATGACTAGGCCTGCTTGTGTTGCTCATTCGCGCACTGCTACTATTTAGTTTTGATGCCGTATCTTAAAATTTCTTTAGTAACTTATAAACTGCGAGTAGCCAGAGAAGTGACGATAGAACACCATCTTGTGGCGTAACCTCGCATGCTCTTTTAGTGAGTTTAACTAAGGTCTATAAATACTCCTAAAGCATAATCCTTGTACTCCAGAGCTTTCTCTATAATTAACACTAGTGAGTGTAACGGAGACTCTGTGGATTTGCCTTTAGTATATGCGTGTTGTGCCTTAGACATAAAGTCTGACATCCCATTTTGTCTAATGTAGACATCGAGGATTTTCTCAAACGTTTTCAGGAGGAATGAGTTCAAACTGATTGGCCTATATTCCTTTGAGAGTATCGGGTTGCTTTTACCTGCTTTCTGCATAAACACAATACTTGCTTCCCTCCAGAGTACTGGCACATAGTTACACCTCAGACATCCTGTGTATATCGCTTTTAGTCATGGTACCAAAATATCGTTCATCCTTTGGAAAATGCCTGGAAAAATTCTGTCTATGCCTGGCAATTTGGTTGGTTCAAAAGTGTTTAATGCCCATTCTATTTTTTGCGTTGTAATAAACTCTTCCGTGAGATTTGCTACGTTCGTGATCTCAGTAATTTATGCATCGTGGAAAATGCGTAGTGACTATATCTTGTAGTGATTCTTCACAACTATCAGCCCAGTCTCCGTTAGTTTTCCGAATTAGATTGGGCGTGGTGGAATGTTTCGATAAAAGTTTACAGATTGCAAAGAAGTGTATGTTTATGCATTACGAGTGCCCTGAGTACAACCTCCGGCGATGCCCTAAATGCTATGCTTGATTTGCTGCCCTTGGGTCTGAAGATACAACAGGAAGCAATAAAAGTAATGTGTAGACTCCATAAATATGGTTTCTGGCACGAAGGCGGACTTCGGCACATAGAGAAATCTTTAAGTTGCTATCTGAGCAGTATGCACTGTTTTTCGCACCTAAGTTTGATTTGGATAGAAATGTGATGCCAAATTTCCATTGCTCATGCATTTGAGTAATTCAGAGTGCATTCTCAGAGGTTTGACGGATATTTTCTTTAGCTGAATGGAGCTGGATGGTACTTAAACGACAGTACGGCTATGGGAATGACAACAGTTTTCCAAATGGAAATTTTGGCTTTCTGAAAGTAGTCAGTCAGGCTGCACTGAAGGCACGCAAAGCAAACTTCAAAGTTTATTTAAGAATGTAAGCAGAGGCTTAATTCTGTTGCAAGACTTGTACTCGTACTTATGCGGGACACCGCAGTGTTCAAGAGAATTAAATTGCCGATGAATTGGCCAACTGCGGATCAGCGGTTACCTGATAGGGACCAGAGCCAATTATCAGTTATACAGGAATCATGAATTGGATCAGCGAGTATGTATGCAATTTACATAAAGAGCAATGGCCCGGTCTCGAACGCTGGAGAACTGCAAAATATTTTGTCACAAGCCCGAACAGAAATCTGGCCAAATTTCTTCTAAAACTTGGTAGCAAAGACGTTCGGTTGATGGTCGGTAATTATTACAGAACACAACCCATGTGGTCAGCATATGTCTGAATCAAGGGAGCCAAATCAACTAGTTCGATCCTTATGCGAAGATTTCAACTCTCAGTTCAATACCTTTGATATATCGTGGCTGATTTTTACCGTTAAGCAGATGATATTCTCTAAATTTTCATTGGACTGAGGAATTCTTTGCATAGCTAAAAAGTTTTAGATCTCGATCCTGAACAAGTTTGTGGTTTGGGGTTCGACGCTACGTACAGATCAAAGTAAATTTAAAACACACAACTTGATTTTTTCTATTAAGTGTAAGTTTGTTGATTCAGGACTAAGGACAAGATTACGTTCAAGATCAAAATTCAGTTATGAAATTTTGTCTTTCCAAATGAAGTTAAGTACCATTTAATGGAAAAATTCGAAGCTTTCATTTGAACAATTAAAAAAATGAAATATGCAGAATTTTCAAAAAAAAAAAAAAAAATTTCCGGAAATTTTGTTTTCTATAAAAAGTTAGGTTAGCTTTTAAAAAAAAATTCCAGTTCAAATAAATTCAAAAATAGTTCCAAAGCTTTTATTTGAGCATAATTCAAAAAAAAAATTTAGAAATTTGAGACAAATTTTTTTGCTGAAATTTTGTTTTTGTATAAAAGTTCGTAAAGAGAAAATTGAAAAATCCTTTTAAAGCTTTCATTTGAGCATAACAAAATAAATAAAAATTTGCGAAGTTTGAGAAAAAAACAAATATTATATTAAAACAATTATTCAATTCAAAAAATTCAAAAAGTATTTAAAACTCTCATATGAGCATAATTAAAAAAAATCAAAATTATCGAAATTAAAAAATAAAATTAGAAAAAAAAATTGCTTATCAAAACAATTTTTCAATTCAAAAAATGATTTTAAAGCTTTTATTTGAGCATATGTAAAAAAAAAATTCTTAAAATTTTTCCAATTTGTGCTTTTTTAATTCTTTTAAATTAAAAAAAAAAAATTTTTCGAAATTTGAAAAAAGATTTTAAAAATTGCTAATTAAAACAATTTCCTTATTATTTAAAAAAATCAGAATTGACGAAATTTGAAAAAAAGTTAAAATATGTTTTATTTCAACAATTTGCTAATTCAAGAAATTCAAAAATTGTTTTAAAATTAGAACTCTTATTTGAACGTAATTAAAAAAATTTAGAAATTTGGAAAAAAAAAATATTTTCGGAAATTTTGTTTTTCTATAAAAAGTTAGGTATCATTTTAAAGGGGAAATTCATCCATCCTTTCATTTGAGCATAATTTAAAAAAATCAAAATTTGTAAAGAAGTTAAAAAAGTGATAATTAAAATTCAATCCAGTTCAAAAATAGTTTTAAAGCTCTCATTTGAGCATAATTAAAAATGAAAATTTTTCAATTTGAAAAAAATTGCTTCTTAAAAAAAATTTTCCATTTGTGCTTTTTTAATCTTTTTTTTATCGAAAGGTAAGGCAAAAAAATAAAGGAAATAGAAAAAAATATTTGCTTTGCTTTTTCTTAGACCGATAATTATTTGCGCTACAATTAAAAGTAAAAAGATTTCCATAAAATCTTTATACCTCGACAGTCACTCAATATTTCCTGATACCCTCATTTACTGTACAGTAAAGCAGCATCACCAAATGTCATTAACATTGAAGCTATAAGTTTTTGGGGGGGACACTGGAGTTGCATGTATAAATACATACATATGAATGTATGTATATATATGCGTACCTACATCAACTTGAAAACTCACAATTAATTTACTATACTTTAAGTTTCATAAAACAAATAACACATGTAAACTGGAGAGCCCTATATACAGACGGATCCAAAAACAGTAATATCATTGGGTGTAGCGTAGTGGACGATACCTCAACAATTCTATCTGCAGTATTACCATGGTACTCATCAGTCTTTTCAGCAGAAGCAACAGCAATCCTCTTTGCCTGCCGATATGCCGCAAAACATAAACACCGATACCTTATATGCAGCGACTCCTTAGGAGCAATCGAAGCAATCTTAAATGCTAATTTTGCCGACCCAACAATATCACAGATAAGAGACATTCTTATTGAATACACCGAAAAAATCAAACTATTATGGGTTCCAGGCCACATCGGAATACAAGGCAATACACTTGCCGACTCTGCTGCCAAATTAGCCACGAAATCCCCAGTTAAACTCATCAATACCATCAACAAAGAGGACATTAAAAAACTGGCCTACAAAAACTGCCTAAGAAATGAAATTACCCAATGGTCTGAATATACTCATTACTACAAAGAGATAAACCCAACTCGTCAGCCAACAACACTACCAACAAATATAACAAGAAGACAACAGATTATTTACACCCGCTTCCGTCTAGGACACACCAGGCTAACCCAACAACATCTCTTCCAAAACGTCCAACCACCACTCTGCTATTTTTGCTACAATGCGAACTTAACAATACCACATATAATCGAAGGATGCCTAGCGCTTGAAACAATACGCCAATCTATGGCCAACCCCAATATAAGGGAATTGCTCTCAAATGTAACACACACCAACATAAAAGAATTTATAAGATTTATAACTAAACTAAACATTTATTTTGAAGTGTGATATATATATACATAAGTCTTATTTGTACACATAGTAGAAATAAATTAATTTTAAGAAGCTGATGGCCTTAGTTGCTAACGCTTTTTCTAGATTGTTATATAATTATATTATCCTTTTTCAATAATAATAAATAAATAAAATAAAACAAATAAATATTAAAAATAAGAACTTAGCAAACACTAGATTTGGCAACAGATAACCCCAGCAGCTATTAAATAAATAAAACATCTGCACACTCATAGGCACATGAACCTGAGTGCTATAATCTGCTAGCTAGAATACGAGTAATCAGCACAATGTTCACCAGCATAGCGATTATCGCTGAGCGCTGATGAATTGTGAGCGAGTATTAATAACTGCAAAAACAACCATAATAGAGTATACGCTTTAATGCCAACAGAGAGCATTGGTGAGAATTATAAAGAGTGAACAAAAATATATTGTTAACAAAAACAAAAATTAATATGAAAACACGTCAACAACAATGAAATGCGCGCATACATGCAGATAAATGGACTCCAACATTGCTCATATCAGCTGGGCATCAGCTACTATTTTAAAAGTAGCGCAAGCAAACAAGTGAGCACTAATTCCAGCCGCTGATTTAGTCAGTACTCAACGTTTGACAAGTACAGAGCGCCAAGTCTCCAAGTTTTATTAGCAAACAAATACAAACATGTCTAGAATTGTGAGAAAATTGATCAGCACCAACAACGCTGCAAAGCCAGTAGCGCCATACAAGTATGTAAATATATATGTATATATATATATATATATGAGTAATATATAAAAAGAACACTATTACAAAATATAAATGAACTTCGAACGATCATTAAGAACAAATTGACACTTGTCAAAATAAGCCATTAAAATTATTAGTCTTGCAAGCCAAAGCCACTGACCACCAGCATTCTCAGCTTTTATTTATTGTCCACCATAAAATTTTTGTACTTTGTATTTGTGCATATTTATGTTTGTATATTTATTTTATATTTAATAGTCAAGCTGTTGTTGCCGATCGCACAGTCTATGTATCCGGCTGTTTGGGTCTCGACAAAGACACTCTGAAGCTGGTGTCAGGCGGCATAACGGAGCAAACAGAGGTGGCCTTGAAGAACTTGGTTGCCGTACTGGAGGCTGCCGGTTCTGGCGTTGACAAAGTGGTCAAAAATACAATATACGTAAAGGATCTGAATGACTTTGGTGCGGTCAACGAGGCTTACAAGAAAGGTGAGTAGCGCACGTGTAATTTGTTTTTGTTTTCTTTATCAAAATAATATTGAATAATCGTTAATTGTGCGGTAATTGTCAATAAGAGGGCCTGAAAAAATGTGTAATAAATTGCTTATCAGTTGTTAGTACGAGCAAAACAATTAATTATAGCCGGTTGATAAGCGAGTATTTTAGCTGTTTATTGCAAAGGAAAGTTTTATATGCTCGCTGCCGGTATGAGCTTTTGATTCTGCTATCTTTATTATACGCATACAAAAATGATATAAACAAGATTGCGTCCATCAGAGAATGCGTGACGTCCCATTGGTGCAATTGCATGAGAGAGATTTGAAAATGGGAGCAAAAATGCAGGAAGAAGAAAAAGAAATAAATCAAACCACACACGAATAAATTACACAAGTGCGACGTCACACAAACAGCGCTTCTGCCGAATTTGCTGAGAGCAGAGTAGTGGTACCATTTCTTATTCCCTTCATCGTGATTCTCTCCACGATGGAGAGAATTCTATCATTCTATTCTGCTATCATTATTGGATTTCTCTCTGTCTCTGCTCGCTTTAAAAAAAATGTCTCCACAAATATAATAACAAATTTTTATTTATTTTTTTACAGTCTTCCACAAAGATTTTCCCGCACGTGTCTGTATTCAAGCGGCCCATTTACCTCTGAATGCCTTGGTGGAGATTGAGAGCATCGCTTTGACCGGTGATGTGGTGACTGAAACTAATTAATTTCTTTTAAAGTTTGTTAATTTTCCAATAAAAAAACTGATACAAATTTATTTGAAATAACTTTTGATTTTTATTTTTTATCATTTATATGTTACAGTTGTGTATATACATATATACGGGGAATGTTGCTGAAGTGACAGTCCTTAGGCCGGATATAAATCCGGGTCATTCCGGTTATATAGAACCGACTATCGTGGCAACGAGCTCTAAATTCTCAATTCAAGCAAAATCACTCAAAATTATTGTTTTTATTCAGTGAAAAATTTATTCACAAACAAAATTCGATGATTAATTTTACGCCACCGGCAAATATATATAGTATGTCGCTTTGTCTAATTCAATTGGTGCTACCTTAACCGGTCAACCTTATGATCTTATGATTAACTCATTTTTTATGTGATCAACATTTTTTAAATTCATTTATGGTAAATATTTTGTTGCAAGCGCATTACCCTGCAGTTTTAAACGTAAAATACCTTCTCATTAAAACAAAGCTTTAGTAGCTAAAGTAGGTCTTAAATTTTAATCAATAACAGACACTCTTAAAGCAGGTTTTAGCTGATATGAGGCTGGACAGAGTCATCTATGTGAAATGGGAAAATTTACTAAGTCCTAAGACAACAAGTGAATATTTTAATAATTTCACCCTGTGCCTGCTGTTGTTCATTTACATATTGGCAGATAGAGCAGCAAAAAGTTAATAAAACCTAATGCACATTAAACAAGTAGCGGCAGCGAAATCTTTGACTTTTTTCTATTTATTTGGTCTCTAAGTTGCCAAATTTTGTTTAAAATGCTATAAACTGTCAATCTTTCCTTATATATTTTGGCATTCGAGGGGACAAAAGCAAAAATGAAATATATTGCACTTGTCGTTTTTGCTCTAGTGCTAATACCGTTGCGTTGTTTTTGTTTTTTTGTATTTTTTCTTTATTTAAATGATGTACAGCCTAAATCAGGCGCAAAGCGATTAGCACCCTTTCACTCATCTCGTCGGTGTAGTCGCAGAGAGCAATCATTCCCATGACAGCTGGTTCTATGTACCGGAATGATTCGAGTTTTCCCCGACCAAGGGTAGCCACTCCAATAACCTAGCTCCGTCTAGTGCGCTGAATGAATTGGTCCCTCTAAACCCTTACGTCGCCCTAAACAGCCACTTTTTCTAAATGTATTCTTCCTATACTAAGATAAATATATGCATGTACATACATATGTATATGTATCTACATCTACTCAGCATCGTCATATTGGCATTACAGTTCGGAGTGGACCATTGACACCTCTATAATACGCCTCCATTCTCTCTATGTTGTGAGATTCTCATCTCATCGTCTTCTATGTCTTGCAACCATCGTCGCCTTGGCCGACTTCTCCTTCTTGCTCCTTAAGGATTTGCTAGAAAAATTTTGTGTCAACTTCGGTGGCGCGTAGCAACTGTAGAAATAGATGCCACATATTTTTGCTCGGGTATAATAAACACTGTCGGTGTGCGGTTTGTCCTGCAGGGTATTTCTTCCACAGGCCCATACTTTTCCTGTCCACAATGGTTTAGATTGATCTGCTTCATCCTAATTTTTTCGCTTTAATGTATGCCGCTTGATACAGAGGAGATTATCTGCTTCCAATCTTGTGACTTGCATCCGCAGAAGGGCTTTTTCTTGCATACTTTCGCTTGGTGACCCTTATCGTCACATTTGAGAAAGTTCTGGCTTCTGTCGTCTATGTTTGTACACGCCCTCGCCATTTGTCCATACTCCAGGCATCTATAGCATCACCTCAAGTCAGGCTTTTCTCTTATTCGGCATACCACCCAGTTGATTTTGATGTTTTGCTTATCAAACCGCTGTTTGCGTGCCTGCATACGCTGCTCTAAAACTTTTTATTGCGCTTTCACTAAATAGGTTAAGCTCGGTAACTTGCATGTCTTTGGTTGCGAATTCATCTAGATCAGGGATCTGCACCAACATTTCAAGGGTTGATTTGCGCTTGGCCCCCTTGCCAATCTTCTTCTGGTACACTCTTGTATTTGCCATCTGCTCTTTTTTCAACTGAAGCAGGATTTCGTCTTTGGCCGTCTTTCTTATGCGCGTAACGTTCTCGCAAAGATATGAAGTGTTACCAACTTCACGCTGCTTGTATCTGTAAAACAGCTCATGACATCAACGTCAAAATTGGTCTAATGACAGTTCAATATATTGTTTATAAGCCACCAAAAGCATTAGCGCCTCAGTTTTGTTCAATTTTTTTTCTGTGATGGAATTCAAACGTAATAGTGTGATTGCGTTATATTTGGCTGGAAAATCACAACTAGCCATTGTTCGTGAGCTCAGTCACCTCAAAGTGAATAAAATGTTTGTGGATCGCACTATAAAACATTACAATGATACTGGTAGCATTGCAAAACGCTATGGAGGTGGACCAAAAAACCGCAACAGCGCCAGAAATGGTTCGGAAAGTGAAGGCTCGACTTGAACGAAATCCACGTGGAAGTGGAAGAAAAATAGTCAAAGAACTGAAAACATCGCAAGACATTATTCGACGCATATTGAAAAATGAGCTCAAGGTCAAGGCTTACAAGTTCCAAAAAGCACACGATCTTTCACCCAAGCAAAAAAAGTTCGGTGCGAAAGAGCACGGGAGCGCAAGCGCAACAAGCACGAACGGGGCGAATTTCCTAACATTTTGTTTTCTGATGAAAAAAATCTCCCAATTGAGCAGTTCATAAACACTCAAAACGATCGTGTTTACTTGACCGAACGCTCATACGAGAATTTGAGCCTACGGAATTTCCTATCGCAAGTAATGGTTTGGGCCGCAGTGACCGCTGATGAACGCTCTCCAATCGTTTTTATCGAGCCTGGTGTCAAAGTGAATGCGACTTATTATCGGGAAAATGTTTTAGAAGCTGCTTTAGAGCCGTGGACACGCAAACATTTCGGTCGCAGACCATGGACGTTCCAATAGGACTCGGTTTTGTTTTTCTTGGGTGGCGTATTTTTGTTCACTACCCGATAGTGCCACTTTCTCATTATTTTTTTTTAGGTGACGACGATTTTGCTCTCTCAGGCCTTTCTACACTGAGCGTGTTGGTAGGACTCCGACTCCATTTTAGTGCGCGCTTAAAAGGATCAGCCCCCTCGGTTAGGTCCGCTAGTAGATCACTCGATCCACTTGCACCTAGTGCCTTTCTGATAGCCTCTTCCAGAAAGGCTTTCATTATTGCTACCGATAATGGCTCCATATATGTTGCTGCTGTTGTTTGTTATGGTTCTCAGCACTGCCCACTGTCACATATACCACCAGTTGTCGGAGCGGTGCACACTGTTCTCGATGCCGGTGGACAATCGGGTGCCTGTCGTTAGCTTCGGTGGGAAGTATGATGTTTTGATTCCAGATAGAGTTCAATGGTTAAGTCCAGAGAAATTATTAACGGGATACCAGCACACTTTCTACACCGACGGATCCAAAACCAGCGATGGAAGCATATCTGGATGGTACTTAGACGAAGACACTAAGTACTCCTATGCCACAGGACAGATGGTATTCCTTACGGAAGTCTATGCCTTCTTGAATGTGGCGTACTGGCTGATTGAGAAAATGTGGCGGGGCAACAGTATTGGAATTTGTAGTGACAGTCAAGCTACACTGAAAGCCCTTGCTAACCCACGCTGCTCTTCGAAGTTAGTCGGTGAATGTACGACTTCATGAGGTCTACCCATAGATAATGTTGGTCTGGGTTGAACTTGTGCAGAGTAGCCAAGTGCTTTGTGAAAGAACCAAACAGGAAAATAGAGACCTTCCTCCTAAAACTCAGCAGGAAGGACCTGAGAATACTGGTGGGTGTAATCACAGGGCATAACGTCTGTGGTCAGCATATGACTACCATGGAGGTCATAGACAGCCCGATATGCCTATCCTGTCTTGAGAATGACCACACTGCAGAGCATTTTCTCTGTAGCTGTCCTGCATTTTCCAGAATCAGACTTAGGATATTGAGTTGCGATACACTGAGTATGGACAAAGTTCATACTCTTCCTTTTCCGGATCTCTTAAAATTCATCAATGAATTCAAGAGATTTGTGGAAGAGTGACCTCAAACTAATTTATCCGTTTTTACCATCCACCTTTTAACTTCCCTATCTCTATTCTTTCTACTGATTTCTATCCGGGTGTAGTACAATGGTCTACTGACTGAGTACAGTCACACACAAATCTAATCTAATCTAATCTATGGTTCTCATTTTATTTTCCATTCTTTGTTTTGTTTACCAGCGCATCGTGTGTAGGGGGCGAGCCGAAATAAACAGGAACGGGTATACACTTGGAGACAGTTTCTAGTTCCCTTATGCCTGTTCTTCACTTTACCGGTCTAGGAAACCCCGTATGGTCCGGAGCTTACCTGGGGCATCGCATAGTACTACCTTTGAGTCCAATACACACTCCCTGACTTGGGCCCGAAGGCGCTGGTCTCTGATACACCCCGTGGCTAACACCTCGGCAGAGCAAGTTCACATCATACTCTTTACTTCAATAACAGAGATGGTTTTTAAAGTGATGAGAGACTCGCAGTGCGCCACGGCATATACCGGTCAGTTAGCAGCCGCACCTAACATGGTGAACAGACGCTGACCAGGAAGTCGTCCATTATGGAAACCGCCGCGCCTGGATTTTTGTTTTGCTCCCCATGGCTTTGCATGATGAGGGAGACAACTATTTCTCAGAAGCATTGCCTTTGCGCTACTGTCAGCAGCAGCCTCATCTGATAGGCAGTCTTTTTGTCGCATCCTCCGCTCCTGGCCGCTCATTGTCGGAGATTGCTTATTCGTTTAAACTTATTTCGCAACTAACCTGCTGCCATAGGCCTTCGGGCTATCTGCAACCTGCCGACCCCCACGGTAGTTAAGAGACGAACTTAGTCGTCCTACCCCGAAGAGCGAACAGTTCTGTGCTGAATGCAGTGTTAAATTGATAGTGAGTCACCTTGTCTCATGTGGATTTCATTTCGAATTGTCAGATATTTCGTTATAATTATTACTTTAGCGTTTGAGCGTACAACACACAACGAACAAGTTTACGTTTTTTGTGGTATACCCAGTATTTTAGGTGATAATCCAAATATTTTCTGCTGAGTTTATCAAACGCTTGTTTAAAGTCTGTAAATGGACAGTGCAAATTAATGTTGAACCCGATAACATTTTTCGAATATCTGCGACATAAAAATGTATATACACATACATACAGTGTTGGAAAAAATAATAGAAACGACAATCACTCCATATTTCATATAAAATTTTTAGTTTGTAAGTATGTACCTATTTATGCAGATACACACTGTGTAATACTGTTTGATAACGGTACTTTATTTTGTCTTCTTTTTATGTGCATAATCGCAAGTATTTAGGCTCAGTATTCTTTTTGGTGCAGAACTGCGTGTTTTAGTTGGAAAAAAAAATAGAAACGTTTCGGAAAAATTTGAATAGCTGCAGTTAAAATTAATAATATACTGTTATATTTAAACTGTTTGATATTTTGTTGGAAAAGTATGTAAACAAATTATATTTATTATTGTCTTGTTCATAAAATATTTCTTATCTTATGAATGTTGCATTCAGAATGGGACGTGGTAAACACTGTACTGTTAATGAAAGAGAAATTATAAAAAAACTAAAAAGTGATGGCCTTTCTATGTCACGGATTGCCGATTTAATGAAATGCTCAAAAAAAAGGTGTTTTCTGCGATTAATTTTAAAATTACAGAGGAAAAACGAGGACGAGCAAAAGTTTGACCAACTGCTTATACGAGAATCGAACTAAAAACCTTTTATCCTCAGAAGAATTGAAAAATGTTTTACAAGCGCCAGTTAGCAGTCGAACAATCCGAAATAGATTAATATCTGGGGGATTAAAGGCCTATAGTGCAAGAAAAGTACCATACCTTAGCAGAAAAAACATAACCTGCAGATTATCGTTTGCAAAGAAACATCTACTGCGTGCAAATTGGAAAAACGTATTATGGTCAGATGAAACAAAGATTCATTTGTTTGGGTCTGATGGCAATGTACATGTAAGACGACCTAAAAACTCTGCATACGATCCAAAGCACACGTTGAATACCGTGAAGCATGGAGGTGGTAATATACTACTTTGGGAATGTTTTTCGTCGGCAGGAGTTGGTGCTTTATTCTGGATGAAAGATAAGATGTGCGCTGCGGACTACGTAAATATTTTAAATAATGCTTCCATATGCCAAAGAAGAAATGCCATTGATTTGGGAGTTTCAACAAGATAACGACCCAAAACACTCCTCTCAACTGGCGAAGAAATGGTTCCAGGATAACAATGTAAAGTTAGTAGAGTGGCCTTCACAATCCCCGGACTTGAATCCAATAGAGCACCTTTGGGGCATTCTGAAGAAGAGAATTGCCGCCTATAAGGCAAAAAATAAAGCAGATTTGTGGGGAAAAGTCCAGGCAGAATGGTTTAGTATAAACCCATCAGTTTGTGCCAAGTTAGTGGACTCAATGAGCCGGCGTTGCACCGCAGTCATTAAAGCCCAGGATGCAACAACCAAATATTAATTTGTTTACAATTTTAAGAGTTTTTTTTGATTATCTTAAAGAAAAATACTTATGTTTATTAGCTTTAAGGACGTCGTTTCTATTATTTTTTCCAAGGATAATAAAATGAACTTCATGATTTCTTTTTTACAAAAATGTAGCAAGAGTTGAGTACCTCTATTTTTATATATAAAACTGTTTCTTTATAAAAAGATATGAACTTCAACAGCAAAAATTATTTTGCAAGAAATATACCCAAAAGAAAGAAAAATTCACATAGTTTCTATTATTTTTTCCAACACTGTACATATGCATAAACGCATATCCGCTATGCACGTCGACAACATGCGACTGAGATGATCAAAATTTCTTATTCCCTTCACCCAAAATAAACTTTCGCAGCTTAATGCCGCCTCCAAAATTATGGCATGACACATTAAACTGAATGTTGAAAAATGCGGATGAAGCTAAAATATGTATTTTAATGTTGTAATTAACAAAACTGTTTACAAGCGCACAATATACAATGTAATTAATTTAAATCACCGCTTTAACTTGCAATTATGTTTCATAAATAAGCGAAAAAACAAGCGAGTTGCATTTAACGAAAAACCAAAAAAGCGAGAAAAAGGAAATTTCAGCACAGGAAGCCCAAATACGCATGTGTCATGCATGTATGTATGTGTGGGTGTATGTCGATGGGTGAGTATGTTGGGGCATGCAAGTACATGCCGGATGGATGCCTTGAAGCGCTCACACAGTGGGTGATCGCACAGAAAAAAAATAATAAGAATATATAAAAAATAAAAATCAAAAATATAAAAAATTTATAAGCACAAATGAAGAGGACTCAAAGGCGAGAGCGTGGCTAACGAAATGAAGGTTGCACCTTCAGTGAAACTGATGCAACATGCTGTTACTGTTGTGGCTGTGGCACTTTCATTTAAAAAACGAATGCGTAAACAACGACAAACACTTGCGTGATGTTAACGAAAATTTTATTTAGAAAAAATTAAAAAAAGAAAAAAATTAAAAAAAATAAATACTCAAAACAGCAAACAGCTTAACGCTTTTGAGAGCAAGTTAAGATTTTCGGTAATGGTATTACATATTTTTCCTTCATTTAATTTGGTATTCACTTTTTCATTATTTAAAAAATTCCTCTTTTTTTGTTTTTGGTGACTTTTGCGTGATATATGACACATGGCAAACGTTGACAATGATGATCTCTTCACCCACAACCAATTAATTTGATCATTATATTGATATAGCGGACAGGCAAAAGGATATGACAGAGCGGCATACACACACACACACATACGCAAGTACTTGCAGTTTCCAGTAGATTTGTATGCATATTTTTATGTCCGCTGCAGACGAAGAATGAGAAGCAACTTGGCCGACTTGCGAGCCGACTATAACTGCTACGCATCTACATGAACACATACCCTCGTACATATATGTATGTGTGTATGTATGTTTATGCTTTTGCATGCATGCAATCAATGGGCCAATGGCTTAACCATGCCGAGGCTGCCAGATATCCATGGAATTTTTATGATTATGCTGGCTGGTGAAAGTGCACATAATTTACAAGAATAACAGCTGTGAGTAAGACAAACAACAATCCCACAATACGTACATAAACATGTGCCTCTGTGTGTGTGTTTGAGCACAAATGAAATGTGAAGCCCTTGTAGCAAACAAACTTACTTACAAGTGTATGCGTGTGCTTGCCTACACGAAAAGTTCGTATACACACACACACGCTCACACACAAATGCCATAAAGTGTCTTATCATTGGGCATAAATTGGCGAATTGTATTTACTGACATTCGAGCGAGAATATTCGCCAAATTAATATTGAATTAAATTTTATCGGCGTTTACGATCCGTTTAAAAAAAAAAACAACACCCAAACATTCACTGGCACTGGCACACTCATGCATACTCACTTATAAGCATTCATGTATGTGTGCATGTGTGCGTGTAGGTGCGTGCAATAATATTCGCATTTAATGCTTGAGAGTATCACCGAAACATAAGCGCGAATCTGTAATAAAATAAAATCCGAACGCAAGCCTTGGCACTGCCCGGTAGCTTCAACGTTTTTCTGCTATCACATCAGCCGATCTGAATTTCGGCTCTGTTGCAGCGGCACAGTGTGCAAGTGAAAGCAAGATTTGGGTGAAAAATGTTCGATAGGAGTTTTTAGAGTAAGGGACAGTACTAACTTCACAGGCTTAAGTACAAGGAAGTACAGCACTCAGACACAATGAAATCCATTTTACTACACTCGGGTTCCCTTTTTAATTTTCTTTAAATCTACTCAAGCTGCGAAGAAATCCGTGTAGATCTGCCATGATGGTGCCAAAGAGCCAAGTTGGTCGCTTCTTAACACATCAGTGCCAAAGATCTCAAGCCTGATTCTAGTGAAGACCAGGCAGACTCACAGAAATCGCTGCCTCATTCTCCTTTCCACATGCTGGGCAGAGTGCACTGTCTGAGATGCCCACCTTTTCCATGTACTTCGCCTATAGAAAGTGGCCCGTCATCAGTCCAACCAGCTGCTTACAGTCCCTTCTGTTTAATGACAGGACAACCTGACACAGTCGGCCGGACATCATAGGTAATATCAGTTTTGTCCATCTGCAGCCTCTCTCGGCGTGAAAGGCTCGCTTGTGGGTTGAAGTAAGCTATTTCGCAAACGTGGCTTTGATGGCTGCATAAAGGAGAGACAGAACATTTCGCTAGGGTCGCTAGTCAGAGGTCGCGTTACCCGCGATACCCAAGTGTGCCGGGATCCATATTAGCATTAAGATAATATGTCTACGGATATAGTTCAGCCTGAATTTACAAGACTCGACTACCCTTGAAGTGGTTGGAGGGCTGTCGAAGGCCATGAACGCAGCTTTGCTGTTGCTGCAGCCATATAAAGATCTGCCTTTCCATCTGTTTTCCACAACAAAGTTCATGGCTTCTTAAATAGCATACACCACCGCTTGAAACATAGACGCGTACATTCTAAGAGCAAAATGTGGGTTTGTCCTGCTGAATTCCACGTAGATACCACAGCCGGTACCATGCTCGGTCCTGGAGCCATTCGTGGAAATGCGAATACTGTGTTTGCCTTACTCATTTTCAGAGTTTGTCCACAATTGAGCCTCTGGTAGCCCCACCCTATATCTCTTTTCAGGTACGACTCCTGATGGCATCGAGTCAAGGGGTATGGAGAGAATCGTTGCATCGAAGACCATGCGTTCTTTGCTTTCCAATGCCGGACAGGGGCCGTAGCAGTTCCCATTGTGTTTCAGCCTATAGATGGCCTTCAAGGCTTCTCCTTTTAAGAAAGCATCAAGTGGTGGCAGACGAACCAGAGCATCTAGTAGTCGGACCTGTAGTAGTCGGAAAAGTTCCGTTGCAACAGATGGCCACAGTGCGTTGTAGTCTCGATAAGGTTCTCCTGACTCCCACGAGAGAGATTCTGCCCATCCAGACTTTGCGCGCCAGATAGCTGTCAGCGCTTTGGATGCCTTTATTCCAGCGTGTGACTTCCAAAGAAGCTTCCCTTAGAGGATTACTCCAATTTATTTGATTTTCTTGGATAGCTGGATTGTGACTCCTTTTAGCTTAGGCAGAACGAGTTCATCAAGCTTCCTTCTTCTGGTAAAGAGGACAATACCAGTTTTGGTAGGGTTTGACGATAGCCCATTCGCTCAGCACCCAGTGTTAATCATATCCAGAGTTTTCTGCACTTTTCTACAGTTGTTCATAAGCGAAGGGTTTGCTACCAGACAGACAAAGTCATCCGCATATGCTTGCGCTTAGACTCTCGCAATATTTAAGGTGGGGAGTAGAGGATCGATCACCATGCTTCAGAGCAATGGAGACTGCACACCACCTTGGGGATAGCCTCTATTAACCTCGGATGGCACCAGCAGATCTTTCTCTGCTCGCATTGTGACGATTCTTTTGGCCAGCATCGAATAAATTCAATTCACTAGCACCCGGTCTACGCCATGCCTACTAGCAGAGTTGCAAATACTGTCGAAAGTGGCATTCTCAAACGCCTCCTCTATGTCCAAAAAGATGCCCATAGCGTAGTCCCTCCGGTCGATGGCCTGCTCTACCCTATCAACAAGGTTTTGCAGTGCCTAGTCGCAGGATTTTCCTCTTTGATAGCCATGCTAAAATGGCGAAAGGGGGTGATTGCTTTAAGCTAAGCCTAGATTAACTGTACAATGGCGTGTAAATTTAAAAAATATAATATTTTGGGGAAAAAACTCTAGTTTTATGCAGCGCTGCGCCACTGTGCCTCTTGACCTGACTTTTGCTTAGCCCTCGAACTCTTTACATGCCTTTTCGTACTGTTCCACTACCGCTTTTGATTTTGATTTTGTCTTACTCTGCTTTGTTTTTGCCAGATCTCTGAGGTTTCACTGTTTTCTCTTATTTTGGCAATTTATTTATTTGCACGCAACTCTTTTGCGTATTAATTTACAATTCACCAGCAACGGGCCGCCGCCGTTTGTCATAATTAAATTATTATTAATAATTTGTGGAGATTACGTGAAGGCTGCTCAGGTGCGCGCAAAACCGTTGCAGAGATGGCGGCCGCAGCAAGTGTGCCGCGTTTTTAGGCCAATATGAGGGCATTGTGAGGCATCTGTGTGTGTGTATGTGTGAGGTATGCAGATGCATGCGAGAGTGTGTCGCAGATATCGATGTCCACAATCGGAGGCTGGCAAACCACGCCACCGATATGAATATTTAAAGCTGACAGATGACAATGAACACTTTTTTTGGTTGAACAATCACAAGTTAATCGCTTTTATTAATTTCCCTTAATTGATTTTTTCAATATGCAACATTGCGCAAAAACATTGACTGCTATGTCGGCTAACATTGTAACGGCAATAAATTGCGGAAACTGAATGCAAAGCTTATGTATTCCACATAAAGAAAGAAAAAAAAAATGAAATAAAAAAAGGAAAAAAAAAATTTCAATATTTATATCACAGCAGCGCAGTAGGCAAAAAACAAACCAACTTTGTTTCGCAAATCAGTAAAAACCAAATAGAGTGAATGTTGGCGCTGCTATCGACACTTGTGTGCGCGGCACCACCAATATGGGGCAATGGTAAAATCGTGCAACTGGCAACTTGCAGGCCCAGCGAGATCTGCCGCAGTGAGGGATTTGTGAAAAATGCATTGCAAGCACCAGCAGCAGCAGCAGCACGATTGGCGGCTACCGTTACACTATGATGCATGATGCCACAGCGGCCTCGGCGGTGGTGGTGGCGCATCAGCGCGCAAATGTTCGCAACAACTAGACAACCAGAGAGCAGCAGCAGCGGCAGCGGCAGTGGCAATAATAGCAAACACCGGCAACAATCGCTTTGCTGCTTTGCCAACGCTTAGGTGATGATGATTTATGCAATGGCATCGTTGAAATTTAATATCAAAAACGTTTAACAGCTTCCTGTTGCAGCGTGAACAGGAGCCGGCGGTGGCAATGATGATGGCATCGCTACTGCTGCCTGTTGCTGCTTGGTGCAATTGTTTGGCCGCTTCTCAGGCAAAGTGTTGAACTGATGATTTTTCATTTCACCGCGCTGATTTTGAGTGGGAATATGGGAAAAGCGTGATGACGCGTAACGATTTGATAAATCTATGTGAAAAGTGTGCAAGTGTATCCATGTGTGGGTGTGTGTGTGTGTGTGAAAGCATCTTATTTCTTGTTACTATGGTGCAAAGCGGGGTCTGCGCAAGCAAAATGGAAAATTTGATTTACAAGTTTCTTATAAAATGGTTATGTATGTTATGCCACACTTGGCAACAAAAGTCTGTATACGAAATGGAGTTAAATGAATGTGGCGTGAAAAACCGCCTTTTGTGAAGTTAATTTTAATAATATTGGCGTGATTTAATAAACTAAAAATAGCAGTTCACTAATTTTTTTCATATTCGCTACTAAATCTCATCGCATAAAACACCAAATGATAGAAAAGGTTTTTTCTACTAGCCGTCGCTAGGTCGCACCTCCTAGCGTACAGGGTCCGGCACTTGAAGAGTAACCAACAACTATAAATTTAGTTTGGAAAATTACTTTTATTCAATTCAAAGTAAAAATTGTGTGAAAATAATAAAAAGTTAAGAATCAATTTACTCATGCTTGATATAACAACCTTTTGCCTTGACTATGGACTTTAGACTGTTCAGAAACGACCTGGGAATGTTACTTGCAGGTATTTTGGCCCACTCGCGGACAATGGCTGTTTTTTGTGGATCTTTTAGTTCAGACTTTGCACTTCAAAATGGTCCAAAGAGAATAATCCATTGGATTCGGTCCTGGTGAATTTGAGAGCCATTGTATAGACGTTATGAAGTTCGGTAAGTTGTTTTTTAGCCATTCTAGGTTCACTCGAGCTATGTGAGTTCTGTTGAAACGTCCATGGTCTGCCACCGAAATTTTTGTCTGTCCACGTCTTCAAAGCAACCTCCAGAGTACTTTCCCGATAATTTTTCGCATTTATCTTGACGCCAGGCTCGATGAAACCCATCTACGGTTACAGCGGCTCGAACCGTTACCTATGGCGGGTGCTGCCTCCTGGTGGTCAATCAATGACTCAAATTCTCGTATGAATAATCGGTCAAATAATCCCTATCGTTAAGGGAGTTTACGAATTCCAAAATTTGAAAAATTTTCTCGTCAGAAAACGCAATGTTCTGAAGTTGACCGCGTTCGGCCAAGGAGGCAACTCCTTCGCTCTCTCAAGTCTGACTTGTTGCTGCTTTAGTGTGAGATCATGCGACTTTTGGATCTTGTAAGGCGTGACTTTAAGATAATTTTTCAGTATGCGGCGGGAGCTGCGGTCAGATATTTTCAGTTCTTTCGCTATTTGATTGGCACTTCGTCGGGGATTTCGCTCAAGTCGCTTCTGCACTGTTGAAACATTTCACGTGACGTTGCAGTCTTTTGATGACGACCTCCATGACATTTTGCGATGCTACCAGTATCATTGTAACGAGTAATGGTGAAATAAACAAAAACTGTGTTCATTTTAAGGTGGTGCTCGAGCTCACGAACAACTAACAGACAGCTGATGCCCGTGCATCGAGCGCCTCGCAATAGTCTGCATCAAAGCCCGATGTCTTAACATCTCGCTCAATTGCGCCCATACCCTGAGAAGAAAAGGACGATGCGTCTAAAGATTCCTTCTATGAGCGCTTAAAACGTTCCTATGGGCGCTACCCCCGCCACGACATAAAAATCGTGCTTGGCGACTTCAACGCCAGAGTGGGCAAGGAGGGAATTTTTGGTCCCACAGTCGGAAAATTCAGCCTGCACAACGAAACATCCGGTAACGGACAGAGGCTGACCGATTCGCCGGAAACATGGTAGTCTGCAGCACCAGATTCCAGCATAAGAAGATGCATCAAGCTGCCTGGCTGTCTGCTGATCGAAACACGCGAAACTAGATAGATCATGGAAGACATGCTTCTAGCGTATTAGATGTATGTATGATCCGAGGATCAATGCAAGATCCAAACAGCTTCTGCGGTGACACGCGGTCAACGGCCATGACAATATAATTTTCACAGATGAGGTTTTAACGACGACAAAAACGACAAAGGACGACAAAAAATGTTGTTCCAGGTGTTTAGCGTAGCCACTATCCAGTGTGAAAGAGTGTTTCAGGTCATTGACCGGAGTGTCTTTCAGGATGTCGGTATAAGGTTTTTGGATGAAAGAGTGTTTCAGGTCATTGACCGGAGTGCCTTTCAGGATGTCGGTATAAGGTTTTTGGATGGACTCTACGGACGCAAAACCTTTTCCTTTCATGGTCAAATACAATTTTCCGAATAGATAGTCACATGGAATAGGTAGTCACATATCAGGCGAATACGGTGATTGATTGATGGTTAAAATGCGATTTCTAGTCAAAAAATCAGTCGGAAGAGTGGATCGATGAGATGGTGTATTATCATGCAATAAGCGCCAGTTTCCTCCTTCGCGGTATTCGACGAATGCGATGCAACAAACTCTTCAAAACGACAAGATAGAAAATTGCATTGACAGTTTGACCCGTTGGCATGAACTCCTTGTGGACAATTCCCTTGGAATGGTAAAAACAAATAATCATCGTCTTGATTTTGACTTATCCAACCGCGAGTTTTTGGGTGATGGCTCGTCTGGGGCCTTCCATTTGGCACTTTGACGCTTAGTTTGAGGTTTATGTTGCAAACACCAGTTACAATGTTGTAAAGAGAGTTCTCGTCTTTTCTGACCTCTTTAATGAGGTCTTTCGAATGTCAAGTTCTGAGCAATTTTTGGTCCTTAGTTAGCTTAGGTGGAATGACACGTGCACGGTCCTTTCGTAAGCCCAAATGATCAGTTAAAATGCGAAAAATCGATGTTTTAGAGATATTCAACTCCGATTCCATGAATTTCAATGATGGTTTCGTTTCAGTTTTGATAAATTTACGAACAATTTCGATGGAGTTTTTGGTGATTACTGATTCTGGGCTTTGGCCCGTATGTTCATTGTCATTTATGTGCTCCCAACCATCTCTGAAACGTGTAGACCACTCATGAACTCTGGGACGAGACGGGCACCATAACCTTTTTTAATCAATTCAAATGTTTCGGTAAATGTTTTACCGATTTTAAATCAAAATTTGATATTAGCTCTTTGTTCGAAACTCACTTTTGTACCGATGACACAAACATACTGACACTTTAGCCGCAATAACTTCGCTTCCACTGAACCGAATGCAACCAAGTTTTCACTGGAAGTCAGCTGGGGATGTAACTTCCCAAGCACTAACTCTTTACATTTTTGTGACGTCAGTTTTAGTTTATTTTGGACTTCACCTTGCAAATTGCGTTGCTAGATTTTTTCATCTGTAGTCTACGCTACCAAAAAGGCCACTTAATTGCCACCAGGGTGATGAACTCTGACCTAATTTTCATTTCGTTTGGCTTAACTTTTACTCATTATTTGCTCATTATATTTGAAATTATTTATTTCATTGTATGCTCATTTTTAATGCCGAATTTCGTTGCAATCAAAAATAGAGAAAAGAAATTCCAATTCCAATTCCAATATCTGTTACAAATCACACCCAAAAAAATGTTGATTACCTGTGAGTATGTCAAACAATCAGGCGTTACGCCTTGAAGAAAGTCATGCATTTCTACGTTGTTTATAATTTTTTCTTTTATTATTTTCCATTACATCTCACTCGTGATGAGCGTCATGATTTTCATGCTGCACAGTTTTCTAATCACGTCGAAAAAATGTTGCTTACAATTAAGCCATATGCAGCTCAAAATGTTTTGAAATATCTTACAAATCTACAATTACCAGCCACTGAGACAACCCTGCCGGCTATGGTGCCGCCTTTCTACAGCAAACAGCAAACAACAAACAACAAGCAACGACACTAACAAACCAAACCCAATACAACCTGCAGCGATTGCTACACCTGAAACGCTTGAGCTAATTAACGTGCAACACTGACAAGCAGCTCAGCTCCTCGCGCACCACTTCATGTACGAATGCATACATACGGACACACATCCATACCTATTTTCACCGCAACAGTTTTGCTGACATTAAATTGAGCAGACAGCCATAATCAAGCATTATTTGTAAATGGGTAGGAGGAGCAGAGCAGTGGTGGAGGTGCGCGGTGGTGCAAGTAATCGCTCGCATCAAGTGCAACCACGAAATTATACAAATCACCTCAAACAAATTTTTTCAAATGAAATGAAGAATTAGATTAAATCATTTAAACCACAAATCACGATTTTATATTCTCGTCCATTCCATTACAAGCAACAGCAAAAACGAGTACGAAACAACAATAGCGACAACAGCAATAAGAAATAAGTGAGCTCATAGCAAATCTAACAACCTGTGCAATTGTCTTTACAGCTCTCCATCTGCCGTCTGCCGTTCGTCGTTCGCAGCCGTCTTTGTCGTCTCCTACTGCCTGACGCAGCAATGACGGCGCTTCAAATTACGCGCGGCAGGGGAGACTGACTGCTTGATGGATTGATGGTGAGTTTTGGGCGTAATGCCTGCCAGAGAGCAGTTTTGCAAGTTAGTGGGCTAGAAAAATATAATAAGAGTTTACGTGTGCCCATGGAGGGACTGACTACTTTGCTAGCCAATTGTGAAATTTCTTAGTTATAATAAAACACCTTTTAGTTATTAATGTAAGAAGGTGGAGCAACTGAATTCCCGCTTAAGAACCAACATAGAGTCAAGCACTTTACTCGTTGTTTGGTCGAGCTCCTTCTTCTATTTGTGGTGCTGGGATAAATGGTTGAACACGCGAGGGTCCCACTTAAACAAAGAATCAAAGTTCGTCCATTGTGATGCCATACAAAGAAAAAACAGAGCGAAAAGCACCAATAGGCGCTGAAAAAAGGAAGGAGGGGCTTTGGATTGAATGACGATGACCAACGGTGGCTAATTACAATTGCCCGGTCAATGTTCGGAAAGGTTACTCACCAAATTCAAAAGCTGCGACTTTCTTGCAATAGAAATTTTCTCGAGTGCTCTCAATCTGCCCGTGGCCAGAAAGAGCTCGCGACTTTGCACATTTGCGCATTAAACCAGCGAGGCTCATCTTTCCAGGAGTAGACCACGAGTTCTCAAGGGTACCTCAATCTTCTCATTTCGCAACGAAACCATCTCCAGGGTTCCCTATCTAGCCAGCTCACCAACTCAGCAGTATCCCTCTATGGCGCTGTGACCGGGAACCGAAATTAGTCTAATCTCGAAGTATTCGAATGCAGTCGAGAGAAAAGTTAGGCATTCCCCGACTAATTTCGAACGCACAAACAACGAGCCCATGACCCTACTTGCCGCTTGGCTATCTTGGATATTGCTTGGATATTTACGTCGTTTACTGTAATCAGAGAACAAAGAAATCAATCAACTGCTCCTTTAATTGCGGCTACCTCCGTTTGCACTACAGTGGTCCGGAAGCCTAAATTTAAGCTTCATGGGGAGTTCCTATTTGTGGTGTGCGTCTTGCTGTGGGGTGTTCGCATTTCTCTATTTTGAACAGTTATTCCGCGATAGCATTTGGGGTGTATAAAAATTGACTTCACCGAAGTAATTGCGGCTTTTATAAGCCTAGCCGTCCATCTGCCGCGTGTTTCTTTAATCTGTAGCCTTAGCGTTTCATCCCTTATTTCGCGCGCTGCAGGTTTGCCAACTCTTTCTTCCATTTCCTCTTTCTTTAAAGACCACAACTTTTTCCTTTCAAAGGCTAGTAAATCAGTCGGTATTGAACCGCTTATCACTTAAACAGCTGACCCTGATACTGTGCGGTAAGCGGACACAACTCTCACGGCTGCCGTTCGTTGAACCGATGCTAGAATCGTACACCGGTGGTTTTCCTTTCGCGCATTTGACCACAGTTCAGCTGCCTATAAAAGAACGGAGAGCGTGGTAGCCAGCACTATTTCCCGTTTCCTTTGGGTTGGTTCGCCTATGTTTCCCATCAGTTTACTGAGTAGGGCTGCCATCTTGGCGTCTTTCTCTGCTGCGTGTTTTATTTGTTCCCAGAAAGTTAGTCATGGGTGCCGTCTTATTCTTAAGTACTTTAGAACATTATTTGTGTAAAAAAGAATAGAACAGAATAAAATTAAATTAATAAAATGAAATAAAAAAGTATCAAAAAAGATTTGTTAAGTAAAACAAAAAAAAATTATTGTATATAAGATTTTTTATCTAAAAAATCAAACAAAATACAAAACTTAGTAAAGTTTAAAAAAGTGAAATAAAATCAAATGAAAATAAATTAAATAAAAATAGATAAAATAGAATAAAATAAAATAAAATAAAATAAAATAAAATAAAATAAAATAAAATAAAATAAAATAAAATAAAATAAAATAAAATAAAATAAAATAAAATAAAATAAAATAAAACAAAATAAAATAATGGAAATGGATAGACGAAATGGAATGGATAGACGGCAAAATCATCCAATTTATGGTTGAAAAAAGGAAAGCTATTTTCTGAAACAGAAGGTTTCGCAATCGCTATCCAAGACCGAGTTATTCCAACAAGGAATTTCCGAAGGTCAATACATGGCGGGACAATAGAAGATAGATGCCGAAGGTGCGGCATTTACGGCGAAACAATCGACCATGCAATTGCTGGATGTAGCGTACTTGCCCCCCGTGAATATGTCATGAGACATAACAATATAGCAAAGATCCTCCACCAACAACTTGCGATAAAACACGGTCTCTTACAAGCAGAAGTCTTGTATTTTAAATATGAACCAAAGGCAATATTGGAAAATGCAAATTTTAAACTGTACTGGGACAGATTTATTTCCACAGATCAAACCGCAGCTGCCAACAAGCCTGACATTATTTTGTTCAACAAGACAAATAAAACGATCGAAGTAATCGATATAGCGGTGCCCCTTAATCGCAACATCCAAAGCACATACTCCACCAAAGTATCGAAGTATGCAGCTTTGGTCATAGAACTGAAACGAATGTACAAAGCGAGGGAATTGAATATAATTCTAATAATTATATCGTCCACTGGATTAGTGCCTAAGCATTTAATAAAAAACTTGAAGAAGTATGACTGCCAACACCTCTTAGAAGACATGCAGAAGTCGACCATACTGGACACATGTGCAATAGTTCGTAGATTTTTAAATATTTAAGCAATAGCAATCGCATGGGCGTAGAACTTGGACTACGCTCCACCAGAGCACAATCCCTTGAAAATTTTATCCGGGATGTGTAATTTCCGGCAATAGCCGAGATGGATTAAGCTCAAAAAAAATAAAATAAACGGAGGGTACCATTTTCGCCATACAAGATGGTGTGATTCCTACTAAAAATTACATTAAATACGTAATGCGAGATCCAAGTGCCGCTGCAGACAGATGTCGAAGATGCAATAGTCGAAGTGAGACATTAGACCACGTGCTAGCGCGATGCACCACACTGGCAAACTCTATGTACCTGAAGCGACATAATTACATCGCGAAAATAATCCATCTAAAACTGACGCAGATGTACAACTTCAATCAAAGCAAAATACCGTACTTCAGATACACCCCAGAACCTGTTCAAGAAGACTCCAACTACCTTCTATATTACGACCGAACAATTTTAACCAATGCCACCAGAGACCACAATAGGCCAGATATTTTCCTTATTGATAAATCTCAAGCGTCTGGTTATATAGTTGATATTGCTGTTCCTCTAAACAGAAACATGCAAAAAACATATGCAGAAAAAATATCCAAATATTCTGACTTAGGCATTGATGTCAAACGCCAGTGGAAGCTAAGGAAGGTGCACATACTACCAATTATCATCTCAGCCCACGGACTAGTGCATAAAAACTTAGCAGACAACGTGAAAACTCTTCAACTCCCAGAATATTTAATTTTCGACATGCAGAAAGCAGCTTTACTCAATTCTTGCCATATAGTCCGAAACTTTTTACAGTAAACGTTTTCCTTGTTTGTGAAATTGTTAACTATTTTATATAATATTTATACACATTAATTTAATTGTAATCTTTGTACCTGTTATAAATTATTGGCCTGCAGCAAAGCTGTCGCCAATTAATGTAAATCACTCCTTTATTGGGATGCAATAAAAAAAAAAAATAAAAAAAATAAAAATAAAAAAAAAATAAAATAAAAAAAAATAAAGTTAAATAAAATAAAATACAATTAGATAAAATAAAATAAGAAAAATAAAAAGTAAATCGATTAAAAAAAAAGTCAAACAAAAATTAAGAAAGTGTAGTTTTGCTCAAACAAAGAAAAAAAGGAACACCAAAATTAAGAAAAACATTTTTCTAATAGCGATCGCCCCTCGGCAGGCAATGGCAAACCTCCGAGTGTATTTCTGCCACGAAAAAGCTCCTCACAAAAATATCTGCCTTTCGGAGTCGGCTTGAAACTGTAGGTCGCTCTATTTGTGGAACAACATCAAGACGCACACCACAAATAAGGGGGAGGAGCTCGGCCAAACACCCAAAAAGGGTGTACGCGCCAATTATATAGGAAGGTATATATATATGTATTAAACTAAAATAAAATCAAATAAATAAAGCGAAATAGAAGTAAACTAAATGAAAATAAAGTAAACTAAATTCAGATAAAATAAAAGAGTTTTTTACATTTTCTCTAAGTGATCGCTCCCATTCACACGCCTTAAAATTTTGCCTACTCCCATTTCACTTCCTCGTAATCTCTGAGTTTATCAAAGCATCTATCGCATATCAGATATTTCCCACCAAAGTGGCGATAAGTGAAACCTTAGCCAAATATTTACAAAATTAAATTAAAAAAGAACAGCAATGCGGGCCAGCACGCCACCCACCCAGCAATTCGCCATTAATACTGCAACACAATTTTCCAGAAACGCCAACAGCAGTAAAATAGAAACCTCGATGCAAAAGAAAAGATAAAAAAGTGACGAAAACAAATCAAATGAAAAAAAAAAACAAAAAACTAAGTGAATGTCCCATATTAGGCGATGTAAAGTAAGTAGAACAAATAAACATGCGTACGAGCAGCACAAAAAAAATAGTAACAAATACATCAAAAATCGCAGCAGCAGCAGCATCCACTCAATGCCGGTTAGCACTGCTCACTTGCCCACAAACATACAATCAGCGTCGGTAACACAGCAATGCATCAACAACTACATTTAATAACACTACAGCGCAATAAATTTCAATTACACTTTATTGCACTTTTACTCCACTTTTTCGCATACCAAAATTGGTAGTAGGCATGTGCACAAATGTGTATGTGTTTATGTGTGGCTGAAGGTTAGTTTCACTACTCAAAGTGTGGTGCATCAATTGATTTATTGATCTATTGGTTGCTGTTGTTGTTTTTGTTATTTTTGTTGTTGTTCGTATATGGTTACTGTTGTTTTAATTTAATAGCCGAATTGCAAATTCCTTCAAAAAGAAACTAAAATTGAGGCTTTCATCCATCCATCCATCCGTCCACCTATTCCGCCAGACGCTGGTCCATCCAACCATCACTGCATTACCACGCGCAACATCCACTGTTGACCCCTTCAACGAAATTTTATTGTTATATTGGTTGTTTTTATTGTTGCATGTATTTGGGGGTATCAACATATTCACTTTTCCATAGCGCTTAGAGCGGGTGTCCCTACCAATTCCGCCAACTGCGTACATCGAAAGAAAATTGTATATGGTCGGCCGAAGAGGAATTTTTTTCTTATAATTTTTTATGATTGATGGACTAAATAAAAAATAAAATTAAATATTTTCAGAGAGGGAAAAAGAGAGAGAAAGAGAGGGACAGGCAGAGAAAGAATGGTAGAGAGACAGAAAGAGGGACAGAGAGAGTGCCAGAGAGAGTGAGATAGACAGAGAGAGAACTATAAGTCCAATGATTATTTTAATAAACTATTCACAAGGAAAATGAGCAGTACTTTTTGGATGAGCGAATGAGAGAAGTTACCGACGGGACTCTGACAAGTAGCAAACTTAATGGCAAAAGGGAAATCAAAGTCAAACGAGTAAGTAAATGGGCGCGTAGAAGTAAATGTATAGGCGCATTCGGCACTACTCTATTCTCAACATAAACCGCTGGATTCAGACATTTCAGCAGGGTGGTCCACATAGTATTTGTGTTTTTATCATATCTTATTTTGGCAGTGGCAATTACTACCCACGGAAAGTCTTCGCGGCAGTCGTAGCTGAATGGGTTGGTGCGTGACTACCATTCGGAATTCACAGAGAGAACGTTGGTTCGAATCTCGGTGAAACAACAATATTAAAAAAAAACATTTTTCTAATAGCGGTCGCCCCTCGGCAGGCAATGGCAAACATTCGAGTGTATTTCTGCCATGAAAAAGCTCCTTATAAAAATATCTGCCGTTCGGAGTCGGCTTGAAACTGTAGGCCCCTCCATTTGTGGAACAACATCAAGACGCACACCACAAATAGCAGGAGGAGCTCGGCCAAAAACCCAAAAAGGGTGTACGCTCCAATTATATATATAATATTGTATATATCACAGAAAATCCGTATTTTATCTCCGCGCAACGAAATGAATCGCTTTACGTTTGAACATGACTAAGTTTAGATTAAACAACAGTCATAGTTTCTGTCGTCGTTCGGTGCGCACTGACAAGAAAGTACCTACCGTAGTCGAGAGTGTGACCTAGCACAATGACTCTCCACCGAACTTAACATTTCATGCACCAGCCACCTCTCTCTAAAGCACTCGATTATTTGAGAAATGCTTTAAGGTCTCAGAAAGAAGGACCGGAAAATCCCAGTCAACACCTCTATGTGGTAGAAAGTGTTAACGGCTAACGTTGATAAGGGTGCTGAATGATCATCGGAATAAGTGATTCAACCAGTAAGCTGGACAGGGCACTCTATTATTCTGAAGGTGAGAAATTATCTTCGAAGGTGGAGAAACCGATTCGGGCTATCAGCGTTGTTGGAACAAATCGGAATAGATGTAGCTAGAACAGAAGGTTAGGTTGGGTTATGGTGGTAGTTAGTCTATACGACTAACTCACTTAGAACTTACAGGTCCGTTGTGATACCACTGTGCTGCACGGGAACCTCATTTACTTTCCTTCGTGGCAACAAAACAGAAAATGGCATAATAATCTAATTGGACTGGGCACTATCCGCTTGAAAGCCATATGCTCAAAGAACAACAATTTTGTCGGAAAAACCATCTTTTCTAATCAAGCGCATTTTCATCTTGGCGGCTATATTAACAAGCAAAACTGGCACTTCGGTATTGAAAAAGCCGCACGTGATCAATGACAAGCGAGGAACAGCTTGGTGTGGATTTTGGAGTGGTGACATCATTTACCCATTGCCCATTTTTCTTTGAAGGTGTGGCTGGAATTGCCATTTCGGCCAACAGTGAGCATTAATTTTATTTGGCCGACAATTGAGGACATGGAAATAACGTGAGAAAGTGAACATTGTAAATCGATCGGAGTATATCTTAAAAGCAAGTGAAAAGCTCTTAATTATGAAAATGTTTTTAGTAGTGTGAAAATGTATCTAGTTGTATTTTCAAATACTTTACAACAATTTGAAAAAGTTTCTGACCTTCCCACATAACCTCAAATACAACCAAAAGTCGTGGTTTTATCACTGTCAAGCTAGGATATGAGAAGAACTAGACGTGGTTAGGCTATTCTGAAATCGGATATTATGAAGTTCAGATATACCAGCTCATCGAGAATTTCTACAGGATTGCACTCTTGTTCTCGAAACCAAATGGTTCTGAAAGTCAATTAGATTGTGTCGGTTTGCCTATCTTTACACCGATCTAGCATAAGATTACCACCAAATAGCTGAGATCAGATTAGTACATCTCGATTTATTGGCTGCAATATTATAAAATTATTGCCGATATCTGTGATATTAGTATCAATTGGATGAAAGGGAGTTATACGAGGTATGGCTATTAAATAACGAGACACAAACGAAAATATCAAGCAAGGAAGCTTAGAAGAGATACGAAAGTACCAAGAGTCAGCGACAATCACCTGTTCAGCATGAATCCTTCTCTTTCGAAGGCAGAACCTCTCGCATCTGTAAAAAAAATTGGCGCTTATACACTTTTTTGTGTGTATAGAAGAGCTTCTCCTCCTATTTGTATCGTGCGTCTTGATGTTTTTCCACAAATTGAGTGGCCTACAGTTTTATGAGAACTCCGAACGGTAATGGTTTTTTACGAGGAGCTATTTTAATGGTAGAAATATTCTCAGAGATTTGGCATTGCCTGCCGAGGGAAGACCGCTATTAGAAGTCCATACCATTTACTGTTTCATGCCCATACTGCATTTTCGACCCATGCACTACCCATTCGGCTACGGTGGCCGATTGAACAAATCTGTATATCAAAGTAAAATTTGAGCCCTTTTTGAAAGGGAAAGTGGCTAAGGAAAGCGTTAGAAGAAGATTCCTCGCACTTATACCCCCAAACAATGGAAGATTTACATGGAGGAGGAGTACGTATTGAAAGGGATTGTAAGTAATTAAATATAATATATATGAAATCAAAATAAAATATTCTAGAGTCTCAGACTGGGTACTTAATATGCACCGCACTCAAAAATTTTGATGTTTAATCCACTTTAGGTCATACGGACATTTAAATACGGATTATCATTCAGTTCATGATATTTTTTGAGCTTTCTGTGAAAAAATTTAAATGTTCGAACTACACACAAGATGCGAGGATATATTTTTACTTCCCGGAGACCAAAGCTTCTCTATTCTAAAGTCCAGCAAACAGATAACGACTGAAATCATTCACATATTTCCATTCCGATTTGGAGTCTGAGACTTACAGCTTGGAGTTTGGGACAATTTGGAGTCTAGGACTTCCACTATCATAATTGATGCAACAGTCAATACAAATTCTTCGCCCCACACTAATGCAGACAGGGGGTAATCTTTCAGAGACACAGTTTGGCTTAAGCAGGGACGGTATACAGTAGATGCTGAAATGCTTGCGACACAGATGAAAAACAGATAAGACGATAAGCGGAGTTCGATGGAAAGGGGGCACAAAAGAGTACGGCTTAATGATTACCTTAGACGTTAAAAACGCTTCAATACCGCAAATTGGAGAAAAATGGCCAAAGCTCTTAGTAGCATTGAAATTTCAACGTTTTTATAAGCAGCTACTTAGACTATGGAGCGCGTTCCGAAGTACAATACATCAAAACAAGCAGCGCTTGTGATCTTTGTGCTTTGAGAAGCAGTGTAGGAGAGTTGCTGGCGAAAATGAGAGAGTCGGTGGACCTATCGCATGATCCCTTCTTTATCGCTTTATTCCCTCTTTAAGTTGGCTAGACAGACAGCACGGCTATTTCCGTTTTATCCAAATATTGACAAGACACGGTTGCTTCAAATTTATTTTACATAAAGTCGGACATGACGACGACCCATCCTGCACCTTCTGTGTAAATGACGTTGTTGAAGATGCAGACCATTCCTTTTTTGTCTGTGCGCAGTTTGAAACCTAAAGGGTTCACTTGAGAAATAAGGCAGGGAAACCAATTAAAGTATCAAGCTGGTTGATATTTTGCTTGAGTCAAAAGAAAACGGATCCGTTGTTTTCAAGGTAGCAAATAAAATCATCACAAAGTTGCATTGCGCGTAACGTCTGCGCAAATTTTCATGGAAAGGCAATAGGCCGCTCCCTCTCCGCAAAGTAATACGTAACAGTAGCTCCAAAGGGTCTGTTGGTGAACGAGGACAAAACGAAGTACCTCTTCTCTGCAAACAAACAGTCGGCGCATTCGCGTATCGGCACTCCCGTCACTGTTGACAGTTATGATTTCGAGGTTGTAAAAGTCTTCGTTTATTTAGAAACCAGCATTAATACCGATAACAATGTTAACCTTGAAATCCAACGGATAATCTCTCTTGCCATTGAACTGAGTAGTAAAGTCCTTCCTCGACGAACAAAATTAACACCCTGAGGCTCTCATCATGCCTGTCCTAACGTATGGCTCAGGAGCGTGGACCATGACAACATCCGATGAGGTGTCCTTTGGAGTGTTTGAGAGAAAGATTCTGCGGAAGATTTTTGGACCTTAGCGATGGCGAGTATCAAAGGCGATGAAACAATGAGCTGTATGAGCTATACGATGACATAGACGTAGCGCAGCGAATGAAGATTTAGCAGGTATGTTGGCTGGGACATGTCGTCCGAATGCATACAAACGCTCCGGCTCTGAAAGTATTCGATGCGGTACCAGCTGGTGGTAGCAGCGGAAGAGGAGAGATTTTCTCTGCTTTGGAAAGATCAGGTGGAGAAGGACTTGCCTTCACTTGGTGGGTCCAACAGGCGTCTGTTAACATGAGAAAGAAACGACTGGCGCGCTTTGTTAAACTCGGCCAAAATCGCGTAAGCGGGTGTCGCGTTAATTAAGAAGAAGGAGTTCCACGGATAAAGCGATGAGCGGTGAGCGGAAAGGCAATTCCCACACCTCGGTTTTCAACGCTTTGTGCCACCTCTACAACAAAAAAGAAACACTAATGTCAATGCCAGTATGCTTCAGGCACTCACCAAATAGTGAATCAGCGCCACTGGCCTTCCCTTTCTGTATCCTATCAGCAAACAATGATGATTCCTGCTGGGTAGCGCTCTGTGCTCTAAAGCGCAGCTCCTCATCAACCTACAAACGGCAGCCTACCTGGGCGCGTTTGTGTGTGACTGCTGGACGCCTTTGAAGCGGCGCCGATATTGGGTCAGCATGAGAAGTACGAGAAGTAGCAGCAAAAAAACAAACGCAAAAAAAAAGACTGCAGGCTTGCCTATAAAAGCTGCGCATTGCAAAACAGGCGAATGACGAGACACCGTGGCAGCAACTGGCTGACGCTGAAGTTCGAGCTTATGGCCAATGGCAGGCCAGTCAGCTAGCTGGACATGCGCATTCAAGCGATGAGAATGAACGCTGATGGATCACGCTGAAGGAAAATGAACTTACATACCTCCACATACGTGTATATAAGCCATTTATATGAGCGTACATAGAACACACTGAAATGCAGGAGAAGAAACCATGTTTTGTATGCCGGTGTGTGTGTGTGTGTGTACACTTGCGTATGGGTGAGGAATGTGGCGATTATATTGAGTGAAATATTTTAGAAAGTCTTGGTGCGATGACTGTGTCGGCGGCAATGTGTCTTGACATGGAAAATCAATCATGTCACAATTTCTCAAATAAGATGTTGACAACATTTCGGCTGCCAGAAAGCAATAATGTTGCACAGCTATGTATTTATGTGATGCCTGTGGTGTGTGCTGTGGCACTGTAAACTGTCCGTGTACATTCAGATTTCCCGGAACGCGAGCGCCAATGATGGCGAGAATGACTCACCGGTCGAGCAGCAGCTGTACTATTTTTCCTGCTTCTATTTCTTTTCTGGGTATTGATTTCGCACTTTGCTGAACCAACCAGAAACAATCAACAGGCAGTGGTGTGGCCAGCATTTGGCAACATGTTGCTGCGTGTGTTGACAATGCGCACGTGTGCCGCTGCTATTGCTGTTGTTGTTGCTGCTGACGAGAGACAAATGTCAATTACATGGAAGTGGAAAATTAAGCCAGATACCGCAAAAGTGGAGTAGCAGGAGAATTGTGTTGCAGGGCAGCCACCGGTGGCCACACCCAAAAAGCGCCGGTGCGCCACTTGATCCTGGCGCTTGCTGTTAAAACAACAAGTTTGGCTATTCTAATGCATACACAGACACGCATGTATATATGTATGTATGTATGTGTATATGTATGAATGTGAGTGTCTATGAAGTTGCTCTATTTTTAGCCGGCTGTTTGGGTTTTTGCAGTCTTTGCCATGATTTAGTTTTCAGCGATTATTTATTGTGGCTGTGGCACCCCATTGCGTCATCCTGGTGGCGGTGGCACTCCACGCCAAACCAAGGAAAAGGTGACTGAGCAGCCAAATAACCACCAGTTTCTAGCCCGTCACACTCAGCGGTGGGTGGTTTCTTTTTGTTGAAATCTTTTTTTTATGAACAATTTTTGTTTTTGTTTTACAATCTCAATGTGCCACTTGCAAACGTAATGCTGCAACGGCTGTTGCATGCAGCGTTGAACTGACCACTTTTTAATTTAACGAAAATTGTAACTTTAAAATTTTGTTGTTGTTAAAGTTGAATAATGCGCGCGGAAACTTTTAGTTCGCAAATATACGACACACACACACACACACACACATAAACAAAGCAATCTAAATATTGAAGTGTGCATATTTGTATGTTGGTGGAAAACCACTCTGACACAGCCTGCCAGGTAGCAGCGTAAACAAAGATGTTGAAGACCACCCACTGCCGAAAATCTCAACAAATTTGCGCTGCAACTGCAGCAGCGTAGAGTTGGGTGGTAAAGGGCAACTATTGTGTCTGCACATATAAGATCAGTAAGTGTATATGTGTGTATGTATGTACATATAGAAAATCAGAAAAAAATGCATATCTATTTGTTTCTACGATTTAAATGCCTAAAACAAAAAAAAAAAGGCCTCACTCTATCACTTCCAAAATTTTAGGCATCGAGCGCTAAAATAGCAAATGGCAAACAGAGGATGGCTCAGCAAATCCTGATCTATGTTTTTGATTCACATTTCTGTTAAGCGTCACCTGATACTTTTTTGTTATAGTCAATCTGTAAAATATATATGGTAAAATATCATTAGGCTATACCGAGGCTTAAGGCGCTTTCAAGGCTCTCGACTTTCTCACGTTTGAATCGAAAAGTCAAGCGATCTCTAAAAGATCAATAAAAGTGACGTCAGAACAGTTCGATTGGCAGTTGAGTTTCGCGATTTGTTTTATAACGAAGGAACCGGCAACACTTATATCTATAAATATATTTCCTTTTTTATTTTAGGGGATGAGTAGTTTTACCCATCGTGAGGGACCACTTTTATTTATATAGAGCTTCTGTTTTCTATTTTTTTACATCATAGCTTAGACACGTTGGCACTTTATCACTTTTTAAATCATTTTGAGTGTAGGTTTGTATAGGGGGTATGCGCAAAAATAAACCGATTACAGTAATTTTAAAGGTGTTTATTTACATCAATACTATAAATATATATGTGTGTTTTTATGACATTTTTAAGAATTTTTAAGTTAGGTTTGTATGGGAGGTATACGTAAAAATAAATCCATTATAGCTATCTTACGAGTGTGTGTTTATATTAATCTTTTAGATATATGAACAACATTTTGGAGTCCTACATGCATCAGGGCCCTTTGAAAGGCATTTTTAAAGCATTTTTGAGGTTAGGTTTGTATGGGAGGCATATGTAAAAATTAAAGCATTGTAGGCATTTTACGGGTATTTACTAATATTATTATTATAAATATGTGGTCGAAATTTCGAAGTTGTATATTCACAAGTGCGTTTTCTATGACATTTTTAAGCGTTATTGAGGTTAGGTTTGTATGGTAGGTAAGCGTTAAAATGAATCGATTTGACCAATTTTCTGTACGTTAACTTACTATATCACTGTAAATACATATATGGCCAAAATTTTGGAGTCCCACATTTATCACTATCCTTTGAAAACCATTTTAAGCCACTTTCGAGGTTAGGTTTGCATGGGATGTATGCGTAAAAATAAACCGATTTAAGCCATTTCACAAGGGTTTACTTACCTATATAAATGTTTTAAATATATGAACAAAGTTTCAGAGACTCACATTGATCGATCCGTTTTTTATGACATTTTTAAGCATTTTTGAGGCTAGGTTTGTGTGGGAGAAATGCTTTAAACTAATCATAATAATTTTTTCGTTTTTTACCTGCTTTATGTCTTAAAGGTAAGCAGGTACAGGGTTTTGAATATAATTCGGAAGTAAGGGGAATCTCACTATGAAACTTTCAAAAATTACTGAGCTTAGTCTCAGCTATTAACTTAAAAATAAAAATAAATTTGAGGCACAGTTTTTTTTTCTAAATCGCAAATAAAGTTTTTCTTAGAAAATAAATTTGTTTTTTAAAACTATTTTCTTAAAAATTATAATATATTTTGAATATATGTAGCTCGGAATTCACTGAGTGTAGTCTCAGTTATTAACGAAAAAGAAATTAAAAAAGTCTGAGGTCCGGCTTTTTTAAAAAGGAAAGCAAAATCCTAAAAGTTTTGAATAAAACATAAATTTTTTTTTTTTCCAAAAACAAGTTTTTTTAAAAGTAGGTAAATTTTATCCGAGACAATTACAAAAGCAAACTTTTTTTAACAAACCAAATTTCATTCCCAGAAGAATAAATAAACAAATAAAAACACTGACGTTGTTCTGTTTTAAATTTTGCCCAAAAATAATTTGTTTTCCAAAAGCAATTGTTTTATTTTTTATTTTAAAAAATTGAAATATTTCTTATTTATAAAAAAATTGTTTTCGGAAAAAACATTATTTGTTCGGAGATTTCAGTTTTCTCAAATATTTTTAACAAAATTTTTTTTATCAAAATTTGATTTCCTGAAATTTCTGAACAAAAATTTTTTTTTCCGAAAACAATTTTTTAAGAAGTAGTAGAAGTATATTGTAAACTAAGCAATTGCAAAAACAAAAATCAAAATTTTCTTTAATTCTCCGCACAAAATTTTTTCCTTTAAAATGTTCAACAAAAACAAATTTATTTCTCTAAAAGTGTGAACAAAACCTAAATGTTTTTTCCAAAAAAACTTTTTTCAAATATTATATCTTATTCTAAACAATTACAAAAACAAAAAAAATTGTGTATAAATTAAAAAAAAAAATATTCCAAACATATTTTTTTTAAGGTAGTAGATATATTTATATTTATACAAACGCTCCGGCTTTGAAAGTATTCGATGCGGTACCAACTGGTGGTAGCAGAGGAAGAGGAAAGATCAGGTGGAGAAGGACTTGGCTTCACTTGGTGTGTTCGATTGGCGCCAGTTAGCACGAGAAAGAAACGACTGGCGCGCTTTGTTAAGCTCGGCCAAAATCGCGTAAGCGGTTATCGCGCCAATTAAGAAGAAGAAGAAGTCATATTTATTTTATGCTAAAAAATACCAAAAATTTTTTTTATTTTAAACAATTCCAAAAAAAAAAAAAAATTTTGGGTCTAAAATTAAAATAGAAACAAAATTCCAAAATAATTTTTAAGTAGTAGATATATTTATTTAGCATAAAATAATTAATTTCCTCCAAAAGTTTCGACAAAATAATTGTATTTCTCTAAAATTTTGAACAAAAAATAAACTTATTTCCAAAACAATTTTTTGAAGAAGAACCAACATTTATTTTATACAAAAAAATTAGAAAAAAAAATTTTCGCTAAAATTTTCAAGGAAACAATTTTATTTCTATAAAATTTTGAAGAAAAAATAGATTTTTTTCTAGACTATAAAATACCAAAAAATTTTTTTCTGAAATTTTCAAGAAAAAAATTTTCAAGAAAAAAATTTTATTTCCGCAAAATTTTCAATAATAAATAGATTTTTTCCTCTAAAACTTTATATTAAAGAAGCATATTTTATCCAAAACAAGTACAAAAACAAAAATTTATGTGTCTAAAATTTTGAACAGTAAACATTTTTTCCAAACATAATTTTCTTAGGTAGTAGGGTAAGACTTTACTGCTCAATTGCCTACTTAGTCCAAAGTAGCACTTGTTGGCAAGAGAGATTCTACGTTGGATTTCAAGGCTAACATTGTTATCGGTGTTACTGCTGGTTCCTAAATAAACGAAGTCTTTTACAACCTTGAAATTATAACTGCCTACAGTGACGTGGGTGTCGATACTCGAGTGCGCCGACTGTTTGTTTGAAGACAGGAGGTACTTCGTTTTGTCCTCGTTCACCACCAAACCCATTCGCTTTGCCTCTTTATCCAGTTTGGAGAAGGCAGAACTAACAGCGCGGTTGTTAAGGCCGATAATGTCAATATCATCGGCATACGCCAGCAATTGTACGCTCTTATAAAATATTGTGCCTGAGCGATTAAGATCTGCGGCTTGGTAGCAAAGGGCTCGGAGAGGTCCTTCCCAATTCTGAGGGCGCTGCTGGTGTTGAGCAACGTCATCTTGCATAGCCGTATTCGTTTTTTTGGGGATACCAAATTCAGACATTCGACAGTATGAAAAGGAGTTACTTGTATGCCACTCCTTTTCATACTGTCGAATGCAGCTTTGAAATCGACGAAAAGATGGTGTGTGTCCTTTCGTGGGTCTTTTCCAAGATTTCGCGTATTGTAAATATTTGGCCGATGGTAGACTTTCGAGGCATAAAGCTACACTATTAAGGTACAATCAGTTGGTTGACGGTGGGCTTCAGCCTTTCACACAATACGCTTGCTAGAACCTTATAGGCGATATTTAGAAGACTAATCCTGCGATAATTGACACAGATTGCAGGATCACCCTTCTTATGGATTGGGCAGAGCACACTTAAATTCCAATCGGCAGGCATGCTTTCATCCGACCATATTGGGCATAGGAGCTGATGCATGCACCTTACCAGCTCTTCACCGCCATGTTTGAATAGCTCACCCGGCAGTCCGTCGGCGCCCGCGACTTTGTTGTTCTTTAGCCGTGTTATTGCTATTCTCACCTAGTCATTGTCGGGTAGCGGAATGACAATTCCGTCGTCAACGATTGGGGTATCGGGATCTTCACATTCTCTGTGACATACGCAGCTGTCACTATTTAACAGGTTCGAGAAGTGTTCCCTCCATAATTTAAGATTGCTCTGTACGTCACCAGTTCGCCGTTTGTGTTCTTACAGGAAAACGCCCCGGTCTGTGTGTGTGCTTCTGGATGATAGAACTCAGTGCTGGCTGAATTTCATCGCAAAATATTCACTTTGGTAATTTTGTGGCCCACTTGAAAAAGCCTTGCCACACATTTCTTTTATACAAAAAAATTGCAACAAAATTTTTTTTCTCTAAAATTTTGAACAAGAAATAGATTTTTTTCGAAAAAATTTATTTAATGTACAATAGTATATTTTGTTCTAAACAATTAAAAAAGAAAACATGTTTCTGTTTTAAATTTTGAACAAAATATTTTTTGTCCTAAAAATTATTATTTTTAAATACATTGCTAAATTATTTAAATAAATTATTAAATTAATTATTGTATTTAAAAAATATTTTTTTAAATATTTAATTAAAAAATATTATATTTTTTTCTTAAAAATTAGTTTTGAAGTAGTATATACAATTTTTTTTTACATTACATTTTATCCCCAAAAAAAAACAATTTTAGCTGAAAAAAAAATTAGAAAATAAAGATGCAAAAAATCCGAAATAAGTTGTTTAGGAAGTATATATATTTTTAAAAAAATATTAAGAACAACGGACGACCAATTTTCGCTATCTTTTTTTTTCTTTATTGATTCAATATTGATAATTCCTCAAAATTATAAAATTTTTAAATAAATTTTTCCAGTTGAATTTCACAAGTGTGCAAAGAAATCAATTTAAGAAAAATTTACGACAACGTCCAAAATACTTGGATCAATTGACATGGAATCGCTGTAATATAAATAAGCTCCAATACAATCCGCCCTCTTCTCAAAAATGCCAATGACCAATAATCACAAAATAATCCGCCCTCATCCCAAAAATGCCAATGGACAACACTGCGCATGGAAAACATCTGCATTTGCCCAACTGTCAGAAAATTTGTTTTCTTTTTCTATTCAAAGACAAGTAACAATGCAGCTGCGTTATTTTCTGTGTCATGATTGCGACCGAAGCAAAATATGGATGTATGCGCCTGCAGAGAGGTCTTAATTAGCGTTTGAGAATTTTAAATGTTTAACTACAAAAAAAAGTTAATTGTATGTATGAGTGTAAGCGCTTAGCAGCACACAAAACGAATTAATTGCTTACAAGCGGCGATTAATTGACTCATTGCTGTGCTGACTATTGACTAACAGCAGTTCGCTTAACAGCAAATTCGTAGCATTAAATAGAAATTCTTCGAATATGAGGATGTCTTGTGTCAATATGTATTCACTATATCTGTATGCGCTCCCTTTGTAACTGCTACCACAAATTAGTGATACAACACCTGACTGGGGCTGGCTGCCAAAATCTCATAGTGGTGGGCGTTTCATGTTTGTCAGCGTAACATTCGAAAGAAAGCTGGCCAACGGCATGTGAAATTTGTTGACTATAAAAATAGGAAAAAGCCAGATGGGCGTTGCAGCAGTCGAGTGCGAAGAAATAGCATTTGAAAGGTCGGAAAAAATTGTATTTAAGCACTGATGTTTAAAGCAAATTCTTTTTGTCATTTTATCAAAAATGTCCTAGAAATTAAATTAGTTCACTTTAGCATTGACTATTCTCGCATTTACTCTAGAAATGAAAATAAGCAACAACCGAAATGAAATTTCCTTATTCAAACTCCTTCCATTTTTGGTAGCGCATGATTTGACTGCGAATGGCAATGCGCTCTCACGCTCACGCTGCCATCAGCAGCATAGCGGCACATGCACGTGATCTTGACCGGCAAACGTAAACGACAAATGGACAAATGAATGTGCAAACAATGCGAGCTTCAGGCCAATAAAAACAAAAAAAAATCCACATGAAACACATGAAAGTTAAGGTGCGCGCTCTGCAAACCCTTTTTATGGCAAAGTCACGTGTGTGATCCGAGTGCTGTTTCAAGCTCAATTCCTACTTGCATTCATTGACATTTCGTTTTTAATTTTTTTATTTTCTGTTGATTTTTATTGTTTTTTTTTTTTTTGCCTGCCTTCTTGACCTCGGCATCATTGTGTCACTCAAATGCGCGCAATTTCATAGCTGGGAGGTTTATGGCTGGCGATGAAAAATGAAGTAGAGAAATTATTGCAATTGTTGTTTTTGTTGTTGGTGTTGTGAAATATGAAAATATGACACGTGCAAATTTGTATTATTTCTTGTGATGCTCCTGTCACCAGATGTAAATTTTTCGATGAAAACAATTGGAAATTATCAATTACACTGTGTGACAAAAAAAAAAATTAAATATACTTTTATGGAGACCTAGCACAACTTATGGCTATAGAAAAACTAAACAAAATGGTATAGGAGAAATTTCCAATACACCCCCAAAATCTCGTTTTATGGCCATAAAACCGTTTTTCAGTAGGTTGATGTGAAGAATCACTCCTAACTTCGCCAATTTCCATCCGATTTCGAATTTGTTTTTTTAGTTCGAAAGAACAAAAACAAGCCCTTTTGACAGTGTGTTGACAATTTTTCTGAAATGACAACTGACGAGGCTGTAGACGGAAGTATTTGGATTTTTTTTATTTTTTCTCTAATTTTTCAACTTTGACATAATTGTTACGATATTATCCGATATTGAAGATTTTTTTAGTACACTACTGTTATAGAAAATTTAATTTTGCGTCGAATGAGCTATATTTGACTGTAATTGAATTAAAATTAATAGAGTTGTGTGAGTTTTAAGATTTTATTTTTTTTTACTAATTTGGTATGTAGGTATAACTTACGCTAAATGGGAAAAAGGACGTGTTTTGATGCGTTATTATAGATACGTAATATTTATTGGAGTATATATGTACTGTTCTGCATACAACACAACTGGTTAGAACTTACGAAAATATCTGACATATTATAGCACATTTTTTTTTCAATAGAAATATAAAAAAGCTCCCAAGTGTACCAAAGTTCACACTGTACATTGATTAACAAAAGAAGTTTGTTATTATAATTTAACCTTATTAAAACGTCAAAGTTTTATTGTTTGTTTCATTGAAATTCAAGAGATATAAATCAAAACGTTGCCAGAAAAGTCGAATTTCTCAATATTCTCCGATGATGTGGCATCATCAGCCTTATCATAAACCAGATGATTGTTATTTTTATAAAACGGACGTAAACGGTCATCATTATAAAGCTCGAAAGCACATAAAGTATGCTGATGTTGCAACTGTTAAGAACTCCGTAGTCTTGGACGATATGATTGACTCAACTGCAGGAACTGAAGGAAGTTCAACTCATTGCTGATGATGATCAAACTGATAACAATAACTGGTTCTAAGTCTTCAGAACGACACATTGTATCAAATTCAGATTTTCAGGATCTTTCTCGTGATTTACTTCTATCGGGAAGACAATCTGAAACGCTCGCTTCTCGATTTAAACAATGGAATTTAGTTGATGACGACTTCAGATGAATGATGATGATCGAATTTCTTACAGAGAAGTATTCAAAACTGATGAAGAGAATGACAAATGTACCGTACCATACTAAACTCCAAAGGGCCGTTTCCAATGCATTTTTAAGTTTGGAACCAGTTCCGTTGTGTACTGCACCGTACCATACCGTACAATGCTGCACTGCACAATACTCCAATAAATATTATGTGTTTATAAAGGCACTTGTTATCATTTTCATGCTTCGATGCCTACATACCAAATTAGTAAAAAAAAATAAAATCTTAAAACTCACACAACTCTATTAATTTGAATTCAATTACAGTCAAATATAGCTCATTCGACGCAAAATTAAATTTACTATAACAGTAGTGTACTAAAAAAATCTTCAATATCGGATAATATCGTAAAAATTATGTCAAAGTTGAAAAATTAGAGAAAAAATAAAAAAATTCCAAATACTTCCGTCTACAGTCTCGTCAGTTGTCATTTCAGAAAAATTGTCAACACACTGTCAAAAAGGCTTGTTTTTGTTCTTTCGAATTAAAAAAACAAATTCGAAATCGGATGAAAATTGGCGAAGTTAGGAGTGATTCTTCACATCAACCTACTGAAAAACGGTTTTATGGCCATAAAACGAGATTTTGGAGGTGTATTGGAAATTTCTTCTATACCATTTTTCTTAGTTTTACTATACCTACAAGTTGTACTAGGTCTCCATAAAAGTATAAAATCACTGTCGCACAGTGTTATTGCTCCGAAGCCTACTATCGGGTGCTGTTTGAGAGTTTGTGTACTTCAAATGATAATACTAAATAGAAATATTTTTGGCATGCTTTTTTTTATTATACTATGTTTGATAATTTCATGGCACTTATTTTTTTAATCTGATATTTGGCATATGTATGTCCGCCGAGACTACGAGATATATGGTCCATTCGATCAGCCCAACTTTTGACTCCTTTTTCCAAAAGATCTGAGCGCATGTCGTCAATGGCGGCTTAAATATTGCAAAAAATAGATTGTTACGCGTTTTGTGGCAAGTTGCGCCATCTCGTTGGAATCAAATGACGCCGATGTTTAGTTAATGAATTTTTTGAAACAGAATTTCAGTCACCTTGTCTTGATAACGCTCACCTTTCACCGCAACAGCAGCTCCTTCCTCATTTCGAATGAAATCTCAACGCTAATGAGCGAGTCCATGAGAAGTGATCCAAGTATTTTGGAAATTCAATTTGTCAATTCGTCAGTTCATCTAAAGCTTGGTTTATTTGTAGTCTTCTTTATAATAAGAAGTTAACTGAAACATTTTTAAGAAAAAGTTTATAATTTTGTTGAAAATTTTGGTATAAAAGTACTTAAAGTTAAATTTTGAAATGTCTGCGGTTGTTTTTAACATTTGAGCCCTTGATTTTGAAAGTCGACTAAGTCATATTTTCCTTGTTTCGAGATAATTAGAGTTTTGCGTTTTAAAGGATTAAAAAATATTTTTGCACTATGGAAAATGATTTTTCGACAGTAAAGTAGTGCCAACAAGAATTTGTTATGGTTGTGAAATTTATAACCATTTTTAACTGGATATGTGCGTTTGAAAGGTTGCAAATGACTTAGTCGACTTTCAAAATTAACAGAATGACTTTATAAATGACTTATTCCAAGGAAACATTTTTATTAGTAATTAACATTTTATTCAAACTCATTTCATTGTAACAAAGTAAATTATTTGTTAATACATATTTAGGGAAGTAAAGTGTTTGTGAAAAATTGGTGGGATATAGGGCAGTAAATCCATCATATCTTTATGTTTTTCTTTTGTTATTGGTCTAATAGTTGTGTACAATGGAGGCAAATCAATATTTTTGTATATTTTAGGTCTTCCTATTTTAGGTGAGAGGTCTAATATTTTGAATTCGGAATTGTCATCTAAGGAAGTTTTATAAAACATCTTATATGGAGAATTTTTTAGAAATCTGATCCATTGAATTTTTAGCCAAGACACAGCTTCTCCATTGGTGTTTTTCTTTCTATTATTCGTTGAATCTTTTAGTTGTTTTGTCGAAATGAAATTTTTCTGAGCCATTTGTACCACCAAAAATGGGTTTTTTTTTACATACTTCTATTGAATTATAATAATGCTCAGGTATGTATAAATAATTCGATTTTTTAATTTTAGTTTCTATCATACCAAAATCGCGATCATTTGGCAAAAAAGAATGGCCGGATACCATAAATTTATGATCAACAGTTTCAACATTGTTATCAGATGACTGTACAATTTTTAACCAAACTAAAGCTATATTGATGTTACGATTTTGTCCTGTGCAGGCATCACTGTAAGCTATGACGTGCTTTTGAGTGGTAATGTCCTGAATGTGCTTTAAGATGCAGGACGCAACTTCCTGTGATCCTCTTGAAGCGATTGTTTCATCCCATACATACATTTTAGCATTTTCATTGTGGAAATTATGAAACCCCAAATTGTATACATACATGTTGCGCTTATAATAAGCTACCAAAACAGAAAGTTTTGCATACGCAAGTGCTTTCTGTAGATCAAATGTGAAACCGTAATATTCACTCGGGTTATCTTTTGCTTTTTGTATGTCATCTGTTAAACTTTTTCTGGCCTGTTCGGCATTGATAAGATGTGAATCACGAATTTCCATAAGATGCAACTTCTCGTCTTCGTTAGTGGATGCTTCTATTTTTAGTTTTAGTGAATCACACTTTTGGCAAGTGTCTTTACGAGGAGTATGAAAATTTAAGTTGAACTCCGTATTGAAAATTTTCCTGTAAGTCCACTCCTTCACACGTGATTTTTGCCACGTAAATCCATTCCAGGTGATTTGGCATTTAAGGCACCGTTTAATCTTCCGTAAGATATTTTAAAAGTATCCAAAAAAAAAGTTCTACAAATGGAAACTTCTGAATTCCGTAAATTTATATGATACTTATAACTACATTTTCTCATATATCCTTCTTCATTTCTGGGTCGTCTTTGCTTTATTGATAGTTTTCGAACCAAGCCGTGCACAAACAAATTCTGTTTTTCAAAACTTGCTAATTTCCAAAAAAAATCAAAATTTGCTTTCCTATCTTCATATCCAATTGCATTTATACATTGTTTGGAACAACGGCAATCTTTATGTTCGAAAAGTTTACCACTCACAAGCTTAGACTTTTTTGTTTCATATTCCTCTCCACTATTTCTCTTCATTTTTCTTATATTTTGTGCATAATTAAGTTGATTTCGGCTCCTCTTTCTTGATTTCATGTTGATTTCTTCCATTTGTAGGGGTTCCGAATTCACTTTCACAGTATCAGTTGATTCATCTGAAGACGACATTGCTCTTATTCGTTTCCATTTCTTGGGAGCATTACTTAAACTTCTTCGCAGTACAATGTCTACAATTAACTATAAATAGTACGTTTTTACATTTAAATGATTACTTGATCATACCTGAATCGTTATCTGAAGGCATAACAAAATTATTATTTATTTTCCAAAATTTCTCAACGAACTGACTTAGTCGACTATCAAAATGAACAGTTTCCGTATTTTGTTCAACAACCAAACAACACACTCAATTTTACGAGTTAATTTTCATGGCATACTGCTAATCTCTTCAGATTATGTTAGTTCATTAGGATTAGATAACAAGTAGCTGATAAACTCGATTTTTAAAAATTTTGACTTAGTCGACTTTCAAAATCAAGGGCTCATTTATGTAATTTTTTTAATTTTATAGGAAAAAAATTTTTGGAAAACGAAATTTTGAGAAACATTTTTCTTGCTCTTTCTTTTCATCGGTTCTCTTTAACATTTCCTGTACGCCTTTGAATATAACTCGAAAAGTTATGGCAATTCCAGTACGAAATTTGCACAGATTACTGAGAATATTTTTCCCGCATGAAGAACACAAAAAAAAAGATACGTATAAGCCAAAACTACAAAAATATTAATATAATATTTCCTAGCATAAGGTGAAGATATTAGTTAGTAAGTCGAAAGTACAATTAGCTCTTTTGCTCCATATAATCGGAAGCGGCGAGTACTATTGTAATATTCAGTCAAAGATTGTCAAGCAGCGTTCCCCAAAACTATTTGCTGAATTTTATGTGCCATTGTAGCAGTAAAAAAATTTGTTTCGATTTAATGAAAAAAAGACAGCTTAAAATCATAAAAATCATAACGAAAATCTCTATAAATCTAGAAAATCTAATAGTCAATGGCACAGCTCCGAAGGTATTTCTCATATGGAAAAGCTTCTCATAAAAATTATCTGTCATTTCGAGGCGACATGAAAATGTCCAGCCTTTTATTTTCCAGTCAATACAAAGTGAAGTTCCGAGTCTTAAATAGTTCTCAAGAATGTAAGAATGTATGTATCCCTACCATCCTTCTTACATGTTATGTAACTCATACGCCCCGCTGATTTTCTCCCTTACCTTCGCAGCATTTTTTGGGCACTTGAAAATTGTATACTTGTAATTATAGAAATGGGCGAGGTAGTTTCAGGACTAAAGTTAATAAAATATACATTTTTTTGTGGATTTCTGCATATCTATTCACTAACAAATTTTCATGGGTCATGAAAATTTTCAGCCATCCAATCCATTGCTTTGTGGGAAGAAGTAGAGTTTTGCTGATAGGTGTATGTGTTATCACCGCGTGCATCATCAATCCAGAGTTTCACTACTGTCTCTAGAATCTCGATATATGCGGTGGCGTGACTTGTCATTTGTTGCTCACAACACCTAAAACCATAACAGTGTCATTTCTGCGGTTGATCTTTTGGTCTTTCTTTATCGTGTTTGTTTCGGTATAAGCTGTCTTCTGCGCATAACGTAGGACTTATACCAGATATCTTCATAGACAACTAGGCGGATAAGATCCTCAGAAACGATAAGCTCCCTCAAAATCAATATGAAGAGTCCTAATCCCTAATCGCTTGCAATTCAAAGAAAATTAGATATTTCTAAATCGGCGTGATTTGCACATACAGCGACGATAACTGCACGTTTATTAATTTCTTGAGCTAAATTGTAGTTCTCCATGTCTTATCTAAAAAAGAAAAATAGTGGTTTTGGAAAGTTCTAGTCACATATACGCATGTACTGAACTACTGTATGGACCTTGTATATTATAATTGTTTTTTAAATAAGCTACGGTATATGATAGCCTTGAAAAATATCAATGATATTGTCTTAACTTAAGTAATGGTGACTACTTAGTAAATGTTCTGGCCCATGTGATTTTTTATTTCATATCTTGACTGCTAGTATTCATAAACGATTTTTTAATTACAATAAATAATTTTTAGGTATCGGCAATGTATTCCGAAAGTGCCCTAAAACAAAAATTTTTTTGCACAGAGTTTGTTTTTATTTTGCTTCATATTTTCTACTGTGATTATTACTTTTGTTTGGCCAACCCGGCCTCTATTATATGGAGAAAATACTTAACAGCTTCAGGGAAAAAATTATAACAAGTCAACGGGCTTTTTTAGCAACTGAAAACTTGAACTTTATTGTATTCGATTTTAATGGGCTATATAACTGGGGACTAACACCTCGTGTAACGCACTGGCTCTATACTTCTGTAATTAGGGGGGAATTAAACTCTTATACAGATGGTTCCAAGCTAGACGAAAAGGTTGGCTATGAAGTATTTTCGAAAGAACTACCTCTGGAACTATCCGTTCGACTACCAGAGTACTACAGCGTCTAGCAGGCAGAGGTTCTAGCTATCTAAGTACGCACGCCGTAACAAAAACGACTATAAATATATATATATATATTCTCGGATAACCAGGCGGTCATCAAATCAATGAAAGCGATTAGACTAAGATCGAAGGTTGCACAGGAATGCCGGGCGGCCCTAAATGATATTAGTGACATATTCAAGGTCAGCCTTATTTGGGTTGCGGGGCATAGAGATATTGAGGGAAACTGTAAGCCGATGAGCTAGCCAGGAAAGACACTGCTCTTCAACTGCTCAGTAATAAAAGTGCCATTGGGATACCTTCGGCCACGAGTAAACTAATAATCAAAAACAGCATTATCCAAGAGGTAAATGGGTCATGAAGAGCTAGGATGTGTAACAGCTAGACTACTATGGCCGCAAATAAACAAGAAAAAGGCAAAGGAATTGCTTAGCCTCTCAAGAGAAGATATCTCGAAGGGTCGAATTGGCTATTTGGCAGGCATTCCTCGAGGTTAGGAGTTTTGTCCCATGAATATTGCAGAAGTTCTAGAGATGAGGAAGAGGAAGAAACAGTTGAGCACTTCCTTTGCAATTGTCCAGCCTTAGCTAAAATCAGAGCAGGTTGTCTAGGTAAACACTTTTTCAATTCGCTTACAGAGCTGTCTAACGTGGGGATGGGATCAATTCTACGTTTCATAAGAGCCACAAAAGGGTGCACGAAAAGGAAAGTAAATGAGGATCCCGTGCAGCAGCGTGGTATCACAACGGATCTGTAAGGTCTAAGTGAGTTGGTCGTATAGTCCAACTACCACCATAACCTATACTAACCTAAGCCATGGGGATCAAATTTGGTGGGACCATTAATCGCAGATGTGGCAACCTAACAAACAAAAAAAAACTCAAATCAGTTGACTTGGAGCATTACCTGGTGGTTGTTCCTGGGATTATGCAATCATGTCGGTATGTCTCGAATACAATTTTTGTAGGTCTGATTTCATAATTGCATTTAGTGGGAAATATTTTCATAAGAAATCTTGCGTTTTACTCCGCTTTTCAGTCGTAAGGTTGCAAGCAAAAACTTGTCTTTTAATATAAAGGGTGGTTAAGTTTTAAGGGCCGTTGTTGATTTTGAATAGAATAGAATGTTTTTGAGAAATTATTGTAATTTCTCTTTATTATGATAATACTGGTATAATTCAATTACGTGTGGAACAAAATATCTGCCAAATAACCGCCGCGGCCTCGGCGGCACACCTCCATCCTATGGTCCACATTTTCGATGGCGCTGAGGCATAATTGAGGTTCAATGCCGTTAATGTGCCGAATTATCTCATCCTTTAGCTCTTGAATTGTTACTGACTTATCCACATACACCTTTTCTTTCAAATAACTCCAAAGCAAGAGGTTCAACGGTGTCGTTGACGTTTAGGTGTGGTTCACATTCAACATCGGCCCTTGAAATTTAACTACCGTTTATAAATTTTATATTTTTAATTTTAATTATTATAAACACAGGCGGCATATTTTTAAAATATTCTCCCCAAAAATAATAGCCTAATTTGAGCGCAACAATGATTACACATTTTTTTAATTAATCCATTCGTTACCTCCCAACCAGCACCATATCATGCCGCACATTTCAATCTTATCCTGATAAAGTGTATTTGACACTAATTCACACTTACACACGAAATAAGTGTAAATATGTATGTTTGATAAGCTCCAATGTGTGGTAAAGCAATCAGACAAAATGCCCAAAATATCCGAAATACCAAAAAGATCAGACAACCAGCCGATCAACTAAACGGAAAATGCCTGCCTGGCGGACTAACTGACTGAGCGCCGAGGCCTAGAAAACTAATGGTGAAGCGTGCATGGAAACATGTCAACACCAGTTGTCAACAGCAATTACAGCACCAATAGCGTTTGCAATGTGAAAATGCGCCCGCAACAGGATCTGCAACAGAAGCTGCAAGTCGACAGGGAGCAAAGAAAAAAAATTTAAGAAAAAAAAAACACAAAAAACCTCGCTAATAATACAGTCACAAAAAGCCAAAGCGAGTGCTCAAATGGTCGACTGACTGACAGACAGTCTGCCAGCCAACGGTGACACTGAGATATGCCGACTTGGCGCTTGAGTGGCGGCTGAGTGACTATGTGGCGCATTGTTGCAAGCAAAAAAAAAAAAGGCCAAATAAAATGGGACACTCGTTGGACAAATGGACTTTGCGGCGACACTCGCTAACATGTTGCATGTAAGCCAAGTTGCTGATGCTGATGCGGATGCTAATGGTGGTCGCTTGATGTTAATGGTGATGGTGATGACGATGCCGCTGGCGCTGGCGCTGGTGCTGGCACTGGTGGGCGCCGTCACTCAGTACCAGGTGACAATTATTGGTCATAGTGCATGAGGAGGAGGGGGAGCTGGAGGAGCAGAACGCGGAGGCAGCGTGGAGTACTTTCAACACTCGTTCTTGTTGCTGCCACTGCCACTGCTGTTGGCTGGTAGTCGAGTATTAATTAAAGTGAAATGGTCGTGGCCGCCTTCTGAGTGTTGTTTGGCAGTTCGTCGGTTGTCGCTTATATGGCAGGAGCAGCCCTGCCGAGTGTTGGCGTTAATGGCAAATGCACCATGAATTCTGCCTCACTTGCGCTAATTTAAGCAGGCCGATGGACTGCGCGTTGCCAGTGGCCGCATTTGCCGCCCTCTAAGCCATTCGTACATTCAGTAGCATTTGGCCGTAACAAATCATTCAAACTGATCGCTTGCCTTTGTCAAATTTATTTTTATTACAAGCAGTACACATACATGCTCAGATTTATAGTATGTATGTGTGACCTATGCATAGGCAGCATCTACTCCGCGTATGTTTGTAGGCAGCTCCGCTTGTGATGCCGGCTGGTGATATTGTGAAAGGTTTGCCATAGCAATCGATTTTTCGTATTTTCGCTTCAAATTATTGCATTTGTTTAATTTTTTACTAATGCGCACAACATGGCTGTGGCATGCAACATGCCATATGCCACATGCCACATACAGTAAGTGGCATGCAATCGGTGCATTCCATTTAGAAAGTCTTTCCTATTTCACTTGTTAGGCATTTGGGTGTCAGTTTGTTTTGCTGCGCTGGTTGGCTGTTTGGCTGATTCGTTGGTGGGTTTGGGTGGAGCTGTTGCTCCGGCCGCAACTTGCCACACTTGTGCGGCAACTATTCATACGTGCATGCATAGTTGGCTTGACGTTGACGTTCAATCTGCCAATGTCAATTTACATTCCAAATCAGCAGCAGCCCGCGCGATATGGCACGCAACGGTGATACGACTGAATGCACACACACACACACAAACACACAATATTTACATGCAGATCTTACAGGAATCCCACATTGTTGATGAACGCTGCGGCACGTGAATAACTGGGTCATCTAATAAACTCATGCGTAGTAGTGATTTTATTATTCTAATTCCGTCATTCAAACGAGCGGCGGCCCCCGCACGCACACACCCATGCACACGCGCATGCACTTGCCGGGGCATAAATGAATGTGATTTCATGATTTCATTTATTTATTAGAGGCATAAACGCCTTTCTCTCTTTGTTCACGGCTGTACGCATTTTCACTGCACTTTTTCTTTCACAATTTGTAAAGTATTTGCCGCAGTGACTTCGATTTCTCCGCAGATATGAAATTTTTTATTGGATTTTTGCTAGAATTCGAGTAAATAAGTGAATGGGAAAAGTACTTTGTTGCAATTGTGCGATGCGATGCCAACTGAGCCAAGTATTTTGGACATAATCGTAAATTTTTCAGAAAATTGGTTCCTTTGTAGGCTAAAGCTTGATTAAATTATTAAAGGTTTGCTCACTTGTGACATTAGAATTTTGACACTCCCTTACAAAAATTCGCATTTAAGAAGGGCGTAGAAAGTGGAAAAATTAAATACCTTTTTGGTAAAAATGGTAGCAAAAAACTTTTTCTTTTTACTTAAATTATAACTGGTACAAACAGAAATTGGCAGGAATGATATTAAAAAAAAATGTTATTAAGTTAAACCCAGTTTGATATTTTGTGAATTAATTTTTAAATTGAAAACTGATCACGAAGTTGGGAAGTTTTACCAATATGAATTTATTATATTACCTAAGCAGTATGGCCCTAATGAATTCCTTGCGCCTTGCTTCACTATGCTATGCCCACGTAAGTTTGGAGTTTTGACCCCCAAGTCGCGATTATTATATTATTCCTAACTACTTGACAAACTACCACGGGCATGAAACACCAAATGGTAGAAAATGTTGTTTGTAATAGCAGAGGCTCCTCGACAGGCAATGGCACACCTCCGAGTGTATTTCTGCCATGAAAAAACTCCTCATAAAAAGCCATCTGCCATCAGGAGGCTATGATTAGTTACATATTGCTAAATGAGCTCTTGTTGGTAACTTATGTATCTTTAAAGTAACGTAGTAAGTACTTCCCCCACCTGTATTTGAAAGGCATTGGACTCAAATTGTCAAAACGTCCATCTTTCACGTTCATTGCCGCAAAAAGATGGTTTGTGATATCCTGATTTAAGCTGTATGTCAGTATTTCCATATCGTCTTTGTTATTCACATACCGAGCAAGTGTTTATACACCCTTTGGAAAACGAAATGTTTTTCCTACAAATTTTACATTTCTTCCACTTTTGCTAAAAAACTCTACAGTTAACAACCCAGTGTCTTGCTAAGGGAGCCGATTTGTCAATAGGGAATGAGAAAGCTGCTTACTGAGCAAACCTTTTATTATTGAATCATGGGCTAAAGTACTCGTATAATAAGAAATTGACTGAAAAAATGGTGAAAAATTGTGAAAAAAAGTCTATAATTCTTGAAAATTTCTGTTTGGAGCTTTGTAAAGTGAAATATATTAAGTTCGGTTCTTTTTTACAAGTTTACAATTTAATTTTTTGGCTTTTTAGGAACTGGAATTTTTCTAGGTTTCCTAGCCGATAGAAAAATTGTTGCTCAAATAGATGTACTGAAATCATGAACATCAATAAATGCTTGGCCAGGCATACCCCAAGGAACGCATCTATGTAGGCTCACTATTCTTTTCATTATTTATTAATGATCTGCCCCAAGAAATGTAGAACCACGGAAGGCCTTTTGCATGCAGATGACCTGAAGCTATTGAGGATTTAGTGTTCCTCAAAGAATTTGCACTTGAATGTTGGTAAGTGCTGCGCCGTGACTTTTGCTGAAAAATCTAAAACAATAATTATTGGGAATGCACCAGAAGTTGTGTCGCAAAAACACAATCAAGGATTTGGGGTTAATTTTTGACTCATACTGACTCCGCTGTGTCGAAAGCATTCACTATTATCCGTTTCATACGTAGAAATACTATTAATTTTATTGATCTGTTAGCTCTCTATTTGCATTGTGGCTGGTAAAATAAGCAATTGCATCAGTGGCGCCACCAAGAGGAAGCGGGCAACCGCGGTAATAGCGCAGACAAACCAAATTTATCGAAGTCCTCAACCATCTGTGCGGTCCTTCTGCCAGAAAAATGTGAAACACAGATGGCGCTCCAAGCAGTAAGAAGGCATTGTTCCTAGGCAACGACAAGTGGGCATTCAGAAATCAAAATATTATAAATTAACGAAACCAACTAAAGACTGAGTCTTGTCGAGGCCCTATGCTCTCCAGAGGAGTGAACAAGGAAAAACAAACTTTCAAGGCGTTGTATCTATGCTCCGTGCGCAGTCACTCCAACCATATATATATATATATATATATATATATATATAATATATACTTGGCAAGTACTCCCTTCCTGAGTGTTTTGCAGAGCTCCTCCTCCTATTTGTGGCGTGCGTCTTGATGTTGATCCACAAATGGACGGACCTACAGTTTTAAGCTGTCACCGCAGCAGATATTTTTTATGAGGAGCTTTTTTAAGGCAGAAATACACTCGGAGGTTTGCCATTGCCTGCCGAGGGGCGACCGACTGCTATTAGAAAAAACTTTTTCTTCATTTTGGTCTTTCATCGAGATTCGAACCTGCGTTCTCTCTGAATTCCGAATGGTAGTCACGCACCAAGCCATTCGGCTACGAAAGCTGCTGTACTTCAACTACTGTTGCATAATCTTGAATCCTTATTAACAACTATACACTAATAAAATTGAAATACTTCAAAGAATTTGTACAAAAATTGGCCGAATGGTCTCCTAAACTATTTTGGGGCTGACGCAAAAAGACTCGAGCGGCAGCTTTGCGCGCGATGTCTACAAGTACCTCATTTAACATTACATTGAGCGCTAGAAAGGGGGTAGTTCAAAGCTTCCCACTGATTCCAAAGAGTGCACACCTTTGAACTCTCTCTAGCTTCTTTACAAAATTGGTTTTATAATTATAGAGCCCAATAGCTACTGTAGATGAGAGGTACCATCTTTTGCCAATAGCAGGCTATTGTTGCCTTCCTTATTCCATTCTCAGTGTTAGGCTTTCACGTTAGCTTACTGTCAAGGATTAGCCCTTTGGGGACGAAGCCGCTCAACGGGCAACCGTCGCTGAGAACGAGAGGTATTGGAGGGCGCAGTAAAGAAAATAAATACGTTAAACGTTATAAAAACTAAGGTTTTATTTAACACAACAAAACTTTTTCATAAAATCAAAATAAATCAAAAAATAATTATAAACTAACTGCTATCACTACTAATATTGAAATGCCTGAGTGAATTCCTTATTGCAGGTATTTCACTTCCACTTGACGAAGTAATGCCGTCATCTTCCGTCTTATCAGATTCAAGGCAATATTCGTCCGAACTGTCACCATCTAACGTATCATCTCTAAAACGCGTGGGATAAAATATAAAATATATAAAATACCTGCTGGTTCCTCTTGCAGTGACACTGAGAGACTGAATTGAATAACTGAAATTCGTTCTGATTTTACCGTCGTCTCACATCGTAAGTTTACATTATAAGGAAGATAAGACTTCATCGCTAATGACCCCTAATGTCTTTGAATGAAAACGTGACTCTTTTACTATACCTATGCATAACTCTTGTCGAAGCTTGCATCATTGGGTATACACTCCACGTTTTTGTCGTGGATCAAATCATATTTGTCCAACAGGCACTGCGTTGTAGCCGTTGATAATACGACATCTCGTGCATTTATTGCGTCCTCTGGTGTCCCACAGGGAAGTATTCTAGGACCCCTTCTCTTCATACTTTTTATTAACGATATTGGTTCTTGCTTTTCGTTTGCAGAACACTTGTTGTATGCTGATGATCTAAAAATATTTGCGGTGATTAACAGTCTTAGTGACTCTGAAAAGTTGCAAGCTGACTTGCACAATGTTCGGAATTGGTGCTATTTAAACCGTTTGTCACTAAATATTAGCAAATGCTTTCACGTAAAATATGCTAAATCAAACAATACTTTGCATACTTCGTATAGTATTGCTGGCTTCCCTTTGCAATCCGTTGAGGAAATTAAAGACTTAGGCGTTATTTTCGACTCTAAGCTGAATTTCACCAGCCATGTTAACCACGTCATAAGACGATCATATGCGATGCTAGCATTCGTACGCCGAAATTGTTCTGCATTTACTAACCCATACACTCTCAAAACATTGTATTGTGCTTTTGTTAGATCAAGATTAGAGTATGCCGCTATTATTTGGAGACCGTACCAAATAGGACTGTCTAATCGGATTGAGAGAGTTCAGAAAGTATTTCTTCGTTTTGCGCTCCGATCTTTAAACTTTTCTGAACCTGTACCATCGTACCGCTCTCGATGTTTATTGATTGACTTAAAACCTCTTGATAGCAGACGATCTATTCTATCGTGCTCATTTATTATTCGTATCATTTCTGGATCTATTGATTGTCCTTCTCTTTTAAGTAAAATTCAATTTAATATACCCAATATGAGGCTCCGACAGTACGAAACCTTTAAAATTGGCTTCTCGAGAACCAACTATGGGGTGAATGCTCCGATTCCTAGGGCATGTGCAGATTTAAATATGTTTTTCAATTCTTCCGATGCTGATTTTACGTGGCCGTATGGGATCTTAGTCAATCATCTTAAATCGTTCTTTTTTTAGTAACTACTAAACTATTGTACATTAGCTTAATATAGTCTGTAAGAATGTATCCATTTAAAGACAATAAATAAATAAAATAAATAAATAAATAAACATAAATAAACTTACCGCTCATAACGACAGACATAGCGCGCTTTGCAGCTACAAACTAATTTGGACGGCTTTATGCCAACACTCGTGCCCAAAGGGTTAGACCTAGATACTTCACCTTGTCATAAAGCACCAACAGAGCGCCTACTACTGAGAGGAGTTGACCTCTGGGTATTTTTTATTTCCTCGTGAATAGAGCAAGCTCTGTCTTGGGAGAATTCACCGACAAGCCGCAATCTGCTGCCCATCTAACAACTACGTTCAGTTATCCCTGCCTAAAATCGTACAGGGTATCTACAAACTTTCCTCTAACAGTTAGGGCCCCGTCGTTCGCGTAGGCAACCACCCTGCAGCCTCTTCGCACCAGCTCCTTCAGCAAGTCATTTATAATGATAACCCTGAGAAATGGTGAGGGAACCCACCTTGCGAAGTGCCCCTACTCACCTGTCGGCGAAGGAAGATGCCACCCCACTCTGCCACGATCATTCTGTCGCTAAGCACTATGTAGAAAAATCTGGTAAGTTCGATTCCAATCCTCAGTTTCCCCTTAGATTTAAAGATTGTCTCCAAAAGCACGTTATTAAAGGCCCCTAATTTTAATTATGACTTATTTGGAGCTTTTGGTACTCTAGGTACCTTTTTCATCACAACTTCTGCTCGAAAAGTAACAGAAATATGCCAATAAATCGAAAGCTTCTCATTATTCATTGATATTCCCCTCCCGTCAATGTAACTTCCATGGTAGCCAATCTTTAGACCCCTTCACATTTGCCGATTTTGGGATCGTTTTCAGATTTTTCAGCTGCTTCTGCGAATTCTCCTGCATCGCTTCAGTTGCCCGAAAATGAGTCCGTGAAATTTTAATCGGAGTGGTTGGTGCATACGCCGTTTGCGAAAAGTAGAAGGTTGAAGAAGATATAGAAGATGATTTGTGGAACCATTGACTTTTCCCGTACAAAATGCTCAAGGCAAAGTTTTGCGCACTTTTTCTGCAAAATATACAAAAAGTTCCCTAAATCCGCGCTGAGTTAAAATGATTTGATCGAATTCTTGCTGTGCAAATCCCGAAGGGCTCAATAGTGCTTGCTTCACTTCCCTAACTTTGTTCTTAAAAAAATGAAGAGTTTTAAATGGGAAAAACTTAGGAGTTTTAAATGAAAAAATGAAGACTTTTAAATGGAAAAAAATGAAGATTTTGAAGGAAAATGGGAGGTAACTTAAAAGGGTTCGACGGACTCAAGAATCTAACTTTCTGTATGTTTTTTTAAGTTTTAAACTCTTTTAACTTCTTTAAATAAACTGCGTTTAAGCCCCCGTCGAACTGAGCTATACTCCAAAGTTCCAATTTAAGGCGTGAACTTGATCGATGACTCAGTTGATATAAAAAAACCACAAAATTACTCTGTTCAAGCGGCGAGATCTCTTGCAAAACATTCCAAACCGCCTTTTGTTTGCGCATTAGTCTCATCTCGTTAACTGCAGCTTTCAGAGCCTAATATGAGCTCATTGTTGTTGCACATACTCGTAAATCAGTGCGCGGCAAGTTACTTTACGTGCTGCGGTCACACTGTCAAGCTGCCGTGCGCAATGCGCTAATGTTGGCTGATGTTGTCTTCAGATGGTTTTGCCCGAGACTTCTTTGAAACCATCTCATTTCGCAGCGATTCGTTACAGCTCATTTGGGACGAGTGCACAGCCCAGACATCAGCTGCTAAATGCTACAGCTTCTAAGTGCGAGTGGGTATAATAAGAGCAACACTAAATATTTGCTTGGTTTAATTTTTATTGTTTTCAAAGCGAAACCATGACTCTTTTTAGTCGCACTTACGAGCGCACAACAAATAGGCGAACGCGAACGTTGATTTTGGTGTGGCTGTACTTAAATACGCTACGAATTGGTTGAGATGGACTAGTCATTATCAGGTGTTTTGTGTGCCGCACGAATTGTGGCAACATAAATATAGGGGGACGGCTATGAGTGCATGTGTGTAAGTACAAGTAAGTGTGTATTGGAGATGTAATTTTTTCGATTATTACAATTACAAAATTTTCGGAATCGTTACATTACAATCCCGATATTCCGGGCCGAGTCAAGGAGAGATGTGTAGTAAATATTTAAATTCTTCAGATTTCGGACTTTTCGGCATCGCGATGTAACCATCCCGGTATTCTAGAATTAGTCAAAAAACTATAGTTCAATTTATCCGCTTGTGGGTATTTTATAAAGTAACTTTTTTTTTTTGTCGGGACAACTAGCAAGTACAGCAATCGCACGACATTAAGTCCATTGCTCTGTACTCCAGCTTTTCTTTTTAATTTTCTTTAAATCTATCCAACCTACGAAGAAATCTGAGTGCATCTTGTGGTGCCAAAGAGCCAAGGAGCCAAGATGGTCGCTTCTCAACACATCAGCGCCAAAGACCTCAAGCTTGACTTGACCGAAAGCCGGGCAGACGCACAGAAAGTGGTCCACCATCTCATCCTCCCTTCCACATACTGGGCAGAGTGCACTGTCTGAGAAGCCTACCTTTTCTATGTACTTCGCCCACAGAAAGTGGTCCGTCATCAGTCCAACCAACTGTCTACAGTCCCTTCTGTTTAACGACAGGAAGATGTGCGACAGTCGGCCGGACATCATAGGTAACATCACTTTTGTTCATCTCTAGCCTCTCTCAGCCTGCAAATCTTGCTTGTGGGTTGAAGTAACCCGTTTGCTAACCGTGGCTTTGATGGCTGCCGAAGGGAGTAGCAGAACGGGCTCCGCACCAAAGGAGTTACCTCAGAGCCCATCTTAGCTAAAGAGTCAGGGGCCTCATTACCCTGTGTCCCGGGACCCGTGTTAGGATCAGGATATTATGTCTACCGACATAGTTTAGACTGAATTTAGAGGACTCAACTACCATTGAAGTGTTTGGAGGGCGGTCTAAGGCCATGAGTGCAGCTTGGCTGTCGCTGCAGACACAATGAGATCTAGCTTTCCATCTGTTTTCCACAACAAAGTTAATCGCTTCTTGAACAGCACACAACTCAGCTTTAAGCACAGATGCGTAAATTCCCAGAGAAAAATGTAGTTTTGTCCTGTTGGATTCCATGTTGACATCAGTACCGGAACCATGCTCGGTCTTGGAGCCACCCGTGAAAATGCGAAAACAGTGTTTGCCGGGCTCATTTTCAGAGTTTGACCACAATTGAGCCTCTGGAAGCCCCACACTGTATCTGTTTTTAAGTAGGACTCCTGATGGCATGGAGTTAAGGGGCATGAAGAGTATCGTTGGTTCGAAGTCCATGCGTTCTTTGCTCACCAATGCCGGACAGGGGCTGTACGAATTCCTATTGTGTTTCAGCTTACAGATGGCTTTCAACGCCTCTCCTTGGATGGAAACAACAAGTGGTATTAGATTAACCAGAGTATCTACCAGATTATCTAATGCTGGACCTGCAGTAGTCGCAAAAGCTCCGGTGCAACAGATGGCCACAGTGCGTTGTAGTCTCAATAAGGCCGTCCTGTCTACCACGAAAGAGATTCTACTCAGCCAGACCACTGATGCCCAAAGGCACCCTTGCACTGGCAGAAGGCTGTCAGTGCTTCGGATGTTTTTGTTTCCAAGTGTGACATCCAAAGGAGTTTACTATCGAAAATTACTCCAAGATATTTGATTTCTGACTCTTTTTAGTTTAGGAAAAATGTAGTAACTTAAGGTATGCCGAAAAAAGTTCGATGCAGAAATACTTAAAACCAGAAGATTAGTCTTTTTACTTCGGCTCGAGCGGGATAAAAGTTGTGTAAATTGGCTTGAACTTGAAATGATAAAGTCGGAACTCAATCTTATTATTTATATCCATACATACCTGAGGTGGATGGCCGTGCACCCAAATTATTTTATTAATAATTGACACAATGCGAATTTTAATATTTGAGTCCCTTGAAGAGTTGAGCATTGAACGCAAATAACGCAGCTGAGTTTTGCTACAACAGTGTTGCAAAGGCAAAGAGCTTTGAGCTTTAAAAGGAGACTTTTCGGAGTCTCTTTCACATCCTTTTTAAAAAATTACAAATACTGAAAATTCTGGGATTGTAGGCAAATAATCCCGGGATTTTTGCTATAAGGAAGATTTTTTTGAACCCATTTCACAGGCTTTGTAAAAATTAGAAATCGTGAAAATTCTGGGAAATGATCTCGTGATTTTTGCTCAAGGGGGGTTTTCTGAATCTTTTTCACAGGCTTTCTGAAAAATTACCATTAGCCAACAATCCTGTAATTTTCGGGACTAAAAATTACTGAGATTTTTGGAATGTAAAAGTACCGGCATCCCGAAATCCCGGGATCGACATCCCCCGTCTGCATGTATGTACATATGTATATGTAAGTGCCATTCGTTCGCTATTCATTTATACGCGACGTGTCACCGATTAACTGCTCCGCTACGCTTGTTCAAATCTCCTGGTCATTTGTTGTTTTTATTTACTACTCATAGCCGATGTATTTAGGTTGTGGTGCAGCCAGGTCGACTGCTCGCCTGCGCGCTTGCTTGCCTGATTCGCTACCGATTTGGCTATTCGGCAGGCATGAAAATCTCCTTTTGCCCAACAAAATTTTATTTTATTTTTGCCTATTTTTGCTGCTATGCTGCTGTTTCCTCTCCTTCCGCTTTACTTTTGTTCTACCGCATCTGATGGTGGGTGATAAATGTGGTCGAGTCCGGTGTGTGTATGTGTGTGCGTGCTCTCATAGCTCTTTTTGCCTAAATAGCAACTTGCCATGTTGCTATGTTGGAAGTTGCAAGTTACACTGGCTTCCGTTGAAATTAGTTATTCACGCGCGCCTCGTTTAGGGGACAAAATCCTTAAATACAATACTTAAAAGCGCGCTGCATATCGCGTTGCGGAGCGCTTTTATTGTTGCCTGCTTTTGTTTTAATGACCATCAGCCTCATTGGCGCTGGTGCTGATGCTGCTGCTGATGCTGATGCTGGTGGTGGCACATGTGGCACCCATTGTTGCCCCAGCCACATATCCATACCAACTAAACGCTACACGTGCATGCGCTTGTTCCTCAAGATTTTGCTCATTTGCTCATGCCGACGATGATGATCGTGCCGCTGATGCTGCCTGCCTACTGCTTAGTTGCCGTCCTGCTGCCACTGGCACTGCTGTCTTATCAGCGCCTCCATGCGCTACCCACCAGTGGTGGTGCCGTCCAGTTGCTCTACTTGCCATATGTTGCATGAAGTGCCGCACAGCGCACATGCCCACTCTCACTCCGTGTGTGCGCCCACCATTTTGCTGCCTTTTTGGCCACTTTTGGGCCGCTTTTGCTTAATGGCTAATGGCTTATTTCCTTGAAATGTGCCTCTCATGCGACCGAAAATGCCGGGTAATTAACCTGAGCCATGTTAATGAACTTAACAAAACATTTATGCAGATTTAACTGCTGCTGCTGCTGCTGCCGGTGCTATTGCCGCTATAGCCGCTGGTGTGTCGCAACGTTTTGTCTGCTATTTCGCTCTGGTAGTTGTTGCTGTTGGACCTCATTTTATTGTAGGTTTACGTTCCGTTTTTTGATTGTTTTTGAATGTTTGTTTTGTTGTTGTTTTGCTAATGTGCAGACACATTTGTTGGAAATGAGGTTGTTTTCGTGTTGTTGACAATCTAATTAGAATACGTAGAGCACAAGTTGTTTTTGTTGCTATTGTCTTAAGTGCTTTAAATAAGGTTATTTTTGTTGTTGCTGCTTAATTATTATTGTTGTTGGTCTATTGCCTGTTACTGTTCCATTTGCGATTTCAGGTTCATGGTGTTGACACATGTCCGCATCCTAAGTCTTTCGTTTGTCGGCAGTTCGTTGCGCCAATCTGTTGTGTTGCTGTTTGGTGTTTGGTGTTGTCATCACCATCAGTTATTGCGACTACTGTTGCTGCTAGTAGCTGTGTTTTGAAATTTTCGACAAGAAATATTGAGGCTTTTGGATTAGTTGAGAGATTTTTTAATGTATTCAGCTTTCGGGGAGTAAACTGCTTAGGAATCCGTAGGTCATATTAAGGGGTTACATGGGTTTCGTTGGTTCAAAAAATCGATCTATTTTTTTTTTTTTGCTTTTTAATTTCTACAACATTTCAGGAATATTATCTTAAATTTTCAAGTCGATCCGAATAGTAAATTCGGAGATACAGCCTTTGGAATGTGTGCGCTCCAATCCACTTTTATTGTTACTCAAAACTTTAAACGCGTTTTTCTCCGAACTCTGTTTTCAAAGTCGGTTGTCAAATGTTCTCGAAAACTACTCAACCGATCTTGATGAAATTTTACACAGGTGCTCGAAATACAATTTACTCGTGCTTGAACGAAGGATTTTTTTTTTTTTTTTTCAATTACAACTATTTAAAAAAAACAAAATGTTAAATTTTCATTTTTTTTGCAAAAATGTCTGCCAAAATTCCAATTTTTACTTTTTTTTCTTTCCTTCGTTCAAGCACGAGTTTATGGTCTTAACTAAAGCACTTATTTTTGTTTTTTTCATTTTTGATGAGTCATCGGACGCACCTTTTTTTCCAGGGTCACCGAAAATGACGTCACAATGGAGGAGTTAAAATTTTTTTTTTGAAAATTTCAGAAATTATTCTTTAAATATGTATCTATAAGACACAAAAAAGTTTGAATTAAATAAATAATTTTTTACATAGAAAAAAAAAAATTGAAAATAGGCCTTTTTTTACAATGTAACCCCTTAAAGTCGGATGAAGAGAACTGATTGCTTCGAAAATGATGTAATATATATATGAAGAGGTAAAAGATAAAGGGATAAAAGCTTAAGAATAGAACCTACATAACGAAAAACAGAAACTCATTTCTCGATATCAAAGAGTGAGAACTAAATTTCCGGAATCTGAGAATTAAGCTTCTAGAATTCCAATTCTATACTTAAGATCAGAATTAAGATTTAATTTCTCAAACCCTTAAAGGGAAAGGTAATCGAGTTCAAAGCGCGAAGTTCCTGAAAGGGAAGCAAAGAGCAAATTCTAACTGTCTGAGCATGAAATAGAAGTAAATTAAGTACTCAAGATCAGAGCCTGAGAAATGAATTTCCAGAATCTTCTCTAGTTCGAAGTTCGAGAACTGAATTGTAATAGTCTTAAGCTGGAATCCAACTCAATATACTACATAAACGTCTAAAATTGAACTACTTAAGCGTGAAATGGAGATAAATTATGTACTCCAGAGATAGGATACTAGGTCGCCCATATTCGATGGACCCATGTGTTTTTTTTTAAATCAAAGAAAACCACAATTTTTTTGATGTTGACGATAATAATCATTTTATTTGGTTCAAGTAGATTTGTTGACATCACTTTTTGAATATGATATCTATCAAATGGCAGCATTTTCCATAGTTTTAGCTAACATTTCGGCTGGAATAGCGGCTATTTCCTCACGGATGTTGTTCTTGAGCTCTTCTATGGTCTTTGGCTTATTAATATAAACCTTTGATTTTAAATATCCCCACAAGAAGAAGTCAGGTGGCGTTAAATTGGGCCAGTCAAAATCGCCATTTTTCGGCATCAAACGACGAGGAAAAAATTTCTTCAAAAAATCGATTGTGGTGCGAGCTGTGTGTGGTGGAGCATCGTCTTGTTGAAACCAGAACTGCCTCATACGCTTTCGACGAAAAATTGGCATCACAAAAGAGGTTATCATACGGAGCGATAACGCTCCTGATTGACGGTAAAAGCTTCACCATCTTCATTTTCGAAGAAAAACGGCCCAATAATCGTTTTCGCACTAACGCCGCACCAAACAGTGACTTTTTCGTCGGAAAGAGGTACCTCTTGAATTTCGTGAGGATTTTCAGTGGCGTAAATATGGCAATTTTGCTTGTTTACCGTCCCATTCAATAACAAATGAGCCTCATCGGATATGATGATTTTGTTCTTCTTCTTTTGACTTCTTTTGTTGAATGTAAATTTCAACAATTTGGGAGCGCTTGCGTGGCGTGTACTGTTCCATGGTAAAAATCTGCTTGGACTGACGCTTCCAACGCGGTATGTCATTAAGCGATCTGACGTCTCTGTCGAAAGGTACAGGGTTGCCAGATGGGTCCGTCGAATATGGGCAACCCTGTATTGAACCTTACTCGGTTCAATGTTCGAAAACTGATTTCTGAATACTGAAGTTAGCAAATTCTTTACTCGAGCCCGAAGTTCGAGAACTTAGTTTTCAGTATTTCAAATGCTTATTTGGTAGTGGAAATCGTAGCGTAACATTTGAACTCCCAGAGTTTTAAAGTAAAAATCTATTACATACTTGGTTCAAAATTCGCGAGTCGAATGCTCGAAAAGTGAAACAGAAAATCAATTCTATACACGAGATAAAATCTTGAGGTAATTCTCGCAGAAAGTAAAATATAAATCCAGTTGCATACACGAAATCAAAGCGTAAAAATTGAGCTACTAGAGCGCAATAAAAAAGCCAGGCTTTCACTCGGGTCAAAAGTACGAGAACTGAGTTCCCAGAAAAAGAAATAAATAAAAATAAAATAATAAAAGCAAATTCTACAGGGTGAACGATATGAAGTGTTACCAACTTCACACTGCTTGTATCTGTAAAACAGCTGATGACAACAACGTCAAAATTGAACTCTAATGACAGTTCAATATATTGTTTGTAAGACATCAAAAACATTTGCGTCTCGGTTTTGTTGTCAAGGCTTACAAGTTCCAAAAAGCACACGATATTTCACCCCAGCAAAAAAAAGTGCGGTGCGAAAGAGCAAAAGGAGTTGGGGCTTGCTCGAACGTGGCGAGTTTCCTAACATTGTGTATTCTGATGAAAAAAATTTCCCAATTCAGCAGTTCATAAACACTCAAAACAATCGTGTTTACTTGACCGAACGTTCATACCAGAATTTGAGCCTACGTATGGCCACCCGATGCAATTTCCCATCCCAAGTAATTGTTTGGGCCGCAGTGACCGCTGATGGACGCTCTCCAATCGTTTTTATCGAGCCTGGTGTCAAAGTGAACGCGACTTATTCTCGGGAAAATGTTTTAGAAGCTGCTTTAGAGCCGTGGACCCGCAAACATTTCGGTCGTAGACCATGAAGGCTATAGTCAAGGCAAAAAGTGGTCATATCGAGCTAAAGTGAATATACAGGGTCCGCAATATAACTTTACGGAATTAAAAATGCTAGAAAAAAGAAACAACTCAATATTTTTCCAAACTGTTTTTTTTTTTATTTTGAAGTACAATCCTTCCGGTTAATGATGGAACACAACTTCATTCATATGGCTGCCTCGGCTAGCCATGCACCATCCCATACGATCGGTCCAATTTTTCAACACATTTTCGATTGTATGCGGCTGTAATTCAGCTATGACATCGCGTATGTTGGTCTTCAGTGCATCAATTGTTGCTGATTTGTTGGCATAACACTGGTCTTTGACGGCACCCCAAAGATAATAATCCAACGGCGTCAAATCACAGCTCCGAGGCGGCCAAACGATATCAGAATTTCGGCTGATAATGCGATCTTCGAAGACAGTGCGCAAAAGATTGATCGTAGTATTCGCTGTGTGGCAAGTAGCGCCATCCTGTTGGAACCAAATGCCACCAATATCCTCCTCTTCAATTTCTCGGAACAAAAATTCGTTCAACATGGCCCGGTAACGCTCTCCTTTGACGGTTACGGCCACTCCTCGCTCATTTTCGAAGAAAAATGGACCAATGATGCCTCTCGACCAAAATCCGCACCAAACAGTGACTCGTTGTGAATGCATCGGCTTTTCTTCGAGTGCGTGCGGGTTTTCTGAGCCCCAAATGCGGCAATTTTGCTTGTTAACATACCCGTCGAGATGGAAATGAGCTTCATCCGAAAAGATGATTTTTCGGTAAAAGTCTTCATCTTCTTCAACTCGATCCCAAGCCCATGAAGCACAGCGAAAACGCATTGGGTGGTCGGTTTGCTTCAGCTGCCGAACCAATTAGACTTTGTACGGCGTCATACCAAGGTCTTTACGCAAAATTCGTCTGAATGATGTCTCCGAAATGTCCAATTGTTGAGAACGACGGTGAACTGATGTTCCTGGTGATTCACGAACACTCTCGGCCACAGCAGCAATATTTTCGGGTGTACGCACGGTTTTTGGTCGGTTACGCGTTGGTTTGTCAATAAGCAACCCAGTCTCTCTTACTTTTTCCGCAAAGTAACGCACATACGTTTCATTCGGTGCTTTTCTTCGTTCCATTGCCGTACGTAATTTTGAAAGTAATGTCGCAATATTTCCCAGCGTTCTTTGAGCGTATACACAACAATCGTTCAGCGGAAGAATAAAACTAATTTTCTATCAAATCAGATGACAGCTAAGTGTTACCATTCCTATTCCTATTACCAATAATACCACTTCAAATCCGTAACGATAGATGGCGGGCCCTTTATGTTAAAATTGTAATAATTTTTGAACAATTTTGTCTTTGAAATCACACAATTGAAATCACTAATTTCATACAAAAAAGTTATGGTGTTTTGAAATACTTCATATCGTTCACCCTGTATACTCGAGATAAAAGCTTGTGATTCAAACTCGCAGAACGTGAAGTAGAAATCCAGTTCCATGCATGGATTGCGCCGGAGGTGATTCAAAAGCGTTGAGAAGTGAAATCGATTTGACCATTGGTGATATAAATGAGCGATTCAATGTTAAGTGATCAAAGTATTTTCGACATTGCCATCAATTCTTGTAAAAATTGGTTTATTTGCAGGCTTGTGTATGATAAGAAGTTAACTAAAAAAATGGTGAAAAATATTTTATAATTTTTTTAGATTTTTTTAATGATGAAAATTTTTGTATATATATACTAGCTGTACCCGGTGCCCATTGCTACGCCAACTACTAAAACAAATTTAAGAAAAACAACTTTAAAGAAAAATCACTACACAAATATTCAATTCATTCTAAACCATTTTATTGATTTTGTACTCGTATATTTCGAAAAAATTGTGGCATTACAAAGTTTAGTTTCAATTCGAAGTTTATTGAAGTGCTGTGGGATACACAATATTTCTTGTTTTTCCATCTGGTGCGTAGACGAATAAATCAGAAGTTTTTCCGACACGTGAGCAAGCCACATAGAGCTGTCCATGTGAGAAGCATGGATTCTCTAAATTTAATCCCCACACTTAAAACGATTGTCCTTGTGCTTTGTTAATAGTCATTCCGAAAGCGAGTCGCGCCGGGAACTGTAAAAGTTTGAATTCGAATGGCACATCTGTCGGGATCATTAAGATACGTGGCAACAGTACGTCTTCACCTTTGAATTTTCCAATCAAAATTGTTGCCTCGATAACATTGCTCATCATTTTCTTGACTGAGAGTCTGGTTCCGTTGCAAAGTCGTGGTGGATTTATGTTTCGAAGAAGAATGATGGGTACGCAAATTTTCAATGTAAGAACGTGCGGCGACATGCCTGTGAAATCAAACGAATTCAAGAATTCAGTTGGATAGTTGACAACCTCGGCTTGATTCTCCACAGAATCGATGGACTTATATGTTGTCGTTTCACTGGGTATTCCATGCAGAATGGGGAAGTTGATGGTATTGACTGTTGATGGTATTGTTTTTGGCTGCTAATATACATATGTAGCACGCGTTCTGAGCCACTGATGGTTTTTGTAGTTTTGAGCAATGTTTGGGAAAACTTTTTGCACCAATTCGTCGATGCTTTCTGTGATCTTGTGTAGACATTGTGACATTGTGTAGATTCATCAATTTCCATAAGGCCCATTGTTTTGCCAATGCATCCCGTTGTAGTTCTTCACGCATTTTAGTTTTCAAAGTCAATTTCTGTAAATAACGCCATAGAAATGATGATTTAAGACATGCATTAAGCTCATCAGCGGGTGTTCAACGTGGTATAATGGAATGGGCAGTGTTGTCGAAAATCACCAGACAATAAAATGAGTGCGCCATCGAAGATCCGTCTGTTTCCACTCAAATATCGCAGTGTACGATCAAGCGCTTCCAATGCTTTCTTGTGAGACATTGTACATTCGGCCCATATGATAATTTGACACGTTTGGAGTACTTTTCCCATTCCAGAGTTTTTGCTGATATTGCATGTTGGTGCCTCAGTGTTTTGCAAATTCAACGGCAGTTTCAATGCTGAGTGCGCTGTGCGGCCACCATCCAAAAGAGTTGCCGCAATTCCAGATGATGCAATAGTCAGTGCAATAATATTTTGTGATCGTATGGTTGCCAAAATTAGTGAAAGAAGAATAGTCTTGCCTGTACCACCAGGCGCATCTATGAAGAACAGGCCCCCGTTTGTTTTGTCTTGCACGCATAATTCTGTCAAACGCAATGCGTTGTTCTTGCATCAACTGCGGAAGATTTGTTCTAACGAATGTCCCCAGTTCGTGAGAATCAGAGGGTGTTTCTTGCTGTAAATCACGATCGAAAAGGTTGCTTGCAGGTGGGTTTGAAGCAGGCATTCCCAGTTGCACCAGTGCCTTGTTAGCAATTGTCAAACATACAGGGTTTGATTGAAAAGTAATGAGCCTTCCCGCGCGGAGCGTCTGCCAAGCGATCAACCGAATCGGCTGGTGGGGGAAAATGATCGTTGGACCTTAACCTTCCACTAGAAACCGGTCCCAGTTCGCTGGCAACAGCGGTGCAGTCAACATCGCTCCGCGCGTGAAAGCTGTTTTAAAAGTGTGTTAGGATTTTGCAGTGGCGAAAATCAGCGATCGTTGGAGCAACGTTACTCGATCAAATTTTGCGTGAAGCTAAACAAAACGAGTACCGAAACCATTGGGCTACTCAAGGAGGCTTCTGGGGACCAATCTCTGCCCAGTGCCCAGGTAAAACGGTGGCACAAGTCGTTCAAGGAAGGCCGGGAGGACGTCGAAGACGAACAGCGATCTGGAAGGCCTTCGACGACGCAAACAGACGAAGATGTGAACCGGGTTCGTGATTTTTTGAACTTTTACCGTCGTGCTAGTCTACGTGAGATCAGTGAAAAGTTAAATTTAACTTATTACAATGTTTGGGAAATCGCGCCTAAAAAGAAAGCTGAAGGGGTGGCGTTTCGACTCCATCGAGGCGATCCAAAAAACTGTGACAGCCGAATTGGACGCGATTCCGGAGGATGAGTTTAAAAAACGTTTCCTGAAGTGGAAGGACCGCTACCAGCGGTGTATTGACGCTCAAGGGTCCTATTTTAAAGAATATTAGTTGTATAAGCCAAAAGGATTAAAAAAAATCCTCATTACTTTTCAATCAAACTCTGTATGTCTTCAATCAAAATCTATGTTACATCTATGAACATGTCATATTCGTTTCCTCTGTGTAAAAATATGTACATGGTCATACTAATTTTTGTGACAATCGGTTGAAGGGGGGAGAAGTTGTTACTCTGTAGTGACACCTGGTGGGGAGTGGCATTAATGAGCATATTCTATAAACCTTCTCCGTGGAAAAATACATTCATATACCAATTTTTATACTAATTGGTCCAGTAGTTTTTGAGTTCATCGATTACATACAGACAACCATTCATTTTTATATGCTATATAAAGAAGATATAATTAACACTTACACCTGTTTTGGGTGTATGGCTGAGCTACTCCTCGTATTTGTGGTGTGCGTCTTAATGTTGTTCCACAAATGGAGGGACCTACAGTTTCAAGCCGACTCTGAACGGCAGATATTTTGTATGAGGAGCTTTTTCATGGCAGAAAAACACTCGGAGGTTTGGCAATGCCTGCCGAAGGGCGACTGCCATTAGAAAAAACTTTTCCTTCATTTTGATCTTACACCGAGATTCGAGCCTACGTCTTCCGAATGGCTAATGGTTAGTTAATGGTAGTAAAAGGTTAAGGTATGGCCCTTTAGCACTGCGACCATATTGATCTATTGTGCACCCTATGCTGTCTATTGACTGTTGACTGCTGTTCCACCTTGGATTGGAGATTTATACTTACCCAAGTAAGTTTACTCTTCCCGCCCGACTATATTAGCCAGGACCCCAACAGAGACTTGACCGTGGTGGGGTATCCTGTTTCCAGTGGCCCCCACGGGGATGAATAGTCGCACTTCCGACAGTCTTGCAGTTACGGTACAAAGTCTACGAAGGCCTCTGCGTTGTTCCCCCTACAAAGACTGCCAGCAATGACCACCCTTCCGAATGATAGTCACGCACCAACCATTCGGCTACGGCGGCTGTTGGTATGGCGTTATTTAAAATGAAATATTTGCAGCGCTGAAAATTTTTGGGTATTTTTTTGGTATTTTTTAAAATATTTCCCTTCAGATTTTTTTATATTTTTTTAATAAAGCGGAGACTATGCTCATTAATCCCTGTAATTTTCATAAGGGAATCTCCATAATTTTTCGAGTCATATGCAAATACCTACAGCGAACCAGTGAAAAATTAGTGTAAAATTATAATTCCGCTAAGCTCGAGTGCTATAATTGTAAGGACGTAGGGGCGATTCAGCCAACTTGCAAACAATTTTTTGTACAGTGCCAATTACGATTTTTATTTTTTCATTTATTAAAAAATTTGAAATCTTCATAGTATTCACTTCAAATAGCTTTACGTTCTCCTTTTTGGTATTTCGAATACTCCTCACACGTAAATCTATTTATATCCTGTTAATTTCAATTTACAACTCTTTGTCGCATGATAAGTGATGATTAGCCAGTCCAGCTCCAAATTTCATAGTTGTTTGCAGCCATATTAGCCGCATAACGACGCAGCACTTACAAGCACTAATATGCACACAAACATCCACTCCTACATAAATATGCCCCTATGTATGCTGGACGATAAGTATTTATGTTAGCAACATTTTCACTCATGAACTTTCGCTCAGCTTACAGTGGCCTTTTCGAAGATATCCGTACATGCATACGGTCTGTTATGCCCACAGCTGCTTGTATGCCAAGGGTACTCGCATGCGAAGTAGCAAATGCCACCGCCAATCGAAATTTATGACAATTTCGTCTCAATGCAGGCGACAGTGATCCGCCTTCATTCGATCGTTGGCTGAGTGGCAAGCAACCGCCTGCGAGATATAATATTTGTCGAAAATGGAGAAAAGACATTAGCCCAAAAATCTCAAACTCGGCTTATCCGTTAAGGCGAAGGAGTATGCACACACACACATACATATACGGGGTAATAATATAATTTACAAGTGACTGTTGTGAATATGGCGAAAAAATAAATAGCGAGAAAGTAAAGCAAGGCGGGATAAAGGCAAAAAGTGACAGAGAGAGAGCCAGGGAGGGTGTGAGAGCGCGAGAGTAATCAATAAAGAAAAAAACAAGTAAAAAGCATCAAAGTCAAAAGCGTTTGACGCCTCTATAGTCACATACAGTCAACCACTGACAGTCGTTTGTATGACATACCGACAACGCAACACCGACTGACAGTCAAAAATGCCATGCCAACGCCTGCGCTGCTGCATCTCAGTTGCATATTCCCAATGCCAATGTCAGGGGCGAGATATTATTTCGATTTTTTTACTGTTGTTGTCATCAGTTGTTGGCCACAGACAAATGCTGTCGTTCATATTGTCCGTCTGTTGGTCGCGCGGGCAGAGCTGCATATGGCTGTAAGTGTGTACCTACACCTTGCCACACATGCAATTTTGATTGCATTGTTTGTCAACACAGCCTGCCACGAGACGCGGCTGCCTCGCGCAGTGTCAATGCGGTGGCGCTCTGATCGACAAGCAACAATAGCGAAATTGTTGTCAAATGCCAAATAAAAATGGTAAAAGTTTTTTTACGACTATTGTCATTGTTGTCATTGACATGAATTGCCGCATGCCAATTGCGGCTCTGGTGTGGACCAGCCAGCGGACGCGTCTGTTAGCTGCTTTTTCCACAGACTGCTGCAAGCTTTTAGCGATTTAAGTTGGTTGGAAAAAATTTGTGATATCATCAATTGGCTCATTTTGTGTGCAAATTGCTTTTCTACAATAACTAAATTATTTATTGTGACTGCATTTAATACTGACATGAAATTTTGATGGGATAATGAATTTCAACTGACTACGTATGTGGATCGTTGTGGAAATACTTATAGATTCCTAGAAATTTCGGATGTAAGAGTATCACAGTCGAGAGGGTTCATTTACCATCATAATTAGGTTTAGGAAGGATTAGAAGTGCTCTAAACCCTCGTGGCTGCCCACGTGAGGGGCGCACTGAACAAAGAATCAAAAATCGGCCATTGCGATGCAATAAAGAAGAAAAAAAAGAAAGAGAACCAAAAAGGCGAATAAAGGAAAAAAGAGCAGTGGATTGTAGGATAACGGTGGCCAAGTAAATTTGTATTAACCGTTTCAAGCTACTGATGAAATTCACCTAGTGTCCACAGGTGTAGCAAAAAAGTGAGAGCCCAGATATCTGAATCTCAGCCCGACGATAGCAGGGACTAAGAAGAGGGTGCTGAGATGGTTTCACCTCATTCTCCAGACAGCTTCTGCAGAAAGAGCTTGAAGCAATCCCAAGTGGCACCACAGGAATACCTAAGGAACAATGGCCGATAAGCACACCCTCAAAATTCCAGAGCTGTGACTTTGTTAGTCTTAGAAGTTCCCCCGAGCGCCCTCGATCGCCCCAGATCTACCCGTGGCTAGAAAGATCTCGCGACTTTGTACAACTGCGCACCAATACAGCGCTTGTTGAGTCGACGTGAGGCTCATCTTTCCATGAGTAGGCCACATGTTATCAAGCCAATCCCAATCCTTTCATTTCGCGGTGAAACCGTCTCCAGGGTCTCCTGTCTAGCCAGTTCATCAGCCCAGCAGTTTCCCACCATACCAATATGACCGGCAAACCAAATCAGCCTAATATCGAAGTATTCGAATGCAGTCGAGAGAGAAATCAGGCATTCGCCGACTATCTCCGAGTGCACAAACAACGAGCCCAGGGCCCTAATTGCCACCTGACTGTTGGAGTAGGTATTTTAGCTCACTCGTAGAATACACACCCACTAACCTTTCCGTCAAGGTACGAGCCATTCGTAAACATGTTAGTTATGTCCTGTCTCCAAATGTTACACCCCATCCGCTCCTCCTTCTTGAGGGAATATGAATGGAAAAGTACCGATCGGACTTAGCGAGAATATACACTAATCAAGCGATATTTTTCTTAGAGCGTCTTTTGGACTGAGATAGATTCAATTGAAGAGTCGCGCAATGAATTTGATTTCATGTAAAATAAACTTCGGTCTACTCTTTTCTTTATGAAAGGGCTTTTCCATTCCTCCCTTTTTACTCGTTCATTCGTTGCTCTTGCCGGTAGTCGAATGTGAAAAATCTAATTTGCTTGATGTGATTTTTGTTTTTACTGCAATTTTGCTATCAGTGCAAAATGTCCATTTGTGCTCGCCATCAGGCTTTCGCTGTATTGGCTGGAGAAGATTTGTTAATGTGCAGAAGTCCATGTTGGCTACTCGAATCAAACTGCGTCTCGAATACTCTTCTTCTGCCATCCATGTTTTGGTCGGAGGTATTCTTATTCAAGATTAATTTCTCAACCAAAAGAATCTTCTTTGCCTACCCCGCCCAAGTTTTGACAAACATGATCTGAAAACTTAAACAGAGCAGGCCTCACTTGCGCCTTTTAGCGTTTTTTGAATTTAGTTTTGATTCAAATTATGATTATCCGCTCGTTAATTGAGGGGTTTTTTGCTAAGCCAAAGAGAAAGTTCTGGGTTGGGGAAACTACTGCAGCCGTATACAAGTTTAAACGCTTATTTCAATGACATTTGCTGGAAATGGCGCCGATCCTGCATTTTCCTACCTTTTTTCAGCCGCTTCTGAAAATGAGAGCTTCGTCTTCGCATAGAACGATATCAAATTTCAAGTAACCTCCTGATAGGGACGATCTAATAGCGAGATGTATAGAGGATAGAGGAATTCTGCGGCTGCAGGTTCTATACAAGTACCGTCTACTGCTTAGGACTGTCCTAATGTATGGCGCAGCAGCTTCGACGATGGCATCATCCGATGAAGCGACGCTTGGAGTGTTTAAGAGAAAGATTCTACGTAAGATTTTTGGACCTTTGCACGTTGGCAATGGCGAATATCGCAGGTGAAGGAACGATGAGCTGTAGGAGCTTTACGTCGACATAGACATAGCGCAGCGAATAAAGATCCAGCGGCTCCGTGGCCATGTCGCCCGAATGGATACAAACGCTCCGGCTTTGAAAGTATTCGATTCGGTACCAGCTGGTGGTAGCAGAGGAAGAGGAAGGCCTTCTCTGCGTTGGAAAGATCAGGTGGTGTTCAGTGTCCAGAGGAAGAGGAAGGCCTTCTCTGCGTTGGAAAGATCAGGTGGAGAAGGACTTGGCTTCACTTGGTGTGTCCAACTGGCGCCGGTTAGCACGACAAAGAAATGACTGGCACTCTTTATTAAACTCTGCCAAAATCGCGTAAGCGGTTATCGCGCCAATTAAGAATAAGAAGTATTTCCTATCTAAGTGGATAGATCCTTATGTACAGCTTACGTTATTTTCTAACAGTCAAGGTGAATCTCGCTATGATAAGCATAACCATATAATCTTACCTTATTGCCTTTCGAGATTTACTTTTTTTAATTTGGAATAAGCAAAGGGGTATGGTGAGGCTAAGCAACACGTTTTAAAAACAAGTGGAGTAGAAGTATAAAAGCGATTCCGTTACTACATAGCTTAAACTGCAAAAGATAAATAAGAATGGGAAATGTTTATATCTAGCGCTAGTGAGATCCTCAGGATCTTCTCTTTCTCTCCTTTCACATGCTAACTTTGTAATAAACCTGCTCTGGGTGCCGGGATACCTTTAGCAACTTGCAAGATGCTTATAGAGAAACACACTATCAGTGCTGCCAACAGACTATGGTCTCAGTCCCTGACCCGTGCAACTAGTAGGATGACGTGGCCGGAATGCAACAGGGGCCGCACAAACCGACTGTTGAAACTACACAGGAAAAACATGAGACATCTTCTCGGGGTCCTAACAGGGCATTGTCTGATTGGCAGGCATGCCAGTAGACTGGGAGCGCCCTATAACGACTATTGCAGCAGCTGTAACGACATTGAAGAGGAAGAGACTATAGAACACTTTCTATGCGGGTGCATGGCTCTGGATAGAAGAAGGTTCAATATTCTAGGAAAAAGCTCCCTGAATAACTTGGCAGAAGTAGCCAATATAAAAATAACAAGTCTTGTTAGATATATCAAAGCCACAGGTTGGTTCAATGCGGACGATGTAGAGTTAGGAGAGGGGATAACCCCGGTGGTATCACAATGGGTCTACAGCAGGCCTAGGTGTGTCAAACGACAACCACTATACCTACCTACCTACCTTTCCCATGCTATCGTCCCTCATTTCTAAGGGTTCGTAGGCGGTTTTAGAGCATTGGGAAAAGGTGGCGGCATAGTTTTGATAAGACCTCATTTAATCACCTTCCTAGGATGTATTTGTAGCAATCCTGACAAGAAGAAATTACTTAACGCTTAAGTTGTAGTTGTCCCTTATCCTTAAATCTGCTTTAAAAAATTCCGTGTATCTGATTGTCAAATTATTGTGAGTTTAAAAGTAAATTGGCGCACCTTACATGAGCTAAAATGCTTCTTGGGGCGTCTAACACATTAACCAATCATCAAAAAAAAAAAAAATTCTCAAAATAGAAAAAAAAAAATACAGGAAGAAAAAAAAATAATGCGCTCAAAACGGCATTCCACTGCTTTCCCTGAGCTGACCTAGAAAGTTTTTGATTAATTGCGCCTGGTTGTTAAAAAAAAGAAATGAAATCTCGCTGATGAGCAACCTGAAAGCTCCCACTCAGCTAATTTCCATTCCCACACTGTCACTCAAATGTATAACATCTATCAAGTGGCAGTTAGAAGCACACAAACACACGCAAAGACACATACGAGCGCATATGAACACTCAAGTTTACAAGAAAGTAAAAAGCACACACTAATGTTAAACCATTAAAGCCCTACAGCAGAGGAAATTCTAACCTGAAAATATCGAAAAGCCTAAAGTGAAAAAGCAACGTTTATAAAACCATTTATTTGTGCATCATTTAAGGCACTAACGGTGTTAACACCTTTTCTATGCCTTGTACTAATTAATATCACGAAAAATAGTTGGTGAAGAGAAAAGCAAGCAAGAGAAAGAGCAAGCGGAGGGCGCCTATTGTGGGACGTGGCACGCATGTGCGTTATGTGGATAACTCTCCTAACCCGCGGCGCATAACAACAACAATACCGATAACTATAAAAAAATAAACAAAATTGTTTAGTCGATTTTTAGGTGCAATAGTTGCAATACTCAGTTGGAAACATCAAATTGTCCAACAAAAACAAAACGAAAAACGATCGATGAAACCCCGAAAGAGAAAGAATTTCTTTGCCTGAAGGGTAGAATGAGGAAAAGCGCGTTGCACGAATACCGTAAACCAAATAAATTTTTAAAACGAAAATTGTGTTTTTCTTCAAGTTATGTGTTTTTTTTCTTCAAACTTTATTTAAAAAAAGAAAAAAAAAACACAAAAACCACGTAATGCAACAGCAAAAACTATAACGGTAAGAAAGTGCATCCCGCATAATTGACGGCTTTGCCCGCTGATTGACTCACTGCCTCAGTGATCAGCTTCGTTAAAGCACATTTGTGTGTATGTATGAATTTATCCGAACAACAGCCAGGCGCATGACGTGAGTGTACCATTGATTGACTGGCTTTCACATATTTAGTACTAACTGTGCATGTGTGCTTGTGTGCATATGTGTTATGTGCATCATCTTTTCCAGCATCAATGAATGCTTTGATGCATAAATGCAATCACAGTCGAAAGCGATTAATCAATCAAATGCTCATTGCTGCCAAATGGACCCAAACAATGGGCATTACATTTATATTTGAATTGTTTCAAAAATGTTATTTAAAAACCTGAAGACATTTCAAGTTTGTAACCAGTGCGTGAAAACGTAAGGGTTCAGGTAAGCGTGGATGGAAATGAAACAGCGTGGAAATGAATGATGCGTTATCTTGATTCTGCATGAGTTTCTTTCATGCTGCCAGTTGGTACTTGTACTTGCGGTAAAATATAATATGTAGTTGCATCAGTTTTTTGATATTAGGTTACATTCAGTAAATTTAGTGCTGGATACTACGAAAAAGGGGCGTTGGGCGACTAGAAAGGTAATACAGTTTTCCAGCAAGTCTAACTTTTGAAGTTATCTTATATCCTCCTTTTTTAATTTACTCGAAATTTAAGTACATATTTCTTCACTTTCCGAAGTTTTCTTCTTCGAAGACTTTAACACTAAATGCACACAGTTTCCATTTAATATTTGAAATCTTTATAATTTTAATGGAATTTCCTAAAAAATTTAAATTTTTTTATTTTTCTTAAGTTATTTTTTGGAGACTTTTTGGAGACTTTAAAATGAAGTGAATATTTTAAAATCTTAGTTCTCATATCAGTATACGTATTAAGAAACAATTTTCTGACCGTATTTGAGTGCGGAGACTTTTTGGAGACTTTGCAATTAAACGGCTTTTTGCTATATCTAATTGTAGTAGTAAACAAAAAAGCTAAAAAAATACCAATGCTAGCTTTTTGACTTTGGAGACTTAATAAAATCTCAAGGAAGATCATCATTCCACGAGCTAAAGTTTTACTATGCGATTTGCATTCATCCATATATTGTACAATTAGTAACGAGATCACCACCTCCATAAATAAATACTCTACAAGTATATTTACAGAGGTATGGTGCAAGACTATGGACAATGTGGAAAGTAAACAAAGGTTAAGAAAACCAGTAAAGTTGGCTCTCTGATTTTGGAGACTTAGTAAAACCTAAAGAAACAGCATAATATTACGCACTAAAGTGTTACTAAACAAAATAACTTATTCAAAATTCACAGTTAACAAAAAAAAATTTGGCAATTAGTGCCGAGATAAAACTATTTATGAACGAAGGCTCTCCAAGCCAATTACCAGGGATGTGGTACAAAAATATCGTCAATATTGAAAGCAAACTCCAAGAGTGTAACTTGCACGGGTACACAGATGCATCGAAAACATTCGAAGACGATGGGCCAGAGAGGAGGCAGGATAGGCTATTAGGACACTAGCCTTGAAAGCAAACTCCAAGAGTGTAACTTGCACGGGTACACAGATGCATCGAAAACATTCGAAGACGATGGGCCAGAGAGGAGGCAGGATAGGCTATTAGGACACTAGCTCTTCCTTGTCTTGAGACAACATACCATCAAGGAAGAACTTAGAAGCGGAGAATTAAGGCTACGAGATATAAGCTGGCGCCCAACTGTTGGGCTTTGCCAGGCTATGCTCTTATTATGAGAGTGTAGCCATAAAGGATTTATGCAGCCCATAAACCTCTCTAAGGATAAGCTGAGAGTGTGCACTAGTATTTTCATAGTTCACTGCAGGTTATGCAGCCATCTGCACAGGCTCGGAAAATGCATCACAGACTACTATCGTTCTTCAGACTTCCTAGGAAACTCCAATCCACCTTTTTATCGAATGCGATGCCTTAGCAAGCAGAAAGAATAGAGTTTTCGGCCCAATATAGCCAGAAGAAAGGCATATACGCCCAGCCCAACTCAGCTCCGTCTTAGGATTACTGAGGGAATTGGGTTTAGAGGAACGAGGTGCAAACCTCTGTTTGGTTATATTATATTCTAATCTAATAAGCTTGAAAAGAGTTAAGGAATATTCGATATTTCCATGAACCAGTCTGCGTAATCGATGGGTGCGGAAGAACCAGGCCAATCAGTTATTACTGATGAGATTTATAGAAGTGTACTGGATATAATCTGAGTTGGGTTAGCTTTAAAATGTACGAGTACGACCATTTATTCAATAAAATGTTGGATATCGCATCCTAAGATATTTGATTTCATCGTAGATCTGTGTTTATATCCTTCAGGCATTGAGTAAAAGCGAATTGTGAAGCGTCTATCTCCTGCAAGGGCTTACTTATCTTCACATTTGTCGATAAATTCAACTTAGAATACAGGTCGCATTTCTTTTGCTGGTCTAAAATTCGAAGATCTTGATCTCGATTGCTTCTCATGGCTCTCATGGCTCATGGCTTGTCATTCATCCCTTCATGCTATACATTCCAATATGATTTCCATCAGCTGACCCAAATAATCAAAAAGTACTTTGCGGATTTGCAGAATTCGGTCATATATCTTAGATAATAAAATAACCAATTAAGAAGAATGACTGCTGTCATGCAAACTTTCACGCGCACTGGGCACAAAAACTTTGATTCCAACCGAGCTTAGACTCCCTTACTTTTCCTTGCGTCTTCCATTAGCTCGCACTGTCATGTACGGCATAATCCGCCTCCCTGCAATGTAGGTAATTTTGTGCGGCCAGCGGGTGTGCTGTAGCCGCTCATTGCATTGCACTTGCTGCCACAACAACGCCAACTCACAACTCATTAATTGCAGAGGTGCAGCATGAAAATTGAACGCATCAATTTTACAGAAATAATAAAATGATGCGTTAATGAATTGGGCGTCAAATTGTTGCTTGGCGCTTTTGTACTGCGAGAAAATATGTGCCGCCTCGTTATGTGGATATGCTTGTGACCCTTTGATTTGTGGCCTGAGTGCAGGTGTTTGGAAAATGAGTGAATGCTTTGTTGAAATGTGCCACTTTTCCTTTGAGCATTGCATGTGCACTATTCATATATAAATAACTAAGTATAAATAACTGATGACTTGGAAGTAATGATTTGGAAAGCAAAAACAAACCAAAAAAAAGAACGACTATATTAGCTAATATGGCGAATAAATGAAAACACGATTGCTGCAAGTCTAGGCCCTTCAAATTTTCAATATGATACAAGACTTTCGTACATGGCACAAAATACCATGATGTCGAAGTGCAAACCTCTTATTGAATTTGATCTTCGTACATCTATTTCAAATTGGTGAGGATCCAAGTGATTTTTTTTTTTGGCGGTGAGGTTGGGCTAAAAATGCGTTCGCACCATGTAATAACCATTGCTACTACGTGTGTGGTGATTCCTTTAATAATATCCCTACTATACTCTTGGATTTTTCCCTCCATCGCGGGACTGCTTCCGCATTGCTTGGAGGTAGAGGGCCAAGATGGCGACCTAAGGAGAACACTTACTTACTCACCATGCGTTCAGGGACGCCTGTTTTGAGAAACCTATGATCAATGCTCTTCAGCATAACATTCCCTTCCACGCTTACCTTTTCGTATAATATCCTCTACAAAATTTGCCACGACATTCTATTTTTCTTTATCTATCACTATTTTCTCGGTAATTTCTTCAGGTGTAAATACACCAATAGCTCGTTGCAGACCTGCTCTCTCTATGTTCCATCTTTCGCATTTAAAGAAGGTATGCTCCACATCATCATACTCAGTATCCTCACATATGTATATGATGTTTGGTAGGCCCACTTTTCCCACTCGCCAGAAATACTTGCGAAAGGACCCATGTCCGGACAAAAACTGTGTGAGGTAATAGTTAACCTCACCGTGCTTTCTTTCTACCCACTTTTTTAGATCGGGTATTAGCCTCGCTATCAATCTACCGTACCGTTCAGAGTTCTATCTTGCCTGCCAAAGTGTGAGCGTTTGAACTTTAATATCGGAGAAGCGGATCCGAGGTGATCAGACCTCTCTCATTTGATGTAACTAATTCTTGGCGTATATTAGAACTCTAGGCATTCAAATTTTAAAGGCGAATCGTTAAGGTGGTTAACTCTACTCTAAATATCGGAATAAACCTACCAATTTGGGCTCTCACAGATGCAAATTCATTCGCATTTCTGTCATGAGGAATGTCTCATCGATACCGAAGCGAAATGAATACATGAAATGTCCCTGGGAACATCTTGTCCTCGATGTAGTCATTGCACTTGTACCCACTTTTTTAATATCATTCCAATGGTTAACTACTTTTTTGTAATTTTTGTCTCTAAATAGTCCACTATTTTCTTAAAGTCCCTAAACTAAAACCCCTTTCCCACCTAACTACATAGAAGTTCCACGATAGTTGCCTTTTTTAGTGAACGAATGTGAAAATTGTGACAGGCAAAGTTTTACTGAGTCCGGTGGACCAAACCGCTATAGTAGTTGAGCCTAAAACTGATAATGTTAAGCCAAAGCTAGAAGATCATGAGTGGCTTTAACTGCATCTAAGCGGATTCTTGTAGTTAGACATAGGTGGACTGATGGTAGACTTTCAAGAAGGGTTTCACATAGATCAACATACGATACCTATCTCTCTTTTTATTCTCGGTTATTCATATCAAGTGCAAACGCTATGCACCTCTGGCAGTAGAGCCGAGGCCCCCTTACTTTTATCCTGATGCTCATTTTGATTCCTGTTCGATGCAGCGTCGCCAAAAGCCTCTAGGTCTGCTCCTTCTGCGCTGCCCTTGGGGGCTCCAGTCCAGCGCTTGTCTGCTGATTTCAGTGCCACCTTTCCGTAGGGTATGGCTAATCCATTTGAGTTCTCTTATTTCAGTTGTGATTGGTTTTTGATGGCATCGTCGATGCAATTTGTTGTTAGATATCAATGACGATTAGGAGGCAGTAATTGGTGAAAGGCTTGCACTTTATATCTTTATATATGTATCTTTATACGTTTCTCTAAAATTCAACATTATCATCATCCATCTGCATTATAGCTCGGTGCGAGCTTTAGCTTCCTCAACGATCTCCTTCTATGTTTAACTTCGTCAGGAGCTTCCATCTTCCCGGTTTTTACTTTTAATTTCTTCAGCTCGTCGGTGATATTTTGTAGCTATGCCAGCTTGGGTCTGCCTGTGCCTGTCACAATGATTGGATTAAAGTTTATAATTTTTTCTGTGGTCGCAATTTGTCCATACGCAGCGAATATCGAATGCTGTTAAGTCGTTGTTTGTGGACACTCTCGGACGTTGTTGGGCCCAGCAGTAATCTTTTTAGCCGGAGGAACAATTTTTTTTTCTTGTTCACTCCTCCCGGGAGCATTGGGCCGCGGCGAGACTCAGTTTTGCGTTGGCTTCGTTAATCTAATTTGATTTCTGACAGGGTAGGTGATTAGCCTGCCGCTACCAGTCCTAAATAGTGCGAATGCACACCTGTCGTTGCTAAGGAACAACGCCGTCTTACTGCTTGGAGCGCCATCTGTGTTTCACATTTTTCTGTCAGAAGGATCGCACAGATGGTTGAGGACTTCGCTATTATCGCGCGTTTTTTCTTGTTTTTTTTGTAGAAAGAGGGAAATTAGGTAAATTTGGAAAAATGCGAGGACCGTGCCGAAGGACCGAGGAACGTGGGACTCGAATCCAACCTCTGGGAAGGCAGGCTACTGTACTTACGCTAGAATACCTAGGCTAAACAGTACAGGGTAGGATATTTCTTCAGACATCTCTGATTTGTCCAATTAGTATGAAATGGTCAGTCAAATGCTTAATTAATTGTGGAAACGTTCAGGGCGGTATTTTGCTGAGTTAAAACAGCAGAAAGTTTAAAAAGTTTATTAAACATTTTTTTCTCGTTATATTATAGCGTTTTAGTACATCTAACATTCACGTTACTATAGATATTCTAGCACAAGAGCGCAAACGGAGATGGGAGGCAAAAATCACAGGAATCCCAGTACCACGACTCTCCGATATTAAAGTTCAAACGCTCACAATTTGGCAGGCAAGATGGAACTCTGAACGGTACGGTAGATGGACAGCGAGACTAATACCCGATCTAAAAAAGTGGATAGAAAGAAAGCACGGTGAGAATAACTATTACCTCATACAGCTTTTTCCGGACATGGGACCTTTCGCAAATTATGGCGAGTGGGGAAAGTGAGCCTACCAAACTGAGATACTGAGTATGATGATGCGGGGCACACCTTCTTTAAATGCGAGAGGTGGAACATAGAGAAAAGAGGTCTGCAATGAGCTATTGGTTTATTTATACGTGAAGAAATTATCGAGAAAATGATGATAGACGAAGAAAAATGGAATGTCGTCGCAAATTTCGTGGTGGATAATATCTCTAAAAAAAGAAGCGTGAAATGGAAGGTTATGCTGAAGAGCATTGAGCATACACTCAAAATAGGCGACCCTGGACGCAGGGTGAGGAAGTAAGTGTCCTTCTTAGGACGCTGAGACTAGGCCAAAACCCTCTACTTCGAAGCAATGCGGAAGTAGTCCCGTGGTGGAGGGAAAAATCCATAGCGACGGTTACTATAAGGTGCGTGGGCATTTTTAACCAAACCTCACCACCAAAAAAAAAAAACGCTGCTTTTTAAGTGCTTCTTCCTCTTAATTGGCGCGATAACCGGTTAAGCGACTTTGGCTGAGTTTAACAACGCCAGTCGTTTCATTCTCAGGCTAACTGACGCCAGTTGGAAACACCAAGTGAGGCCAAGTTCTTTTCCGCCTGATGTCTCCAATGCAGAGCAGGACTTCCTCCTCCTCTGCTACCACCACTGGTACTGCAACGAATACTTTCAGAGCCGGAGCATTTGTACCCATTCACACGGTAAGACGCAGCCAACGGAGCCGCTGGATCTTTAATCGCTGGACTATGTCTATGTCACCGTAAAAAAATTCTTAAAAATCAACGTAATTTTTGACCGACTTGATTCTGATTAAACATTTGAAACTTGGATTTTCTTGATTTTCGTGAAAAAATAAACTATATTTTCATAAAAATTTGTTTAAATTAAATCAAAAATAAATTACTTATCAGCTCTTGTCAACAAATGTTTTTCGAAAAATTCCGGTTAAAATGTTTAAAATTTATATGGAAATTACTATTTTTTTTTTGATTTTGAAGCTTGGATTTATATGGCGTTGTAAAAAATTTCTATTTTCATGTTATTGTTAATGTACGCACAGTATTGCATACAAATATACATACATTTCTACGTTAGTCTAAATTTCTGATTTCAATCGCGTCACTTTCCATTTCGCCCCAAACGCGAAGCATTTCTCAAAACTTGTATCGCTCAGTTTCGCAATGATAACTTAATTAAGAAAAAGTATGTCAACTAACTTTAACTAAAATTAAGGCGCACACCAAATAATCTCAGTGGTACCACAAACAACCAGGAAACAACACCAAAAATCAGTGATACGAAAGTGAGGTTATGTCAACTGGGCTGGCTAATCTGTAAACAGTAGCCAATAGCGTGAAATGAAATGTTTGAAAAAAACAGCGTCCAAAAAAAATATAGAGCAAATATGTAGTACAATTCGCCAAAGAGACGAGATAGCAAAAACAACAACAGCAATAAAAAAGCTGCGAAATTTTGGTGACATTTTCCAAAAACACCCGCTGATTATAAGCCTTCGCGCTATTCACCAAAAGTGCAGTGCATGTTGCACGCGTGTGCTTAGAAGTAGCTGTAGTTGTTGTTATTGTTGTCAGCTGCTGTTGCGATAATTAGTCGAACGTACAGCGGCGCAACAAGACGCATGCGTATGTGCAACATGTTTAAGCTTCGGGTTTGTGGCAAGTTGCTAGCTGGCCGTTGCTTTGCGTGCTTCGCTGGGGTATGTGTGTGTGTGTAATCACAGATTTTAACTGCACACATTTCGTTTACTTATTTTACATCTTTATTACTCACATACATATATACACGCAAGTATGTAATAATATTATTTGTAAAAATATTTTTTTTTTTGCATCTGTGTTTTTCGTTTTTGATTTTGCTAATTTGGCCGCATTAGTTTGCTAATAAATTTACATTGTCAACGGCGTGTTGCATAAAAGCGCATGCGCATGCGCTAAATACACGATAACTCTGCGCCACACTAATTTAACTGGCAGCCGACAGTGTCGAGCGTTGTTGAGTTCAAACGCAGTTGGCAACTTGATTAATTTATTTTGTATATTTGCTTTTGTTTTTGTTTTAGTATTTTTCGTGATTTCGCTGAAGTTTACTATATGTACGCCAATATGATTAAAAAACATTTTACTATTTTTATTTGTTTATTTTTGTGGCTGTGTGTGTGTAGAATTAACCAAAACATATGCAAGGTCTCACTGTTTATTTTTCTTTTTCCTGTTTTTTTATCATTAAATAATGAATCAAAATGATAAGCAGATGTTGGATAAGTTGTGGCCAACTGGCCGAAAATGTGAAACAAAATTTAAAAGGTATATATACCCTGCTCTTTCCTATTCACCTTTCAAATGTCCATCCAAAGTCTAAGTATATTCCTTCTCTTGATTTTTTTTTCATACTTTAGAAACTATGACCGATTTCCTCAAAGCCATTCAGTCTCGTTCTATCTCAGCTTAGCTTATGTCAGCTGCTATCCAAGTATGAAAGGTCCTTCTATTCGCCATTTCCCCGCTCGCTATCTCTATGATCGATGAACTTGTCGAAAAATTTGCATGCGAAAGCAGCAACAAAGTTATCGAGTAAGATTCGCCGCTAACGAGTATGGCTATAGCTCATTAGACTGGTATACCGCACTGCCTCACCAATACATGCAATTTAAGGCAGCTCTCTTCCCGCGTTGCCGACATATGTACATATAATATGTTCATTTGCACCAGTTGCTTCAGCTATTCGCGACTTGCTAACTCTTGGCGTAAAGAAAAGGCCTACAATTTTTCGTAATGGGCATTCTATGGTAGATCGAAATTCAAACTATGGAATCCGCCTAAGGGTGCGTTTATGTTGGAGCTGCGTTAATAGCCGAGACAATTGTAAAAGGGTATGCCATGTTTATGTGAGCTGGGCTATGATTAAGGTTATTGTGTGGGCAAAAAACACTAGATTAACGACAGGGGCAAAGAAACACTAGATCAACGATTTTCTTCCCTTTTGTCACTTTAGACAAAATGGACACTGAAGTCTTTATAAGTGAAATTTCCCTCAAAACTTCAAAATACAAATATAAATAAGGTCTCGCGTTATCAAATAGAGAATGGATGCCAAAACTTACATTTATTTAGAACAGTGGTCGCCAACCCGTCGATCGCGAGCTACCGGTAGCTCGCAAAGGCAATTCTGGTAGCTCGCGCTGCTCACGTTGCAAAAAACCCAAAAGTCTGAAAATCATACCAGTATTAGCAAATTTCAGAAATTTTCATAATAAATAGATAAACAGCGGCAACACTGCGGTAAGCGATTTCGCGCCGACAAACACGACGCGAAGTCGCGTCTCCGTTCTAGGATCGGCTGGATCCGATTAGCGTGTTCGAGAATTTTTTGGCTTTAGATATACGCAATGCACGTCGACATTGCGCTCAGTTTAATACTGAATGGCATTATCAACGTTCTGCGTGCAGCGGTTGGGTTAGAGTTCGAAACATTATGGCAAGCAGTAGTAAGAAGGCGAAGACATACCATTTCCATTCGGAATGGGAAGAACAATACTTCTTCACAGAAGTTAAAGGCAAAAGTGTTTGTTTGTTATGTAATACATCTGTGTCAGTTCCCAAAAAAGGAAATATTGAGAGGCATCATAAAACTGTACATTCGAATTTTAAGAAGGCATTCCCGTTAAATTCTGCCACCAGAAAAGAAAAACTGAAACATTTAAAAATCCAGTTAATTGGACAACAGTCAACATTTTTGAAAACAATCGACAAAAATAAGGCTGCAACTGAAGCATCTTATCGTGTTTCCCAGATAATTACACAAAAGAAAAAACCTTATGAAGACGGGGAAATCATAAAACAAGCATTTTTGGAAGCTGCAGATTCTTTATTCGCCAACTTTAGAAATAAAGACGAAATAGTGTCTGCTATAAAATCTATGCAACTTTCTGCTAATACAGCGATGAGGCGAGTAGAAGTAATGAGCAATGATATTTTTTTAAAGTTAAGAAGTGACTTAGATAACTGTATTTATTTTTCACTGCAACTGGATGAATCAACAGATGTAGTTGACACCTCACAGATGGCCATATTTGCCAGGATGGCTTTTAGTGATTTTACAATTAAAGAAGATCTTTTGAAGTTTATTCCACTCAAAGGACATACTACTGGGCTAGAGCTGTTTTCTCATTTAAAAAATCTCATCTCTTCTGAGAAAATTCCAATACCAAAAATGGTAGGCCTGACAACTGACGGTGCTCCAGCTATGGTGGGTTGTGATAAGGAGCTCGAGGCGCTATGTCATAAGGATGAAAGTTTTCCACAATTTCTTAGTTATCACTGTATTATACATCAGCAAGCATTATGTGGAAATTTTCTAAACTTGAACAACGTTATGAAACTGGTAGTGAAAATTTTGAACAAGATTAGAGCTCAAGCGTTACAAAGAAGATTATTTAAAACCTTGGCTGATGAAATTGACTGTCAATATGGAGAGCTACTTCTTCACTCTGAAGTGCGATGGTTAAACAGAGGACGAGTGCTCAAACGTTTCAATGAAGTACTGCCTGCTATACTCCAATTTTTCAAAGAACGCGATGAACCGATTCCTGAACTGGAAAATTCGACTTGGCTAAGAGATTTTGGTTTTCTTGTGGACATTACAGAGAAATTAAATGAGCTTAACTTGCAGCTTCAAGGCAGGGATAAAGAATTAGCGGAAATGATTTCTGATATAAATGCATTTATTACAAAACTTGAATTTTGGGAACAAAACCTAAAAAACCGCGATACTAAGCATTTTCCTATTCTTTCCGAAAAGATATCCAAAAATCTATTAGAGCCCTATGACAGTAAATATCATATGGAAATAGTTTCCAACTTGAAGGAAAACTTCAAAAATCGTTTCAAGGATTTCAGCAAAATTGCTTTAGTGACGCATTTTGTTGTTTCATCCTTCATGGACATTGATATACAACAGTTTGCAACTTGTGTTATGAACAACTTTGGCGAAGACATTGCTGTGACAGAAATTGAACTGATTGCTTTTCAAAGTGACTTGACTTTAAAATCTTTAGGTTCAAATACAAAATGTATATGGACTTTAGTAAGTAAAGATAAGTATTCAGTTTTATGTCGTGTTGCGTTGAAAGTGAAAGCGTTATTCAGTTCAACTTATTTGTGTGAATCTTCTTTTTCCAATATGAAATTTATTAAAAATAAATACCGCAATCGGCTTATAGATATACATTTGGATAACTGTATTCGAATGACTGTATCAAATTATACTGCGATGAGTCAGAATGTCAACCTTCTCATTAAATATGCTCTCTTTATCTGCCCCTATTTTATTTATATAATAATGTACTATTACTGTTTTGTTGTTTTTTTAAGTTGCTTGTGATTTGCCATTATGACTGCAAAAAATTTTGTTACGATTGATAGGTGTGAACATGGATGTAGTTATGCATAAGTATAAGCACTATAAGTCATAAGTTTATTATATATAGAACGTATATTAGTAAAATAAATACATGTATTGTATGTCGAATATAACTGTGTATCATTTAATTTATGTTGGCTTGTGCAAGTAGCTCGCTGTTTATTTCAAAATCTTGAAAGTAGCTCAACACATTGAAAAGGGTGGCGACCACTGATTTAGAAGAACTTCATGAGTATTAGTACGATCGCATTCATTCATTCTCATTCATTTTATTCATTCATTAATGAGTATTAGTAAGACCGCATTAATTTTTTGTTACTTGTGGTGCTCGTGCTCTGTCAACACCCTCTGTGTTCTCGTTCTTCTCAATGTTGTTATTGACTGTATAATAAAAACTAACATTTGCACGGTGTGTGAACAGGTCGGGAACATCAAAGGATAATTCGGAGAGGTAAAGCAACGAAAGTCTCCCTGTTTCAACGCAGTCTAATGAATCTCTCTTGAGAGTATAAAAAAATAGTACTCACTCGCATAAAAATAGTACTCACTAGCGGCGAATCTTGCTCGATAACTTTGTTGTTGCTTTCATATGCACATTTTTTGTCAAATGAGCAGAGCCAAGGTGGATTTAATAAGGTGACAGCATTCACCCAGCTGAATTTTTCGCTGTAGGTATGGCTTACGTCAAAATGATATGCTTTGTTTGTATGTATTGGTATGTTTACATTCGTATGTTTACATTTGCTTGCTGATTTTGACATGATGCTTGCACCAAACGCAACAACAAATACATGTAGGGTTTTACTTATATGTGTTTGCTGTCACCTGTAATAAATTCGCCTTGAGCAGAGCCCAGATATAGTGAGCAGAGAGTTGGCCCCTGTATAAGAAAAAAAAAAATTAATTAAAAATTGTTTCTTTTATTTATTACTTTTTTTTAAATTTTCCAAAATTTTTTTGGAAAATGTTTTTCTTTTTAGTTTTCAACAATTTTTTGAATATGGTTTTATTTATTTAAAATTTTATTTTTTAATTTGTTGTTCTTTTTTTATTTTAATTTTTTTTTTGATTTATTTTACTATTTTTTTTTAATTTTCGCAGATTTTTTGTTTTCTTTTATTTTAATTTTCAACCACTTTTATTTAAGTTTTTTAAATTTGTTCTTATTTTTGTTTTTAATGTTTTTGATTGTTTTTAAAGTTCTTTAATTGTTTGTTTAATTTTTTTCAGTATTTTTAAAACCGTTTAAATTTTTTTATCATTTTTTAATTTTCTAAAACTTTTTGTTTTTTTTTCTAATTTTCAACAATTTTTAAAATTTGCTTTTTTTAACTTTTTCAACTTTTTTAAAGGGGTTTTAATTTTTTTAAATTTTTTATTTTAATTTTTCTAATGTTTTTTGATTATTTTTTAAGTTTTTTATTACCTGCTTACTTAAAATTTTTTTTAATTTTTTTTTTTTTTTTTTTTAATTTTTTTACATCTTACCATTAATCGTGTTTTTAGTGAAATATTTATACTATGACAATCGCATATTCTTGTTATGAAAATTTGACGGTATTAAATTTTAAGTTTCGTACAAACTATGAAATTCGACGAATGTTTGTTTTTCTTTTGCAACAGGATGTGTAGAAAATTTGCAGTTCCTTGTGGATTTTTAGCTAAATTATAAATGGTACTTGAAGACAGCAACAATATTCCTTCATCAGAGTCACTAATTTTTCTGATGTATTTTATCTGCGAACGAATATTGTACTGAAATCTACGCTCTTATCACAGACTTAACGTAAATACCACATTAAAAAATGAGGATGCTTACCTAGTGTGGTCACTATATTCGGCTCCCAGCGAATTTGTTTCTAACGTAACAGGAGCTATTTCAGTGGTTTGTACACAACAGAGATCGACAAAAACTGAAATTGTGTTGGTGATATACGAAAAAATCAACGCAGCCACTGTTCATGTCAATTCGTTGCAATCTGAAAATGCCTGATTAGATGGCCGTAAGAAGTGAAATGAACGGCCACAATTCTTCTGACAAACCCCCCGAGACGTTATAGCCAAAGTTACTTCCATAATTTACTTTGGATGGTCAATCCTTGTATTCTACTAACCTTGCACTGCGGTCAGGGTCAGCCCACGAAGTGCAGAATACAAAAGTTACGCCCATCTTCCAACGCTATTTCGCTCGCAGTGAATTTGACAGCATCACTGTGTGTGTGACGTAAATTGCGTAAATTATTTGTATGTTGATTGTGTAGCAACTACATCAGTGCGACGTCACGTCACTTTAATCGGCGCAATCTTGTATTCCAAATTGCCTGAGTTCAGCCTTTGTTCATCACACCATTTCTTCTCTGAAGGCTGCAATTATTCGTAAATCCTGATTAATAAGTTTATTGCAGCTAATCGAAATCTTATTGAATGATTTTATAGATGTATAAGTTAATGTGATGTAAAAATTCGAGAAGTTTTATTAAAGTTTGTTCAAAATAAAAGCTAATTAGTTTTACTCTCAAGTTGTCCTCAAATATCGTACGCATAGATAGACACTGTCCCATATTTAACCTTTTGGTTAGCTTAACAGAAAGGGGACAAAAAAAAACCCTTAATAAAGATTAGGCCAAGCTACCGGTAGCTCGCAAAGGCAATTCTGGTAGCTCGCGCTGCTCACGTTGCAAAAAACCCAAAAGTCTGAAAATCATACCAGTATTAGCAAATTTCAGAAATTTTCATAATAAATAGATAAACAGCGGCAACACTGCGGTAAGCGATTTCGCGCCGACAAACACGACGCGAAGTCGCGTCTCCGTTCTAGGATCGGCTGGATCCGATTAGCGTGTTCGAGAATTTTTTGGCTTTAGATATACGCAATGCACGTCGACATTGCGCTCAGTTTAATACTGAATGGCATTATCAACGTTCTGCGTGCAGCGGTTGGGTTAGAGTTCGAAACATTATGGCAAGCAGTAGTAAGAAGGCGAAGACATACCATTTCCATTCGGAATGGGAAGAACAATACTTCTTCACAGAAGTTAAAGGCAAAAGTGTTTGTTTGTTATGTAATACATCTGTGTCAGTTCCCAAAAAAGGAAATATTGAGAGGCATCATAAAACTGTACATTCGAATTTTAAGAAGGCATTCCCGTTAAATTCTGCCACCAGAAAAGAAAAACTGAAACATTTAAAAATCCAGTTAATTGGACAACAGTCAACATTTTTGAAAACAATCGACAAAAATAAGGCTGCAACTGAAGCATCTTATCGTGTTTCCCAGATAATTGCACAAAAGAAAAAACCTTATGAAGACGGGGAAATCATAAAACAAGCATTTTTGGAAGCTGCAGATTCTTTATTCGCCAACTTTAGAAATAAAGACGAAATAGTGTCTGCTATAAAATCTATGCAACTTTCTGCTAATACAGCGATGAGGCGAGTAGAAGTAATGAGCAATGATATTTTTTTAAAGTTAAGAAGTGACTTAGATAACTGTATTTATTTTTCACTGCAACTGGATGAATCAACAGATGTAGTTGACACCTCACAGATGGCCATATTTGCCAGGATGGCTTTTAGTGATTTTACAATTAAAGAAGATCTTTTGAAGTTTATTCCACTCAAAGGACATACTACTGGGCTAGAGCTGTTTTCTCATTTAAAAAATCTCATCTCTTCTGAGAAAATTCCAATACCAAAAATGGTAGGCCTGACAACTGACGGTGCTCCAGCTATGGTGGGTTGTGATAAGGAGCTCGAGGCGCTATGTCATAAGGATGAAAGTTTTCCACAATTTCTTAGTTATCACTGTATTATACATCAGCAAGCATTATGTGAAAATTTTCTAAACTTGAACAACGTTATGAAACTGGTAGTGAAAATTTTGAACAAGATTAGAGCTCAAGCGTTACAAAGAAGATTATTTAAAACCTTGGCTGATGAAATTGACTGTCAATATGGAGAGCTACTTCTTCACTCTGAAGTGCGATGGTTAAACAGAGGACGAGTGCTCAAACGTTTCAATGAAGTACTGCCTGCTATACTCCAATTTTTCAAAGAACGCGATGAACCGATTCCTGAACTGGAAAATTCGACTTGGCTAAGAGATTTTGGTTTTCTTGTGGACATTACAGAGAAATTAAATGAGCTTAACTTGCAGCTTCAAGGCAGGGATAAAGAATTAGCGGAAATGATTTCTGATATAAATGCATTTATTACAAAACTTGAATTTTGGGAACAAAACCTAAAAAACCGCGATACTAAGCATTTTCCTATTCTTTCCGAAAAGATATCCAAAAATCTATTAGAGCCCTATGACAGTAAATATCATATGGAAATAGTTTCCAACTTGAAGGAAAACTTCAAAAATCGTTTCAAGGATTTCAGCAAAATTGCTTTAGTGACGCATTTTGTTGTTTCATCCTTCATGGACATTGATATACAACAGTTTGCAACTTGTGTTATGAACAACTTTGGCGAAGACATTGCTGTGACAGAAATTGAACTGATTGCTTTTCAAAGTGACTTGACTTTAAAATCTTTAGGTTCAAATACAAAATGTATATGGACTTTAGTAAGTAAAGATAAGTATTCAGTTTTATGTCGTGTTGCGTTGAAAGTGAAAGCGTTATTCAGTTCAACTTATTTGTGTGAATCTTCTTTTTCCAATATGAAATTTATTAAAAATAAATACCGCAATCGGCTTATAGATATACATTTGGATAACTGTATTCGAATGACTGTATCAAATTATACTGCGATGAGTCAGAATGTCAACCTTCTCATTAAATATGCTCTCTTTATCTGCCCCTATTTTATTTATATAATAATGTACTATTACTGTTTTGTTGTTTTTTTAAGTTGCTTGTGATTTGCCATTATGACTGCAAAAAATTTTGTTACGATTGATAGGTGTGAACATGGATGTAGTTATGCATAAGTATAAGCACTATAAGTCATAAGTTTATTATATATAGAACGTATATTAGTAAAATAAATACATGTATTGTATGTCGAATATAACTGTGTATCATTTAATTTATGTTGGCTTGTGCAAGTAGCTCGCTGTTTATTTCAAAATCTTGAAAGTAGCTCAACACATTGAAAAGGGTGGCGACCACTGATTTAGAAGAACTTCATGAGTATTAGTACGATCGCATTCATTCATTCTCATTCATTTTATTCATTCATTAATGAGTATTAGTAAGACCGCATTAATTTTTTGTTACTTGTGGTGCTCGTGCTCTGTCAACACCCTCTGTGTTCTCGTTCTTCTCAATGTTGTTATTGACTGTATAATAAAAACTAACATTTGCACGGTGTGTGAACAGGTCGGGAACATCAAAGGATAATTCGGAGAGGTAAAGCAACGAAAGTCTCCCTGTTTCAACGCAGTCTAATGAATCTCTCTTGAGAGTATAAAAAAATAGTACTCACTCGCATAAAAATAGTACTCACTAGCGGCGAATCTTGCTCGATAACTTTGTTGTTGCTTTCATATGCACATTTTTTGTCAAATGAGCAGAGCCAAGGTGGATTTAATAAGGTGACAGCATTCACCCAGCTGAATTTTTCGCTGTAGGTATGGCTTACGTCAAAATGATATGCTTTGTTTGTATGTATTGGTATGTTTACATTCGTATGTTTACATTTGCTTGCTGATTTTGACATGATGCTTGCACCAAACGCAACAACAAATACATGTAGGGTTTTACTTATATGTGTTTGCTGTCACCTGTAATAAATTCGCCTTGAGCAGAGCCCAGATATAGTGAGCAGAGAGTTGGCCCCTGTATAAGAAAAAAAAAAATTAATTAAAAATTGTTTCTTTTATTTATTACTTTTTTTTAAATTTTCCAAAATTTTTTTGGAAAATGTTTTTCTTTTTAGTTTTCAACAATTTTTTGAATATGGTTTTATTTATTTAAAATTTTATTTTTTAATTTGTTGTTCTTTTTTTATTTTAATTTTTTTTTTGATTTATTTTACTATTTTTTTTTAATTTTCGCAGATTTTTTGTTTTCTTTTATTTTAATTTTCAACCACTTTTATTTAAGTTTTTTAAATTTGTTCTTATTTTTGTTTTTAATGTTTTTGATTGTTTTTAAAGTTCTTTAATTGTTTGTTTAATTTTTTTCAGTATTTTTAAAACCGTTTAAATTTTTTTATCATTTTTTAATTTTCTAAAACTTTTTGTTTTTTTTCTAATTTTCAACAATTTTTAAAATTTGCTTTTTTTAACTTTTTCAACTTTTTTAAAGGGGTTTTAATTTTTTTAAATTTTTTATTTTAATTTTTCTAATGTTTTTTGATTATTTTTTAAGTTTTTTATTACCTGCTTACTTAAAATTTTTTTTAATTTTTTTTTTTTTTTTTTTTAATTTTTTTACATCTTACCATTAATCGTGTTTTTAGTGAAATATTTATACTATGACAATCGCATATTCTTGCTATGAAAATTTGACGGTATTAAATTTTAAGTTTCGTACAAACTATGAAATTCGACGAATGTTTGTTTTTCTTTTGCAACAGGATGTGTAGAAAATTTGCAGTTCCTTGTGGATTTTTAGCTAAATTATAAATGGTACTTGAAGACAGCAACAATATTCCTTCATCAGAGTCACTAATTTTTCTGATGTATTTTATCTGCGAACGAATATTGTACTGAAATCTACGCTCTTATCACAGACTTAACGTAAATACCACATTAAAAAATGAGGATGCTTACCTAGTGTGGTCACTATATTCGGCTCCCAGCGAATTTGTTTCTAACGTAACAGGAGCTATTTCAGTGGTTTGTACACAACAGAGATCGACAAAAACTGAAATTGTGTTGGTGATATACGAAAAAATCAACGCAGCCACTGTTCATGTCAATTCGTTGCAATCTGAAAATGCCTGATTAGATGGCCGTAAGAAGTGAAATGAACGGCCACAATTCTTCTGACAAACCCCCCGAGACGTTATAGCCAAAGTTACTTCCATAATTTACTTTGGATGGTCAATCCTTGTATTCTACTAACCTTGCACTGCGGTCAGGGTCAGCCCACGAAGTGCAGAATACAAAAGTTACGCCCATCTTCCAACGCTATTTCGCTCGCAGTGAATTTGACAGCATCACTGTGTGTGTGACGTAAATTGCGTAAATTATTTGTATGTTGATTGTGTAGCAACTACATCAGTGCGACGTCACGTCACTTTAATCGGCGCAATCTTGTATTCCAAATTGCCTGAGTTCAGCCTTTGTTCATCACACCATTTCTTCTCTGAAGGCTGCAATTATTCGTAAATCCTGATTAATAAGTTTATTGCAGCTAATCGAAATCTTATTGAATGATTTTATAGATGTATAAGTTAATGTGATGTAAAAATTCGAGAAGTTTTATTAAAGTTTGTTCAAAATAAAAGCTAATTAGTTTTACTCTCAAGTTGTCCTCAAATATCGTACGCATAGATAGACACTGTCCCATATTTAACCTTTTGGTTAGCTTAACAGAAAGGGGACAAAAAAAAACCCTTAATAAAGATTAGGCCAAGCTCTATATGGAGTAAGGACTTAACTATTGATTTCAATAAAATCACTTTGATATAAAATAAATAAGCCTAGTGTCATTTCATTGAGAGTCAGGGCCTTTTCGGCGGCAATCTGGAAGAATGGAATTGACGATGAAGTTAATGCCGATAAATGTCGTTTAATGTCGGTTTGTATACCATCCGATCTAGTAGTTGCAGTTGTGTCTGGTTCGGGATTTCGTTAGTATAGGCGAAGAGATGTCTCCTCACTCTTCTGGGAGGTGGCTCATCCTCTAGCAAGTGTGTACTGCGGTGGTTCCTACAGTAGCACCCAAGCAGGAATTGCTTACTGAGCATTTTATTGTGTTCCTTAACTGGGAGCAGGAAGGCCTCTTTGTGAAGATATTGTAGGGGAGACATCAGGCATCGTTACCGCTACTTCAATATTCACTGGAAGAACTGTTATTACTCACAACAACCAAATAACGCCCAGACAATGAGTCTATCGCTTTTTGGAACATTCTCCCATGAAGCCTTCAAAAGTGATCATACCTCAACCTTATTGAGTGGATTTTTACCCTTTTAGAGGTATTTTTATTTATCGCTACAAGTTCTCAATTTCTCTATAGGGTTTAAGCCTGCTAAAAATTGTAGAGGTCACTAAGATATTACTTGATCTACGATATTAGTCCGATTTTTCTGGTAATTTTTAGAGAGTACAATTTATGCTAACAATTCAAAGGCATAGGCAAACTCAAAGACTACAGATCTACTTTTCATAAATAGTTGTCGGCAATTTGACTGTCGATTCAGGTTTAAGTTCTGCCAAGTGTGTGACAACAGTCTCTGAAGAACTTCGAGGACAATGCATTAGGCTTGTCGGTTAAAAAATGTTGGGTTTTAAGTGGAACATAAAATTTTTCATACCGCTTGAAGAGAAAGAAGGGTATATTGCTAAGCGATTTTGAAATATGGTAAATCTCACTACCGATTAGTGAAAGACCCTTGAATCGAACCTATAAGGTATGAAAAATCACAGTTTACTATTTCTTTAAATCCACGCGATGAAGAGTTCGAGTTGTTGATATCCCTTATTCCACTTGAGATGAAAGGAACCCAGAAATTATATGGTACTCTTATCTGCTGACATATCTGTAGGCTCAGCTATGGTGCTAACTTAGATTAGTGGAGTACGAAATAACTTAACTTCTTAAATTTGTTCCTTTTCGTTCTTATTTTGTCTTCGAATCTCCTTTGGAATTTATTTATATCTTCTTTTAACATTCGCTGCCTATCTTTGTCAATTTGGTTGCGGCTATTGTGTTTTTAAGTCGCTACGCTCATTTTTGTTTCTACTATAAATTTTTGCTGTTGTTGCTGGTTTTTTTATATCATTCAAAGTTGTTGTCACCATCGCCTTTACAACACATTTTACAAGCAATAAAGTTGTTCCACATTTGCGAATCTACATCGTAAACTTTAGTTGATATCTCACTCAGCTTACTTACAACACTTGGCCACATGCAACATGCCACATGCCACATACATACAATACACAGATGATGCCAGCAGCAAATGCAGCAACAGCAAGCACCATTGCAGCCAACAGTCTGCAGGCTGCGGCCAACACCGATGACTCTTAGCCAGAAAATAAGGTGCGCTACAGGAAAAAAAGCGCAACAGCAAAAGCAGAATCGCATAGCAACATGTCACATAAACATTAGTTCACCTTTTTGGCTTTCAGCAGCAGAGTCAGCAACAGCAACAACAAGAACGATGTCTGCTCATATGAGTGTATGTACATTAGGGTGGTTCACTTTTTATGAAATTTTTTTTTTTTTTAAACTTGTACTGCTTTTCTAACGGAATTATAAAATTTATTATATTTTAAGGCTGGTACTACAAAATTTCGTGAAAATATTAAGAAATGCCCGGTCTATACCAATTGGAAAGTGCCTTCAAAAATCTTTTTTTTTTTATTTCGTTGTTAAAATTGCTTAACATTTTTATACAGATCTTTTAAGATGAACACCTCTATCACCTGATGAAATTTTTTCAAAAACACAAAACAAAAAATTAACAAATTTTCATAATCAGGTGATTTTTTAATTTTTAATTATATGTTTTTATTAATTTTTTTTAATTATTATTATTTTTTATAAAAAACTCACTCCTTGCAGATAATTCTGAATCGCTCCAGCTCACATAATCGTAAATATTTTGGCAAAAATCCATTGAAAAATCGGTTGTGCCACCCTAATGTACACACATACTCTCTTGTCGCAGCAACAACGAGTGTGGCGATTTTTTAACAGCTAAGCCAAATACGAAAAACTACAATTGTCCACATATTGGCGCACGAGCGAAGGAGATGTGGGGGTGTTGGCGGCGATGCTGGAAGGTGAAGTTACCTGCGTTGCTGCCACGGAACGCTCGCCGTTCGCCGATCGCCACTGAAACAACGCAACGTAAAAAGCGGCGGCAGCGTATTGGACGCTTAAAAAATATGTCAGACAGTGTTGCATAAATTGTATGCGCACACACAAACACACGCACACATGTGCGCATTGACAGAAGGCTCGCTTGCAGTCGAGAGTCTACGCCCGCTGCCGCACGAAAATAATTGCAAACGTCTTTTCTGCGAACGCACCAAATTTTATTTAATTTCAACTTTTTTGTCTTCTGTCTCTTCAGAGTTTCTGTTTTATTTAGAGCACAAATATAATATCAACTTGCGCAACAACAAAAAAACAAAACAAAAAAAAAATGGCTTCGAAAAGCGCAAAAGATGTCAACAAAATTGCGATAAGCGCTAATATCGCTCGACTGACACAATAAATTTGTTAATTCGTTTGCATTACAGCGGCGGTACGAAGTGCATGGAACGCCTAGCGGGATTATGTTTGCAGACAGCGAGCGTGTGGCACTCAGCAGTGCGTAAGTGTGTGATTCCTTCGGAAAGTGTCTAAAGTGCTTCAATGGCATGTGCACGGTGTTGTCTATGTATTTGTGTGATGTGTGTTTGTGTGGGTATAGGCGTAAGTGCCTATTGTTATGCGCCGGTTATTGTTGCAGGCAAAGGTGCGTAGGCAGCGCAGGCGAATGAGTGTTCGCTCGCTTACTGTAACAGAATTTACCGTTTGAAGCAGTATGTCTATAGAGTTCGTTGGAGCGCTGAAACCGCAGCCATTTATCGGGTATAACCCGAGCTTATTCGGTACGTATTACTATCACCTGTCTCACCAGAGAGAATTTCCTTCGATGTCTTAATCCCTTTTTTACGGGCATACAGGCACGACATGGCCACAGTCATCATCATCATTGTTTCCTTGAATCCCCAGCGGAACATAGGGCACCAGCGCGCTTCTGCGCCGACTTTACCTGCCTATCGTGGGAATGGAGCATCCATCCTTAAGACATCCAGGCGTGCCAACAGGTTACCCTAAGCGGGGTAAAGGCTAATACCGTTGACCACAGGTGAGTTCCTCCGCGATCAACCACGACCCCAGCCCAGTCTCAGAAGCTAATACGGCAGTAGCAGCCCAAGACTGACACCTATACAAAGATCAGAATCCTCCTCCGCCGGATTTGCTTTACCATTTCATCTGATCTCAGCCATCTCCGCCGTTGGGACTCACCGCACGTTGTTTAGGTTGTACATTATGCACCTCTCTCATTAGCTACTACTTCCAGCTACTTAACGTTGCTTCCCTGCTCTCGCAAGATATAACGTCGTTCCCTGCCATAGCAGTGCCCGGGGTGCGACCGCTCCATTTGATGTGTGCTAGGAGAATGAGAGTAGGCTTCTGCACCGGCCACAGTAAAGAGGGGGAAAAGAGAAGGGTAGCTTACAAAGTAGGGCAGTAATATTTTCAGGATTTCCGGGATCTTATTTTGTAATCCCGGGACTGCCCCGAAATTAAATGATGTATAAAGTTTGTTTTCGCCACGGCTGCCGTAGTTGAAAGGGTTGGTGCAAGACTACATTCGGAAGACGTAGGATCGAATCTCGGTAAAACACCAAAATCAAGAAAAAGTTTTTTTCTAATAGCGGTCGCCCCTCGGCAGGCAATAGCAAGCCCCGACTGTATTTCTGCCATGAAAAAGCTCTTCATCAAAACGAATTTCCCTCGGAGTCGGCTTAAAACTGTAGGTCCAACAACATCAAGACGCATACCACAAATAGGAGGAGGAGCTCGGCCAAACACCTAACAGAAGTGTACGCTCCAATTATTGATTTATTTTTATTTGTTTAAAGAGTTTGTTGTACGTAAAACATATTAGCGAATTACTGTTTCAGATTAAATTACTGTTTTTTCTAGGGAAGGTTTCGATAAAGGAAAAGTAGCACCATATACGAACATACAATTGCTGAGACTGCAGCTTCCACTTGCCCAGCTACCCAGAGAGGATATCACAAAAGTTATGAACTTTTCAAAGAAGTTCAGAATTGAACTGAACAAGAAGATAAACTCGAGTACAACTGCATTTGAAATAAAACTTCAAAAGTGTACCCTGCACTGGTATACAGATGGCTCCAAGACACCAGAAGGCATACGCGCTGGAATATATGGCCCCAGAACCAAGCGTTCTCTGCCATCGGGTAGTTTTCCAAGCATCTCTCAAGCGGTGCTGTATGCCATCTGTCTATGTGCAGAGATCAAATTAGACAGGAATCTCCAGAATGAGCGAATTGCCAATCTGAGCGACAGTCAGGTGAAACGCGAAGCACTGTCATCCTATGAGGATTAGCCCTTACTGGTCCTTGAGAGTATCGAGAAACTAAATTTGTTTGGAACGCACAATCGTATACGGCTGATTTGAGTTCCAGGACACGCGACTATAACCGGATAGCGAACGTATTGGCAAGAGAAGCTGCGGCCTCGTTACTAATAAGGCCCAAGCTTGCTATGGGACAACACACCAACAAAGAGATGGTTAAGAGTGAAGAGCTAAGGCTAAGGGAGATTAGCTGGTATCAAATTATGGGCCTACGCCAGGCGAAATCCTTATGGAGGAGGTGGAGTCAAAAGATGTGGAGGAAACTTATAATTATCCCTAAGGAAAAACTGAAAAAGCTCACGGGAATTCCCGCAAGCCATTGCAGATTGTGCAATCTTGTGCATACGAGTGGGATATAGTCCATTGAATCCTGCCATTTGTGGGACCTATCCGCGGAGACTCTTAACACATTTTATTCTTGAATGCGATGCTATAGCGTGGAAAGTTGAGACATCGTGGTCAATTGCAGCTAGAAGAAAGGCACATAAGCTCAGTCCAACTCAGCTCTATCTTAAGTTTAATATGGGAACTGGGTTGGATGAGGTACTGTAATGAGTAGAGGACACAAAAGATGCAAATTTTATTGGATCGATTAGTCCCGGGATTTTGGGATTCAAAAAAAGCCAGAATCTAGACACTTCCGTATTTAAGACAGTGACATGACGCAATTTGATGACTGCAGAGCATCATTTTAGGATTCTTCTGGTTTGAATTCCTTTTACCAAATTTAGATTAAACCCTTTTGAACTTTGAATGAAAAATTTGTATATGTCTAAGTCAATAGTTCCTAAATCAATAGTCAGTTAGAACTTTTGTGGGTTTTAATAAAATTAATAAATAATAAAGTAAATAAATAAACAAACCACGAGGTGTAGAAAAATACATTTTTTGCATAGATTATTTTCCAAAATTATTCTTTTTGAATATTATATTCAACATTTCTTGCACAAATCGCCATTATAGTGAAGAAGCTGGTTAAAATTTCAGTCATTTCATGAACATTTAAGGTTTTTAAGGGTTTTATAAGGAGAATTTTCTTGTCTCTTGAGCAAATGAACTCATTTTTTGCCTAATATGAGGGAATACAACTACTAAGCAAAGACTCTTTGTTGACATTGCGCACGTGCCCAACCAGACATCAGTTCCAGTGATAAACATCGCACAATTAATACAAAACAATATCGATGTCATAACTGATGTCATAAGTTGCGAAAAGTCGAAAAAAGCGACTAAATATAATAAATTTGATTATATGGAGGCATTACTCATTAAACATATGTACGTGTTTGTATGTATATAATTACACTGCATTTGCCTTCATATTTACTCATACATTCACCTACACTTAACCACCGAGATAACTACTTTGTCAACTGGGTTCATTTGTTACTCTGCCGCTCGTTGGCTTCATCGATACGGCGGCTAAAGTGAATGCGAATACGGCTGCTGCAGTGGTTGTAGTGGTAGCAGATACTTATCGTTGTAGATTACTTCAAGTCACAAAAACAACAGCGGTACGGCGCATGAAAGGTACGAGGAATAACTATGGGTTCTATGAGTAGACTTTCACTTCCCCATTTATACCCTGCACATAGAAAATAGGGCCTGTTGGAGAAGATTCTGGATCGATTAAGGGATAGAAAGTGATTCTGATTATTTTTGTGAGCTGATCCGAAGTTATGGTGATAAAAATATGTAAATAATTGAAAAAGGATATAGGAAAATGGAGGATAGGCCCTAGTAGTCCATCCGGAATTCATTTGAGCCTCCATTACTCATAGAGGTGGTTTTTAAACATAAGCAATGGAGGTTTAATATGAATTCCTGCTTCGTTGCTTCTCCATGCCTTCCCTACGCCTTTGAATGCCATTCAAGGCTTTATTTTGCATTGATATGATATGAGTAGTATGTATATTCCGGGCTACAGGACAATATCAAAAATGTTAAAATTTTAACATTTTTATCATTTTAACTCAAAAATTTAACATTTTTACCATTTAACTCATTTTTTTAACTTACAGTTACTCAAAATTTTAACATTTTTTAACATTTAACTCATTTTTTTAGCTTATATTATCTCAAAAAAAAAGTTAAAAATTTTGAATTGGGTCGATTTAGTCCACCCCTAAATTATAGTTACTCGTAGTTAATATTTTTAAGATATTAAAGATATCTATTTTTGATGTACTAGTAATCAATATTTAGGTTGGTACAGTTAAAATTTTGTGTTGGGTCGATGTCTATTAAGTGAAAAAATGTTAAAATATTTATTACAAAATATTTAAAGTAATCTATTCAAACAAAAATAAAAAAAAAAAGTTAAAAATTTTGAGTTGGGTCGATTATTATTGATTGATAATTTTAAATATTTATTACAAAATATTTAAAGTAATCTATTCAAACAAAAATAAAAAAAAAAAGTTAAAAATTTTGAGTTGGGTCGATTATTATTGATTGATAATTTTAAATATTTATTACAAAATATTTAAAGTAATCTATTCAAACAAAAATAAAAAAAAAAAGTTAAAAATTTTGAGTTGGGTCGATTATTATTGATTGATAATTTTAAATATTTATTACAAAATATTTAAAGTAATCTATTCAAACAAAAATAAAAAAAAAAAGTTAAAAATTTTGAGTTGGGTCGATTATTATTGATTGATAATTTTAAATATTTATTACAAAATATTTAAAGTAATCTATTCAAACAAAAATAAAAAAAAAAAGTTAAAAATTTTGAGTTGGGTCGATTATTATTGATTGATAATTTTAAATATTTATTACAAAATATTTAAAGTAATCTATTCAAACAAAAATAAAAAAAAAAAGTTAAAAATTTTGAGTTGGGTCGATTATTATTGATTGATAATTTTAAATATTTATTACAAAATATTTAAAGTAATCTATTCAAACAAAAATAAAAAAAAAAAGTTAAAAATTTTGAGTTGGGTCGATTATTATTGATTGATAATTTTAAATATTGATTACAAAATATTTAAAGTAATCTATTCAAAAAAAAAAAAAAACAAAAAAGGATACATTTATTTTTTAAAGTACCTTTCAAAAAAAACGACGAACTCCTCAAAACAAGAGTCTTTGAGTCAGATTTGAACTTGCAACAAAATTATTGTTATAATTCCAACTGCTTAACCAACTCATCTAAACATCATATTCTGAAGTAATGTAATTACAGCTGAGTAGTATGCAAAGCAAGCAATGCTGATCTTATCAACATTGCTCACAATCTATAAATAGAATAAGCATAAGCACAAACCAAAAAAAAATGAAATACTGTTGAATACGAGTCACAAACTGCAAGATAAGCATAATATTTGATAAGCTTTTATACATCAACACATGTTTCGACTCTGTCGAAACCGTTTGACTTTGTCAAACATGGTTACAAGTGCAGTATGTATTTAGCGTTAGAAGAGGGTGGACGCAAAATAATTGAAACTTCAAATTTGAACTCTTTGAAGTTCAAATTTATAAAATTTACCCAATATTGGTTCATAACTTAAATCTCTTATTAAATATGTTATTGGATTAGATGGATAAATTTTACTAATATAAAATATTTCTCGAGTCCAATTATTTTTATATTTGTTTTCAAATTGTTTTTTATGTGATTGAATTCTTACTTTTTCTCCAATTTTAAAAACTGGTTTTTCTAAATTGTTTCTATTAATTTTAAAACAATTATCAAAAATTAATTGTTCATTTTTTTCATTTACTTCACATGGTTTCATACCAATAGTTCTATGTACATCTTTGTATTATAATTATATTCATATAATATTTTATCAATTACATCAATCCAATTAGTATTTTTCTGAATTTCAAATCGTATTTTTAGTTTTTCATTAATGGTTCTATTAAATCTTTCTACAATTGATGATTTCTTTTCACTAAATGTTTGATACATGTTAATATTGTATTTATCTAAAACTTCTTGGAAATGTTTATTTAAAAATTCTTTACCAGAATCTGTATGAAGTAATTTTGGTGCACAACCTGCTTTTTTAATAATATTTAAAAATGCTTCAGAAGTTGTTTTTCCATCTTTCTTTTTTAATGGTTCTATATAAGCAAATTTAGAAAATGTATCAATTACATTAAGCATATATTTGTATCCTCTATTAATTCTAACATTAACTGTTGTCATAATTAGTAAATCTGCTGCCCACCATTGATGGATTATATAAATATAGAAAAATATTAGATATAGTTTTTGATGAAAAAAATGAAAAATATAAAGATTTCCAAAATAACTGGATATAATAAAAAATAAAAATCTTATTTAAACAAAAATTCAAACATTTTTTTATATTGTAAAGAAAAATTCAAACATTTTTTTATATTGTAAAGAAAAATTCAAACATTTTTTTATATCTACCATCATTTTTTTCTTGTTCTTTGTCTATTACTAAAAATCCAAACTGTTCTTTCCAACATTGAATACACATATTTTTTAAAATATCATAATCAATATCATTACAATGGTCATTAAATATGTGTTTCAGATTAGTCTTGTCTTGTTTAAATAAAATTATATAGTTTGCATTATCTCTTATCAATTGTTTAGGAATTTTTGAATATGTTTGACATAAATAAAAACAAGAAATGTTATTGTGTCTACCATAAGCAAAATAATTGGAAATATTATCTTGTTGTTCTGTAGAGATATCATCAAATATTATTACAGAATATTGTTTAATATTTTCAGGTGTTGGTAGAGATTGAATTGATAAACATTTTATATCTTTAGATTCCAAATCATTTTTAACACACAATTTATTGAATTGAATTATCATATCTTCCAAAAATTTATATTTTTCTTGATAGCAAGTTTTTGAACAAATTATTATATCAGAATAATAAATCTTTGATAATATATTTAATAATACATTTGTTTTTCCGCAATTACTTGGTCCACAAATAATTGCTCTAATAATATTCGGAAATATTTCAATTAATCTTTTTATTGGTTTATGAGTATCAAAATTTTGAATAGTTAATTTAATTTTATTATCTATTTTAGTAACTTTTAAATGACCATCCATAATTTAGAATTTTAGATAAATTTTTTTAATCTATTAATATAATTAATTACATATTTATTTCAATTAATTTTTAGTTAATTTTAATTTTATAAAAATTTAAAAAAACAAGTCAAACATGCATCACTTGATTTGTTAGTGGATTATATGAATAACTATCATCACTAATAATTAAACAGTGAACGACTGTATTTGATGGAAAATCTTCTGTCCATTTAAATTCAATTTTAATATCAATAGCAGCCTCTTTAATTACCTCATTCTGTTTAGATGTATCAATGCATATTATTGGATATTCTTTTAAAAATGTATCATAATTAACTATTGGTAAATTATTTATACTAGAACCATAATATGAATTTTTAAAATCTAGAAACATATTATATAATGTATCAAATTTATTTTGATTAATAGATAGTTGCATATCATAGTTTGGATATCTATTTGTATTTAATTTAACTACAACATTTTCTAAATTACAATGGTCAAATTTACTATTGTCTTCATAATTATTCTGATTTCTTGATGTTTGAAATGCAATAAGAAAATATCTAGGTTTAGCACTAGATGATGTTATATTCCAGGTATAAGTCTTTACAGCTGGAATTGCAGTAGTACAATAGTATCTCCAATTTCTAAAATACATTTGAAAGTTTGTATATTATTATTTGAAATTTTTTTATTAATTTCATGATCAACTTCAACTGAAAATTTAACATGAGGCATTCTCCATATAATTTGATTAATATCAATAGAAAAAGTATGATCACTTAAACTATTATCAATAATTAAACAATTTGTATCATCATTTGATCTTATTAATTCTAATTTTTGATTAATTCTAAAAATGAAATTTTTGTAATCATCAAAAAACCCAATTAATATACATAATGGAATGCTAACAGAAAAATAACCTTTCTTATTACAAACACTACCTTTATTTACAATTTGCCAACCAGCATTATTTAATGATAAATCATTAGAAAATGATGCTAAGCCTTTAATTGTTGTTGTTATTCCAGGATTTTCAATTTTATCAATTTCAACTGAATTAATAAAATATGTAATTTTACTAAACAGATTTATTATACCATTATTCACAAAATTTATTTTATCAGGATTAAGTTTATCTAATATTTTACCATCTTTATCTTTAGCAATAATTTGACCTCTAATATTAAGTAAACTTTTTGATGGTAACGTTTTAATGTCTTGATTATTAATATTTATTTCTATTGGTCTTCCATATTCATTTAATAGTGTAGAATTAGATGGCAAATGTTCATAAAAGTCATAAGATTCGATACCTTTTTCTTCTTTCATTTATTTAACTAAAAAATATTATTAAAAATTTACTAATATGTTTTGACTAGGTCGAAACCTATGTTTAAAATAATTGTAGTCTTGTATTTAATTGTCTTATCAAATTATAAAAAAACATTATTAATAGAATAATAATTAGTACCATTGAAATGTATTCATTTTGCATTATTTTATCTATTCCATTTGAAATAATAAAATCTATTTTTGATAATTGATTATTTTTATCAAAATTGTTTTTACAATTATTCATTTAATGCAATAGAAAAAATCCTAAATATTTTTAATATTTTTTTTTTTGTTAATCTTTTTACATTCATTTTCAATTACCTTTTTTTGTATATCTAAATATATTGCATAAAATATAAGAATTGCAATTACAATAAAAATTACAATAGAAATTAATTTTAATAAAGACGGATCCATTATGACACATCTACATCCTCCATTATATTTATTATTAGCATCAATTATGTATAACTGTGATATACAATCATTTTGATATGGAATAATATTAACACAAGTATTCATTTATTAACAATATTTTTTTTTTTATTTCATTTTACTTACACTTTTCAATAAATCATTGAGTTTTTGTGTTGTAATTTTTTTATTTACTAGTCCAATCTTCATTGTTTTAGATTCTTCAATAGCTTTTTGTCTTTTAATAAAATTGTTCTTATATTTTTCAGCTAATGCAGCGTTTTTATTTTCAATGCTATTTATAAGGTTATTATGTTCTGATTCAAGAATATCATAATTTACTTGTAACTCATACATATCATCATTTAATTTGCCAATAATTTCTTCATAACTCATTAAACTAAATTCTAATATAGCTTTCTCATTTAATAATTCATTTACTAATATTTTATTTGATTCTGAATGTAATTCAATATTATAATCTTTAATATTTTTAACACTTTTCATAATACAAACAGCATATTCATGCCATACATGATCATTATTTTTAAGTGCATCATTTAAACATTGAACAAAACCACTTCTATTATTAAACTGAGATTTATGTTGCCTAATAAATTCTTGTGTTTGTTTAACCTCTTTTTCTATTTCTTCTTTATTTAATAGTTTTATACTAGATCCTCTTAATTTCAAGATAGGCACATCAGTATTTGTTTTAAATTCTTCAATTGTATGTATATTCGACATTTATTATAATAAAAATTTTTAATATTTTTTTATATTGAAACACTAAGAAAAATATAATTATTTTAAAAAATTTTTTTATAAATAAATTAAAATTAATAAAATGTATAAGAATATAACTAATTTATACAATCATCCAAGCCCTTCTACTAGAACTGTTTCACCACTTGTATCACTACAAGGGAAAACAAAAAGTTTTAGAAATTCAAAAAATATTCATATTCCAAAAAATGCTAAAGAACTTAAACAAATTAGAGAAAGAAATTTAGCTATTAATTATTTAGAACAAGCTAGTACTTTAAAATTAACTAAAGTAAAATTTTGCGAACAAAATCATATTTCACGCGATTCTCTTAATAATGGACTTAAATTACTTGGTATTGAAATTATTGGCAAAAACACTAAAAATGAAGACAATTCTCGACAATTCTCGACAAAAGAAGACAATTCTCGACAATTCTCGACAAATGAATACAATTCTCGACAGACTAAATCAAATAGTTTAACAGAGGAACTTTTAAAGAATGTAACTAAAATAAATAAGAAAAATAAAAACGAATTGTCTAATATTAATAAAAAAGTTGATGATGATATTTCAAGTTTACCTTCAGTTCATGATTAATAATTATCCAAATAAATAAATAAATACATCACATTTTCTATTATAATAAATGGTGCGATATTATGGTAGTGGTATTATAAATAATCTTATAAATAATCTTCCATTTGAATTACATTCTCCAGGATATAATTATTTAGGACCTGGTACTAATCTTGAATTAAAACTTGAAAAAGATATACATCCAATTAATAAATTAGATGAAGCAGCTAAAGAACATGATATTGCATATTCTAAAAGTAACGATATAAAGAAAAGACATGAAGCTGATAAAATTTTAGAAGATAAAGCATGGTCAAGAGTTTCAGCAAAAGATGCTAGTTTATCAGAAAAAGTAAATGCATATTTAACTACTAATGCTATGAAATTTAAAAGAAAAATGGGTATGGGTTTAACAACTCACAATTCATTAACTGAAGAATTGATAAATGTTGACTCTGTTAACGGTTCACAAAGTGAACATAATACAAATGAAAATGAAATTAATTTTATTCCAAAATGTGGACGATATATTAAATATCCAATATCTCTAAATGAGGATCAACAAAAACAAGTTTATGATGCTATGAAAAATAAAACAGATATTACTATAAAATTAGAACCAATTCAATTACAAAGAACTAAAGAAAGTGTAATGAATGAAACATATTTACCATTAACTAGAAAACAAATTAATTCAATAAAAAAACATTTAGATAATAATAAAACTACTTTTAAAATTTTTATATTAAAATTATCTATGTCTCAGTTACAAAGTTTTAATAATGAAAAAATTGGCGGATTTTTACCAGCACTATTACCACTTATTCCAGCAATAGGAGCTGCAGTTACTGCAGGAACAACATTATATAGAGCATATAATGATAAAAAAACTAACGATAAATTATTAGAAGAAAAAATACGTCATAATAAAGCATTAGAAGAAAAAAATATAAAATCTGGTAATGGTATGTTACTTAAAAAATCTGGTAATGGTATGTTACTTAAAAAAAATTTGATTTTGAATTAATTCCAATTAAACCATTAAGTAATTATGATTTAAAAAAATATGCTAGAAAATTTAATATAGCAAATTTTAGGGGTGTATTCATGAAAGATAGATTACCAGAAAAGATAAAAGATAAAGAATGTGGAATAATAAATTTAGATAATAATGATGGTAATGGTACACACTGGGTAGCATATAAAAAATATAATAATCATATTTTTTACTATGATTCCTTTGCTATAAATAAATTACCAATATTAATAGAAAAATATTTCAAAACTAATGAAAATACTGTAATTTTTAATAATAATATTGATCAAGAAATAAATGAAATAATTTGTGGTCATCTATGTTTAAAATTTTTACTTAATTAAATAATGCCGACTATATCATTAGATGGAAATACTTCAATAATTTCATGTAATTTTGATGAACCAATAATTTTAGATAATAAACATATTTCAACAGAGTCAAATGAAGTTAAACATGATTTTGAAATGTGTTTGCTTAATTTTTCTACTTATAATTCTATACCGAACATATCTGAAAAATTAAAAAATAATATTTTACATTATGTTGACTCTGTCATTGGTTCACAAAGTGAACATATTTTCGAAGGAAATGATTCACAAGATAATTTACAAACAATTAACAGTGTTAACAAAATAATTACATTCCCAACTGGTTCATATGAAATAAATGATATAAACAATTTTATAAAAGAGAAAATAAAGGGTATTACTATTAAACCAAATATGACAACATTAAAAGTTGAAATTAAAAGTGATTATATTATTGATTTTACACAAAAAAATTCCATAGCTTCATTACTAGGATTTAGTGAACAAATTATTCAACCTAATACATTAGTATCATCTGATTTACCAGTAAATATTATGAATGTTAATTCTATTAGAATAAAATGTAATATTGTAGGAGGTAGTTATGAAAATAATAAACAAACAAATATTATTCATGAATTTTTTATTAATGATAAACCTGGTGAAAAAATAAATGAAATACCTAAAAATTTAATATACTATCCAGTAAATACAAATACTATTAGAAATATAACTATTTATATTGTTGATCAGGATAATAATTTAATTGATTTTAGAAAAGAAAAAATTAGTATAAGATTAAATATTAGAAATGTAAATTGATATTTTCGAAGAAAATAGTTAACAAAGTTAACATAAATTTAAAAAAAATATTTGTTAATAAATTGGAAACAATGGGTGAAATAATACAACAACAACAAAGATTATATCATAAAATAGTAAATGGTGAAAAAATATGTTTATCTATTATAAATAGTAAAAAAATATGTTTTTCATGTTTAGAAGAGAAACCTATTTCTAATTTTATTTCGAATAAGAGATATTGTAAAAACTGTTACAATCAAAAAATTGCATATTATAACTCATTACCATCAAGATTTGAAAGATTAAAGTGTGAATGTGGAATGTGGTATACAGTATCACATAAAAAACGTCATTGTAATTCTCAATTTCATATTAAATTTATTAATAATAAAGAAAATAATTAACAATTTATTATGAAGTAACGAAATTAATTTCTAATTTACATCACACCACATCATATTTAATATTTAAATATTATTTATTGGCGATAATTCAAAATATTTAAAAAAAATGTTTCTATATAAATAAGGAAAAATTAAGTAAAAATATCAAATAAATAAAAATGAATTCATTTAATATTAAAGAATTGAAATCTAAAAATTTAAAAAATTTAAAAAAATATATTAGAGCAAATAAACATATTTTTCAATTGCCAAAATATTGGTATAATAAAAATAAAAATAGTTTATTAAACATAATAAATGTTTTAATAGAAAAGCATAATAATGATGTTATTCAAAATATATTTCAAAATTTTGATGATTATGATTTTGATATTATTGATATTCAAGAAAAACAATTAAATGGTTCATGTTTTAACAATATGGTTGCTGATTTAGAGTTTACAAATAATGAAGAATTTAATATTAAAAGACATTTAGAATTAATAAAAAGAAATTGTTTCAAATATTTTTTCAAAGGTTTTAAAAAATATAGTAATTTTAAAGTGTCTTTAGCAACAGCGGTAAATATTGTGATTATTGATAAAAAAACTAATAAAATTAAAGAAAGTTATGAATATTGGTATAGATCAGAAATACATTATGTTAATAAATTAAACTATACAAAAGAATTTTATTTAATGATAGAGGAAATAAATAATAAATTCTCAGAAAAATGTACAAAAGGATCTACAGCTAGCTTTGTTAGAATAGTAAAAACACATATTAGTAGAGATAAGTCTCAAATTCTTGCTGGATCATATATTCCATTTACTAATAGAAATTGTGTTAATATTAAAAATACTGATAATAAATGTATTTTATATTGTATCTTATATTCTATTTATCAAGATGTGTTAAAAATTCATCCAGAAAGACCAACAAAATATAAAAAATATCTTGAAGATTTAGAAAATGATGATAAATTTAAAAATCTAAATTTAGAATTTCCATTTATAATTAATGAAGAAAATGTTAAAAAATTAGAAGATTATTTTAATATTACCATGAATTTTTATCATTATGATTCAGAAAAAAATGATGATGAATATTACCAAATTCAATTAATGTATAAAAGTAACTCTTTTCATTATTTCGTTAATGGTTTGCCAAAAAAACATGTTAATATTATATATATAGAAGAAAATATTACAGAAGAAACATACAAATCTCACTTTGTACTACTTAAAAATTTATCTGGATTTTTAAGTGGTAAAATTCATCATCAGCATGAACATCTACATATTTGTAATAAATGTTTTAAACATTTTGAAAAATCTGATAAATTAGAAGAACATATAAAAACATGTTATTTATTAAAAGATGATAATAATATAATACAAAATATAAAGTTACCTAAAGAGGGTGAAAATATTTTAAAATATAAATCTAATGGTGCAGAATTATTTCATCCATATACTTTATATGCTGATTTTGAATGTACTTTGGAAAAAATTAATAAAAAAAAATCTGACAAATGTAAAAATACAATATTACTTCATGAACACATTCCAAATAGTTATGGTATTTATAACACTTATAACAAACAATATATTTCAAAGAATACTTCTAATAGAAAAGTGTTATTGAAATCATTCTTAGATAATTTAATAAAATATGCTAAAGATTATTATGAAGTAAGAAAATTGAATAATATAATTCAGGATAAAGAATCGATATTAAAGTTTGATAATACTAACAATTGTGAAATTTGTGATATTCCATTTTCTGAAGAAAATAAAAAATGTTGGGATCATGACCATACAACTGGTAAATATAGAATGGCTTTATGTAATAAATGTAATCTAAAGTTAAAGATGCCAAAATTTTTACCAATTATTATTCATAATTTAAAAGGTTATGATTCAAAATTATTTCTAAAATATTTAGATGAATTTCATCCTGAAACTGAAACTAGTGTTCTAGCAACGAGTACTGAAAAATTTAAACAAATTAAAAAACCAGTTATTGTAGGTGAAACTAAATATTTAAAATGTAAAAATGAAAAATGTAAATATCAATATAATTTAAAGACAAGAAACACTTGTCGTAATTGTAATTCAACAGATTTAGAATTATATACAGTTGTCGAAAAAATAGAATTAAGATTTATAGATTCAATGGAATTTATAAATACTTCATTAGATAAAGCTGTTAAAAATTTATTAGATGTTAATGATATATATTGTGTAACATGTAAGAAAATAAGAAAAATGGATTATGTATCTTATAAAGTTAGTAAAAATACTGAGAATAAAATATATGCTTGTAGTATTTGTTCAGTTTGTAATACTAAAAATATAAAACCTATTAATTTTGATCATTTAGAAAACTTTAATAATATTTTTAAAAATCTATCATTAAAAAATAAATGTTATTTACTTAGAAAAGGTGTATATCCATATGAATTTATTGATGATTATAAAAAATTAAGTATAACAGAATTTCCAAATCTTGAAAATTTTAATTCATCATTAAATGGAAATATTAATATTAACGATTATAAATTTGCAAATAAATTTTGGAAACATTTTAATTGTAAAACATTTAGAGACTATCATAACTGGTATTTGAAATTAGATGTTATACTTTTAAGTGATGTATTTGATAATTTTAGAAAAGAATGTTTTAAAAATTATAATTTAGATCCTATACATTATATAAGTTCACCACATTTAAGTAATTCATCTGCTTTAAAATTAACCAAACAAAAATTAGAATTATTAACAGATCAAGATATGTATGAATTTTATGAAAGTGGAACTAGAGGTGGAATATCACAAATTGCACATAACTATGCTAAAGCTAATAATTGTTATTATTACATTTCCGAAGGAAACGGTTCACAGAGTGAACATATTGACCATGTCAACGGTTACCGAAAGGAACATGCTGATATTGTAGAACAAGTTTATAAATTAAGTAAAGAGGAAGCTTCTCTTAAAGGTATATACGATTCTAAAAAATTAACAAGTTATATTTTATATTTAGATGCAAATAATTTATATGGATGGGCCATGTCACAAAAATTAAGTGTTGGTAATCATGAATGGTTAAATGAAGATGAAATTAAATATTTTTGTAATGTTGATAATATTTTAAATAAAGATTTTGATGATAATAATATTGGATATACATTAGAAGTTGATATAAGTATTCCTCCGGAATTACACAACTTTTATAATGATTATGCTCCAGCACCTCATCATTATGTTCCACAATTTGAAGATTTATCACCAAATCAAACAGACTTAATTAATAAAGGGATTGGTAGTAAACCAAATGATAAAATTAAAAAATTAATGTGTACGTTGTTACCAAAGAAAAATTATATAATTGATATAAGATTATTAAAAGAATATTTAAATAATGGTGTAATTTTAACTAAAATTCATAGAGGTATTAAATGTAGACAAGAAGCATGGTTAAAAAATTATATTGAAAAAAATACAACACTTAGAAAAGAAGCTAAAAACGATTTTGAAAAAGATTTTTTCAAACTTATGAATAATAGTGTATATGGTAAGCAAATGGAAAATGTTAGAAATAGACTTAATGTTAGAATAGTTAAAACTGAAAAAATTATGAGAAAACTAATAAGTAGAAATACATATCAATCAAGAAAAATAATAGATCATAATATGTGTGTAGTGTTTGGTAAAAATACAAATATTAAATTAAATAAACCTATCTTTGGAGGTCAAAATATTTTAGATTTATCAAAATTATTAATGTTTAAAATGTATGTACAACTTAAAACTAAATATGGTAATAGAATGAAATTATTAGGAACAGATACTGATTCATTTATTCTTTATTTTGAAGGTAAACATATTGATGATGATTTTGATATTTATTCTGAAATGAAAGATGATCTAGATAATTATGATACCAGTGATTATATAGATAATTTTCCAATTGAAGATTTAAAATCTAATATTAATAAAAAAGTACCAGGAAAATTTAAAGATGAATATAATGGAATACCAATTAGAGAATTTTGTGGACTTAGAAGTAAAATGTATGCATTTAAGACCGATGTTTGTGATAAAAAAGTTTGTAAAGGAATAAAGAAAAATAATATTAAAAAGTTAACAATTGAAGATTATAAGAATTGTTTAATTAATTTAAAAAATAAAAATGAAACTGTTCATAATATTAGATCATATGATAATAAACTATATACTACAGAAGAGAATAAAATAGGATTGTCACCCTATGATGATAAGTTTTATTTCAATAAAAAGTTGAATAATAATGATAACGATAAGTTAAATAAGACTTACAAATTACCCTGGGGACATTATGAAATAGGAAATGTAGGTAACTAAAACGAACCCCTCCTATTTACTATACATTAAATTATTAATTATATTAGATTAAGTTTTTTTTTTTAATTTCAAATGAAATATGATGTGAACATATTTCAACGATGTTGAATATTTGAATTTTTATTTTGATTTATTATTTTTGTTTATCATTTATATATGTATGAATTTTTTAAATTATTTTTGAATTATATTTGTTTCAATTTGTAGTTTACTTTCTTCAATATCTGTTTCACTTTCTTCAATATTTAATTGTTTTATATATTCATCTACTTGAATACTTTTATCAATCTTATTATTAGTTTCATCATTTTGTTTAGTAATATTATTTTGATTAATATTGTCTTTATTTTGTAAAACTAAATCTTTAAGATAATTATCAATTAAAATTTGTTTTTCCGAATAACTATCCAATTGTTTTTCTAAACTGTTTTTAAAATTTTCAATATTTGTTTCTATAAAATCTACTTGTTTAGTTATGTTAATAATATCTTGATTTAAATTATTTTCTAATTGTTCTATTTCTTTATATACAACACCAAAAGCTACCACATTATCTTTTTCTTGTTTTTCAACTTCTTTTTGAAGTAGTTGATTTAATTCCATTAATTTACTAATAATATCTTTCATTTGATCACTATTTGAACGAATTTCTTCAACTTCATTTTCTAATGATATTATTCTATTAAGAGAATATTCATTAGATGAATTTATTTCTGAAAAAGATTTTTGTCCAAACTTATCAATTCCCATTTATTAGAAAAAAATTTTTTAATTTATTTAAATTTATATGTAATTTAATTAAACAGTTAATACGTTTCCTTCGGAGAGAGTCAACATATTTTCTTCTCTTAGTTCCTCAATAATATTCATAATTTCATTATGTATTTCTGGACTATCATTTCCTGCATTATACTCTCCTAACAACAAATTTAATCTATCTTTTAATTCATTAATATCATTCCAATAAACACGTTCACATTGTGAACGATTCGCAAAACGAACATATTCAGTAGGTAAACTAGTTTTAATTTTAAAATTTTGTAATGATTTTGAAAGATTATTTTTTGAATTTAAACCAGATCCTACTTTTTCTTTTATAATTTTATTTTTAATCAATATTGGTCTAATAAAATTCATATATTTATTTCCAACGCTAGATTTAATACGTTTAGAACTTTTGTCATTATTTTGCATGTAAGCATATGTTGATAATATAATTTCTTCATAATTTTGTAAATCATTATTTGTTACAGCTGTTGATGGTTCTTTTAAAGTTATTAATTCCCATAACCCTTTTGTTCCATTATAAGTTTTATTACTTAAAATAATATCATTATTACTAATTTTTACTTCAGTATTACCAATCCATAAATCTTTTCCATCTTCAGATCTTAGACCAAAAATATTGTCACATAATTTCATATCAGAATTATTTAAATTTAAATATTTCATTGCCATATTTCCAATTTTGTCTGAAATAAATTGTACTGGTGTAGATAACGTTTCATTTGCACTACGCAAAAGAGCGTCTTTTGATGTTGATGGAGTTAACTGTTCGCTTCGTGAACATGTGCTAGTTGTTGGTGTACTTTCAACTAATTTTTGTTTGTTTGTTTTTCTAATTGGTGATAGTTGCTTTTCGTTAAATTCATTAGTTTGTAAATTCATATTATTGTCAAACGGTTTCGACTCCGTTGAAACATATTCACTTTGTGAATGTCCATCTATTGTTTTTTTATATGATTGATTTGATTGATTTAAATCTACTATTAAATTTTTAAAGCTATCATTTAAATTGTGAACATTAATAACTGATTGATTTAATGGTTGAATAATTGCTTGAAGATCTTCATTAATTTTTTCTTGTTTTATTACTTTGTTTAAATTAAATTGTTGAAGTTTATTTTTTAAGTCTTTTTGTGTTTTAATATATTCTTTTAAAACTTTATCTGATATCATTGTTATTTAATTAAAATAAATTTTAAATATTTTTGAAATGGATAAAGATGAATTTATTGATACTAAAAATAATGATTTTAAAATAGCAAAAGAGTTGCATAAACCAGTAAGAAAAAATTTTGAAAGAAGAAAAATTATTACTAAAGGCATAAATGAACTATGGGCAGCAGATTTACTAATTATGACAACAGTTAATGTTAGAATTAATAGAGGATACAAATATATGCTTAATGTAATTGATACATTTTCTAAATTTGCTTATATAGAACCATTAAAAAAGAAAGATGGAAAAACAACTTCTGAAGCATTTTTAAATATTATTAAAAAAGCAGGTTGTGCACCAAAATTACTTCATACAGATTCTGGTAAAGAATTTTTAAATAAACATTTCCAAGAAGTTTTAGATAAATACAATATTAACATGTATCAAACATTTAGTGAAAAGAAATCATCAATTGTAGAAAGATTTAATAGAACCATTAATGAAAAACTAAAAATACGATTTGAAATTCAGAAAAATACTAATTGGATTGATGTAATTGATAAAATATTATATGAATATAATTACAAAGATGTACATAGAACTATTGGTATGAAACCATGTGAAGTAAATGAAAAAAATGAACAATTAATTTTTGATAATTGTTTTAAAATTAATAGAAACAATTTAGAAAAACCAGTTTTTAAAATTGGAGAAAAAGTAAGAATTCAATCACATAAAAAACAATTTGAAAACAAATATAAAAATAATTGGACTCGAGAAATATTTTATATTAGTAAAATTTATCCATCTAATCCAATAACATATTTAATAAGAGATTTAAGTTATGAACCAATATTGGGTAAATTTTATAAATTTGAACTTCAAAGAGTTCAAATTTGAAGTTTCAATTATTTTGCGTCCACCCTCTTCTAACGCTAAATACATACTGCACTTGTAACCATGTTTGACAAAGTCAAACGGTTTCGACAGAGTCGAAACATGTGTTGATGTATAAAAGCTTATCAAATATTATGCTTATCTTGCAGTTTGTGACTCGTATTCAACAGTATTTCATTTTTTTTTGGTTTGTGCTTATGCTTATTCTATTTATAGATTGTGAGCAATGTTGATAAGATCAGCATTGCTTGCTTTGCATACTACTCAGCTGTAATTACATTACTTCAGAATATGATGTTTAGATGAGTTGGTTAAGCAGTTGGAATTATAACAATAATTTTGTTGCAAGTTCAAATCTGACTCAAAGACTCTTGTTTTGAGGAGTTCGTCGTTTTTTTTGAAAGGTACTTTAAAAAATAAATGTATCCTTTTTTGTTTTTTTTTTTTTTTGAATAGATTACTTTAAATATTTTGTAATAAATATTTAAAATTATCAATCAATAATAATCGACCCAACTCAAAATTTTTAACTTTTTTTTTTTATTTTTGTTTGAATAGATTACTTTAAATATTTTGTAATAAATATTTAAAATTATCAATCAATAATAATCGACCCAACTCAAAATTTTTAACTTTTTTTTTTTATTTTTGTTTGAATAGATTACTTTAAATATTTTGTAATAAATATTTAAAATTATCAATCAATAATAATCGACCCAACTCAAAATTTTTAACTTTTTTTTTTTATTTTTGTTTGAATAGATTACTTTAAATATTTTGTAATAAATATTTAAAATTATCAATCAATAATAATCGACCCAACTCAAAATTTTTAACTTTTTTTTTTTATTTTTGTTTGAATAGATTACTTTAAATATTTTGTAATAAATATTTAAAATTATCAATCAATAATAATCGACCCAACTCAAAATTTTTAACTTTTTTTTTTTATTTTTGTTTGAATAGATTACTTTAAATATTTTGTAATAAATATTTAAAATTATCAATCAATAATAATCGACCCAACTCAAAATTTTTAACTTTTTTTTTTTATTTTTGTTTGAATAGATTACTTTAAATATTTTGTAATAAATATTTAAAATTATCAATCAATAATAATCGACCCAACTCAAAATTTTTAACTTTTTTTTTTTATTTTTGTTTGAATAGATTACTTTAAATATTTTGTAATAAATATTTAAAATTATCAATCAATAATAATCGACCCAACTCAAAATTTTTAACTTTTTTTTTTTATTTTTGTTTGAATAGATTACTTTAAATATTTTGTAATAAATATTTAAAATTATCAATCAATAATAATCGACCCAACTCAAAATTTTTAACTTTTTTTTTTTATTTTTGTTTGAATAGATTACTTTAAATATTTTGTAATAAATATTTAAAATTATCAATCAATAATAATCGACCCAACTCAAAATTTTTAACTTTTTTTTTTTATTTTTGTTTGAATAGATTACTTTAAATATTTTGTAATAAATATTTAAAATTATCAATCAATAATAATCGACCCAACTCAAAATTTTTAACTTTTTTTTTTTATTTTTGTTTGAATAGATTACTTTAAATATTTTGTAATAAATATTTTAACATTTTTTCACTTAATAGACATCGACCCAACACAAAATTTTAACTGTACCAACCTAAATATTGATTACTAGTACATCAAAAATAGATATCTTTAATATCTTAAAAATATTAACTACGAGTAACTATAATTTAGGGGTGGACTAAATCGACCCAATTCAAAATTTTTAACTTTTTTTTTGAGATAATATAAGCTAAAAAAATGAGTTAAATGTTAAAAAATGTTAAAATTTTGAGTAACTGTAAGTTAAAAAAATGAGTTAAATGGTAAAAATGTTAAATTTTTGAGTTAAAATGATAAAAATGTTAAAATTTTAACATTTTTGATATTGTCCTGTAGCCCGGAATATACATACTACTGATATGATTTGCATCCTTTTGTTCGATAATTTGTTGCCATTTTGTACGCAATTCCATTAAAATTTGTAAAAAAATTGGTACAGCCGATTTTCACAAGCTTCCCTAGAGGCGAATTTTTCCCCAACAAATTCATTCATCATAGACAAAAACTGTAAAATGTGGTATATTTTTGTTTTGCTGGTGTTCATCTTCACCCCCGCTTAACCAACGCTGATACACAAAATTGTATCAGCTTTGGGTGGTTTGCGTTGAACTTGCATAAAGCTAGCCGGGTGCCGAAAGCTTGCTACTGAAAAAAATTCAACTTTTTTATTTTTCTTATTAAATGAGGGCTCCTTTTGAGGGTTTGATAAAGTATTTAATTAATTTTTAAAAAATTTCAAATGCACGTGAAACGATTGACTTTGCTGTACTTAATTTTTATTTTTCTCATCAATCAAATTTTTTTTGAAGAATATTAAAATTTCAAGGGACTTAATAAAAACAAAAAATTACTTTAATTTAATTGTCAAGTGAATGTTTCAGTATATGGACGTATTTTGGTTCGCTCCGCAGTCTATGTTTATTTCTCAGTGATTCTGTCAATATCATGGCGAAAAGAGGTGTACTACCTAGCAGACCGTTATTCGGCTCTGAGCGAATTTGACAGATATGCCGACGTCATTCGTTTTGTATTTCACTAAGCTAAAGCTACATTTTTTGAAACACAAAACGAATGACGTAGAATCCAAAGCTCCTTTCAAATTTTTTTTTCACCATATTAAATGAGCAAACCTGGGATCCGTCAACATCAAATAATTAAATGCTGACATCAAAGAATCACTTATTGTAATGCTTGCACGCTTGACTGATAAAAACTATGCTCCCAATTTCTAGGTGACATTTTAAGTGATAAATCTAATAGTCAGTACATAACGGCGAGCGTTATTGCTAAAATTTTATGCTCTGCGCTCTGACAATACGCAAATACTTACTGTGGTAAATGCTCTGAGTAGTGTTAATTCTCAGTTATCCTAAAAGTGTGATATCTTGTTTGCTCTCTATATGCAATAAACAATGAATGTCATTTCTTCGTTAACTAAGGCACTTACAAGGCTATGTATGTTGTCGCTCACTATGCAGACAAAACCAATCCCAGTGCAGATAATAAAGATAACGGCGGCCGCCATAGCCGAATGGGTTGGTGCGTGATTACCATTCGGAATTCACAGAGAGGTCGTTGGTTCGAATCTCGGTGAAAGCAAAATTTATAAAAACATTTTTCTAATAGCGGTCGCCCCTCGGCAGGCAATGGCAAACCTCCGAGTGTATTCCTGCCATGAAAAAGCTCCTCATAAAAATATTTGCCGTTCGCAGTCGGCTTGAAACTGTAGGTCCCTCCATTTGTGGAACAACATCAAAACGCACACCACAAATAGGAGGAGGAGCTCGGCCAAACACCTAACAGAAGTGTACGCGCCAATTATTTATTTATTTAAGCATTTGACTGCAACAAATAAGCATCAAGTCTCTATACGCAAAGACACCAACAAAGGCAATACTGCAATAACAGAACAGCTTCTCTTCGTTAAATTGTCTCCATCTTCGCATATCATCGTATCGTCCAATGAGAATTCCACTGTACTCACTGTGTTGAGTTTTAATGCTGATGACTCCAATAATATAGTGTGAGCCTAGTCGACGTCTACGTCGGCGTCGAAAGTAGCTGCTGCTGTGCCTACTAACACAGCTAATGCACCTGTTGGTAATGTTGAATATGCAAACTTTCTGCTAGGGATTGTAAGGGATTCTTCGACTATTTCGTATGCTGACGTCGCTGCTTCTGCTGGTCTGAACTCTGCTTCAAATAACAATGAGAGTAATCTAAACAAATCTAATAAAGAGCCTATAATTGTTGTTGGATGTAACTTAAATGCATAGGTCGATGTAGCTGTCCAAACGAAATGGCTGCATCTATGGCATCATAAAGTCTTAAAAATCCTAATTTTCTGCGATATTCACAAAACTTTTACACAGCTTCGTGTGCTAATGTAGGTGCGGTCATCAATCATGTGCCGCAACTGCATCCGATTGGGATACTCCTGCGCTAAGAAGCATCACTGCTGCAAAGAAAAGAACTATTTCGATTACTTGTAGGGTATTTTCTCTTATCGCGCATTTTCGCGAATACATACACCGACTGCCACGGTCATACATCTATGCGTGCATACAACAGTATCGCATATCGAGCTGCTACAGCGCACCAAAACGCAGACTTGTCGCAACTATGTAGCGAAGCGACGCAACACAAAGCTCGATACCCCGATTCTACGTAGGTGGCAAATAATATAATGTCAAAATTTTTAATCACATTTTACGGCTGCTCCTGCTGCTGCTGCTGCTGCTCCATTTCATTTGCTCTCCTTTTTACATAGTTTTCTACTCGCCTCATTTCTGTTGCTTTATGTTTATGCTGATGTTGTAAGTGGCTGTTGCTGCGCCCTCCTCGTCACATCGCCATATCGCATGCAACAACTATAACTGTAGAAAATTTCACTTGGCTTTTTAGAGCAGTTTTGCATTTTATGACACTTCCCTGTTTGCAGTCTGTCGGCCCATGTCTTGGCTCACTGTTGGCCCTGCGATTATTTTTTCGGTTATTATTGTTGCTGTTGTTATTGTTGTTGCTGTTATTCTGCTTGTTGCCAACAACAATTTGCAATTGTATTTATGAGTGCTGTCAATCCGAAATGTAGTTCGAAGATACCAGTTACAATACCCAGCCGCTGTGCATAAATAATTCCAATATGAAGGTGCAGCTGCAACAGTCGTTTGCTGCAGACATAACAAATAACACCAACAACAACAAATAAGGATTCAAAATCACGGAAGCAGATACTTGTAGTGTAACAAAAAGAATTTCAATTTAACAGGTAGACAGAGTTGTGGCAAAGTGGAAATGAGCAAAAAGAATTTGCTTTATGATATGAAAATGAAATTGAATTTGAATAGCAGGCAGCAGCAGTTGATTTGCATGTGAAGCGCAATTGTGCGCTATGCTAGACGCAGCAGATATACTTGCGCTAACCCCTGTTAATTCGTACCCCCACGATGTCTTCTCATTATACGCCGTTGCAAAATTACAAGCACACTAAGATTTTTTTTTATAAAAAATATGGTTCATATTACAACAAAAACGATATACAGAAAAGTTTCACATTTTGCAAAAAAATTTTAAATATTTAAAACTTCATTAAAACTTCCCACTTTTTTACAAAATTTTCGTAATTTTTCTGGCTATACAATTTCTTAACCCATTGAATTTTAGTGGAAAGTTGCAAAGTGCAAGTTTCAAGTGATTACAAAAAGCTGTTGATTTTTGACAACTTTTTTTTTTGACGGTGCAAAGCTTTTTCTTCCATATAGTTACTTACTATTGCTCCCACTACCAACAACACACACTTCTTTACTCATTCTCTCCTTACCTCTCGTACTTACATATATTCTCACATCTCTTCTTCACGTTTCTTAATTTGCTCCCTTATTAACTGATCTTTAACATTATCTAAACCAATCTCTTTTTACGTAACAACAACAACATTTTGCACTCTCTCCCACCATTAGTTTTAAAGCTTCTTGTCAACTTAGTTGTAAGAATTATGCAATATTTCAATTAATTAATAAAGTTACCGTCAAAAGGAACGGATCATTATTATATATAAAAAAAATCGTCTGTATCGAATTGAATGAATTTTGTTTGCTACAACTGACGAGACCCACAACTTTAAGGCACAGAAAGACGTTTACAGATTTGCCAGTGCCTACAGAGACGCGACCGGTATTAAAATCAGCTTTTTTACCATGTGTTGTTGCAGGTCCACACTAGATTTTGAACCCTCGGATTTATAAAACAGCACTTTTTATGTTAATAATTCAGTGGAATAGCAGTTTAAGGTCTTCAACAAAGTTAGTTTCAAAAGTTAGTAGCCAAACTTCAGCAGATGTTTTTTTTTCATTGTAATCGTTTAACATCTGGTTTTATATGCTTTTTGATACTTTTTTAAAATAAATTTTGTGATATCTCATTTTCGATTCTCCACGTCGCAGGGCAATTACGGGCTTGAATGTGCTACAAATATTTTAAACATACATTTTTTAGAGCTAATTGAAGTTCAAATACTCCTATGTAAGAAATATGAAGCGTAAATAGTGGGAGCGAAAGTTGTTGAAATATTGGCTTCTGTGTTTCGTCTTTGTAATTCTTAAAAAATATTTCTAGAAATAAAATTCAAAAGAAAACGGCAGTTTGTATACTTGGGTTTTAGGGGGCTCAGCCATTCTTTTCAGAAATTTCATAGCTAACCCATAACTAAATCAAGTCAATATAAGAGGTATGTAAAACAGCTATAAAAAAAAAAAAAAATAGAGTTTCAGGCCCAGAAGTCAGACCATGTATATTACCAATTTCTTGGGTAGCTAAATTCGAGCTTGAGATCCATTTGATTCCATCTCCTCCGCTTTTTTCAAAACCTCACAAATATATATACATATGTATCTATCCTATTCTATTTGGATCATAGGGCTTCCCAAGCCAATGGTCATCGACGGTGGATTTGTTTTCGATATCCGTGGCAGGGTATAGACTAGACGTTTCGTCAGCAAGTCACATACCAATCAAGTCGAGTGCTGGGCTGCTTGCCCCTGCTTGCTGATATATAATACTTCTATCAGCACCTCCACGCAGGTGCTTTGCTTGTTTTGGTTCGCAAGTGGTATTTTATCCTGCCGAGCATTTCCTTATCCGCTACCTGGAAATGCGTCCGAATGGAGATAAGCAAATTTGCACGACACCGATATTTTTCATTTTCACTTTATATTTTTACTCTTTGTTTGTTTTTATTTCGAACATTAGGTTCTGAACAATTGAAAATTTAAACCATACAGCCCTATGACTCAAACCTCTGAAGCTAAATCCAACTAACCATATCCAATAAAGATTTAGCTCAATGATATACGAACGTAATGAAACCATGACTAAATAACTAAATGCTTTAGACCCAATAAGCCCAGAAAACTATAGAACCAATGGCAGGAAAAGCTTTATCAGTGTCTGATTTTAAATTTAATTTTTTTTAATAAATGTTGGAGGCATGTTAAGGCAAGGTTGAATTGATTCAGCTTTGTGCCAGGGTTAAGTTGAGGTTATTCATTTAATCATTACATTACAAAACTTGGTTCGGTTGAGGTTAGGTTAAAGTTTCCATCATTAGCCTATATTGGCGTGATATCTCACCCATAAAATACCCGTTTCTAATCGATCCCTCTTGATGGTGGGTTGAATCTGAGTGATTTCCACATACTAAACTGTTCTATTCTATATATATTCAGATCGTCCAAAATTTTTGAATACATAAACTTTGGTCTCAACGCCAAGAGTGTTGAATATTCGCAATGCAGTCTCCTGCAGGCTTATGGCTCCCATGCAGTCCCGCCACTTCCACAGAATCGTTGTGATGAACCCTTAAACTTTTCGCAAATCTCCCGATAATGATGTGATGCTAACTCTCGGTTGAGATCGTTTCTCGGAAAGAGTTTCATTTGGTTCTGTGCTGGTACCAAGGTGCCTCCCTCCCATACGCGCTCTTTTGAGAAATTTGTCGAGTTTTTATAGATTTTGTACAAATTTTAAACCTTTGATTTATATCGGGTGTTTTGTTTTAGCTGCATGAGAAATATCGATATTGATAATTATGGATTGAGAGCTTAGTATGCGTTGACATTTCTGCTCAGTAAGAATTGACATGTTCGCAAAGTTCATACAGCGAAGTGTTAAAGAAGACGCCGAAATGTTGATTCGTCGTCATTCGTAACTTGTTGGCTCTTGTTCTATGACTATCTGGAACATTTTTGTAGATATCTTGACTTGACGTGCCAATAAAATACAGCCTTTGAAATACATTGAAGATAAATGACCATCGTTTGCGTCACATATTTGTTGATTGTGCTCATTTAGATTTAATATTCCGATGTATTGGAAAACTTAGTCAAACAGTGGACGAATGGATTATGTAACTCGCAACTACGACGGACATATGCCGGATTTTATGTTCAAAAAACAAATGCCTTAAAATTATCAACCAAATTATGAAAAAAATGCATGCCAAAAATTTTCTGTTTTGTATTATCATTTTAATTTCTCAAGCTCTTAAAAAATCACCCTTTATGCATCGTCAGTGAACGCATTTGATGTGTTGAAATATGTGCTAAGTTTTTCCAAACAGTATAATGCCTCTAGGTGGCCGCCGTAGCCGAATGGGTTGGTGCGTGACTGCCATTCGGGAGTGCGTAAGTTCGAATCTCCGTGCATGAAAAACCAAAATGAAGAAGAAGTCTTTTCTAACAGCGGTCACACTTCGGCAATGGCAAACCTACAAGTGTATTTCTGCTTTGAAAAAGCTCCTCATAATGATGACGATTGAAAGATTGAAATTGTGCTGAAAATTTTTCGATTTTTTTTATCATAAATCTTGTATTGTAATTACAAAGTTTGAAACTTCAATTTATACGGTTTTTGTTGTGAAGAAAACATATTTTTACAAAAAATCAATGGAAATTTGTGAGCAAGAGGAAAGTAGTCTATATTGGTCGAAATGTTGTCGTACCATGACTCTTCACAAGTTGTTTTAGTGAGGTCCTCCTTCGATTCTTCAGGTTCTGATTTCTCATTCTCCGGAACTCCATTACGACCTGCAAAACAGCATGCAGAGATAAATATTCGCAGGTTGACTTGTCAGTCGTCACTCCAAATTGAGTCTAACTTTATTTAATTATACAATTCCTAATCTAACCTAAGCTGCTGTCGGTTGCTGTCGCTGCCACTGCAGTTTGAGGAATCTATTTTATTTTGTTTTATTTCCATAATGTATTTGGTGCTGCTGCCGGTTATTGTAACTCGTTGTCTGTTCTGCTATTGCTTTGTCATGATAATAATTATTCCACAGAATTTGATATTTAAGACATTTGTGCAGGTGACCCAGATGTAACATCATTTGAATAGCTAAGATTATCAGTGTCAGCAGTTTCGGTAGGAAAACGGTTGCATTCCTTAACTTGCAGTGGTGCTGTGCTGTAGAAGAGTTTGCCGGCAGCCTCGGTATTTTTTGGTTAACTCATTGATTTTCTACATTTTATTTGAAAAACAAGAGATCCACATACTCCCGCAAAAAACACCCGCTACTTACTACCTCTCTGCATAGTGCACTCACACACGTATACCGTTATATGCCTACATATTTGTGCCTGCCAGCAAAATAATAAAATCAAAAATAAAATTCCACTGTGCCCCACATGTCAAACGCAACAAATTTATGTGTTGACAAGCACAGGTCAAGTGAAAGCCTAAAAATGTTGTCTGGCAGAAGCAACACGCTTCCAATTTCGACTCAGCCAAATCCCAACAATTGGCTTAAAGCTTTAAAACTCAACTTGCGATTTTGGCTTCCACAGCTTGGCTGCACACAGCCTTCATCTGAGCGCTCATTGCCAGTACAGTGCGGCGCTTTTAAGCAGCCACTCTCATTATTCTGCGGCTTAAGCCAATTGTGCTGCTGCCTGCTGCCTTGTGCCATCATTTAATTTTTTCCCCTTCCACTTTTTGTAGCTTCTTACGCGTCAGCATTTCTGTTGGCAATTGAACCTTCAAAATTGAATTTACGCATAAACATTCTATAACTGGGTAATATAAAATGCGAATGCGAAAAAAAATTGTCTCGAAAAATGTAATTGAATGAGTGTACATGTGAGTGTGTGTGTGTGGGTGTGTATGGAGTTACATATGCGCAAGGCGGCAATAAAAACTTGGTCAGCAATAACATAACTGATGGGCGTAGGGCGGCTACCCTGACATGCTGCCATATTTTAAATGGTCCTACATTAAAGATCATGGCAAATGTACGGTAGGTACACAGAGAAAAATTAATAAAATCAGAAAAGTAGTCGTAGAAAGTGAAAGTGGAGGAATCTTTTAATTGGTGATGAAATTCTATTAGACGCAATCGCATGTGATCTAGATAAGTGTAGATTTTGCAGAGGCAGCTCCTTAAATTTATTGGCCTTTTTTAAGTCGCCAAATGCTGCATAAATTTATTTTTTTTCAGTGCACGCTTGCTAAAAAATTTTGCTAAATGATTTTCGGCCTCACTATGACCCTGGAGCGATACTTCTTTTTGCATTAACAATTCCATAAAATATCATTAAAAATGCATTGCCGCAGTGGCGCGCACCTTCCACACATGTCTCCCTACGCTGCATAGTCACACTGGCTGAGGCTTGTGCAACGTTGTGGCAGTCCATTGTTTAAAAATGTATTTAATGTCATTTTACGGCAGTAAGTCACATAAAGAAATTAATTTTAAAATTTCCAAAAAGATAAAATATTGAGCTATTCACATTTTATTGCCTCTTTCATCGCACACTTCCGCAGGTCAGAGTGGCGCTGTGTAGTAGAAGCGATTGGTAGGATCTTCATTGTTCTTCTTCAAATTTGTAATGGCAAAATATTGGAAAGTTCATTCATTTGTTACATTTCATTTGAAAAAAAGATATACTTTCATATATCCCTCTAAAAAGTTGGTTTTCATTCGCCCGAAGTTATCTGTTGACTGATTGAAATGATTATCAAATTGATCGGCGTTTGAGCGTACCAATTGGCCGAAAGATTCATTTTAATGTAATTCCAAAAACAATAGAACAATTTTATTGTTTATTTCTAGAAATGTTGATTCCTTTGAGTTCGAAAGCGTCTGCGTGCAATACAGAAAGTTGTCGGTCAAGGCAATGAAAGCGTGACTTCGAGAGGCTGAAATCATAATGGACAGCCTAGAATTTTCTTTGACGCTTAATTTTGCTTTATCCCTCGTATGCAGCCATGTCGTAGGGCTCCATCTGTCTATCGCTTAGGAAAAGGTGGCTGAATGAACTACTACTGTTATATACGAGGGGGGTCAATAAGTACCCGTGTTGGAAATGAAGACACCATTTTCAACATAGTCCCCTTTTAAAAAGAGAACTGTATCTCCCAAAGCTTTGGTCATTTTTTAACACTTCCAAAACTAGGATTTGTCGAACTCTCCAAGATACGCCTCCGTTTTTCCCGCGAGCCATTTCTTCAAGTTAGGGAACCAGAAAAAGTTGCAGGGACCCAGATCGGGTGAAAACGGGGGGTATGGCAGCAATTTTTAACGCAATTTATGTAGCTTGGTGGCGACAACTCCGGATAAAAGTGCTGATGCGTTATCGTGGCGAAAAAATTCAAGGCAGAAAAAATTCAAGGAGGCGCGTCCGCATTTGGTGGAAAAGAAGGTGCGGTCTTTTCCACCAAATGCGGACGCGTCTCCTTGAATTTTTTCTGGAAGCGGTCCAATAACCGACTGTAGTATTGTCCAGTGATGGTTGTTCTTTTTTTGTTCCCAAAAAATCGCCGCTATGGCTTTTCCGGCCGATGGGACTGTCTTCACCTTTTTTGGAGCAGATTCAGCGGGAGCAATCCATTGTTTTGATAATGATGAATCCAAGTTTCATCAACGGTGGCAGCTCAGCGCAAAAATTCCTTTGAATATTGCTTAAATTGCTCCAAACACTACTTTGAAGTTAACAGCCGATCCGCTTATTATCCACCGTGAGTAATCGCGGCTCTCATCGGGCCGACAATTTTTTCAGCGCCAACTTATCATATAAAAACGAATATGCTACTTCGAGCATTTTCGTTCGTCGATCAGCGAGAATCATGTTGTAGACTTTTTGAATGATTTCCCCGGTAACCATGTTTGTCGGGCGTCCTAGACGCTCCTCATCAAAAACTGATGTTTGCCCACGTTTAAATTCGTTGAGCCAACATTTAAATGTGGTCATAGATAGCGAGGTGCCGCCATTGACAGCTTCCAACTTTGCTTTTATCTCCTCGCATTTTTCCCCATCCAAAAACAAAATTGCCGAGCAACGCTGCTCTTTTTCCGTCTTATCGAAAATCACGAGACACGTCTTACTCGAATAGCTGCCAAATCCAAACGAACCTATCAATTAGTCTGAAATTTGTTTTGCCGGCGTTTGATAGATGGCAGCACACGATGCTTATACCAACATCCCTCAGGGACGCCCTCTGTCATTAAACACGTGTACTTATTGAACGGCCTTCGTATTTACTTATATGACCTGATCAAGGACTACAACCCGTTACCAGATTAAGGCCGTCTGCAACAAGTCTCGCCAGTCTCGTCTCTGTTTTGCGCACGCTTTCTCCAATTTGTTACATCAGGCGACGGTAGGGTCCCCTGACTTGGTTCTTCCATCGGAGGCATGGTCTCCCCTACGTCGTTTTCTTCTAACTTGCCACTCGAACCCTTTCTTTAATGGCCTTTCTGCATCCATACCTTCGAAGTGGCCCATCCAGCTCAAGCGCTGACTTTTTATACACTTTAATATGTCTATATCGTCGTAGAGCTCGTTAAGCTCGCGGTTCATTCGGCGGTAGTAGTTAACGCCAACACGAAGCGAACCGAAGATATTCCGAAGTATCTTTCTCTCGAATACCCTAAAACTGGCTGCATCAGCGTGTGACACAACCCATGTTTCAGGGCCATTGAGTAGCACGAGTAAGATGAGCGTCTTGTAGGGCGAGAGATGTTTCTGCTACACATTTGCTTACTGAAGCCATAGCTACACTTATTAGCAAGCGTAATTCGTCGGTTTATCTACAGACTGGCATCGTTTGTTGTTGTGACTGCGGTGCCAAGATATATAAATTCTTTGACAATTTCAAAAGTATATTTCTAGGGGACAGCATTGATTTCGTCTTGCTCTCGTTACCCGTCCGACCCACTCTGATTGACTGCTGTTTTTTTTTTGGTGAAAATAGCGTCATTTCGATGAACACCAGCTCTCCGCAGTAGCTCTTCTATGAGGAAGTTGGAGAGGTAGCTCGATAGGTGTTGAAAGGTTTGAAGAGGTATTTTTCTACCTTGAGAGAGCTGGACGTGTTGCTCGATGTCATTTTGCAAAGTCGAATCAGTTTTGCGGGAATACCGAACTCAGACGTTGTGGCGTATAAGCGATCCCTTATCGAGCTATCGAAAGCAGGAAGTAATGGTGTAACGTGAAGATCTGAGCGATAGTGGACTTTCCAGCTCTAAAATCACACTGATAAGGTGCAATCAGTGAGCTGGCATGGGGCTTTAGTCTTTCACACAATACGCTCGACAGAACCTTATATGAGATGGTGATAAGACTGATCCCCCTATGGTTGGCGCATATAGTAGGGTCGCCTTTCTTCAATACAGGGAGATTCCAAGCACGGGGCAAGCTTTCTCCTAGCCATATTTTACTCATTAGCTGATGCATGCCCTCAATCAGCTCATTGCCGCCGGCCTTGAACAGTTCTACGGGGAGTCCATCTGATCCGGCTGCCTTGTTGTTCTTTCGTCCCTGAATAGCGACACTGACTTCGTCATAGCTAGGCGGGGGAATATCCATCTTGTCGTTTTCAGTACCCTGTTCATTTCACTAGCGGCAGTATTGATAGCATTATCGCCAGCTAGCAATTTAGTGAATGTTCCTTCCATAATCTCAGTGCCAGCTTCGTATCTGTAACTTTATTGCCATTTTCATCTCTACAAGAAGATACTCTGGGCTTGTAACCTTCCGTCAGACGCTTGTCTTAGTGCTAACATTTTTTGGTATAATTATTGTCCGGGTACACTTCGAATACCTCTCGCTCGCGCTTTTCGTGCTCTTGTTTTTTCCGTCTGAAAAGGTGTATCTCTTCTTTTCTTCTTTCCCGAAAGTTTTCACGCACGGCTCGCGTTACGGTGTTTTTAGCTGCAGCAGCTTCGTGGCACTTCCAGCCGTACCATTGATTTTTTGGTGCCGGACGCTTGTAACCAATGGTTCGTTCAGCGGCAGTGGGCAAGGAGCGGGAGATGTGCGCCCAGAGACCGCTGGCTTCGCCGTTTAGGGAGCCAGGTTGGAGGAGCAACTCCGGGAATTGAGCGGTGTACGCCTCAGCTATCTAGTAAGGATTTCCTCCCACACACACGCAGGAAAATTAGTTTTATTACAGATTTACCTCGATGATCCTGTAGATTCGTCACGTATTTGATACTCGTTCATCGATTAGCCCCAAATTTGTAATGACGTCATCTGCCCATTTTAAAGACTTCAAGTTTAAGCAAACTTTAGCAAAAAATATGGTTTCATTAATATTTTACTATATATTTTTTTATACAGTTAGTGACATAAATAAGTATACAGGAACCTGATTTATGGAATTGTTTAACGCTAACGCGTTCCTTAATATTAATAATAATAATAATTTAATAATTTTTCCGACATTTTTAGTAATGGCACCAAGAGGAAAAGAGCTTTCTGATGATTTAAAATTGAAAAATCAAATAAAATCTGATGATTTAATTGATTATAAAATATCACAAGGAACATAAATCATTGCGAGAAATCGGTTGTTTGATAGATAGGAGTTTTGCTACAGTTCGAAAGTTTGTGAATAAATATAAAAGTGCGGGAAGCACCACTAATAAAGAGCGTTGTGGGCGTCCGCCGCTCTTAAGCCCTAGAGAAAAAAGGTTAGTCGTACGGAAAATTAGGACAAACCCCAAAATAAGTGCCTCCAAATTGAAATCTGAAGTTGAAAATGAGACTGGAAAACAATTAAGCACCCAAACTATTCGTCGGGTTTTGCATAGTGCTGGTTACCATGGGAGTAGTGTTAGGAAAAAGCACTTCGTGAGTAGTGTCAATCGGAGTAAACGGATTTCATTCGCAAAAGATCATGAAAAACATGACCAAACGTTTTGGAACCAAGTCATATTTTCTGATGAGTGTAAGTTCAGTATCTGTGGATCTGATGGCCGTGAAAAAGTTTGGAGAAAAGTTAACACGGAAATGGATCCAAACAATATGACCGGCACTGTGAAGCATGGAGGGGCTCTGTGATGGTTTGGGGATGTATGGCTGCGAACGGGGTTGGAAACTTGGTATTTTTCGAAAATATTATGCACCGATATGGTTACCTAATTATTTGGAAAAATATTAAAAAAAAAGCGCTACGAAATTGGGCCTTGGAGCAAGGTATATCTTCCAGCAGGATACTGACCCCAAGCACACATCCAACATTGTACGAAAGTGGCTGTTAAACAATGTGCGAAAACAGCTGAAAACACCGCCACAGTCCCCGGATACCAACCCAATAGAACATTTATGGGAGCATTTAAAACGACAAATACGTAAACATCCGATTAGCAATAAGGAACAACTGAAAAACGTCCTTCAAGAGGAATGGAGTACAATACCACCAGCAGTAACTTGGTGAAATCAATGCCATCACGACTTAAAGCGATTGTAAAGTCTAATGGTTATCCTACCAAATACTATATTAGGATTTGATTTAATTATGTTTTTGATTTCACAAACTAATAATGCGATGAACTGTATACTTACTTTTGAGACATGAATTTTTATAAAGTTTAATATAAAAAGCTATAATTTTGTTCTTTTTTAAAATTTTGTCATTATTTGGATTAAATATGATTTTTGTATTTCATTTATGTAAATAAAACACAAATTTGTTATAACTTAGGTTGTTTGAAGCAATCGATTGGGGGAAAATTGAAAACGTATCCGGTGTATACTTACTTCTGTTACTAACTGTAGATATCCTGCTTCAAATACCTCCCGCAGATGTCACTGCTACTCATAAGTACTTTACGCGCAACACCTCACGAGGCTGAAGTCACATGCCCATTGTTGCTAATTACTCAGCCAGTGGCTCGCCCATTCTCGGCGGCTGTTTGCTGCTCCTGTTGTGCATCTTCAAGCTCTACAGCTTTACAACTTTACAAAGCCATAAAACTAATTATTATTACCACACTAATAGCGCTGCTGTAACAGCAATAAAAATTTGTGAGCGCCGCCTCACTCGGCTCGCCAAGGCGGTCGCTCGATCGTTCGATTGTTCGCTCGATCGGTTGGTTGCTTATTGCGTAGAGTAGTCGAATGCGGGCATTCTATGACAGAAGCTAGCAAGGAGCACAGGCTGCTGTTGCTGGTACTTGACCAAGCACAAGGTTAGTTGGTCGGTTGCTCAATTTTTCATTTGACTGTTTTTCATTTTGTCGCTGCTTACTTGTGGCAGGCGACGCCAATAACAACAAACCGAATATAAGTACATTCACATGCTACGTTTGTTTGCCGTTTGTCTGTCTGTCTGTTTGTTGGTCTGTCATAAATAAGCAATTTTCGAGCGCTGCTGGCAGCAAATGCCGACAAGAAAAGAAATGAAATGAAAATAAATACATAAAGAAAAATAACGCGCGCTCAGTAGTCCAGCAGCAAGCGATCGTCGGTGGCTAAAGATGACTTGCCGCTGCCATATTTTTAACCTGGTTGTGCCACATTAAATGTGTTAGACATAAAATATTTCATTGTGCAAACGCAACTTTTGCAATTTCTACTTCAAACAACGCGCCTGCGCAGTCGCAAACGCACAGATGCTGCTGCTCACACACCAACAATTGTGCGTGTGCGGTCGGTTGTAGAGTTATCTGTAGTTGGCTACTCCTTGGCGCAACATGGCTGTTGTTGGTGCTGACTTGCACCCAGCGGTGTCTTAGATGAATAGGCTAAGTTGGTCATTAGCTGTTCATATTTAGTGGCTATGCGTCAGTGGCCACCGATGCGTCTTGCTGCTTTTAAGTTGCATCTTGTACAGGTGAATAATGACTGTCGGGTCATTTATGTCAGCTTTTGGCATAAAAGGCGAAGTAATTCTTATTTTTCATACGCAGGCTGGGTGATGGTGGAGTTGTAATATTAAAGTCAGCCATGGTGGGGGATGCGGGCACAAGTGGGGGTGGCACGAATTGCTTCAATTATATGAATTTGTTTATTTTTATTTTCGTATTCACGTTGATGATGTCTTCTCAGGCATTGCATATTTGGCTCTTCCAAATATTATTATACCAAGATAGGTTGATGTTGCATCAACGCTTTCTGATTCTCGAAGAAGAATTGTTGGTTCAGGTAGGGGATTCTTGACTTTTATTACTGCCATATACTTCCATATTTGTATTTGAAGCTATGACTGCAAAATAAACTTCTATTTGCATCATCATGTTGCACGTACAATAGATGAGGTATAGCCGCTAATAGAACAAATCACATTAGTATATACTTTACTCAACCTTTTTTGTTTTTTTTTTTTTGGTGGATGAGGTAGGGTTCAAAATGCCTTCGCACTTACAGCGACCGTCGTCGTCGTCACCTACATCGCGTGGTGCGGCTACTAAAACGATTCTTCCTCTGCTTCTGGGAAGACACCTTTCCTGGGACTACTTTCTATATTACTTCGGGTGGGCCCAGAACGACACCCATAAAGGATCAATTCTATTCACTCACGTCTGGGTCCACCATATTTGATACCAGCTTTCATGCTATATTATCGTCTTCTTGTGTCGCTATCTGTGCGGCTTCGCTTTGTTGCCTTGTGTTGAGATCAATCTTTTTTTTCGTAGCGCGTTTTTCGAGAACGTTTATTCCTTTACCGCGTTCCAGCTGTCCTCGCGTTCGAGCATTTTGCTGATTATTTTGTTATGACAACCCTACTACAAATAGTTTTAACGTCACTCCAGCAGACTAGGATCTAACTTTGCTCGAGATGCTTCAAAAATGAAGTTTAAAATTGAAAAAAACGCGAGTCAAGAAGCACCGAGAGATTCACTAACTGCTAAAACACTCAGGCTAGAAAGCCCATTGTACTCGAAGCTCTGGAAAGTAAAAGGGTAGATACACAAAGTGGAAAGGAGAGAAGTAACAGAAAGAAGGGGTAGGATAGAATAGAAACAGAGACAGAGATAGTTAGTCCTTTGAGAATTTTTCAGATTCTTTGGTCAATCTTAAAATATTCTCCAGTTTGTGAGAATAAATATTACTTATTCTCATGACATCGGAATCCAAAATTTGTAGCCTTGCTCTAGCAAAAGCAAGACACTAACAGAGAAAATGCTCAACGTTATCCGCCTCCTCTAACATCCTCTAAACAGAACGGGCAAATTAGATCCTCAATCAGTTCAGTGGTGGTCATTTGCTGAACACATGGATTGTGTCCTGTAATATTAGCGACCATCAGCCGAACGCCTTTTCTACCAACTTTTAGAAGAAAGTTCGATAGTTCTTTGTGCGGGGTTATCACAAAACACTTTGCTGTTTTGCAGCGTTCTATATAATCGCTGATTCACTTCGATATTCATGCAGAACTGATTTCGATTATTCGCTCTGATCTCTGTGGAGAAACCGCTGATCTGAAGTTCACCAATTCAATGGAAATTTCATTCCCTTGACCACCGCAATGTTGTGGAACCCATAAAAGTACAAAGTTTTTCCGTCCAGCAACACAATTAAGCTTCTTCATACATTCTCGAACAATCTTTGAGGTTTACTTTGCGTTCTTCAGGGCCTTCAGTGCAGTCTACTTGTCTAAAGACTCTACTATATTTCCCGCTCCATCACCTCTCTATTATCAATCCTGCTACTTCAAAATTTACATTCCACCCATATCGTTTAAGCACCATCCGGTTCCAGAGCTTATTTCGTTCTTTGACCCATCGGTAAAAAAAAAATATCCATCAAATGTCTTTAAATGCACTCTGGATTCCTCCATTGCCCACGCACCAAATGTCCTTTCAAATGAACCTGTGTCCATAAGATCGTCCTTAGATGCCCAAAACAGTGGATTGACATTTTATTTATAGTTGTTGGCGTGCTGTGACTCACAGCTTTGACCTCAATTGTTTCTTGACTATAGACCAAGATTTCACCTCTGAGGGAGTCCTAATCTTGTTCAGTTCGTTCTTCTCCATACATCTTGTCTCTTGTTTAGTCTGTCCGTCCGGCTGTTTGGTTTGTCTGCCCGTTTGTAGTATTGAAGTCTTGCCTATGTGTCCGTTTGTATGAATGTGTGCGCTATCAACGTGTCTGCCTGTTTTCCCGTCGTTTTGTCCGTCTGTTTCTTGTTTGCTCTTTGGTTTAGAGTTCATTTGCTCTGTTTCGTACGGTGACCTGCCTCACCCATGGAGCTGCGCATGTCGCTATGCGTGGTGAGGAAGATTAAGGGGAAATAAGGCAAGGAATCCGTTATAACGTGAGGCTTCGTTAGAAGAAAACCTTATTTAAATCCACAGCTGTTAAAAAAAAAACAAAAAAAGAGTTTTTTACTGCTCAACAGCCAATTTCAAATCGTTTTTTAAGGGACCGAGATTGATTACTTTTTACATCAATTTAAGTCTATTGCACGCGCTTCACGTTTGGCCGAGCTCTTTCACCTATTTGTGGTGAGCGTCTTGATGTTGCCGTACAAAGCGGAAGAACGAGCGAAAGTGTATATGCAAAGAAGCAGTGGCATCCGAACATAGCAGCGCTTATACTCATAGAAAACGAAAATCGTTACTAAAATGGAAGGAGACTTGGAAAAAGGAAGGTACACAAAACGAAGGTCGACCTATACGCTAATCCCAAACATTGAAATATGGTTACATGGAGGCTCTGGTGAGCTTGATTTCTAGCTAATACAATTTGACTTGCCAGGAATGGTTACTACCAGAAGTATCTACAACGCTTTCGGGTACGTGGTTCGCCTTTATGTCCAGTATGCCATGAAGAGGAAGATGCCAGACTTTTGTTTTTTGTATGCTCACGAGTTGCGACTAGCAGACGTGATGTAGACGCACTATCAGGAGATCCGATAATACCAGAACACATAGTCGACATTGTATTGACTTCAAAGTATGCGCGGGATAAGATTTCGCCAGTAATTGGAGATGTGCAACATGCATTAAAACATCGCAGAAGTCTACGAGATCAGCAGCAAATGATACTTGACAAAGAAACAGACTCTTAAATCGACGTGAGATAAATTTTGTGGTAAAGGCTGGACAGGCCCAGCTGGGGGTGGTTTCCTTTAGAAATATTTTAACAAAACTATGCGAAGATTAAAGTTAATGCAACTTTTGGTGGACTGCATGTGAAGAGTAACTGACGTTGAGTCTAGTGCTCAACCACCTTACGACGATTTACTCAACGGTGGGGGATCGGTACTTTACGTACGGTACGGTAGGAGGTTCAAAAATAAATTATTGGCGCGTTCACTTCTGTTAGATGTTTGGCCGAGCTTCTCTTCCTATTTGTGGCGTGCGTCTTGATGTTGTTCAACAAATGGAGGGACGTACAGTTTTCAGCCTTCTCCGAATGGCTGATGGTTCTTTGTGAGGAGCTTTTTTAAGGCAGAAATACACTCAATGGATTGCCATTCCTACCGAGGGGCGAAGGCTATTAGAAAACAACTTTTTTTTTATCATTTTGCTCTTTAATGCACGGAGATTCGAGGCTACGCCCTTCCGAATGGTACTCACGCACCAACCCATTCTGCTACGATAACCGCCGTTAGTTCGGGTTAAAGTCCAACATTGACGGAGTAAAGACGGTGGATGTCTCCTTCTCGTAAAAAAAAAGTAAAAAAAATAAAAGACAGTTTAATGCTACCTCCGACCAGCCTATAGCGAGAAGCCAAGTGGCTGTTAAGAGGAACTTTCGAATATTTTATGTCCATATTTCAATAATGAATGGCAAAAACATACCCATTGGGTGCTAGCTTCTAGAAATATTTGCATAATCACTATTTGGAAGCCTTACGAATATTTGGCTTACAAAATCTTGGCTATTTGTGAACTGATAAATGAGTTTGCCACAGTTGCGTGTGCCTAATTTAGGCTGTTGTGTGCTAAGTATCGCCCTCTGTAATGACGTCATCTGCTCTACTGCCCTTGCATATATAAGTACATACATACATATATGCATACATATCTACGTTCATCCTTCCTTGCAACCTACTTGGCTTTAGCTACGTACATCTCGTCTTACGGGCAATTGGCCTGCATTACAGCCAACACATTAGTTGGTCAGCAGCAAGTGCATTGCGTCACATACACGCATACACACACATCCACATACATACAATACATTGGCTTGCAAGCTATGGCTCGCGACTATGTGAACCTCATCTATCATTTTTACCTACTCCTATTACCCAGAGCAGCATACCACATCTCCACTGACTACCCAAAAGACACCGGCCGCACTGACCGCGGCGTTGACCAAGAAATCGACCAAGAAATGCACCAAATGCTGCAAATTTGCGGTAAATGTGCCAGTGTGGCATGCAGATGATGTTGCCCCTAACAACCCAGAGCAATTATTGCTGCAATATGTTTTTAGGACAGATCAGGGGGAGCCAACGAGTGCAGTGTCTGACTGTCGCTGTTTTAAGCGCAAACATTAATGGCGCAATGTTAAGGCCATTTTGTGTGGCTGTGAGCTTTTGAGTTGGCCGCCATCGACGCTGTACGTGGCGTGGACGACGATCGTTCGTTGTGGCAGCTAGACTGCCGACAAAAGCGCTCCTATCGGTCGCTTAATGGTGCGGGTGATAGCTGGTGGTGGCCCTGCAGCTGACTCTTATGCACCGGCTCCCTAGTTGAGTTACAGCCTTTGACTAAATAGTAAAAATATTTCCATTCGTATTTTTTCTATTGCTTTTCATCATTGGTTTTTGTTCTTTTCCCCGTTTGCTGTTGCTGTTGCTGTTGCTCGTGGTGGGAGCGCAACCTGAGCATGATTTATTACCGCTCACTAGTTGTTTGGGTCTTTTATGCTGTACTCCCCTGCTTGTATGATTTGCCTCATCCAGAGTCTAAGGCAGGGCTTTTTTTTCTGTTTTATGTTTGGTTGATTTTTTGTGGCACTTAATGGAATTTCAAGATGAGCTTCATTGCAATACAAGCGCTGGTTAAATTGTGGCTACGTTAATTTGTGAACCTGCACTTTGGACTTGAATAAATCATTTTTTGTTGGGGTTTTATAGGAAAAAATAATTGGTATTCTTAAGACAAAAAAAAAAACAACCAAAAGAAAAAAATAAAATAAAAACAATGAAGAAAATCAATAAAAAACCTTAAAAAAGTAAAAAAATTAAATAAAAACAATTTTCATTCTCTTGTTGATTTATTGCATTACATTTTAAGCAATTTTTCGTTCGCTGCTTCTGTAGAAATCATGCCAAATGTGCATAGAAAAATTCCTTAAATTTCCTCAAAACAGCAAAAGGTACTAAGAATTCTCTAAGCTTGTTGACAGCGTGCAACAAAATTTTGTAACGAAAGGACTTGATTATTAATGCTAATAAAGTATACAGTCAGCGTCAAAAGAAAGAGCACGCCATATATTGACAATTATTACTATTTATTTTTTAATTTTTTTAATTTTTGTTATTTTTATACAAAAATATAGTTCATACTGCTGCAAAACCATATAAAACAAATTTTCAAACTTTGCAGAAAATTTATGAAAAATCGGCAAATTTCCAACAAAATTTCAAACTTGTTAATACAACTTTTTCGCACTACTGTAGCGTCTAACAGGCAGAAGTCTTAGTCATAAAGGAAGTAACTTCTAGATGTACCTAGGAGGTGTACCTTAACACACACACCTAAAAAAAACTACGATAAATATCTTCTCGAACAGCCAGACGGCCATGAAATCAATGGAGGCAGTTATACTAAGATCAAAAGTTAGTTAGGTATGCCTGGCAGCTCTAAATGTTATCAGCACTGTGTTCAAGGTCAGTCTTTTATACGTTTCTGAACATAGAGATATTGAAGGAAATTACAAGCCCGATGAGCTAACCAGAAAGCGTACTAATCTTGCACTGCTTGAAAGCAGAGCCAATATGGGGATTCCTATGGCAACTTGCAATTAAAGATAAAAATAAATAAATAATATTCTCTAAGAGTCGATTAGGTCATGGATAGAAAAAAATACTTGCGCTACAACTAGGCTAATTTGGACGCAAATAGGTAAGAACAGGTCAGGGGAATTGCTCAGTCTCTTAAAAGAGAACATCTCGTAGGTCATGGCTTGTGCCACCGGTCATTGGCACTGTTAGGTAGGAACTCTTCTAGGCTTTGAGTATTTTCTCATGAATACTGCAAAAGTTGTAGAGATGAAGAAGTGGAAGAAACAGTAGAACACTTCGTCTGTAATTGCCCAGCCGCGGATAGGAGTAGGGTAAGGTTTTTAAGAAAATATTTGTTTGACTCTCTTACGAAGCTATCCGATGTTGGAATAAAATATATCCTTTGCTTCATAAGAAAATGGTTTCACGATGAATAAACACTGCTCCCCTGTTACGCAATGTAACTACAACGGACCTTCATGGCCTAAGTGAGTTGGCTACTCTAGTCGACTACCACACAAATCTAGCCTAACCTAATAAGAATTTCAGGTATAACTTCAAGTATGCCATTTTGTAGCTCATTAAATTTTTGGTATAATAAAATGCATGTTTCAAGTAGGTAAATAATCGCACCGATTTTTGAGAATTTTATTCGGTCGTGGTCCTGTGCATTTTCTCTATTTAACGCCTACTTCACATTTTGTTTATATGGAAGAAAACAGCCAACACCGACAGCAGAAAAAATTGTAAAAAATCAACGCGATTTTGGAACCACTTAAAACTTGTGTTTTAGTGGGACAAAATTCAATGATCTATAAAACCGCGTACTCGAAAATTTCCTAAAATTCAATGATCTCTATAAGCACATATCCGAAATTTTTCTAAAAATTCTGTGTGAAAAGTAAAGAAGGTAGAGTAAAAATAAATTTTAATGAAATATTGCCGAGTATCCCGGCCGACGTAGCCGAATGGGTTTGTGCGTGACTACCATTCGGAATTCACAGAGAGAATCTCGGTGAAACAACAAAATTAAAGAAAAATATTTTTCTAATAGTGGTCGCCCCTCGGCAGGCAATGGCAAACCTCCGAGTGTATTGCTGCCATGATATAATTAGTGCGTACACCCCTTTTGGGTGTTTGGCCCAGCTCCTCCTCCTATTTATGACGTGCGTCTTGATGTTGTTCCACAAATGGAGGGATCTACAGTTTCAAGCCGATTTCGAATGGCAGATATTTTTTATGAGGAGCTTTTTCATGAAAGAAATCCACTCGAAGCCTTGCCATTGCCCGCCGAAGGGTGAACGCTACTTTTTCTTTCATTTTGATCTTTCCCCGATATCCGAACCTATGTTCTCTCGAATTCCGAATGGTACTCACGCATCAACCCATTCGGCTACGGAGGCCGCTGGAATGTCTATTGTGCATCGATACGTGAGAGGTCGCATTGCCTTGGTGAATGATGATTAATATTCGGCGTTTGGTTTTCACGAAGTATTCGAGAACTTCTGGCAAACAAATGGTGGTACACGTAAAACTGCCGGGCGACCATTTGCTTTGAACAACTCCTTCTGCGAGCAACTTTTGTGGAATGTAGCTCGTCTTGGGATACCCGCACTGTCGATTGCTGTTTTGTTTCCGGTTCGCATGCATAGATCCAAAGATGCGTCATCTATTACAATGTCATAGACGTGCTTTGAATCACCACAAAAAATGTTAAATGAACAGGGTGATTAAAGTTTATGTTTTGATTATAAGTACATTTAGGTGTGCCTCTGAGAAATTAAATTAATATCTTTATAAAAAATAACACAAGGAAATGGTAGAACTAGCTTCCAAAATGGGAGCTGGCAGGCTAAACTGTGCGCTTATAAAAAAACAGTCTACCGAAGTTAAACAACCGCCAGGCCTCCTGATCCCTGCGTTCATAAGCTTTGCTGATGATGTGGCCAATGCACTATGGTCTGGAAATTGCTGTCTGCTGTGCAAAAGTCATTGTTTAAAATATCGACAAATTGATTTTTTCCCTATCACAAACTTGCTTCTTACTCTGTAGAATAGTAAGAAAGGGTATTTTCAGAAAGAGTTTTCTCCTTGAGATATCTACTGTTAAAGTTTGCAGTTCTAAAACAAAAATTCCAAGTTGCATTTTTTTCGATTATAGTCAGCATCTTCGTGCTTCGAATTCAACTAATTCTTCGCGTAATAAAGCTATTTCAAATGAAAATATGAAAAAGGAGATTGATAAAGAAACAAATGTATATTTAACTCCCAAATAAAAAAAAATCTTTTTGAATATAGACTCTAATTTTGGTAATTCGAACTTCAACGACTCCGACTGCGACAGCCCCATATTGGATCCACCTTTTTAATTTTCAAAAAATAGTAATCATATTCGGAATCGGCGTCCCTGAAAACCCTCGAACACCAAGTTTCAAACCCATTTGATTACTTCTCGGCAGGATTTGGCATATTGCACTAAATTATTAATGCAGTAAGCGTATAGTTAAACCATTGGAAAACTGAAGATTTAGTGATAATGAAACCTTTATTTTAACTATCACATAGAAAATGAGTGGTAGCGCAAAATGCTCAACCCTGTTTTTCGGCCAGCAAGTGGTAGTCGCCAGATGATAGACCGATGGTGCTCAATACAGTGATGAGATTTGCGCTTGGTCGGAAACTTCTTAATTCTAATAAAATGGGAAAGCAGAAAAGTTTAACAGATCGCGAAAACAGACGCATCGATATCTTGACCTCAGAGGGACTTTCGAGTCGCCAAATAACCAAAAAGATTGGTAGAAGTCCCAATGTTGTGGATCATTACGTGAAACAAGATGCTTCCTATGGTAAGAATTACAAAGGCAGAAAAGCGACGCCTTTGACACTGAAGGAAACTCGCAAAATCCTTAGGATTGCATCAAACTCCGACCTTTCAATAACAAAAATTAAAGAAATGGCAATGCAGTCAACAAATTCACCATTCGAAGGACTATTCTAAAAGCACGACATCTGCGGCATAAAAAATTACAAAAAACACCTTTGAATAAATATCACAAAGAACGCCGCCTTGACTTGCAAGGGACCATCTGGTTTGGAGTTATTTTACAAATAACGATCCTGGTGAATGGAAAACGTAGTATTTAATAACATAAAGAAGTTAAATCTGGATGGGCCGGATGCATTGAATTACTATTTCCATTACTTAAGGAAGAAAGGTACGTGAAGCGGTAAAAGGTACGTGAGTCGACTTCACAGCCTTGGATTGCGTCCCAAAACGTGGAAACATGACCACCGCATTCCCACTACCCAGATCTGAACATTATTGAAAATCTATGGGTATGGTTGGCTCGTAAAGCTTACGAGAAGGGGCAACAATTTGAAGACAAAAATGCCTTAATTTGAAGCATTAAAACGGCCTGAAATTTCATTAGGCTATCTGAAGAATTTATACAAGCCCACACATTGATACTTACGATGTAATTTATAACCAAGGTGGCAGCACAAACCATTAGGCTTTAAATAATAAATATAATACAAAAAAACAGTGCGTGTAGCGTAGTACACATAACAGAAGTGAAACTTTCAAGGCAGACAAAGAAAGAGAGAGAGACCAGAAAGAGAATGAGGGAGAGAGAGAAAAAGAATACATATCTAAATAAATTCACAGCATTTGCAGAGAATACGAATAGACAAAATTTACAAAAAATGGAGAAGGGTCGACGGGTGTAGGTAAACGCCAGACACAAACCTTGGCAACAAAGCGCACTACTCCGAGCGATTATTACCCGCACAAACGCAGCGATTCCAGGACCAGGACGATTCCGACGGCGGAATGGATAGCACTTTATATATGGGTTGGCCATGTAAAATTTGCTTTTTGAATTGGCTATAAAAAAAACTCATCAATATTTTTTGAAACTTTTTATTTTATTTTGAAGATTGAACTTTGTCATTTATGAATAAAAAATAATATCGTTCAAATGACTGCTACGACTGGCTTTACAGTAGGCCATTCGATCAACCCAATTTTTAAGAACATTTTCGATTGTTTGGGCTCCAATTTCATGAATGGCAACTTCGATTTCGTGTTTTAAAGCATCAATCGTCTCTGGATGGTTCGCATAGCATTTTTCCTTAACAGCTCCCCACAAAAAATAGTCCAACGGGCTTAAATCACAGCTCCGAGGCGGCCAACTGATATCGGAATTTCGGCTGATTATTCGGTTTTCAAAAGCGGTAGCCAAAAGTTCGAGTGTAACTTTGGCAGTGTGACAAGTTGCACCGTCCTGTTGAAACCAAATGTCGTACATGTCATCCTCTTCAATTTTTGGAAACAACTCGTTGAGCATGTCACGGTAACGCACGCCATTTACTGTAACCGCGGAAGAAGAAGAAGACTCACCACTTTGGAAATAGGTTTTCAATATTTCTCAATTTTGTTCAAGCGTATAGCGTCCCATTTCGTAAATGCCAAACCTTTAAGTAAATTATGAACCAATTTGACATGTCATTTGTGTTGCCATTCTCAAAAAAAAATAGCTGGTTCAAAAAGCAGACGGTATATGGCCCACCCTGTAGTACGCACAAGCAGTGGCCAGGAGACGGAAATAAGCGCCAAAAAGTAGGCACCAAAAAGATATTTCCTACAAGTTTGCACCAACAAACAAGCGTCCTAAAGTAGGCAGTGTTATTTCTCACTAGAAATTAGCAACCACAAGGAAAAACTCAGGAAAAATAGCCTGAAAAGTATGTAAGATATATATAAGGTATAGCTCTTTCCTCTACGTTACATCTTTTTTCTCTCTCGCGGAAGGAAAATACCCAAAACGTTGCATGGCCTTGAAATTTTGCTCTCCATTCTCGCTCATCCATCGACACCTAAGAAGTTTCACTTCAGAAAAATATATTCTGTATTTATTAATACTTTTTCTTATTTGGTTAGGCCTCAATTCAAGTGAACCAATAAATCAAGCACAGCATTACAAGTGCTGAAATTTTACTGTTACAAAGTACCGTTAGATGGAGTAATATTATATTTTGATGCTTGTTTATTTTTGGGCATTTGAATTATCAGAAATTCTTGGATTACTAGATCAAACACCATTTTCTTTCATGAAAATGATTACCTCGAATAAAGCGAACCGGACTGCGCATCTAAATGGCCCGAAAGTTTTACGCCACTTCTGGACGGCAGATGCTTTTTTATGAGAAGCTTTTTGCATGGCAGATATGCAGGGCTTGTTTTTGCCTGTCGAGGGGCGACTGCCAATAGAAAAAATATTTTTCTAGCATTTGATGTACCACGCACACCAAAGGCTGCGAACCTGGCAGCTGAAAAATTATTAAAAATTAATAATTAATATTTTAAAAACTGTATCTTCGGCTTCCGTCTGCTCTTCCTTCGCCAATATCCTTCGTCTCATATACGGGCGCGGTATGTATGCCAATCACCTCTCGACGTACCTTGACGGAGTTCAACGCTGCCGTTTGTAGTTTTTCACATTCAATCAATAACAGAAATAAAATTATTCTCGAGATCAATCACTTTTATGCAAATGGACTTACATAATTCTGAAGTAGACACAAGTAGTTGGGCGTTGGACGGGCCACAGGGAAAATTTCCTTAAACCCTTGCATGCGTGACAAGGCAAGACACAACGTCAACAACAACAAATGCTCGGCGAGTACTGGAAAAAGCTAGTTCTGTGAAAACAACAGCAACAGCAACAACAACAGCGACAACCATCGATTGTGGGTAAATAAATAATTTGTATTGTTTGAATTTATGTTGGAAACATTTAAAAAATACTAATTTAAAATGCAATGCAGCGATAAAAAGTAAATTGAGAAAAACAATATTTAGCTCACAAGTTAGATAACATTGACACGGCAAAAATGCAAATGCGCGCCAGCTACGAGCAGTAGCTGCTGTGAAATGCCGGTACCATGGCTTCACTGCTTTCCGCTCTCCCACTCCGCTGGCACAGTAGCGGCTCGGCGATCGAGCGATAGGAGTGAATGCCGATGTATGTGTGTTGGTACGTGGCCAGTGCGTAGTAGTCTGTATAGCGCAGGCGCGCGGTCAGCGTCCGCCCAGCGCACCAGAATGACCATTCAGCGGTCACTCAACGACAGTCCACACACATTTTTGACATATTCCCCGCTCACACGCGCCTACACCGCTGCTCGGCAAGTCACATCCACAAGCTGGGACCGCATTTGCATCTGCACTGATATGTATTGACTGCAGTGCTAGCCAGCTATCGGTGATCGCGCGCTGATTGACTAGCTCCACGCTGACTCCGAATGACAAGCGGAGTGTGTCTGTCTGACGACTAACTGTTGGCGCATATCGATCTACATATCTACATCTGTATCTGTGCGCTTATAAGCAGTTGCACTGATGCCATAACCATCGAGGGCAAACAAGAGGGCCGGCAATAAGCATCCATATGCACTCGCAGGCAAACATAGGCACAGATGTGTGTATGTATGTACGGGTATGTACAGTTGTATGTGCGCGTATATTTAAGTACTCGACTTTATCGCACAAATGTGATCAACTAGAAATTCTGATGTTTTTATGCACTCAGATCTTTGTGTTGCTGTGTTGGAGTTGTTGTTAAAAGTTGGCTTATGGCGTATGGCCTCCCGTAGCTGTTTCGCCGCACAAGCATACATTCATACACTCTTCTAGATTTTTTGATTTTATTTTTTTCTCCGTTCATTTCATTTCATTGCATTTCGCCTGCATTGCAATTGAGTTGCAATTTCGTTTGTTACGATTTTCGTTTTTGGGTTGCCAGAGTTCAGTATCCTTTTGTGTTTGCACACGTACCGTTAAAGTGACTCTACACATGCGCATGCACTCGCCCATAGTGCCGCGTTCTGCGTTCTGTTGCACGCACGCACCTCTGCAACAGCTCGCCCCTCTGCGTGCTTACGTCTCATGAGCTGGGCTCGATAGTTATTTGTCATTGTTTTCAAAATAGAATTGCAAATGTTTTGAAATTTTAAGGTGGACTCAATAGGCTGCTAAGGTGCATTCACCTCGTTTGCCGTGTATTGACATCTCCAAGTGCGGCTCTTTAGTGTCGGTAAAATTCTGCTGTGCGTTTGTGTGTAATTTTTTCGCCTACGTTGGCGGCTTAGTAAAATAACAAAAATACCTTTGAGAGTGAATTGTACTAAATGCATTCTAGGTTTTTTCGGCAACAAAGTTGAGTTAAATTGCTTTATTTTTTGTCAGGGCTGAGGCGTGGTGAAGCGACACTTTTTTCGTTGTTGGGCGAGCATCTGCAAAAATTAATAATTTGATTATGTAAGGGTGGTTGCATAGAGAAGAATTAATACAAATTTCTGCATAATTAATTTTCCAAATTTGTTCTCTTTTTGAATATTTTTTCAAAATTAAAGAAAGCGCTTTTCTAACGCTTCCAAATAATGTGAAGTGATGCGCAAAGCCAGCAAAAATCAATCAGACTTACATAAATGGCCAAAAACATTAAATACGTTCTTATTTATGAAATTAGGGGTAGTCAGAATTAAAAAAAAAGAAACAAAAAAAAACAAATCTCATTTCTCAAACCCAAAAACTTATCCTTTACATCCTAACTCCCGCACAATAGTCAGCGCATTATTTGCATTGTGGCTGCTAAAAACAAGAAAAAACAAAGAAAAGCCCAAAACAAAGAAAAGGCGCCAGCAAGAGGAAGCGGGCAGCTGCGGTAATAGCGCAGACACACGAAATTTAGCGAAGTCCTCAACCATCTGTGCGATCCTTCTGACAGAAAAATGTGAAACACAGATGGCGCTCCAAGCAGTCAGAAGGCGTTGTTCCTAAGCAACGACAGGCGGGCATTCCCACTATTTAGGATTGGTAGCGGCAGGCTAATCACCTACCCTATCAGAAATCAAATAGATTAACGAAACTAACGCAAGACAAGTATTGTCGAGGCCCTATGCTCCCGAGAGGAGTGAACAAGGAAAAAAATGTAAATAAAAAAATTGGATTTTTCTTGCACTTTCTTAAAGTATAATATCTTAAAAATATGGGGCGGAAATTTGAAGTGATCCGACAAATACTTTTCGAGTTATTCAACAATTAACAAAGGGCGCCGCGGAATCGATAGCAAAACTTTAAATGCATTTTTCTCAAAACTATGTTTTTTCGAACTGGTGATCACTGTTACTTAAAAACCGCTTGCTAAATTTCAATAAAATATATATTGCTTTTGAAAAACATAAAAATCTTGCCTGATCTAATGATTTTTTCTATCAAAAACTTCGATTTTTTTTAACAATTAACTGTCGGTTTTTTTCTCGAAAATCTGAAAAACATTTCCTAAGACCGCCATATTTTTAATTTTGAAAAAAAGCTTCGATCAGGCGCAAGATTATCTATTAATTAAATTAATTTCTTATGTCCGATTGATTTTAGATGAATTTTCAAGAACTTGTGATGATCGCCGAAAGGGACTTCTGGAGAAACGGCCTCCACACAAACAGCGTTAACTTTTACAATTATTAATTTTTCTTTTTTGAAATTTTGCTAAAGTCAAGTTGAAACATGGTGCAGAAATGCTATGTTTTTATTTTTATTAAATAAAGCAATTGACCAGCAAAACAAAATTATTGAAAATCATAATTTTTTCGGGCCTCTGACTACCCCTAACCCCTTAAAACAAATCGAGTCATTTTTTTTCATAAAATATTTAGGTGATGTAATTGAGCACCGAAGAACGGAAATTTAACAAAAAAAGATACCATTTTTTATTTTTCATCTGTGGAATTAAAAAAATAATAAAAACGACAAAGAATCTTAAATGGCATAATTGGGGTAATTAACGAATTGATATGATATTGCACATCACTCCAATGACGCTATTTAACCAAGATAAAGTCAGAAATTTAATTTCAAATGTAAAATTTTCAACCAATATAAAAGCTCCGTACGCAATGTAAAGCCAATTGACCTCCTTACAGACCCAACCCCGCAATCAAACTTAATAACTGTCACGGAAGCAAATATCTAGTCCGACAGCCGAGTTGCCTTCAGTACATTGGGCTCTATGATGATGCATTCGAAACTGATCAACGAATGCCTCCCTTCACTTTCGATCGGATCCGAATTCCTTGATATAAGACTCATCTGGTCATTCCAGGTCATAGCGACATTGGAGGAAACTGCGAAGTGGACGAGCTAACCAGACCAGGGACCTATGAAGTAGTTACCCCGCGAAAGGAGAGGATTGGTATCCCCTTGACAACCTGCGCTCTACTCCTGGGACAATGGCCTTTGCGCGTCAACTCAATGGGCGCTGGGCAAATGCAGAAACTTATAAGGTCACGAAATCCCTCCTGTCACGTATGGATCAGAGGTGTTCGAAGGATTTTCTGAGGATGACAAAATTTCAGCTCTCTAACTTCGTGGGTGTCCTCACCGGTCACTAATCGCAAGGTATGTATGCGGTGAGACTTGGAATTACTTCGAGCCCTTTTTGCGTCAGCTGTATGGAGGATGAGGTGGGAATTATCTCAGCACCTACTAAGGTTTAGGCATCTTGATTCTCACTTCTTTGCTTCATCTGCGGACTTATCACGCCTTGACATTAAAAATCTTACAAACTTTAACAGCAGCATAAGCGGTTAACACAACCGCAAATCAGTCACCGTTCGTAATCCACACATACTCAACCTCTCCTCCTTCCACTCACCCTCACATCTTTCTCCTTTCGCCCTATCAGTTTCCGTCACCTCTTTTCCCTTGCAATGGTATCACAAAGGATGAACTTGAATTCACTTCCTCGAAGTTTCTTTGGACCCAATTGCCTATTGATGGAATGAGTTCGTCCGTCCATCTGCCACTCGACGCTAGTGCTGGCGTGTTTCTTCTTGGAGCCCCACGCATTAGAGTTTTACCACTCCCTTACAAAAAGTTGCGTTTAAGAGGAAACTGAAAGAAATTAAGTTCTTTTTAATAAAAATGGTAGCAAAAAATGTTTTTTACTTAAACGGAAACAATGAAATCCAACTGTTTTTCCAATAAATTTTACTTTTTCTCCACTTTAACAAAAATCTCTAGTATTAGAAACCTATTGTCTTGCTAAGGGAGCTGACTTATCAAGAGGAAACGAGAAAAAAAATTATTTTCATCTACAGGGTGCGCCATCTTTTATGTCGGTTTGAAAACACTGAATAGTTTAAAAGAAAACACTGATTTATATAAGTGAGTTACTTTTATTTGGTTCGGTTATTTACAATTTATTAAAACTATTTTTAAATACAATATCAATCAAGTGGCCACCTTTATTAGCAATCACAAACTGCGATTTTTTTTTCTGCGTTTGCCATCACCTTGTCAAACATTTCGGGTTTTATAGCGTCGATTTCCGCACGAATGTTTGCCTTAAGCTGGTCAATAGTCTGCGGCATGTTGGCGTAAACCTTACTTTTCAGATAACCCCACAAAAAGAAGTATCGGGGGTTAAGTCAGGTGATCTGCAGGGCTAGTCGATGTCGCCTCTTCTCCCGGGAATATTCGTTGCAGAAATTCAATTGTTGCATCCCCAGTGTGGTCTTTCTCACGCATTTGCGTACAGACGTAATGAACCAACATCCATCGATATCGGTTTCCGTCGACCGTTTCCTTTTCTCGGTAAAAATATAGCCCAATGATGGTTTTGGCGCAAATGCCGGCCCATACAGTTACTTTCCGGTCATGCAATGGCGTTTCATAGATCTCGTGTGGATTCTCAGTTCCCCAGCAATTTTGTTTATTCACGCTGCCAGAGAGGTTAAAATGTGCCTCGTCAGTCATTAAAATTTCCTTCCAAAAATTGGGTTGAGTGTCAACCATTCGAGCGACTGCTTGGCTGTCTTTTCTTCTGTTCTTTGTGTCAATTGCACTTTATACGGAAACAAATTTAAATCATCCTATAAAATACTCTGCATGGTGGTTTCACTGACGCCAAAATGCTGAGCGCGAATACAATACGATACTGTTGGCTCCTGGGCAACGCTCTTCCTCACTGCTTCAACAAGTTCATTGGAACGTCTTGACTGTTGATGAACGGCATCTTGACGATCTCCTACTTTCCCGTGCTCAAAAAAATTCGACACTAAACGACGAATCATATTGTCAGACGGTGCCTGTTTGCCGCGATACTTTTTGCGATACGCGCGTTGAGTTAGAACAAAAGAACGACTATTTTCGATGTATAGTGTTATTATTTCAGCCTATTAGTCTGCCTACCATAGCATGTCCACGAATGATGCCCACATATTAATTTCCAACCGTTTTCAGGACATTACTTAACCCTCTAGTACCCAAGACCGCCTGTAGACGGCCTAAGTATATTTCACGCTTATTCCCTTTTAAAATACCATTTCGTTACTTTTTAAACTCTTTCTAATTCCGAGAAGTCCCAAAATTATTGCTGGTGCATTTGCAGCAGCATCTTGTTTTTTAATCAGCCGTCATAGTCATTTGAAGTCGGAAAATAGTGAAAAGCGGTCAAATTAATTATTCTGAAAAAGTGGTGTATTTTAAAAATTAAATAAAAATATTAGAAGTATATTTAGCTTATAATAAAAATTATCATAGTGTTGCTGGGTGTGTTCAAGATACGAAAGTAAAAAATAATAACAAAAAAAAAGTGTTTCCTGTATTTTATAAACCTTTGAAGACAGCCCGTCTAGAGGCGGTCCTGGGATAACTCGGAATAAATAACACTATGCGGTAAGTTTGAAATTTTGATATTTTTAGAGGGGGGCTAAGCTTAAAGTTTTGGTTTTTTAGAAATGGATCAACGACAAAAGTCTAAATTATCATCCCTCAATGATGAAGATATTGCAACATTTTTGGATTTACTAGAAATCGACGATGATACAGACGTGGAAGAAGATTTCGAAGATCTTTTAGACGAAAATGTGGACGATGCAGAATTACCTATCGACACTGGAATTGACGAGGTGATTAACAGGGCGGTAAATTTGTCAGATTCTATGCTGGAATCAGAAGTGTGTGTCAATTTATGTACATGTTGTCAATTTATGTCTCGTTGGTCATTTCAAAAACAGGTTTCAGTCCACTCCGATGACTCAACGTTTATGTGACGATGAACAAATGTGCGCACCGAAGATGAGGGCTTTCCTTCGACAATATCTGCCAGATAAACCACATAAATGCGGTATAAAACTCTTCGTTTTGTGTGACCCCTTCGGATTTTGTTATAACTTCGAAATATATTGCGGCGCAGGAGACAATGCTGTTCTGACTGATACACCAGATCTTGGGGCATCAGCGAATGTTGTGGTCCGATTGTCCCGTAATATTCCAGATTTTAAAAACCATATAACATATTTCGACAACTATTACACGTCACTGCCACTTCTGGTTTATCTAAAATCACGCGGAATACATTCACTGGGAACTATTCGTTCAAATCGAATTCCGAATTGCAAACTTCCGACAGATCTTGATCTCAGGAAACAACCCCGTGGATATTCAACTAAATTTTGTGGATCTGCTTTAGGAGTTGACATTTCTTTATCAGTTTGGAAGGACAATAAAATAGTGTGACGCGCATCGAGTTACGCACGCGAAAAGCCCTTCCAGAATGAAACAAATGTTATAAATAAGGTGTCGCGGTTCGTCCGCTCAGAAAAAAAATTTGTTGATGTCGATTGCCCCAATGTAGTCCGTGAATATAATAGTCATATATGGGGGGCGTCGACCTTATGGATGGACTAATTGGGCGATATAAGATTCCGGTAAAGAGCAATAAGTACACAAACCGACTTTTTAATCACCTGCTTGATATGACCATGATAAACGCTTATGTTTTGTTCAGAAGAATTAACTAGATTGACACGCAGGCTAGGCAGTACCAACTGCCGAACTTCCGGGCAGAGATCGGATACGTACTATGCGAACAACAATATTCTTCAATACCAAGAGCTCCAGGTCGTCCATGAAAAACTCCTCAAGTAAAATTTACTGGAAGAAAAGCTTACTTACCTCCTGACGACGTTCGCTACGACGGAGTTGGACATTTTGCAAAGGTGCGAATATCCTGGCTGCACCTCCGAAACTCAAATCGTGTGCCGAAAATGGAATCTGAATCTTTGTTTTTCCCAGCAAAAGGACTGCTTTCACAATTTTCACCATAAATAATTTGCACCAACTGCCTATTTATGCCCAAAAGCATGCCTTTCTTTTGTAGACATTTTTCTAAAACTTATTGAAATAAGACTGACTGTTTGTTTTGTATTGATTTCTGTTAAAAACTTTCTGTTTTGTTCAATAAAAGTACGTAATACACTGAATTTGCAAGTTTTTCATTCAGATTTTTTTTGGCGTTCTTTCCCAAAGCCGCCTGTAGGGAGGGTAAGGTTTTATCCCTATATAATCGTATCAAGGAACAAAATTTCAATTTCTTGATAAAGAACCTATAATTTTGCCATAATCCCCACCCAAAGATATTTTTTTCATTCAAAAATAAAATTTGGGAACTAGAGGGTTAAATAAAATTTTCAAAACCCACGCATACTATACAACTTCAAACTTAAACTGGAGATACAGAAAAGATTTCAAGCCACTGTGTATAGACAGTTCTTGAGTTATAGCCAAGTTCCCGAAGCTTTACAGCTACATCTCTTTCTGTTTACTGTCCCATCGTGAGCTATGTGTGTCGTCGTCAGTGCACAAAGCTTTAAAAATCTTTCGCAGCATCTTGCTCTTGAACGTCTTTAAGTCAGTTTCACCATTTTTCCCGCTTCTGCGTCATAAAATACATTATGGGAGCGTACACTTCTGTTAGGCGTTTGGTCGAGCTCCTCCTCCTATTTGTGGTGTACGTCTTGATTTTGTTCAACAAATGGAGGGACCTACAATTTTAAGCCGACTCCGAACGGCAAACGGTTTTTATGAGGAGATTTTTCATGGCAGAAATACACTCGGAGGTTTGCTATTGCGTGCCGAGGGGCGACTGCTGTTAGAAAAAAACGTTTTCTATCATTTTGCTGTTTCACGCACCAAACCCATTCGGCTAGCCGAGTGGTCTTTCTTCGTGGTTTACTTAATAAAAATGCTTGGCTGGCTGATCCAACGGATGATCTACTGTCTATTTGTCATGCACAGTTTGGCTGTTGAATAGCCGAACTTCTATGGATTTCACGTTAAAAAACCACTTTGGCATCACTGAAGGGTTTCCGTTGGTCTAGAGCTCGAGAATTTAGGGTATTTTTAGGAATATTTTTTTACAATAAAAAAAAATGAAAAACGATATTTACATTTTTCAGGCTTTTTATTTAACTTCTTTTACATACAAAAATGAAAAAAAAGAAAATTATTTAAATAATGGCGCTGAAGTTGACCCTCCCGAAAAATTGGACCGGGGCGGTGTTGTCCATTTTGGCTCTTCTGTATATCTGAAACACAAAAAACAAAAAAAATATTAATCAGTATAACTGTAGCTATGTCCCGAATAAAAAAAACAGTTTACGAAATGGCGCGGTTTTTAATTTGACACTCTAAAAATCGGTTTTTTCAGTTTTTAATAAAAAAAAACGAAATAATTGAAATAACAATATGATTCTAGTACGGATGATAGCCATTGTGAACAACATATTAAAATTTCAGACGATTCGGTTGAATAGGTTTTTTTTTTTGACAACACCAGGCCGACAAAAATAGTTTTGAGAGCGGATATTTGCATTGAGGCCGCCGCGTGACGAATCTGACTCTACCTGCTAAAACGGCTGTAGAATCGAAAATACTAAGAATATTCTTCCAAAAAGCCCATACCTTCGAAATAAAAAAAAAAAATTGATTTTTTGAAAGCTCTAGACCACCGGGACCCCTTAAGTTGACTCGCGCTTGTCTTTTCTATTGTGTTTTTGCGAAGTGATGAAGACAATCGAGGGTTTTCACAGTTTTTTTTCTCGCAGAACTTCAATTTCTGAAAGACTTACAGGTCATTAAGCCTCTGTTAGTACTCTCCGATTATTTTTAGTCTCGCCTATGGGAGTTTTACTGGAGTAAACCGCCTAAAATGGTATACAAATGTGCGAATACGAACATAGGCAAAAGTGTAGAGCCAAATGCAAGCAGGCACGCAAATACCGCCAATGCGCGAGACAAGTGGGAAGGCAACAAACAGACAGTTGTATAGGTTCGACAAAGAGGCAGTCGGAGAAAATCTCATTTGTTTATTGGCAAGTAATAAACTAAAATCGTATAGCCACAAATAGTCATCAATACATACCAAAGTTGGTAATTTTACTGTGAGATCATAAATTTTGTTGGTCTGCCATCACGACATCCTGCCGCACAGAGGTGCCATAACGAGTAGTGGGAGTAGAAGGGGGCAAGAACGAGGAGAGAAGGCATTTATACTTGAGGCAGTAAAGCTATAGATGTAACCATTCGCATATTCTACATAGCACCATAATAAAATCCACCTGTGCATAGGAAATGCAAATGCTGGAAATGTAGAGAAGAGGAAAAAAGTAACTCGGTTTTTTTTTTGTTGGAGTTTTGTTCTTGGCCGTTGGCCTGTCAGAGTGATCAATAATAAATTAAGGCTGCTAAACTTGTGGCAAGTGGATGAGATGTTGGCTGTGGCCGGTGGATTTCAACAGGCCTATGCAAAATGAGTGCGAAACGGCAACACACAATGAAGTATGGCGGTGGTGGCGTGTAGATATGTATGCATATTTTTATATATGTATTTGTATACCTATATATACGGGTAGTGAAGAAGGCAGAGCCACTGAGAAGCAGGAGGCAAGGTGCGCTTCGCCGATTTCGACGATGAAGTATCAAAGGAGGGCAGGAATAAATCGGCAAATAACCCATTAACTTCAAATGACACCACCGAGGCATAAATCTTTTTCGTGCGGCATCATTGCCGCTCTTCGTCCCCGCCTTGGCATAATCTCGTATAATGCGCGCACACACACACACCATAAATGTAGTTTTTGAAGTGCAACTCGATTTCAAACTTTGGGTTGGGCTAAAATCACTCGTCGTTGGCACTACGAACTACAAATACTGGCACCATGGCAACCTAATAACTGCAACCCACAGCAACGGTAACAAGAACACCGCACAACATAAACAGTGTTGGCAAATAAGAACAACAATAGGAAGTAAGCAGCATTCAGCTCATTCAGCTGGCATATAAACATTTATGAGCAATGAGTTGACGATGACGATGAGGATCTTAGTAGATGTAGCTGTGGCTGTGCGGCTGAGGCTGAGGCTGGGGCTGAGGCTGTGGCTGTGCGGATGAGACTGTGGCTGTGGCTGCGGCTGAGACTGAGGCTGTGGCTGTGGCTGTGGCTGTGCGGCTGACGCTGGGGCTGTGGCTGTGTCTGTAGCTGTGTCTATGGCTAAGGTAGAGGTTAAGGACGACAAAGACGACGACGAAATTGCAATGAGACACAATCAAATTAACGATCTTGTCGTTAGTGTACAAGAGCTCGATCCATGATCATGACGAGCAGAATGTTCATCATTGAGATCATTATGTTGATAATGACGTTGCTGTGAAATAAAATCTTGGTTAATATTTTTTTGTTTTCTAGTTTAAGTTGTTGCTGTTGCCTCCCACTTCATCACTACAGAGAATTGTAAACAAATTCTTTGCAAATCTTTAACTTTTATGTTTTGTTTTTAGGTTCTTTCCAACTTGGCTTCACCAGAAAAGTTTGTCAGTCTGTCTGGCTGTGAGTCTTTGATACTAGAAACGCTTGCACGCCCGCTCGCTCTTGTGTTTGTTGTGGTTTGTTGGCTTGTTGTAAACATTTTACGATCCATTTTATTCCATTGAACTTGTTCGTCTGCAATGCTGATCGCTTTGATTAACAACAAATAAAGTGCATTCGCTTCAATTTATTGCTGGCATAGTTCGCTGATGGTTTACAAATTTCGTCAAACTTGTAAAAATTCAAAACCGCAAAGCACTAACTATTTACGTTCTGAAGAAAAAGATTAGCTGTGCAATAATTCTTGGAGGTCTTGGAGGTGAGTGGTGGAACGTGGGAGCTAGGGAGATATTAACATTTTTTTCGATAGTCAAACTGCGATCAAGGTACTGATGACGCCATGGTGCAGATTCAAACTGGTCAACTCCTGTAAGATGGCGATCAAATCTCTTGGATGTGCGGATAACTTTTCTCTGATCCGGTTTTCAGGACATAGGCACATAGAGAGAAATGAAATTGGCGATGAGCTTGCCAGGTAGAGGTTGACTGAATTGGTCTGAGAGGTCTACTACCCAGACATTGGCATTCACTTGGCTGTTGTTAAAGGGAAATTGCACAACTTATTCCTCAGAAAGTCACAAGCCACATTCTTCGTGCGCTATTTCTAATAGCGGTCGCCCCTCGGCAGGCAATGATAAACTTCCGACTGTATCTCTGCCATTAAAAAGGTCGTCATAAAACCCATTCTCCATTCGGAGTCGGTTTAAAATTGTGGGTTCCTCCATTTGGGGAACAAGATCAAGACGCACACCTCAGATAGGAAAAGGAGCTAGGCTAAACACCTAACAGAATCGCTAGTTACTAATTTATTTATTCTTATTTCGAAAACCCTTCGGCACCAGTGCAATAGACGCAGGACGCAGATAGTTCTGGGTACACATCGCCATTAAACTTACAAACTTGTAGCTGTGTTTACCGGTCGGTACACTCGCAGAAAAGCTAAGATTCTCAATTAATCTCCATTGCAGAAACCGTGGGGATCTTTCGGAAAAGGAGACTATTAAGCACTTTCTCTGTAAATGTCCAGGTTTGGATCCAACTAGACGATTAAGGCCACTGGGTGCTCCGGTCTTCAACCGCCTGGGGCAATGCGTCAACCCAAATCCCATCCAACTTCTCCATTACATTAACAACTCGGGTTGTCTTTAGGTATCTGTACGTTGGATATCTCAAAATGATATCAAAATGGCGCTTTAGTGCTACTTAGGGAGTGCTAGACTGGTACTTCAACCATTTCACCTACTTACCTACTCGTATAACACCCTGTAAGTTTGAATTTGGCTAAAATCCGCCACATCTAAGAATTTGGTGAAAATATTTTTCATAAAAAGTGCAAATTTTTTATTGAAACTTGTGTTTCTTTGTTTTTTTCGACGAAATGCAGCGTGCATCTTATCATCCTTTCAAGCAGTCTCAGATACCCGCAAGGCGTACTAACGTAAAAGCTGTTCGGCTGATATCCGTGAAGAGTGGAAACCCGCTGAACTGCTCGGTAAGCTCGCCGTGTAACTCCGGAAAGGCAGATTTTACATTGGCCTTACGTTAAGCCTCATAACTCATGCAAGAACCCTCATTCGCGAGTTCTTGTGCGACTCCTTTTTTTATTTCCTTGTTCACTCTACTCGGGAGCATAGAGCTCTGATAAGGTACTTCTATCGTACACAGTTCTGGGTTGTTGTGTTTGCGTCATCCCATGTGACCTCACGCAACATTGACCTTCTCCAAGTAATCTTTGGCCAACCGCGACCTCTTCTTCCTTATGGGTTCCAGTTCCGTGCTATACTCGTTATGCTATCTGGTGGTTTTCTAAGCGTGTGACCCTTCTATTGCCACTTTCTGCCTTTTATTTGTCATTGAATGGGTTCCTTATTCTTTGATCTCCACAGCTCGTCGTTGTTAATGGTGTTCGGCCAGAATATTTTAGAAATGATGCGGAGGAATTTGTTGACGAAAGAATGCAGTCTCTGTGTGATGCTGTTAGAGACAAGCCATGTTTCACTTCCGTACAACAATACTGACTTCACACATGAGCTGAATACTCGCAGTTTGGATCACCTGGAGATTTGCGAACTCGCCGATCCTGCATGTATTGAATTGTTGCTTTGTTTAGCCTACAGTTGACATCTTCATCCACCGTCCACCGCGATAGTGAGGCCGAGGTAGCAGAAGCTTTCGACAAATTCCACTGGGCACGCGTCAACCATTATAGGTCTTGCCTTATTATAGTTGTTTCCCATAGCTTTGGTCTTGGCGATGTTGACCTCCAGTCCGACAATGCGTACTAGCGTGACTAATCTGTCCGCTTTCGCTTGCATGTCATTGAGTTTGTGAGAGCGGAATCAGATGTCATCACCGAAATTTAGGTCCGCGAGATGTCTGATGAAACTCCATACGATGCTTCTTTTTTGCAGGGTCACTTGGCTCATAAAGTAGTCTGGGGCCGACTATTGGCTCATGAAAAGGGGTGATGGCGAAGAGAAGGGGCGAAAAGGTGCGACTTCTTACTATTTGTTTAATACGCATTTCTAACAATTAAACCGCCGTGCACGTGAAAATCCACCTCAATATATAAAGCTTACCGCCTTATGTTCCATAAGAGTTGCCTGCCTTAAGTAAATCTCCTGCTGTTGGTCTTAATTCATTCTATTTGCTTCCACTCCATTGCGAGTTGATTCAAAAAATAAGTCGTCTCACTCAATGGGCCCAAAATCAAATGTTTCGAAATGCAGCGTAAAAGCGCACATAACACTAGGAATTAAATCCTGTTGCAAAACCAAGAGTTACGTGCACACATCCCCCGCACTCAGTTCATAAAACGAAATTTTCTTCAAATGAAATATATGCAAATTATTTTGGCAAACTACTTTAACGAAATTTAGCATTTGCCAGTATTTGTTGCTACTGCCGCTGCTGTTATTGCAGTTGCAGTGTTCACACACAGGAAAAAAGCGAATAGCAGTCTCAGAAAATTTTCGCAGTCACATGCACTCGTACGCAAAGGCGAAGCTACAAAATGAAATTGGCTCAATAGTTCAAACAACAGTAACAGAAATCATATAAACTCACGGGCAAGGCACATCCCGACGAACATGTGAGCAACACACACACACACACACACACCAACATACACGAAAGCTTGCCGTACTCTTTGCCATCGTTACGAATGCAAGTACCAACATACATACACACGAACAATACAAGCCTTGCATACAACAATAGTTAGCAGAAAACAACAACTGACGACACACCCGAACAAATGTATCGATGTAACTATATATACGTACAAAAACACCGCTCGTATGTGTAGCGAAAATTCGTGAGTAGTTCGTAGATATGTACGAGTATAAGTGCACGTCTATCTATGAGTGAGTCGCAACTCGGCGAAAAGGCAATGGCCTGCAATTGGGAAATCTCGATCGCATTGTGGTGAAAACGCTTTCACGCCTAACCTAACGCCTTATATCATCAGAATGAATTAGCGCGATTTATTTCGCCCGGCATATTTGTTATTCGATTTTCGATTTTCGCTTGAAGTGTTGAAGTGAAGGCATTTGAATGAAATGCAACGTCAACAACAGAACTCGGTACTCCGCATAACAATAGCAACAATAACTGCCACTATGCAAATTCTAAAGTGCACTTTCGTTTGTTGTGCCACTAAAAGTTCAATCGCTTTTGGCAAATACTTATATATTCTTATTCATATGTGCATACATAGATATATACGCACTTACAAGATTGCTGAAATATTTTGGTTTAGTTCGAGTTTTTTTATTTTATTATTTTTATTAATTTTTTTATTTATACATATTTTATTTCACTTCAACTTGTTTATTTTATTTATTTATTTTATTTTTATCTAATTTAAACAAGTATCATTCCATTTTATTTTATTTCATTTTATTTTATTTTACTTTATTTTATTTTATTTTATTTTATTTTTTATTTGAGCTTAATCCATCTCGGCTATTGCCGGAGATTACACATCCCGGATAAAATTTTCAAGGGATTGTGCTCTGGTGGAGCGTAGTCCAAGTTCTACGCCCATGCGATTACTATTGATTAAATATTTAAAAATCTACGAACTATTGCACATGTGTCCAGTATGGTCGACTTCTGCATGTCTTCTAAGAGGTGTTGGCAGTCATACTTCTTCAAGTTTTTTATTAAATGCTTAGGCACTAATCCAGTGGAAGATATAATTATTGGTATTATATTCACTTCCCTCGCTTTGTACATCCGTTTAAGTTCTATGGCCAAAGCTGCATACTTCGATACTTTGGTGGAGAATGTGCTTTGGACGTTGCGATTAAGGGGCACCGCTATATCGATTACTTCGATCGTTTTATTTGTCTTGTCGAACAAGATAATGTCAGGTTTGTTGGCAGCTGCTGTTTGATCTGTGGATATAAATCTGTCCCAGTAAAGTTTAAAATTTGCATTTTCGATTATTGCCTTTGGTTCATATTTAAAATACAAGACTTCTGCTTGTAAGAGACCGTGTTTGATCGCAAGTTGTTGGTGGAGGATCTTTGCTATATTGTTATGTCTCATGACATATTCACGGGGGGCAAGTACGCTACATCCAGCAATTATATGGTCGATTGTTTCACCGTAAATGCCGCACCTTCGGCATCTATCTTCTATTGCCTCGCCATGTATCGACCTTCGGAAATTCCTTGTTGGAATAACTCGGTCTTGGATAGCGATTGCGAAACCTTCTGTTTCAGAAAATAGTTTTCCTTTTTTCAACCATAAATTGGATGACTGTGCGTCTATCCATTCCATTTCGAGATCATGCGGATGGGCACCGTGTATTGTTTTTGCCTTCCATGCTGCGATCATTTCTGCTGGGGATTTAACCCCCTCAGGTACTGGGATATTCTGCTCCATCAGACTTAGCGGGGTAAAGCCATTATCTGCCATAGCGATAGCTTTAAATAAATGGGACTCGCTGCTTAGAAAATATGTACGTAACTTCAAAGTTTGCGAAAAGTGTAGGCGCGCTATATTAATGATTCCTCTCCCACCAACGTTTCGAGGAAGCGATATTCTTTCCACAGCGCTTTGAGGGTAATGGCTTTGGAACTTTGTGAAAGTGGTGCGTATCAGCGTTTCAATCCGAAGGATGTCTGTCTGAGACCATTTTATTACTCCAAACGAGTATGTCAAAAGGGGTATGGCCCAGGTATTGATTGCCTTGCATTTATTTCCACTGTTCAGACTAGTTTTTAATATAGCTTTCAGTCGTGCCTCAAATTTTTTAATGAGGTTTTGCTTTACTAGCGTGTGGTTGATTCCTTTAAGTTGCAGAAATCCTAAATATTTATAAGATTCGCTGCTATGCAAGTTGTCTATAATAATATTTTGGTCTACTGCGTAGTTTTCTTCGGATTCATCAAGCTGACCTCTAATCAAATGTATTATTTTGCCTTATCTGGTCCAAATTCCATTCCCACGTCATCGCTAAAAGCTTTAGTGGCATCTATCAGCTCATATAGCTTATGCTTTTTGTTTGCGTACAGTTTCAAGTCGTCAATAAACAGAAGATGGTTGAACGTGTGCTCTCTTACTTCAGTTTTGAGTATAAAGCCATTTTGTTTAAGTGTGAGAAGCCTGCTAAGTGGATTGAGACCAATGCAGAACCATAACGGGCTTAAGGTATCCCCTTGGAATATACCACGTTTGATTGAAATCTGTTTCGAAACAGTTCCATTTAGAACCAGTTTTGTATTCCACTTGCTCATTAAGCGGCCCAAGAGGGCAACAGTGGCAGCATCGATTTTGTATATTCTTAATATCTCTAATAGGTAATCATGCGGCATTGAATCAAAAGCTTTTTTGTAGTCAATAAACGCGACGCTTAAATTCCGCCTTCTTCTCAGAGCCACTCCTGTGATAACAGTGTCTATAATAAGCTGATCTTTACAGCCCATTGTGCGCTTCCTGCAACCTTTCTGTTCTTCACATAAAATGCTGTTAATTTCACAGTGTTCATATATTCGGTTGGCGATAATTTTCGTTAAGAGTTTGTATGTCGTGCTCAAGCAAGTAACATAATTGGGCGGTATTTTGCTGGATCAGCAGATGGTGCATCCTTTGGAAGAAGATAGGTTACTCCGGCAGTGAGAAATTCTGGGATAGCAGCTATATTTTTCAGTAGCTCGTTGTAGCATCTTGCGAGTGCTTCGTGCATTACTGAGAGCTTTTTAAGCCATATGTTGTGTAGCTGGTCTAGGCCAGGGGATTTCCAGTTAGCTGAAGTACATATATTATTCTTTATTTCTTCTGCTGTTATGTCGTAGAAGTGCATTGGTGCAACGTTATCCGCTTTTTCTTTTTCTTTGGCTAACCAATTCGCATCAGCATTGAAGAGTTTTGCTTGTGCCCATATTTTCTCCCAAAACTGCTCTAACTCTTGTTGTTGTGGATATAATGTCTGAGATTCTGCATTGCTGTTTTGTTGCAGATTTCTATAAAAGCTTTTTTGATTTTTGTGGAAAAGCTGGTTTTCCTTCCGCCTCTGATTACTTTTGAGGTATCTTCTTAATCGCTTTGAGTAAGCGGCGAGTTGCTGTACTTTCCTATCAATTATCTCTGATAATTGGTCAAGACCCACAGTCTGAGGCTTAAGCGGCGCGATGATACTAGATACATGCCTTAACAACCTTTTAGATTTAGCCCCATTTTTAAATGAAGTAAGCCTCCCTATAGATTCTCTTAGACCGGCAATTCGTGTTTCGAGTCTTCTTTGCCACCTGGGGACTACTGGCGTTTTTTGCGTTGTTTTATTTTTAAATGTCTGTACCTTTGGGTGCTTCCCCAGTAATCGTACAGTAGTAAGAGCAGAAACATAAAAGAGAGTGTTAACATATTCCAAGTTGGTGCTATTGGCGACATATGCTGGCAGAATTTTCGAGTTAAGTGTTTTAACCACTTCGTTTAATTTTTCCGATTCGCCTAATCGGGGTATCCTTGGTCTTAGCAAAGGATCCATACCTTCATAATTCGCCAGATAATTAAGGAAAATATCTTTCACCTCCCGTTCTTCATTAGTTTCTGGACCATCGCTTTCAATACTTTCATAGATCAAGTTAAGTTCAGGTTGTACGTTGGTAAATTCCGCTAAATCTTCAGGCTGTGGGTTGCGTGCCTCGGTTATCTCTGGTGTTATTTCTTCTTCGCTTCCTTCCACTCCTCGTAGCTCGTTGCGTATTGCACTTTTAATTTCCTCTTGCTTTTCTTTTCTTACATATTCGTGTTGGAAGATTGCTTTTTTTCTTGTAGCAAGGCTATTTTCGGTTAGCTTCCCATTCAGATGTCTATATCTTCTTAGAAACAGGTCTAGCATTCTCTCACGATAGGTCGTCATGTGCTCCGGTTCTTCACAATTTGTGGAAATGTAGTAGCAGCGCAGGACATATTCATTCATTTCCGTTGTCCATTGAATACGCTGTCTAACACGGCCTGCTCTTGTGGTCCCAAGATTAACTTGAGAAACACTTGTCGCAGTGTTGGGGTTTTCGTGTTGTTGTTGTTGTACCACTTGCGACTCCGCTATCTGATGCCGATGAGCAGAGCCCTCGCCGGCAGCCGTGGCTTCTGCCGACACTTGAGCGAATATCCTCGCTCGGCTGCAATCATTAGATTCCTCTATAATGCGGCTCTCCGTTTTTCGAAACGGGTAATTGCATTTTAAACCTTCTGCCAGGTGGTTTACAGATTTCCTTATGGGTTAACTGTGTCCTTCAGACATGCATTCACACAGCCGGCATGTTAGGCATTTTAGCGGTATGTTTTCTTCTTCGCTGAAACTTCGGAGCCGTGGAGTCGTTACTTCCAGCACCCCTCGGTGAGGGATGTCCGTGCGGGGTCGTGACTAGGGGCCGCGGGGTTGTCATGCCCGTCAACTCTCTAATGAGATATGCCCTTGCGGGCATCTTTTTTTATTTTATTTTATTTTATTTTATTTTATTTCATTTTATTTTATTTTACTTTATTTTATTTTATTTTATTTTATTTGAGCTTAATCCATCTCGGCTATTGCCGGAGATTACACATCCCGGATAAAATTTTCAAGGGATTGTGCTCTGGTGGAGCTTAGTCCAAGTTCTACGCCCATGCGATTACTATTGATTAAATATTTAAAAATCTACGAACTATTGCACATGTGTCCAGTATGGTCGACTTCTGCATGTCTTCTAAGAGGTGTTGGCAGTCATACTTCTTCAAGTTTTTTATTAAATGCTTAGGCACTAATCCAGTGGACGATATAATTATTGGAATTATATTCACTTCCCTCGCTTTGTACATTCGGTTCAGTTCTATGGCCAAAGCTGCATACTTCGATACTTTGGATGTTGCGATTAAAGGGCACCGCTATATCGATTACTTCGATCGTTTTATTTGTCTTGTCGAACAAGATAATGTCAGGTTTGTTGGCAGCTGCTGTTTGATCTGTGGATATAAATCTGTCCCAGTAAAGTTTAAAATTTGCATTTTCGATTATTGCCTTTGGTTCATATTTAAAATACAAGACTTCTGCTTGTAAGAGACCGTGTTTTATCGCAAGTTGTTGGTGGAGGACCTTTGCTATATTGTTATGTCTCATGACACATTCACGGGGGGCAAGTACGCTACATCCAGCAATTATATGGTCGATTGTTTCGCCGTAAATGCCGCACCTTCGACATCTGTCTTCTATTGCCTCGCCATGTATCGACCTTCGGAAATTCCTTGTTGGAATAACTCGGTCTTGGATAGCGATTGCGAAACCTTCTGTTTCAGAAAATAGTTTTCCTTTTTTCAACCATAAATTGGATGATTGTGCGTCTATCCATTCCATTTCGAGATCATGGGGATGGGCACCGTGTATTGTTTTTGCCTTCCATGCTGCTATTTTATTTTATTTTATTTTATTTTGTTTCATTTTATTTTATTGTATTTTATTTTATTTTATTTTATTTTACTTTATTTTATTTTATTTTATTTTATTTATTTTTTTTTTTTTATTGCATCCCAAAAAAGGAGTGTTTTACATTAATTGGCGACAGCTTAGCTGCAAGCCAATAATTTATAACAGGTACAAAATATTACAATTAAATATATATATAAATATTATACAAAATAGTTAACAAATTTACTAACAAGAAAAACGTTTACTGTAAAAAGTTTCGGACGATATGGCAAGAATTGAGTAAAGCTGCATTCTGCATGTCGAAAATTAAATATTCTGGGAGTTGAAGAGTTTTGACATTGTCTGCTAAGTTTTTATGCAATAGTCCGTGGGCTGAGATGATAATTGGTAGTATATGCACCTTCCTTAGCTTCCACTGACGTTTGACATCAATGCCTAAGTCAGAATATTTGGATATTTTTTCTGCATATGTTTTTTGCATGTTTCTGTTTAGAGGAACAGCAATATCAACTATATAGCCAGTCGCTTGAGATTTATCAATAAGGAAAATATCTGGCCTATTGTGGTCTCTTGTGGCATTTGTTAAAATTGTTCGGTCATAATATAGAAGGTAGTTAGAGTCTTCTTGAACAGGTTCTGGGGTGTATCTGAAGTACGGTATTTTGCTTGGATTGAAGTAGTACATCTGCGTCAGTTTTAGATGGATTATTTTCGCGATGTCATTATGTCGCTTCAGGTACATAGAGTTTGCCAGTGTGGTGCATCCCGCTAGCACGTGGTCTAATGTCTCACTTCGACTATTGCATCTTCGACATCTGTCTGCAGCGGCATTTGGATCTCGCATTACGTATTTGATGTAATTTCTCGTTGGAATCACACCATCTTGTATGGCGAAAATGGTACCCTCCGTTTCGGCAAATATCGACCTGTTAGTAAGCCATAAGTGCGACAATTTTTGGACGACATGTGGGCTCAGCAAGTCTTTTCGATATACACCGTGGACAGCCATTTCAGACCATCTTTGGATTTTTTCATCTATTGTGGTTGTGTTCCTGATTTCGTATGGTTGATTCATCCGAAGTGGGGTATTTTTATTTTATTTAATTTTATTTTATTTTATTTTATTTTATCATTAGTATATTTAAAATTGATTTAATTTAAATACTATTTTTTTGATTTTGTTTTATTTTACTGTAGGCAGGTTTTTTATTTTAATGAATTTTATCAAATTTTAATTTAATTTTTTACCTACTTTATTTCACTATATGTTAATTTGTTATATTCTATTTACTTAAATTTAGTAAAAAATTATTTTGTTACAATATATATTTTATTTTATCTACTTTTTTTTAATTTGTTATTTAATTTAATTTTGTTTTATTTTATACTGCTAGTAGGTACCTGATTTTAATTTAATTGTATTCTATTTTATTTTATTTATTAAACTGAATTTCATTTTATTTTCATTTATTTTATTTTACAATACTATATTTTTTTTATTTTTCGTTATTTTTTTATGTGATTTACATTAATTTAGTAATAAATCCTTTTTATTTTTTTTTATATGTTTTTTTTTTAGTTTTAAATATTTTTATTTATTTCTCATCTAATTAATTTCAGTTTCTTATGCTGTTTTACTTGAGTTAATTCAAATTATTTTTTTACGAACATGTAAATCCAACCCTGGCCGATGGTTAAATCGAAACAGGTTACCTTTATTGCGATATAACCTTTTCGTTTTTTTCAATACTCTCCTTCAATTTTCTTTCACTAAATTATGAATAAGTTTCATTAACGGCTTTCCAAGTTTCAAGTAAAACTTCACAGCAATTCGTTGCTCTATTGCAATACTTAACATTTTTCCAGCGGAGGCTCATATCACATTGAGATGCTGCAAACTGCTGGAAACTTCTCCTCAGCTCTCTTAGAACCTTTTTGAACTGATAAACAACTTTAAAAGATCAGTGCTGAGGTTTTCCAACTTATTAAAGAATTGTTTAACTACAATGGTGACTCTCTCCATGCCCCTTGACTGCATGTCATCAATAGTCTTTCTTGAAAAGAGATACAGTGTAGTGCTGCCAGAGGCTCAATTGGGGTCAAACTCGGAAATTGAGCCCGGCAAATATAGTTTTCGCATGTTCACGGATGGCTCCAGGACCGAGCACGTTTTCGGCTCTGATTTCTGCGTGGAATCCAGCGTGACAAAACTACACTTTTCTCTGGGAATGTATGCATCTGTGTTTCAAGCGGAGGTGTATGCAGTTCACGAAGCGATGAACTTTGTTGTGGAAAACCGATGGAGAGGCAGATCTGTATGTGTCTGCAGCGACAGCCAAGCTGCGCTTATGGCCTTAGACAGCCCCCAACCACATCAGGGGTAGTCGCGTCCTGTAAATCCAGGCTGAACTATGTCGGTAGACATAATAGTCTGATGCAAAACATGGGTCCCGGGATACGTGGGTAACGGGAACCCCTGACTTCTTAGCTAAGATGGGCTCTGAAGCTAACTTCTTTGGCCCAGAGCCCGTTTTGCCACTTCTTTATGCGGCCACCAAAGCCACGGTTAGCAAATGGGTAACTACAACCCACAAGTGTGCTTAGCAGGCTGAGAGAGGCTGTAGATGGCTGAACTGTTGTTACCTGTCATGTCCGTTCTTCTGTCGCAAACCCTCCTACCATTAAGCAGGAGGGAGTGCAGATGGCTGGTTGGACTGATGACGGGCCGAAGCACATGGAAAGGGTGGGCATCTCAGACACTGTACTCTGCCCAGCTTGTGAAGAGGAGGATGAGACGGCGGACCACTTCCTATGCGTCTGCCTTCGCTCAAATCAGGTTTGAGGTCTTTGACACTGATGTGTTGAGAAGCGACCATCTTGGCTTCTTGCCACCACCAGATCTACTCAGATTAAAAGGGAAACCAAGTGTAGTACAATGGACTTAATTGTGTCTGAGTGCTGCACGTGCTAGTTGTCCCGACAAAAAAAAAAAAAAAAACAATGGTGTAGGACAGTAGCACAGACGGTGCTAAACTGTTTTTAGCTTTTTCATAATCTAGGCAGGTTATGTAGAATGCGTGCGTCTTGCGCTCATTCTCAGGGTGGGTTTGTCTTCTTATACATTTCCCCGTTATAACTGAAATCAGTGCACTAAGATTATGCTTATTTTGGCTTTGCAGAGTTTCTTTGCGTTTAGCATTAGGAGTTGACCACAATTGTCGGGCGATTCTACAGGTGGGTTCGTAACGCAAACTTTCTTTCGCTGCTCTTACAATTTTCTCCAAAATAAGTAGCTATAACATTCTTTAGAGTATACCTATGCCAGTTACTGTGTATTCATTAGTCAGTTTGGTGCCGAGCCTCATTCGCAGCACAGTTTTCCTCGATGTCGCGATAGCTAGGAACCAATGACACTTTTGGGTGAAATGATTCTGTCATATCCATCATCCATCAGCAGCTGGCCTGCGAAGTCAACCTTCTCTGTGTCGTCTTCCCCTGGGTTCGCATCGCCTCGGTAGATCTTCATTTTGGTCATTTGAGTACCAAAGCGGATTTTGTTGACCGCCGTGGGCAGTTCTTCCAATGATTCTTCACTGATGGCCAAACTAGTGAACTTTTATTAGCTGCCATTCGTTGCCGCTATCTTGCTATTCTGCAGCTTTGAGGACCGAAGCAATTTCTTCCTAAGTTGGCGGCAACCGAATACAAACTCTGGGTCTTCTCGGGATGTCGCTCTCCGTGGTCAGATTGAGCTTGAAGAACGACACCGTGTCGCTGAGCTTAGTAACACTGTCGGTGAGGAAATCAAAAAAAAAAAATGGTCTGCATATTTGATTACCTTGTAACCCCTAAGATTTCTGATGAATTAAACTTCGGGGCGACTGCACCAGAGACCGCCTTGGAGGTATATATTTCAACTACAGCAGGTGCACTCTTCTTAATACTTTCTTGCGTTCTACTTGTAATCGATTTTGGTTTTAGATCGGCTTGCGATTCAGGCGTACGATAAATACGGACCGATCCTGAACGCTAGTTGAGGAGTCTTGACTCGAGGCCGAAGTCTATCTTCGTCCGAGTTGAAGAAAATCTTTATCGGTGTACGGCATTTCGGTTCTCTTTTGTCCGTTGTCATAGCAGCGTCGTCAACTAATTTGGCGCGCACTTTCTTTTTTATGTCTTGTTTTTTTTTAGTGTCATTCATATTTTGGTCCCACGACTATATTCGGAAGGCGTTGGTTGCTCGTCCGCAGAGCCCGCAAGCGTAGAGAAGTCACTCAGTACAACCGACCTTGCCCGGGCGTCGAACCATGTTCATTCTGCCGACATAGTCTAACCCCTCGTTGATGCACGCAAAAGCCCTTCTACCACCGCAAGGTTGTGGTACCCAAGAAGGGTAGAAACAGATGGAATGCACTGAATCCAATTCAGAAAAATTATCCTGGTAATATTCCACTTAATATTGCTGAGAAATTTTATACCTCAGATTCACCTCAGAATCTTATTATTTCGTATGCTATTTCAACCCATGCAAGAAAATTACCTTAACACTGGTGGATGCGAGGCAAAAACAAAAAACAAAACAAAAAATTAAATTAAGAAAGGAAAAAAAAACCAAAGTGAAAATCGAAAGTGACAGTAATCAATCATTGTCGAGTCAAAACATAATTGAAAACCAATGCGATTTGTCTGCCTTCCACCAGCCAGCCAGCCAGCTAAGTCGAGTTGTGTATGTTTGATGCGAAGCGCCGATAAGAAACTCCAAACTTCAATAGCAACAACAAAAACACACTCTACGGTACATAACTTCACAATGTCCCGAAAAAGATTAGCATAAGCAATAAAAATCTTTTACTCTTTCTGTCTGCATAAATATGTATTTTGTATCTGTAGCTGTACCGCAACTGCTGTCGCTGCCTGCCCACCTCCTCGCTATTTCAAACATATCCATATGTACGTACATAAGTGTGTGCATAGGTGTAGGTACAGCTGAGCACTGATTTGCAGCTCACTTTGCAATTCAATGTGACAACGAAAACGGCTGTCTAAGCAAAACGCCTGCATGCGCTTTTTGTTGTTTCAGGGGACAGACAAGCATTGTTCATCCAACCAGCCGTTCCCTCCAAAGTATGTACGTACATATGTATGTATGTGTGTAGATAAACTAAACCAATGAGCTGAACAACAATCAGCCAAACAAGTCAGCATTAATGCGTTGGTGTTGTAGCTGCTGCAGAGTTGTTGTTGTTGCTTATAACAGACAAATTTCTCTAAGAAAGTTCGCCGCTGATGGCGTCGATCACATTTCACCATTTCTACAGGCCTTACAAACGCCTAAATTATAATTCTTGGGGACTCATACACACACACTCATACATATAGACCTATTCATACACACATACACATGCACGAGTATTTGTATCATTTCCAGCTCCCGTGTCTGCATTCACCTCCGAGCGTTGTGGCAATTGTTGCAAGCGCTTGCGCATACGCACCATCAGCTGTCTGCAGTGCACCATCGTGTGGTAATCATGCCAAACCCAGTACATTCACGCCATTTCGCGCCAAAGTTGAATGACCCAAGCCGAGAGCGCCAAGACTCTGCGCGGTGCGGTTCAGAGTTCGGGAATCTTCTTCATAATTGATTTACATGCAGAGAAATGAGCTTCAAGCGGCACTGATGCCAATGGCCTCGGTGGCAGTGATGCATCACTACGTGCCAACTATGAGTGGCAACCCTGGTGAGCCATGCGACAATCGGTTGCTTGGTAACAGCTGAGATCGTGTGAGGCGCAGTAGGTGCACTGACTCCCACTGCAACAAATTCTTAGAAATCCAGAGCGAAAGTGCGAAAAGCCATTGAACGAACGCATGCGATAAACTCAAGGATTTCACGCCGACAGCAATGACCACTACTCTGCAACAACAACAAGAACATAGAGCGCCTGCAGTGGGTAGCGTGTGATGCGACACACGAGCCTCAAAAGTGTAAATGAGGAACGACAACAACAGAATGCAATATTTAATTTCCTACTCATGCTAATTGCGGCCGAGCAGATGATAATGGACAATGAAGTTGAAAAGGGAAAACCAGGAAGAATTAACCAAACAAAAATGAGAAGAAATGAGCAGTAAATGAACGCTTTGTTAGGCGTGCAATAAGAAATGCCCGTTTTTCACATCAGATAGACTTTTATGTGGAGCTTTTTCATGGTAGAAATACACTCGAAGATTTGGCATTGCCTGTTGAGTGGCGACCGCTGTTAGAAAAAATATTTTCCTTCATTTGGCGCTTCATGCGCTAGTCCTATTGAATGGTAGTCACACCTCAAACCTTTCGGCTGGTTTAGTTGTAAAGGGCTGGGTGACATCGACGCTTGGACAGAGATCATCAAACCATAGAAAAGGTTACTTTTATTAACGGTCACATCTCGACAGACATTGGAAATCCTCAAAGTGTATTTCTTCCACGAAAAAGCTTCTCTGCAAAAAACCATCTGCCAATCGGGTGAGCCATACAACAGTAGGATCATATCAAGGCATATGCCACAAGTTGAAGTAGAAGCTCGGACAAAGCCCTATTAAAAATAGTGAAAGCCTACATCCATAAGTGCATAAAATTTGTTTCTTCAGAGCATCAGAACTCATTTTAACGCTAAGGGTGTCTAATTTATCTATTGAAAAGCCAACCCTTATAAATTTTCAAATAAAGGGTTTTCCAATAAGAGGTGCTATTCCCGTAAAAGATCAATGATTTCGTTACTTGTGTGGCACGTAGCGCCGTCTTGTTGAAAATAAACGTTGTCCAGATAAATACCATCCAATTCCGGCCATAAAAAATCGTTAATAATCTCTCGATAGCGCAATCCATTCTCCGTAACTGTGGCTCCAGCTTCATTTTCGAAAAAGTAAGGTCCAATGACTCCGTCGGACCATAAACCGCACCAAACAGTCACTCGTTGAGGATAGAGAGGCTTTTCAACAATAACTCTTGGATTTTGTGAGCCCCAGATCCGACAATTTTGCTTGTTGACGAAGCCACCGAGGTGGAAATGGGCCTCATCAACAAAGATGGTTTTTCAATGGAATTCCAGATCATTTTCATGCATTTCAACAACCCAATCAGAACAGACACGACGTTGCTGATGATCGGCCGGCTTGAGTTCTAGTTTCTACTTGTCAAGTATCAAAAACTGACAGCTTCAAAAGTGACATTTACCGAAATAGCGGGCTATTCAAAAGAACACCAGTTATTGGAACACCCTTTACTATACCTGATACAAATTAGGGAAGGGGTCTCCGCTCTAGCAAGAAGTAAAGCAATTAAGCCGTTGCGTTGGTCAAATAATTTTGAAAGTAGATATTTTAAGTTCAAAACTGAACCCAGGGATCTTCCTCCAAAAACGCCTTATAACGAAGGCCTGCGATCCGAAGTAGAGTGGAATCCAATTTTATGCTTAGTATTAGTTGCCATCGCGCCAGCTTTAGGAGCATAGTGCCGATCGGTTTCAGTAAAAAATGTTTATCAGAGGCGATAGGTCGTTAGTCTAGGGTTTCTATTTGCACGATGGGGGTTTCTATTCTGCCATCTTATTATTAGCTGGTGGGAGCATCATTTTTTTCAATCTGCTGCGTTTGTATTCACCATCCGCTACTTGCGCGGGACTGCTTATTTGTTAAGAAAAACTTATTCACAGCTAACCTCTTTATCTGAAGGCAATTCAAAACCCGCAACTTGTGACTTCTTCAATAGCCTGCAGCTCGGGAACTGAGTGAAATCTAATGGGCAACTATTCCTTGTATGCAATTTGGTACTACTGTCCGGGGACACATTCTAGAACTAGGCGAAGTAAAGATATCGGAAATGAAGGTAGAGTCAAACAGCTGTTAGAGAGTGTGAAATTATTTCTCAGTATTTCTAAAACTTTAAAGAATGTTGACCTTTCTGACTGATACATTACAAGTTGGGAATTTTTGGATTTTTTTGTTTTTCCGGTTGCAAAAATTGCCTAAATATCCTTGAGAAGTTGAGTTTTAGTGCACCTCACCATCATATCTAACAAACTTAAAATGATTAAAATTTTTCTCCTATCAGAAGATCTCATACCGGAGTTGCAGAGACATCCACCCTGGTTTCGGGACTATCTTCTCGAACCATAAGTGATAATCCCTTTAGTTTCAGCGAGAGATCCAAAGGGACTCTGCATTTAGCAGAATCAGCGCTTGCCGAAAATGTCCTTCCGACTTCTCCACTTTGACTATCTTCCAGTTGTGCGTGGGAAGCTTGGGGTTGCAATAACGGAGGATTTCCTCCATATCCTCTGGAGCAGAGGGCTCAGAGCGGAGCCAGACCCGGGTGCGCGGACGAAAAAGTGGGTCCTTTTTGTCCACAGTTTCTAGCTTGGCTCCCTTCCAGACCTCCCCCACCAGAGCTACTGCCGCTCTGTACATTGTGGCCGACCACTCATCGGCGCACACAATACGCTTAAAGGTACCGTGGTGCCACCCGGCACTCTCACAGCACGATAGAGGTCCAAGGTTTTCTCTTTCCACCTTCATAAAAACCGCAGAGACGGCTGATGCCACTATTTTCCACTCATCCCTGGAAATGGCGCTATCTTCCCTGCTGCTGTCGACCGCCTCCAGAGTGATGGATTCCGCCCGCTTAGCGACTTCGTTAAAAGATTTCGGCGGACCACCCAGCGCAGCTTAAAAATCACAACAAGAAGTTGACAGGTGTGAAGCCAGCTACAGTGAACTAACTGGATGTTATCAGTCTGAATTTAGGACTAATAAATTAATACTGGCTATGCTGAATATTGGAAAAACTCGAGAAAAAATTATCGATACATACGATCTCTTCCTATCTTTTCATCGATTTTAAAGCCACTTGACCAAAAGAAAAGGACTTTCACAAGTTATCAATCCCCTCGGTACCACGGATAAGTGAGTCGCAAGAAGTGGTTTGAGCACTGGCCCCCACATCTGTTACTGTTCACATGAAGTCCGTTGAACGCTGCATGCACTTGACTCATCCCACTGCTTGTCATATTAAATACCCATCGCTTCTCACCCTCACCCACGATATTTGTCGCATTTTAATTTCTAACGTCTGTTTCTATGGATTAGTCTTGTCCGTTTAGTAGCCACTTACCTCGTAGCCTCATTTTTTCTGCTCCATTCTATTCGCCTTAACATCTCAAGTATCTCACGATGTTGACTGCAGAAATCGCCTTCGACGGCGTCATGATGTCTACTAAAGCCTCTGGATTCAATGGATCTTCTGAGGGCGCTGCTATTCTACCTGTAGTAGCCTCGACTCGTGGACAAAGAAATAATGTGCGTTTCGCATCTTTGTCCTCATGACAAACTGCGCTTAATGGAGAGTATCACAGCCCAAAGTGGTGAAGGTACTTACGGAAGCAGCCGTTGCTTATGAGGGGTCTTTCTGCATTAGCAATGACGAATATCGCCGACGATAGAGCAATGAACAATATGAACTTTACAACGGCATACCTGGAGAATGTTCACAATCGACGCAGGATTGAAAGTACTCGGTTTGGTATTAGCTGCTGCTGTCAGCAGAAGAGAAAGAAGTGCTATGTGTTTAAAGAACAACTTGGAGAAGAACTTGCCATCACTTCCTACATGGAAGAAGCGACTGTTGTCATTTAGGTTAAGTTAGGTTGAAGCGGTTGTCCTGTGGGACACACTCAGGCTCATAGCGCATTGTGATGTTGCGTGGAGAACTTATCCCCACCTCTCCTAAAACCAATGTGTGCTTTTCAAAAATTTTATATTAGAATATCCCTGATTCTGCAGAACTGAGATCTTCCAATTCATTAAAAAAATGTCTACCTCTTATTGTCTAAAATAGAAAATCTACGTCTGGATAGAACAGGGCAATGACAGAGAAGGTGCGAGATCGTGTTTTCCTCTGCCTCATCTCGACATCTTCTGCAAAAGTAGTCAGTTTCTGAAGTTGTCGACTGATTTGTGAGGGATTTTATTGCCGCTTGGCTGTGAGTGCAAAATGTAATAGAAGTTCCAAAATGCCAGCCAGGATTTTAGCGCGACAGTAGTCCGTCTTTGACCACTTATATAGATTTGATATTGTATATGCGCTTACAACCTTTTTGGGTGTTTGGCCGAGCTCCTCCTCCTATTTGTAATGTGCGCCTTGATGTTGTTCCACAAATGGAGGGACCTACAGTTTCAAGCCGACTCCGAACGGCAGATATTTTTATGAGGAGCTTTTTGCATGGCAAAAATACACTCGTAGGTTTGCCATTGCCTACCGACGGGCGACCGCTATTAGAAAAATGTTTTTCTTACCGAGACTCGAACCTACGTTCTCTCTGTGAGTTCCGAATGGTAGTCACGCACCAACCCATTTGGCTACGGCGGCCGCACCGGAGGGAATTTATTAATGGTTATAAGAACAGATGCTGATCTTCAAACCTTGTGAATTCTTTTAATGTTCACACCCCTCTCAAGGCGATTCCATCATACTACAATACCATGACCCCTTAGACTTTGCCGTCATAGCTTTGCGCACTCCATCTGTGACTGTGAGCCCACAACTTAGCTTCGTACCCAGTACAAGTCCTAGATATTTAGCATTCTCTGTTACTCCCCTAGAAATATTTACTTAAAGGAAGTTGATTTTTGTTTCCTGCTAAACAGCATCAGATCCGTTTTTTCGGATTTACTTCAAGTCCTCGACCTTTGCACCAAAGCGGTAGTCTGTTGAAAGATCTTTGTTGAGGATCACATTGTGTTGGAAGATGTTTACTCGAGATTGCTATTACAGAAACATCGGCACGTGAAATTATCTTAACTCCCATTTTTTCTAGTTCCTGAAGAAGATTAAGATTGCCGTCATGCATCCATAACTAATCCTCCTGCAATTAAAGCAAAATTATTCAAATAAATATTAATTTTTTAAAATTCAAAGTGAAATAAAACATAAAAATATTTAAACATTTATAATCCACTCCCAATTCAGAAGAATTAAATCACTTGAAAGTTACAGCATCTTTTTTGTTTCATCAACAGACTTTTAACTTTTCCATCGCAAGCTGCAGCGGCACGCCACAAATTTGCAAGCCTAATTTGTTTGCTCTTCGTATTTTTTTACCATTTTCTTCACATTTGTTCTGAAGTTTGGGTATCATCCTTCTTTTTTTTTTTGGCATACATTACACACTGCATTTTTCCCGTTACTAACGGCTGCATTGTTTCATTTCGTTCGCTACCGTCCAGGTTGCTAACCCACGCCATAGACACTTGTGGCCTCCGTCAGTTCAATGCCTTCGATGGGCAAAAAGAAATAAATGGATAAATAAACTTCAAGAGTGTAGGCGGGCTATTGACCAGACCAGTCAGTCTGTCGTCTGCTTGTCTGCATGGTTCTACGCCAGTCAGCGAGTTCAATGAGCCTTCAGGTGCATGCGTACGTTAGCACCGAAATCATATGGCTGCGGGATTTTTTCATGCGACAGCAGACAGCTTCAATACTTTGTGTGGTTTCGCCGAGAGCTTGAAGCGAATTTATTTCCTGTTTGTTTATTTGAAACGAATTTATCTTCCCATTGAAGTGCATTGATCTGGTGTGATTGGTGAAGAATAAACGGATAGCCACTTTAGGGTAATAAGGGAGTATATTTTGGGAAATTCGGAGTTTGTATTTCTGGGCATAATATCCATATTTTTCAGAGAAGGATAAGCGATGGGATCATGAAAGAGAACAAAGGGCAGAGTAGCATAAGTTAGAGGAGCAGCTTCTGAAGAGAGGTCACTCGGAGGCTTCAGCGGACAATTGAAACACAAAGAGAAGAAGAATTTGCCTACACTTACTTATTTTAATCTCTAAGCGCACTTGATGTTTTGGCAGATCTGGTCAGTCCCTTTAAAAATCTGGTCAGCCCCTTCAAAACCTACTCCACTCTAATTGTTGTGCGTTCAGTCTGATGCTTGTAATTTCTTTCACATGGCGACTACATTCAAAACAAATACTAACTTCTCAGAAGAATCTCGTTGTTTTTGTTCTAAATCTAGAGAACTTACGAGAGGTGTATTAACGATCCGTGACCAGTCGAATCTCGAGACTTTGTACGTTGATGCATTTGTCCAGCGCTCGCTGAGTTGATGGGAAGCAAACCTCTGCAAAGTCACGTAACAGGTTTTCACCGAAATATATATATAAGTAATTGGCGCGTACACTCTTTTTGGGTATTTGGTTCCACAGTTTCAAGCCGACCCCGAACGGCAGAAATTTTTATGAGGAGCTTTTTTATGGCAGAAAGACACTCGGAGGTTTGCCAATGCCTGCCTAGGGGCGACCGCTATTGGAAAAATGTTTTTCTTCGTTTTGGTGTTTCACCAAGACTCGAACCTATTTTGTCTCTGTGAGTTCCGAATGGTAGTCACGCACCAACCCATTCGGCTGCGACGGCCGCCAAATACCAATCCTCCTATTGCGCGGTTAGACCTCCTCGCAGATGCTTTGCCCAGCTAGCTCATCTACGCTGGAGTTTCTTGCAATATCCCGGTAATCAGACATCCAAAAGAGCCTTATATGAAAATACTTGAATACATTCTAAAGCGAAATCAAGCACTCTCCGACTAGTTCGAGTACACAAACATCGAGCCGCTTGCCTGACATTTCTTACACAAGTGAGCAGCCAATCAGCTGTTTCTTTGTTTGTGGCTACTTTCACCTAGAACAGTATGTCAACTTTCGTGCCGTCGAAACGCAATTTGCGGGAAGCTTTGCTTTTCTGCTTCAATTTGAAAAAAAATACAGCCCAAGCCCGTGAATTGCTGCAGGAGGCCTACCCAGACCATACTCCGTCGATTTCAACATGTGAGTACTGGTTTCGACGATTCAAAAGTGGTGATTTTCACACCGAAGACAAGGAGCGTCTTGGCCAGCCCAAAAAGTTCGAGGACGCGGAATTGGGGGAATTGGTAAACGAGGACTCGTGCCAAACCCAAGAAGAGCTTGCTGAATCATTGGGCGTTGATAAATCAACCGTTTGCAAGCGTCTAAAAGCGATGGGAATGATCCAAAAGCAAGGACGTTGGGTCCCGTACGAGTTGAAGCTGCGCGACGTCGAACGGCTATTTTTTACGTGCGAATTGCTGATCGAGCGACAAAATCGGAAGGGTTTTTTGCATCGGGTGGTGACTGGCGACGAAAAATGGATCCACTACGATAACCCAAAACGCAAAAAATCATGGGGTTTGCCCGGCCACGCATCAACGTCGACGGCCAAGCAGAATATTCACGGCAAGAAAATCATGCTCTGCATTTGGTGGGATCAGGTCGGCGTCGTATATTTTGAGCTGCTCCAACCGGGCGAAACAATCACGGGGGATCGTTACCGACTGCAATTGATGCTTTTAAGCCGGGCATTGAAAGAAAAACGGCCGGAAACGGTAAAAAGGCACGACAAGGTTATTTTGCAACATGACAACGCTCGGCCGCATGTTGCTCAACCTGTCAAAAAATACCTTGGAACGCTTGGCTGGGAAGTGTTACCCAGCGGCCAGAATTTTGGAGAAACGGCATCCGGAAATTGCCCGAAAGATGGGCGAAAGTTGTAGCTAGCGATGGCCAATACTTCAAATAAAATATTTTGTACCGTTTTTTCACAATAAAGCCCCAAATCTTCGAAAAAAACCTTTAAAACTAATTCAACCTCCCAATAAAAGACTCTTTGCTTTTCTTTTCTTTGTGCGAAGAGAAGAATCGGAAAACGCCACATGTGGTCTACCTACATTGGATCTAATAGAGGATGAAGTTGATGGCCCAATATCAAGACGGTATTTTCCAAAGTCTTCACTCTTGGAAAACCAACTATAATTACGGGCTAGAACACGGGCCTTAACTCGGCAAGACCCCTCCCACTTTGAAGAAAATCGGTAACACAGTTTTTTTATACGCTCTCCTAGCTTTTTAGTATCCACGTCTCTTCCAATCACCGAAAAAATTTTCTCTAACACCGCATCACGACGCGTTTCTTTTGAGCTCGTCAGCCAAATTTCAAAAAGTTCTTTCCGAGGAATCGCCATGAAAACTTCTTTTAAAGCTGTGGTAGCAAATTGTAGCAAAATTTTATTCCAGTATCTGAAACACAGAATCCTAAAGGTCGTTTCGCTGTTAAAGAATGGACGGAACTCGATGGACCAATATAAGTTTTTCTCAGTAAAATATCAAAAATAATATTAAGCTATGGCTGTTTTAGTGATATTTTACTGAGCGGATTTGTATCGATAGTAAAAACTTTATAATCCTCTTACTTACCCCTGAAGTACAAAATTGTTGAAATTTAATCAGCAAATACTCAATTTTATGAAATACTTATTCGTATTATATCTTTTGACAAACTTCACAGCGATGTTCGGATAATAAATAAAAATTATTCAATTGACGCACCGGCTTGTGTTTGTAAACGGTTATCTTTCTTAAAACTATTGTTTTGATAAATTTTGAGTACACTGTCGTAAAATTTGGTCATTTTTACACAACATACCGAAAGAAAATCATTTTCGCAGAATTTTTTTTTTTTAATTTTGGCATCCTAAAACGATAAAAAGTCACAGTGTGCACCGTCACTATCGCTATATCATCCGCAAAGCCTATTATTTTTACCTTTCTGGATCCCGGTAAGCGAAGGACTTTGACGTACATGATATTCCAGAGTACAGGACCTAGGACCGATCTCTGCGGCACACCAGCAGTAACTTTATACCTTTTTGTTTCAGCACTGCTCTCGTACATCAGTTCTCTATCAGAGAAGTAACTCCTTAGTATCCTGAGAAGATACGGCGGAATGCCAATTTCATACAGCCTATTCAAGGTGTGCGACCAGCTTGCCGAATTAAAGGCGTTTTTGATATCCAATGTGGTTACAGCACAGTATTCCTTGGTGCCCCAACGCCACCGCTTTCCTTCTATTGCCTTAATAGCCGTTTTGACAACCGTAGTAACTGCATCAATCGTCGAACGGTTTCTCCGGAAGCCAAACTGCATGGTACTCAATGCTCGCTTCCCCTCTAGTATAGCCAATAGTCGACTGCAAATAATACGCTCGAGTATTTTGCCTGTTGTGTCCAGTAGGCAAATCGGCCGGTACGAGGACGGATCATCGGCTGCTCCTTTTCTTTTTAGTACACAAGTCGCTGCAATTTCCACTGTGTAAAATATGTATGTATGTATGTATGTGTGTATGTATGTATGTAGGTGTGTATGTATGTAAATATGTAAAGATGTGGTGCTTGTCGCTTGTAACTCAACCCCACCCAGTAACCTTCCGCGTGTGCGCCTAATGAACGCTTAACCCCATGTCGAAATGTGCAAATTTCTGCTGGCGTGTTAAGTTGTAAATTCGCGAGAGTAGCAGCTGAGCAACAACAAAGATGAATTGAAGAAGAAAAAAAAACGTGGCAACAACAGCGGAGAATAGCATGCGCAGGCGCAGAAGTCGCCCATGTTGCACCGGCAGCTGAGTGGCAATTGTATGAAAATCCCGCAATAATAACATGAAAACACGACAACAACAGCTACAACAAAAATAATAATAATAAGCGTGAGCAAATGATACTCACCACAATAGCAACGATGCAGTAGCGGCAACATTGTGTCTCCAGCACACACACGCGCACACACTTGCATGTGCCACATCCGCAACAGTCGAATCCGCTGAGTTGACACACGCTCGTAATTTGCAATCAACTTAAGATGACAAGAGAAATGAAGCATTGACACCCAGCACGGGAACCAAACCAGCCACTCAGGCAGCCCAAGCAGCCAACCAGCCAACCAACAACCGGGATCAGGCGGAGCAATAGTTAGCAACAAAAACAACAGTACAGCCGCCCAATAGCAACAATGCGGCAAGTTGCACAGAGCTGCTGAGGTGGACCTGTTGCGTTCAACAACTGCCACGCACGCACTGTTGCAGCTGCTGTTATTGTTATTGCTGTTGCTACTCGGGCATGTGCGGCAGCAAACAAACGAAGAAGAAAATAGTTAAAAAAAAAACAGAAAAAAGTGACAAACTCACTGAGCGCAGTAGGAGGGGTGAGGGGGAAAGGAGGAGCGCAACAAAGAGTTGATGACAATAATTTCACCAACGCATGCCAAAAAGTTGTTGCTGACAGACAGTGTGTTGGTTGTAAATGTTGTTGTTGCTACTTTTGTTGTTGTGTTTGTTGTTGTTGATTTTATTGTTGTTGTTGTTGTCGTTTTTGTTGTTAATTTTGTTGTTGTTGTTGTTGTTGTTGCTGCTGCTGCTGTTGGTGTTGTTGTTGTTGTCTTTCTTTGTTCCTGTTGCTTTTGTGATTTTCGCCACTGCCACAGCAATCAGAGTCTTTGTCATTGCTGCTCTGAAATGATTGCCATGTACGAACGTTGTTGTTTGTGTTGCCATTGTCGCTAAAGCTGCTGGCGGCAAATTTCAATTCTCCAACAGCGTGCCGGTGTCGCCAGCAAACTGAGGCAACATGAGCAGAGCCAGCAACATGTTGCTTGAAATTAGACACATTTTATTATGAAAATCCACTTGTGACGAAATAAAACACGACTTTCGGTGTCGTCCATAATGAAAATATATGGCAAGTTAATGCCAGAATTTATTTATCACATCGATGTGGCAGCAATGTCGACAAGCAAGAGGCAGCCGGACATGCGGCAGGAGCAGAACAACGCTGGTGAACACCGACAACGGGACAGCGGGACAACGGCTTGGTGCAATCAAGTGGAGAGCTTTTGTCTAAAGTCACAGTGACACGCACACACATGCGCAGCTTACGCCAAAGTCACAGTCTTATGCGGCAGGTATTTTTATATGCACAGGTATGTGTGTATGTATGTGTGAGTGCAAAAGTATCCATGTATTGCCAACATTCTCCTACAACAACAAAAAAGACTCCAACCTTTTTTCTTGTCGCTCCGCAACATTTAAGCAAATTATAGTTATTGTTGTGTATATTTAACTCAAATGAACCGTTATTGTTACAACAACAATGTTAAATGTTACAAAGTTCAAAGTAAAAAGTTCAATTTGTAGTTACATGGACACGGTCGCATATTTATTTATGTGTGTGTGTGTGTGTGTGCATTAGCAGCATGCGGAAATGCCATCAAATTAGCTGCAACATGCAATAATACTGAAATGTGGCATTGCCAAGTGTGAAATGAAGAGGTGCATCTTCGCACATGAATTTCGTGTAAATAGTGAATTATAAGTGATAAATTTTTATTTGTATAATAAAAAAACAAAAACATTTACCAGCTTCATTAGAATGCATGCGTCCGCACTAATGGCGAGTTCACACTTAAAACTTTGCAAGGGGATGCAGATACTATTTTTCTGCTATTCCGTTTCTACAAAAACGTCAATAACGTACCGGAAATTGTTCAATAAAACTCTAAATAATTGTTTAATCAGCAAAATTTATTTTGTCACCTTCCAGTCCAGTCATCAAAGCACCTTTTAAACGCGTTTGAAGAGATCTTCTTCAGTTCCTTCAGCGAATTCTCCTTAATGGCCCCTATCGACTAAAAGCGACATGGGAAAAGAAAAAAGTGACAGGGGGCTAAATCCGGTGAATACGGAAAAAAATGTTCACAATATGAGCCTTGTGAGACGGTGCGTAGAAATCTGAAATTTGAAAAGGTCGAGCCAAGGAGCACAAAGATATTTGGTGGCTCCAAAAACACTCAGATGGTGCGTTATCATGGTGCAAGATCCATAAGTTTTCTTTCCACAAATTGGGCCGTTTTCCACGCACATTCTCTCTTAAACGTCGCATAACTTCCAAATAATATTCTTTATTCACCGTAGAACCATTTGGAACGAATTCGGAGTGGGTAACACCATGATCCAGATCAGAATAAAAAAAAAAACGGGTAGCATGAGTTTTACTTTTGACCGACTTTGACGTGGTTTTTTGGGTTTCGGCTCATGTGGATAGCGCCATTCAGCCGCCTGTTGATTAGTTTGCATGTCAAATTCATATAACCACGCCCCACCACCTGTTATGATGAGCTGGATAAACGATGGTTCCGAATTCACTTGCTCAAGCATGTCTCCAGCCCCCGAATTCCACTCTCTTGGAGCGAGTCGAGCAGCCACGCGTCTCATGCCCAATTGATGGTATAAAATGTTGCTAATTGGTTCATAAGACACGCTAAGAGCACGCGCTACCCCCCTCAAACTTAAGTGATAGTTTTTCAGTACCATTTCTTTGACTTTGTCGACGTTTTCATCCCTTAAAAACCTTGAAGACGTTGATGGGCGAGCAAATCAGGCAAATCTTCCACTACTTCTCGGCCCCCTGCTAAAGCCATCCATACCATTTGTGTACATCGCACACACGCCATTGACTTTCTGCAAAATTTTCAACGATTCGGCACACGAAATCCCGTTCAAAATACTAGATTTAAGACAAATTTGTTCGATATTTTTATTTTCACTATGGATAAAACCACACCTGCGATTGACTGATATAATTAAATGCCAAAAACAAGCTAATTAACAGATCATCCTCAAACTCTGCCACAGTATAGAGGACAGTCGTACCAACATTCCTGCAAAAAAAAAAATAACGAAAACTCAAATTGATTGGGCAATCTTTATTATTTTTTCGCATAACCATTCATGGCATTTATTTATTTAAGGTAATCCCTTTCAAATGTTGCCGCAACTGCGCTGCTGAAGGATATCGGTCGGTAGCTCGTGAATAACTTTACTAATGTTGGCTTCCAATGCCTCAATCGAAGCTGGTTTATCCACAAAATATTAAGAATTTCCATACCGCAACCAATAAAAGACCAAAGAAGTGATATCACACGATCTTGGTGGCCAATCCACTGATCCGAGACGAGAGATAAATCGCTCACCGAAACGACAGCAAACGACCATCCATTGTTTCACGGGTTGTATGGCAAGTAGCGCCGTCTTGTTTGAACCACATGTTGTGGAGATCACGGGCTTCAATTTCCGGCATCAAAAAGTAGTTCATCATGGTGTGATAGCGTTCTCCATTCACTGTTACATAGACGCCCGCCTCGTCTTTGAAGAAGTATAGGCCGTTGATTTCTGCAGCTCAAAGGCTGTACGAAACGACTGTTTCCAGTGGCTGTAATGGCTGTTCTTGAATGGCCTCTGCGGGTAGCTCTTCAGCCCAAATGCGGCAATTTTGCTTACTAGCGTAGCCAGAAATGGGCCTCATCGCTGACCAACATAAGTCGGCCTCAGCGCGCGATGAACACTTTTTACAGAGCGTCGATTGTACAAATTTACATTTGTACATTACTTGTAAACGTTGTGAATGCGTAAGTCTTTCGACGATGAAATTACATTAAATATTCAAAAAAAAAATTGTTTTTAGTTCAACAGTAGTCACGCGTGATCAGTCAAAAACCCCTATTGGAAAAGTACCTCCAATCTGATCCCGAAATCTCTCCAATGAGCTTTTTAGGTGTATATCCAAAAGCCTATCAAAAGTTTTTAAAAAGAAAGTCAAAAGACTGATTGATCTAAAATCCTTCGCTGATTCATGTCCCCTTCTACCTACTTTTGATGTGAAGACGACTTTACCTGGCCTCCAACTATCTGTAATGTGGCCTAAGTTTAGACACGCTTTAAAAACGTCTACTAGCCATGGAAGGCTACAGTCCAGGGTTTCCTTTCACATACTTGTATTTGGATGATCCCATCCAGAAGCGGATATTTATATATGGTACTGAGGTCACAGAGTCTTTATGAGGTTGAATGGCCGGTACTTTTGTTACGAGAGTTGTTTATAAATACGCCACGAATTTTGGCAAAAATGGTGGGCATTTGGAAATAGAGATGATCTATCGTATGTGGTGTGGCGCTTAGAAATGAAAGCTCCAAGTAATTGAGGATATATAGGTATGTCTTCCAGGCATGTGTGAAGATATGTGGATTCTCTACTGATATATATATTATTTTTTTTAAAGGAGGTTAAAATCGAAAATGTCAGAAACTTCATCAGAAGGGCCGTCACACCAGTGGTGTGGGGGAGCATGCTTCCACTAACACTTAAACTATACTCCCCTCTCTGCTGATTCCAAAGCTGATTCTAAAGCTGTGTTTGTGCCTTTTAGATACACCTGAAACCTGCGTCCGGATTCCGCTCATAGTTGCGAATGGGCGTTATACGCAACCAGTAGCCTCCATTACTTTGGGATTGATATGGCATCGGAAAGTTTTAATATCGTTGCTCAATATCGGTCTGTTTGAGCTTGAGACTTACTTCAGGCGTTCGTTGTTGTTGTTGTAGCAGCAATACATCACCTAACTCATCTAAAGGTAGGCAGAGGAAACATGCTATTTCGACAGGTTGGGTTCAGAGGGAGAGGGGTGTAAGATGAGTGGGTTTAGAGGAGAATGCAGGACATATGTTTGGTATGTCGGGGTCAATTCTGGATAAGTAGGAGTTTAACCTGCTACAGTATTCAGAACGTAATTGTGCCAGTGTTACGCGGGCCTCACGGAGAAGCTGGGTCTCTTCATCTGCTGTACGTGGTTGTTGGACTCCGATTACGGCATTCGGTGATCGGTAGCTTAAGAAGGTGGTGATGGTCTCCCGATGAATGCCGTTTATTGTTTGACTAAACACTGTCCAGTAGTCCAGTAGATATCTGTTCGTTTTGTCCTGGATCTGGTCGGCGGAATTGAAGAGGCGCCTCCTGGCATGCCTGGGAGGTGGCTCTGGTTCCAGCAGGTGTCTGCAAGGGTGCAACCTGTGGTAGCACGCAAGGGGAAACTGTTTGCTGAGTAGTTCATTGTGCTCTTTACTGGGAGCATCAGTGCCTCGTTGTGAAGATGTTGAAGAGGGGACATCAGGTGGCTGTCGCTGTCCGAATAGCAGTGTTTTGGCAAGCCTGGAGTTTTATCCACTGCGTGTCACTAGTTCCAGACGGCCAGACAGGCACACAATAGCTTGGAACCGGCCAGCCAATTGCCTTAAATGTCGATATCAGCAATTCTTTGTCTTTGCCCCAAGTGCTGTCGGCAAGCGGTTTGAGTACCTTGTTGCGATTTTGGACTTTAGTCATCGGACTTTCGTGTCATCGATTTTTACCTTGAGTTGCAGTTTGACCTCCTTTGTCCAGGTGGTAAAGTGGGTCGCTGTGGACTTTGTGGGGGAAAGTTGGAGATTCCTCGCAATAAAAAAGCGAGAAAGGTCGGTGAGGTAGACGTTCACTTTGGCGCACAGGCCATTAATGTCAATATTTGTAAATACAATCAGCCGCACAGGAGATCTGCTTCAAAACGACTTCTTTGGATGAAGGTACTCTTGGATATTCTTGCGCGGTTGCATGCGTCTCTGCCGATATCTGATGGTGTCGGTTCAGTGGCATGGTCTCCGGTTCGAATAAGAAACCCAATCGCAGAAACGGCTCCCATACTTGGGTGTTAGTGGCAAGTAATTTAACTTTGTTTCGCTTTTTGATACATACTTATATACGTAATATGTATGTACATATGTATGCCGATTTACTGAAACACGGGTGGAAAAAAATTATCCACCAAGTGATTGTCATAACTCACGACTTTGTCACCTCCAAAAGAATGGGATTTATGCAGCTTTATCCCTTCTTCGTTGACTTCATTGAAGAAGATGTTTTCCCGAATACTATAAAGCCATACCTGCTTATGACTGCTACACAAATACATACAAATAATCATTGAGATTATGATTGTCATGCGCAATTGGCAGACAAAACGAAGGTAATTTCTGTTTACTTGGTTGGCTGCAGCAATGCAGCAATCAAAGTGGAAGAAAATCAACAAATACGCCTAAATAGAAACAGTTGCGGCAGGCGCTGATCAGCTATGTAAGTGTGTGTGTGTGTATGTATGTGTACGCGCGCATGATTGAGTGACAGTGCAGGCTTGCACATGCAACATGTTGCTTGCAACGCTACTCATATAAGTACATATCTGCGGGGATGCACACTTGTGGTGGTTGGTGCATCTGCTTTTTGTCAATTCCCCGACTACTCTCTAGGTGTCTTTGCGCACCTTAAGCAACACGCCGCAGTGTGGGTTGAAAAATTTCCAATTAGTTTCTTTCTCAGGATTGTCAACTCGAATTCGATTGAGTTGGAGTTTCTGTTGGCTGCAAGTCAATAATTCATTTCCCTTTTCCATCTCATTTTGAAATATGAAAGTCGAGATTGTCTTAGTTTACTTTGTTTGTGGGCTCATCTGTATGTATGGCTGTGCAAGTGTGTAGGCCACTTTGTGCTTTCCTTCGCTTACCTCCACAACGGGGATTGGTGAAATTTTTGTGTGTACACAAATTGGGAAAACCTATTTCATGTCAAGTAGCGTTTGAAAATTATATTCCAATTGGAATAATTAGTATTTCCGATGCAGTAACAAACTTATCGATTTCGAAATCAATACCAGATGAAGTGACTTTCTGCTGTATGTGGTGAGGCTTGGGAAAACTTTTAATTAGTTGGAGGTTGTGAGAAACAATTTCCAACAGTTCGATTTTCGTTTGGTTGGTAGGCGGGTTTCTTGCTGATTTGTGCTGGATAATTTAAAAATTATTTTATTTAGAAAGATTTTGGTTCATTTATTTTCATTAAAGAAATGTTTTTAGTTGTTAGTTTCTGGTTGTCAGCCATTGCTCTTCAAGCCCCAGTTAATATGGATTGGTAATTTCTATATTTTCAAAGGCTAATTTTCTTGCGATAATAAAGCATTTTCTGTAATATATATCATCAGTAACAACTATCACTATGCTAAGGGGGATATGCCAACTGTTTTCCAAACGGAAATTTTTGCCATGCTGAAAGTAGCCGAATGGATAATCGAGAGGCGATGCAGCGGGAACAGTTTTCAGTGGCAGTCATGTTGCACTGAAGGCCCTGGAGAACGCGAAGCAAACCTCAAAGATTGTTCAAGAATGTAAGAAGAAGCTCAATTCTGTCGCAAGACGAAACAGACTTGTACTTATATAGGTTCCAGGACACTCCGATGTTCAAGGAAACGAAATTGCCGATGAATTCGACAACCGTGGATCAGCGGTGCCCCCACAAGGGTAAGAGACAATAATCGGAATCTGTTGCGCAGCAATCATAAAGTGGATCAGCGATTATGTAGGCAATCTACATAAAGAGCGATGGTCTGGGCTAGAACACTGCAGAGCTGCAAAGTGTTTTGTGACAAGTCCGAACAGAAAACTGTCAAACTTTCTACTAAAACTTGGAAGGAAAGACCTCCGATTGATGGTCGGTATAATTACAAGACACAACCCATGGGGTCAGCATATGACCTCCATTGGAATCATTGACGACCCGAATTACCTGTCTTGCTTGAAGGAGGCGGATAGCACTAAACCCTTTCTCTCTTAGTGTCTTACCTTTGCTAGAGCAAGCCTTCGAATCTTGGGTTTCGATGTCATGAGAATGAGTAATATTCGTTCTCTAAAACTGGAGGATATTTCCAGATTCGCCAAAGAATCTGAAAAATTCACACAGAACTAACTTTCTTTGTCTGTGTCTCTATTCTTTCCTATCTCTTTTTCTGATACTTTGTCCTTTCCTCCTTCACTATCTACCCTGATAAGTCCTGGGTGTTTATTTCGGCTTCAAGCTCAACTTCACCACTCACATAAACTATATGGTTTCTAAATCGTTCGCAATGTTGGCTTTTATTCGTCGACATAGTTCTTCGCTTTCTCATCCGTATACTCTCAAACTGTTGGATTCGTTCTTAGTTCGGTCCAGATTAGACTACGCAGGAGTAACAAAACAAAAAAAGAAAATATTACCTCGTAAAGTGTTTATTTTTTTTTTTTTTCGTAATATAATTTTATGTTGGGCAATAAGTTCGTAACGTTATTACAGAATACTTTTATTTAAACAAAAAACAATAATTATATCAATAAGTTAATCAATTGTATATTCGCCGTTGCTGTTTACAACCGTTTCCCACCTCCCGACCAATTTGTGTATGCCGTTCCGCCAAAAATCGCCTGGTCTGGTGTCAAAGAAGTTGATGAGCCAGTTTTTGAGGGCCTCTTTGTAATCGAAGGTAGCACCCTTCATATGGTTTGACAGGGAGTGGAAAAGAAGGTAATCGGCCGGTGCAGGGCACGGAGAATACGTCGGATGCTGAAGGGCTTCCCATCCGAGCTCTTCGAGCGCGGCTTTGACGACTTGTGCAACATGGGGGTTGGCGTTATCGTGCAGGAGTATGATTTGACCATGTCGATCAGGTCTTTTCAGTCGAACAGCCTCAATCATGTGATGTAGCTGGGCAATGTTGACCGTGACATTCTTTTCGAGCATTTCCCAGTAAACCATGCCCTCCCAGTCCCACCAAACACATGATCTTTTTGGAAGAAGATTCAGCTTGACTCTCGGCTTTGGCATATCTCCTGGATCCACCCACTCCTTTGCTTCATATTGATATGTTGGCACCATTTTTTATCTCCCGTGACGATTCGGTACAGGAAGCGCTGTTTATGACCGTGTGTTGCTCGACGGCGGGCGAGATGCTAAGAAGCAATTTGAAGGCGACTTTCTTCGTTTTTTTTTTGTTGAACTCGTAAGACACCCAGGCTCCTTATTTTTCGTTAAATTCTAATGAATGAAGGTGACTGAGAATCGTTTCATGATCGCGGTTCATTTTTCTCCGCCAATTCATGGCTGATTTGGTGACCTTTCTCCTTCAAAAGAGATTTGAGATGCTCTTCATCGAATTCAGAAGGCCTTCCGCTGCGAGACGAGTCATCGACGTCAAAGTCGGCATTTTTGAACTTTGCAAACCATTTCCGTGCTGTAGACTTGACTATGACATCTTCTCCATCTACGTCGCAAATGTTCCGGACTGCTTCGGCAGCTGTTTGACCTCGGTGAAAAGTAAGTGAGAACAGTGGTATTCCATGTTTAAGCCTCAGAACTAATAAACAATTAAATAACAAAATACAATTAACATAGTTTTGTAGAGCAGAAAGAGGTCTATCGAATGAATACTTACCCTTTTGCCAAACAGCAAATAAATCGTTTTAAAATAGAAGAAAATATAAAGACGCTATAAATTTATTCGCCAACCTAGTAATTACACCGCCGTGGCCGCCGTAGCCGAATGGGTTGGTGCGTGACTACCATTCGGAATTCACAGAGAGAACGTAGGTTCGAATCTCGGTAAAACACCAAATTAAGAAAAACATCGCCCCTGGGCAGGTAATGGCAAACCTCCGAGAGTATTTCTGCCATGAAAAAGCTCCTCATAAAAATAACTGCCGTTCGGAGTCGGCTTGAAACTGTAGGTCCTTCCATTTGTGACGCACACGCTAGACGCACACCACAAATAGGAGGAGGAGCTCGGCCAAATAAGCAAAAAGGGTGTACGCGCCAATTATATATATATATTACAATAAGAAGTCATTGAAAACTCATGAGATAGTTTTTTCTGAGCTTAAAAAATATACTTTTAGTAAACGAGTTGAGTACATATTTATTTAATAGGACTATGAATAAGTTCGTGCGGTTTTACAACAGATGGCGTAACTTGATTATTATTCCATCGATCCACATTTCCAAACATTCATTGGAGAGCTACTGTCGTAAGGCACAAACGTCAGTATAAGTTTTTTATTTGAAGCGTAAACAACAATATTTTTACCACACTTGAAAATGTCGAATTTCGTGCCAAATAATGTGTTTTTGCGGGGAATTCTTCTTCATTATTTTAATATGAAGAAAAAAGCAGCCGAAAGTCATCGTATCTTGGTGGAAGTTTATGGTGAGCATGCTCTATCTGAGCGAACGTGCCAGAAGTGGTTTGCACGCTTTAAAAGTGGTGATTTTGGCTTGGAAGACGAAGAACGCGAGGGTGCGCCGCCAAAGTTCATGGATACCGAATTGGAGGAATTGCTCGATCAAGATCCGGCTCAAACGCAAGAAGAGGTTGCAAAAACTTTGGGAGTTGATCAATCAACCATTTCCAAACGTTTAAAAGCCATGGGAATGATCCGAAAGGTAGGCCATTGGGTGCCGTATGAATTGAAGCCAAGAGACGTTGAACGCCGTTTTATGGCATGCGAACAACTGCTTCAACGGCACAAAAGAAAGGGTTTTTTGCATCGAATTGTGACTGGCGATGAAAAGTGGGTCCATTACGACAATCCAAAACGTCGGGCAACGTATGGATACCCTGGCCATGCTTCAACATCGACGTCGGCGCAGAATATTCATGGCCTGAAGGTTATGCTGTGTATCTGGTGGGACCAGCTGGGTGTTGTGTATTATGAGCTACTGAAACCGAATGAAACGATTACGGGGGATGTCTACCGACGACAATTGATGCGTTTGAGCCGAGCACTGCGAGAAAAACGGCCGCAATACGCCGATAGACACGACAAAGTTATTTTGCAACATGACAATGCTCGGCCACATGTTGCACAAGTGGTCAAAACATACTTAGAAACGCTCAAATGGGATGTCCTACCCCACCCGCCGTATAGTCCAGACCTTGCGCCATCCGATTACTATCTCTTCCGATCGATGCAACATGGCCTGGCTGACCAGCACTTCCGTAATTACGATGAAGTCAAAAAATGGATCGATTCGTGTATTGCGGCAAAACCGACCGAATTTTTCACAAAGGGAATCCGTGAATTGCCAGAAAGATGGGAAAAAGTAGTAGTAAGCGATGGACAATATTTTGAATATTAAATTTGTAACCATTTTACGTCAATAAAGTTTCAAATTTCGAAAAAAACCGCACGAACTTATTCATAGTCCTATTAGTTATTAATAAAAAAAATAAGATAACATTTTTCCAAAAATTTTAAATAGGCAGATCTATTTTTTTCCTAAAATTTTTGATTTTTTAATTATATTTTATTCCAAAGAATTACAATAAAAAATGATAACAGCGGTTTTCTTATTTTTATTATGTGAGCTCAACGCGGGACTACTAATGAATATATAAATTAGATAAGGGCATCTTCGAGCTCCTGAAGATGGCTTAATCTGGACGAAATGTTAAAAAATTCAAGATATTTCACTTTAAAACTCTATATCTAAATTTTCAATTTTAAATAAAGCATTAAAATTCTTAATTAATTAAATTTTTTTTATTTTTTATTTTTTATTTTTCAAATCTTTTTCAGTTTACTTCATATTATACTCAAGCCAACAAATAAATTATTTTTGTTCAGCAATTGACGACAGTGTCCAATATACTTGGATCGCTTGTTATGGAATCGTTCATAGGCATCCTGCGGATTATTTCACTGGGCCGCTAAGCTACAACAGATATTACAAATCTCAATTGGGATTCTACAAGGTGGCGCAAAATTAATCACCCTATCGGTAGATTTATATTTTTGGCAAAGGGCACCTCGTACGTCTTTCATATTTGACACTTGGGAACTAAAAACTGGCTATACACAAACACACTGGCAAAGGAGCTCGCAAAAGTCACTTTGAAGGTTTGTTCCGTCACTCAAAATCTTTTTTATATTTAGTAAAATTATTATTCAAAAACAAAATGGGATGATTGGTTTTGCGCCCCTTGTAGTTGCTCGTACCCAGGTCAGGTAAGGTTGAAGCGATTGCCCACAATTGGACACACTCAGACTCATAGGCCATTGTAAGGCCTAAAGCCAGTGTAAGGTTTTACAATTTTTTAGAAGATTCCTAATCGTACCAAAGTCACACCGAAAAAATTGAGTACAGATTTAGATTTTTGCTGTCTCACAAAAAAATATTGTAATATTTTTTTTAATATATATTTTTTTTATAATAATGTTTTTTTTACTACAAACTGCACTCAGTCTCGCTGATGACTAAAGTTAGCGTGGTTGGATCATTTGCCACACTATAGCCATCCCAAATTTCCGCCAAGCCACCACAACGCAAAGTGAACACTACGCGTATGCGTAATTAAACCAAACCGGGGCGCCTGCTCCACACCATAAACATACACACACATACTCACACACTCGCATATTCATGTGTTTATCTACCTGCATGCGTGCCATTTCAATTAAAATGCAAATTTTCCAAAATTTAACTCCTGCTGAGCGTTGACTTTACCTCTGCGCCTGCATAAATAGTTCTTCCTCCTGCATGTCGCCCTCCTACAACCACCCATAATACACCTTCTCGCGCACAATAATCAACTGGAATCACAGTCTCAGTCCAAGTCACAGTTTCAGTCTAGGCGTCGTTGACGTTGACAGCAATTGTCAATTTGCTTGCCTACCAAAGTAAATTTATTTTCCTACTAAAATATATTTTTCCTTGCACATAAATGCATGTGGAAAAATTATTAGCAAGAAAAGTGCTTGCCACAAATTAAATGCATTCATTATTTTTGCTAAAGACCAACAATTTGTACGGGAGTCGGTGGTCCCACCATTAACAGGCAACAAACGGCAACCAATCAACCAACGGCGGCTGCTTGTTAGGCTTTTAGGCACAAATTGCAGTGCATAATTCCACGTTTACAGCCCATGCAGATTTCAACACTTGACTGGGTTATTAGTGCGTAAATTACTTTATTAAGTTTGGCGCAAATGTAGGGGTTTGGGTAAGTTGTAGACGAATATGCATGCAGTAAATGTACGTATGTATGTACACACATACATACACTCGAGTATCTGGATAAAAAGTGATCTCAAAGCTGATCGCAAATTTCAATGAATTTATGCTGAAGTATTTTACGTAAAAATTATAGCACAGGTACTTATGGACAATTTATTTGTTTCTTATTTAATTTTAAATATTTATTTTATGAAAATATAATTCACTTTTCAACAAAAACTATATAAATCAAAGTTTCAAAATATGTGGAAATTTAAAAAAAAAGTTACAAAATTTCGCGTATGCAGTTTTAGAGCCCATTAAATTTAGATATAATAAAGTGCAAATTTGAAGCGGCTCAAAAATTGGGTTGAATTAGGAAAATTTTTTTTTGTTAAAAAAATGCACCTCTAGCAGCTTAACGCCCTCGGCAGGCAATAGCAAATTCAGAGTGCATTTCTGCCATGAAAAAGCTCTTTATAAAAATCATTTGCTGTTCGGGGTCAGCGTAAAACTGTAGGCCTCTCCATTACAACATTAAAACGCACACCACAAATAGGAGGAGGAGCTCGGCCAAATACCTAACACAAATGAGACATGCACCAATTAATTTTTTTAAACAGTTTGTACTATTTAAGCCAAGGAGCACCAAGAGATTTGGTGGCTCCCAAAACACTCTGACCATTATATTCAGAGCTCCGGAAAGAAGGTAGGTAGTCAAGGAGGGAAGGAGAAAAGTGTCAGGGAAAGAGATAGTCGAGATAGGAGAGACAGAGACAGAGGTAGTTACTCCTGTGAGAATTCTCCACATTCTTTGTTAAATCTGTAAATACCGTCCAGTTTAAGCGAACGAATATTACTCATTCTCACGACATCGGAACCCAAAACTCGTAGCCGTGCTCTAGCAAAGGCAGGACACTCACAGTAAAAGTGCTCAGTGCTATTCGCCTTCTCCAAGCACGACAGGCACATTGGGTTCTCAATGATTCCAATGGTGGTCACATGCTGGCCCCATGGGTTGTGCCCTGGAATAATGCCAACCATCAAATATGTACACATTTTCACTTTTTTCCCGCGCCCGGAATATTGAAGAAAGACTGAAGCCGTTATCAATCAATTTTCGGAAAAGATATAGCAGTTTTTCGTACTAGAAAAAAAAAAGAAATATATATACAAACTAGCACAATTGGCTTGTCCTTGTTCCCAAGTATGCACAAGGGGAAGGGGTAGAAAATTCAGTGAAGGAAAAACTCAGTGAGTCATTTAAGTTTGAGGAAGACTTGCGAATTCTCGCTGAAAATTTTTTTATTATAATACATTTTACCAAAAAAAAATTGCTTGAGTTTCATTTACAGAGTGTAGGTGCGGTGGCTGTCGCAATGACACACTTGTTATACCACTGGAACTTACATTACTCTATGGGTTCCTTTGCAAACCATCCGGTAGCTTTAATAAACGAGCAAAGCTTCGTTAGTTTCGCTAGTTTCCGCTAAATCAATTAAAGAGGGGAGCCTGGTTTATGAGGTCAAAAAATTGCATCTCTTTGCGATTTTTTTTTAAGGAAAAAATTAATTTAGCACTGCAAAGTTTTTTCTATCTTTTAGTGAACATTTAAAAAGTATAAAAAATTTAGGTACTGGTTAAAATAAGTTGAAAAAAATGTTTAACATAGAAATTAGTAGAGCGCTGCAACGCTGGAGTTTCCAACTGGCGTACAAGATCCAGCTCGTAATTATTATCTAAAGCAAAACATTTAAATGGATTTCTAATTATCATGATTTTTTATTCTAGATGAACTAAGAAAACTGAGAGAAGTTCCAAAATTTCAACTTTTTGGAGGTTTTAAAGAAAAAATGTCTTTCTATAAAAAAAAAAATTCACTTCAACTTGGTATAAAAATCTTGAAAGATTTTTTTTATCTATTTTGTTAGTTCAAATAGAAGAGACTTTAATACTGAAGGGAACAAGCTATGATTCATTTCAAAAGGTTCATTCGTTTTTTTTTCATTCATGTACGCCAATTCAAAGAAATCATAAAAATTAAAACTCGAGAAAAGAAGAAGTTTGTACTATAGCTGTCCGGTCACAGCGTAACTACCTAACGCTCGCCTACCTTTGGCTTTGTATCTACGGAAATATTGAGAATTAGGCTCTGTAACTTTGTGTGAATATTCTGAAATATATTAGGAATCGCTTCAAACGAAAAAAAAAATTGATTCTTTTGACCTTATAAACCAGGCTACCTTAAAAATGCCATGTCGAGAGTTCGGAACCTTCTTGTCGCTAAGCTTTCACACTCACATGAAAGGTGCCTGACTGTTTCCTCTTCTTCTGTATTTAGACAGCTTCTACAGAAATCGAAGTACGGGAGTCCTGACCTTCTAGCGTGGCTGCCTATCAGACAATGACCAGTTAATACCCTTATCAATTTTCTTATAGTTTCTCTGTTAAATCTTAACAAGCTTTTTGATTTACTGAAAGAAGAAAATAGGTTTATAGTATTAATATAAATATTAATATAAATAAGTAATAAATGTTTTAATACAAAAAATTTGAAGTTACTAAATTCTTTTCTTTGCCTCTCTTCTTTTCTCTGAACGCCTATCGGCTTAGATAAATTGTTTATAAAAAATATTTAATTACTTGAACATTGCGAATCGAACCCACAATCTACAGTCGATATATAGCTGCCAAATAAAGCTGAGCTAGAGTGGATGCAATTTAAAAATTAATACCTTGTACAAAGAGGTCAACTCAGTTTAGGCAAAAGCAATTAGTCATAGAAACTAGCTCAGGTGAAATTTTACCCTTTAGCGCACAAATTAATATAGCAGCTAATGATTTTATGGGTACTTTTGTCATGAAATCTGAACATGAATTGGCGATGCCTGTAAAACATATGTAAGATGTCATTCATTCCCATGGCAGCCGGTTCTACGTTACCGGAATGTCACGGGTTTTTCCCCACCAAGGGCTGCCGCCCCAGTAAACTAGCCCTGTCTAGTGACAGTATATCACGCCTAATAAGAAAATCTAAATGGCGATTGGTCAACTAAAAAATGCTATGAGAAAATTATGTATCTGATGTGACTATTTGAAATATATTTTTTGACCTATGAAAGAATCATAAACCGTTTGTTTAGTACTTTCTCAAGTATTTTGATAGCCACAGAAAAACACTCAACGCCCAAATTTCTGATGCGTAACTTGCAAGTTTACGCAAATTTCTCGTTCACTATTTGGATGTTTTTGAAATATTTTTACTGAGAACGAGGATTGTAAAATATTCTGAATGCTTGGCTCCGCAAATTTGTTACTATGTGCACCATGCTCTAGTAATTTCTATGAGAGTCTCAGATGTTTGATAAAGGCTTCATTTTTAATATCGTTTCTGAAGCCTTTCTTGATGGTTAGTTGGACATGCTGGATGATGCTGCGGTAGCTTACCAAGCTGAAACTTGCTTTAATATACTCGTATGGGCAATTTCTTTGAAAATGAGAAAATACAATAACACACTTTGGAAAGCCTCCCTACAATCGATATTAGCCTAGCAACCGTAGTAAAAACTACGCGTTTCTTAGTTAGCTTGATGGTCATTCAATGCTACCAGAGTGGGCATTCCATGGCACGAATTCTGTAGAAGTGGCAAAGCTATAAAGAACGAGGAGACTTTATAGTATTTACCTATTCATGGCCTACCATTATAGAGGCGAAGAGCTCAATCACTGGTTATACACTTTTTGAAGGGTCTGATGATCCCAATTCCATGAGAAGAACTTCAAGAAACACATTTTGAGTACGAATTGATTTTAGGGAACAAGGATGATTTTAATATCAGCACAAAGATCCTGTAGCCAATATGCGTCTCTTTAGAGGTGATAACTTAACTTAAGCTTCATTATCTATCCTCCTTTCTGGCAACAGCTAAACTGTTAAAATCAAAACCGGCTTTGTCCTAAACTGGAAGGTAAACCACTAGAGAACACCCAAATATTTTATACAGGTTTATAATGGACAATAGAAATAGAACGACAATATATTTTTTCATGACTAGGAAACTTCAAGACGCTGCCACAAATACTCAAACATTAATTGCATTTTTTCGGGTAATAGGTTTGCTCGTGACCATCATTCAGGGTGCAAAACGCGCTGTGACATTAAAGATCAAAGTGTGAAATGGCAAGTCTCTGGGTGTATTTGCGCCATGAAAATGACCTTATATTAAAAGTGAAAAGTGGTACCTACAAGTATATTTCCATTTATTTATTTCTTTATTTATTTATCATTTTAGTCTAATACAAACACAGATGCGAAATTGTTTATGAATGAGGTTATTTGAGGGATAGCATCAAGAGGCACACCATAAATAATAGAAAAAGTTCGAACTCTAATAAAAAATGGGATTTAAAAGAAACTTGGCGCTACGTTAACAATTCGTTTTTCTCGATTTACTGAGAAACAAGTGCCCTTAGCTTTGACCAATTATTTTCAATTTAATCTCTTCAGAGACCTTCCGAAAGGGCACTGAGCAATTACAACTGTTAATATGCATCGATCCGGAAATACTGCAACGCGCTTAGTGCGCACAATGGGATCTACAACCGAGCTAAAATCTCCTTTGGATGGATCAGAGGTGTCGCTGCTGATACTATTTTTGAGTTCGCTCCAGTAATATGTATACTGGTGATTTGAAGGTGTATATGTGAGGTCTCGATCGCAGTAGTTGACATTCGTTTGAAGCGTAAAGATCCTTTTTTAACTGACGTCACAAATGTCTATGTTCATCCCAAAAGACGGAAGGTCTTGCTTCATTATTACCTAATATATTAAAGAAAAGTGCAGCAGAAACGTGTCATATATTAGTCAATATATATGGTAATCACGCTCCATCAAATATAACTTTTAAAGAGTGGTTTCGTCGCTTCCAAAGTGGCAATTTCGACGTGAGTGATAAAGATCGCGAAAGAGCACCGAAAAAATTCGAAGATACTGAACTACAACAATTATTGGATGAAGACGCATGTCCAACCCTTAATGATATGTCTGAAGGTGAAGAGTTGAATGTTGAGAGATCAATTGTCGGTAAACATTTGCCTGCAATGGGAATGATGTAGAAAGCAGGTAACTGGGAGCCACATCAATTGAAGGAGAGGGATTTCGAGGGACGTTTGGTGACATATGAGATGCTTCTTGAGCGGCAGAAAAGAAAAAGGTTTCTGCATCGCAGCGTCAATGGCGATGAAAAATGAATTTAAATATTAAATCACATGGGTAATTAATTAATTCTCAAAATACCTCATCCATATATATACACTGCTGACAGCTGGTTGATTTTCGAAAAAATAACGGTACATTCGGAGATTATAGAAATTTCTATGGCAATCACACGTGTTTTCGGTTGGTCATTGAATTAGACGCAGCTTAAATTGCTTCGTATTGCGTGGACAAGTGTAAACTTTCGTATTGAAAAAATATCAAAAATAAACAAATAAAGTGTTTTCGAGCTACATTTGAAGAAAAAAATGGGAAAAGCTGCTGTTATGAGCTTATTGGAACGTCAAAAAGTAGACTTTCTTCACTCGCAAGGACTGTCCAATCGGAACATTGCCAAACAAATAAATCGCAGCTACAGAACTGTTGACAGATATTTGAAGGATCCAGAGGCATAGGGGAAAAAAGGCACTATCAAAACAAGCAGTACGCCAAATTGTTAGAATGCTTCGAATTCGACTAAATCTGCTGCTAAGATCAAGGAATTGCCCAGAGTAAAAGCAAGCCTATTAACTGTTCAGCGTACGATCAGAAATGCAGAACACCTGAAGCGTCTAAAAATCAAGAAAAAACCCCCTTTGAATGCAATAAGCAAAGGAAACCGGCTTCAATTTGCGAAAGAATACATGACGTGGACTGTCCAATCTGACAATCGACTAAATGATTGGCGTTCAGTTGTATTTACTAATGAAAAACGTTTTAATTTAGATGGCCTTGATGGATTTCAATATTATTATTGCGATTTGCGGAAAGATGAGCTATATTTAAGTCGCCACCATAGCCGAGAAGGGGGAATAATGGTGTGGGGTGCTATTACGTTTTATGGAACAATTGACTTGATTTTTATGGATCAAAAGATGAACGGCGATCGCTTCAAAACATTTTTGGAGTCCGTATTTGTAAAATTAAAAGCTCTCTTTGGACTAATTCCTTGGATTTTTCAACAAGACAATGCTCTTATTCATAACTCTCGAGTAGTAAAATCGTTTATTTCGAGTCAAAACGTTAATATCATGACCTGGCCACCATATTCTCCAGATCTTAATGTAATTGAAAATGTTTGGGGCTGGCTAACACGGAAGGTATACGAAGGAGGAAAGCAATACGAAGATAAGGAAACATTAACTGGAGATATTAAACGTGCTTGGAGCGAGATTTCCTTGAACTACATAGATTCCTTGTATCATTCTATGAAGGACCGGACTTATGAAGTTATTACTAACAAAGGAGGCAATACTCATTACTGAAATTATTTATTTTTTTGTATTTCAAATGAATCAAATAGTGATTTAAGGTAAAATCCAAATACTTTTCTTATAAAAATTAAAAAGCCAAGGTGCGTCTATTCTAATGACCAAGAAAAACTCGCCTTATTTTGATTAGCTTTAAGAAAATGTTTGAAAAACACAATTTTGTTAAATATGTATAATCATTTGAATATTATATTTAAAGTATCATTAAATAAGAAATGTTTTTGAATATTAACTTCTTTTCTATCGTCCTTTAATAAATAAATATGAAGCAAAGTTGTATGCAACTAAACGTGCGTCTAACCTAAGACCAGCAGTGTATAAGTTGCCATGGATTTCAAAATCAACTTATAAATAAAAATTTCTAGATTACTTTACATAATCGCATCCTCGCTTTCTTTGTATTTAGGGACTAAGGCATTAATATTTCACTGTGAGAAGTTCTAAAAAATTACGATTTCGGTTTCGACTAGTGATGAATTATTCCAAAGTACAGCAATCTGACTCCAACGAAAGTATTCTCACATGACCCTTTCTTTACTTTTCTGCATAGAAGTAACTCCCATCTAGCCATTTATTTTCAGCCTTGAATTTTTTGATCCCTCAACACTTCTTAGGAAATCTATTCCCCAATGGTAGACCCTACTTTCTCCACTGACGCATTTATTTGGAGAATGTAAAATGTCGTGACTTCAATTAAAAGCCTGCAAGTGCCACAGTGAACCGGAAGAAGTGGCAATTAAATGCGCGCAAAAGTCCATACATAACAACAACTAACAAAACATTAAGTGGATATTGAACCAAAAGTTGACAGAATAAAATATTGACAGAGCAGCAGCAGTAGCAGCATGCAACATCAGCATTGTATCGAAATCAGGGTAGCACAGAAATCTCCACGGTTTTGGGTGCGTGGGTGGCAGCAGCATTTCAATTTAATTATAAATTATAAAATATTGGAAAAGTAAGTGGCTAGCGAGCGAAGCTGGCAGCAAGCAGACTTTTTATGTAAGCATAGCAGCGCAGATGGGAGTGTATGAGCACATGTGTGTATGTGTGTGTATGTATGTATGTGTATACAAATACCTCACAATAAAAGTAGTAATCGCATCTTAAAAGGACCAGTTCTATATTAGCCAAATGGTGACCGTATTTCAACAGGTTTAAAATGCATTCAAAATGGGGCAGTTGGCGTTTGGTTTTACTGATCCTCATCTATGCCATGCATTGCCTCAAAATAGTTGTAAAATGTATCTGCAAATAGTTGTAAAATGTATCTGGTAAACATTTAAAAATATTGGGACAAAATTGATTTTTTCCTGCAAGCCAGCTGTGGGCTCTGCAATCAACCCCGCATTCAGTGCAGGAAGTTGTTAGCTTAAAAAAAGTTGAGTGTTTGGTAGATCTCTTAATGTATTCTCTCATGGGTCTCCAAGCTAAACAGCTACTCATTTACTCGCCTATTGAATTCAACTTCATCCACCCGTAATCATCTCTAGAATGCTTTAAGGAATACTTCATTTGCTTCAAAAACAAACTAATTGCTTCACTGTAAAAGTATTTCTGCCTTTAAAATAAAGGACATTATTATATAAGAGATTAGTACAGTGCCGAGAGCATATCTATTAATAGGTTGCCGCATTCATTTATCCTTGAACTTTCTTCGGCAGAAATCACCTTAGAATGAAAAAAAGTCCAAATATTTAAAATAATAATTTAACTAAATCAGTTATTCATATGGATATCTTTGCCCAATTGTCTTTGGATATTTTGCCAGACAACCAAACAACCCTCTGTGTACTGCAGTATGACATAATAACAACTAAACCCGACGAATGTCATTCCCACGATAGTCGGTTCTACGTAACCGGAACGGTCCGCATTTACATCCGGCCAAGGACTATCACTTTAGCAGCATTGCCCGTATATATATGGGGGGTTGCTGCTACAACAGCAACTGCAAAGGGAATACTACACTGCCCTCAATGCCCTGGAAGCAAGGAACAACATCTTGCTTTGTTGGGTCCCACGGAATGAAGATCAGACGACATGAAGATCAGACGGCAACGATCAGACGGACTACCTAGCGAAATTAAGTGCCACAGCGAAATTCTATGGGCTTCATAATCCTTCTGCGGGCTTACCAAATCCTACATAAAGAAAATTGTGAACGACTGGGAGAACACGGAATTTATACGACGCAGGATCGAGAGTCCAGAACAAATGTATGCATACGAGACAATTTATTTTTTCTGCCACAGCAGTACCAAGTAGGATCTTAAATCTGGATAGAGCTCTTACTGGATATTAAATGTGACATTGATGTCCCGAGTGAATCGAGTGATTCTCGTCGGTACGAGTTGAGCGATGAAACACCTGAGCACATCCATTGTGAATGTACAGTAATCGCAAGACGAAACGTAAGCGATGTCACTCTGGATCGATTGGTAACATGGAACAAAACGGCTGAGGAAGTACTAAAATTAAATTTTTTTATATCCTTATTCACTCCTCTCGAAAGGCCGATCGAAACCTCTGCTCTCTTGCGAGCTCCAGTCTAGTGCCAATCTCGTGACGCTTTGCATGTGATCCATCCATTGTCCCTTTCTTCGTTTGATTTGCCATAGGGTGGGCTTCTCATTCGTTGATCTTCACAGCGCGTCATTGCTGATTGTGTTCGGCCAGAATATTTTAGAGATGATGCGGAGGCATTTATTGACGAAAGAATGCAGCCTCTGTATGCTGGGGTTAGAGACCAGTCATGCTCCACTTCCTTACAACAATACTGACTTCACACCTGAGCAAAATTAATCCCTTCAGAGATCGCAGTGTATTATGGGCTTATAGGAAGGAACTAAACGCTTTCTTCAATGTTGGTCGACTTACAGTACCGGCTCCCATAACTGCTTCTGGGTACAGATCCAGTATAGACCAACAATGACTGGCTGTTTTATGGCTCAGTATCTTCTGGAAAGCTAGAAGTGAAGAAGCGAAACGAGGTGAGCATGGAGATCCGTGAAAGCCTATTAGTCATCAAAGAGTCATACATTTACCTCTATCTCAGCTAATTATGAGCTATATTGGATATATCCGATTTCTTCTGGAAACTGTGCTAGTAATGACCAAATTCTGCTTAATATACACTTCATTTAGCAAAAACGGATCAGATAAACCCTTCTTAATTCTAACGAAGCTGATGGTACCCGTGTTGTTCAACTCCAATTTACATAGCCGTATTAGCTTAGTGGGTACACAAAATTCAGGCATAGTAGCATGCAGACAACTCCATTCCGAGCCTCGGTTTTATAACAATCGCAGATGTGGTATTGGTTGCTCTTTTCTTGTCAGATGTTTTCCTCGACCTAAAATGTGAATATTTGATAGAAGATGCTTACAATCAGTCTAAGATTACAATGGTATGATAAAATCAAGTAGAAATAGGTTTAACTTCACTTGGTGTTTCTTATTGGCACAAGTTGGCGCGGGAAAGAAATGAAATGCGCGTTCGACAGATCTTTTATACGGTATTAAGAGAATTTCCTCTCCTCTTGCTGTGAGAGGAAGAGCACCTGGCTAACCAAAGGAAACCAGGAAAAGAACTGTGTATCGCGAGACGGCTCAACTCGGGTTAAGCTGGAAGCTGATGAAGGTGTTATCCAGTAATCGCACGAGAATGCGTGTAGGTATTGTTGGTGCCCTATGTATCGCTAGAGATTCAACGAAGCAATGATGATAATCGAGTGAATTTAGCGCTTCCTTCTGGACCGGAGCAAGAAACTTGAAACTCCTATCGGCTCTTCACATCGCTATGCGACTATATTACGCGTGAATAACGTGAATTTGCTGTACTATTTGATCTATGCTCTGGGCAATTGCGCTGAATCACCTGCGTTTGCTGAACTACCATTTCGTTTTTCGTCTATTTAGAAGAACTGGGTCACTACAGGCTTGAAAATGTGTTTGAATTCGATTTATAAAATGTCAGAGGATAAGATGCGTTGGACGCGTTTTCAGAATGCCCAAGGAGAGAACAACTCGAAAGGCAGTTGAATTGCGGCCTGTTGGAGGTCAAATAGGATCTTTCAAAGCTGAACGTGCGGCGGTGGAAAGAAGTAGCCTTAGATAGAGTCGCAAGGTTTTCTTGTTTTTTTTTTGGCGATGAGGTTGGGTTAAAAATGCCTTCGCACCATATAGTAACCATAATCGCCGCTACTACGTGTCTCTCCTCTTCTCTTGGATTTTTCGCTCCACCCCGGGACTGCTTCCGCATTGCTTCGAGGTAAAGGGCCAAGGCAGCGTCCTAAGAAGGCCACTTACTTAGTCACCATGCGTCTAGGGTCGCCTGCGCAAGGTTGTGATTGAAGCAATGGTTCACCAAGGACTTTGATGCAATAATAAGAAGAAGATAAATTCGATTATGTTTGTTTGTTTTGCGTTAATTCTGGACTAGTATCGCTCCAAAAGGGGTTAGTGCGTGCCCCTCAAGTATGGGGCTTGTCAGATTTGCTATAGTCCTGCATGTAAAGTTACGCACACACCTTTGCTCGTGCAAAATTTCGACTACACTTTGCCCGAGTTCAAAAGTTTATGCGGCAACCGTTAGCTGTCATGCGATGATTCATGCCACAATTGCGGGCAGTCAGTTAGTCACACGGCCAGTTAGTTAGTTAGTCAGTCAAGCCAGTGATCGGCAATCAAACGGGTGGTAGAGCAAATCAAAAGCCATAAAGGCGCACGCTCTACATACAAACACACACACATACATACATACATACGGTGCAGCATTGTAAAAACTCAGTGAGTTGTCAATTTTGCGAGCAAATCACTTCAATCAAAGTGTACAGACAATAAATTACGCTATCAACGCAAAGCTATATGCACAAATACACATACACGCACACATACATACACGCGGGCATACATACATCAAACTGCCACTTGGTTGCACCAACAATGCAACACAACAGCTGGCGCTAGATTTTACAAATAAATATCAATAGTTCACCGTCACCGTCACCGTCACCGGTACCGTTACAGTTATCGTTCACAGACCCGCCGCAGCTACTGCCGCCACTAAATCGCTGCCAAATTATTGGTTCTGCAAGGCGTCCACGTGGAAAAATCGGGAAATCTTTTGGGCTTTGCGCCATTGATTTTCCGCAAAAAATACATACAAATATACACATACATACATTCGTACAAACATACATACAGACATACAAGCATACATACATATAAACTAACTGAACGGTTGCGGTCGCTTTGTCAGTGCGCCGCAAGTGATTGTGGCGGTGCCGCCGGCGGGTGTTGTCAACTGTTGCACGGGCAATTATCAGGCATAGCCACACGGCCATTCCGTCGCTCGCATTTTGAATTGATTTGATAAAAATTAATGAGCTGCCAAAAATGGGGTTTCGCTTTTAATTTGCGGAAAATCACGTTTGACATCAATTAACGGCACTGACGGCTGCGGTGACAGTGTTTTGTGCCTATGGCGGCGCCTCTGAAACTCAGTCGGTGCGTAAGACTTTATGATTTCTAGTTTAGAAATATGGTTTTTATGCTCAAATATTTTTTACTTGGATACATTCGAGTGTGTTGGTATGTGTGTAGTTATTCTGATAAAAATATGCGCATTAATAAATGCAATTCTCTGCTACTAAGTAGCGCATTTTTTTTTTTTTTTTGCAGCGATGTGATATCATTAAATTCGCTTAAAAGTGCCAATAATTGTCAATGGCTCGGAATATGGAGCATAATTTTGTAGGAGAATGAAAAAGAGTTCGTTACACACACAAACGGGGGTGGTTTGAAAAGTCCGTGCAAACATAAAATACACTTATTGTATGGGGTAAACTTTATTTATTTTCAATTTATTTAATTTTATTTTAAATTAAACTTTTAATTTTAACTTTTTTTTATTTTTATTTAAATTTTTTCTACATAATCTACTTTTAGACTTACACACTTCGTCCAGCGTTTTTCTAGCTTGTTGATCCCTTTCGAGTAATAGGATTTATCTAAGTCTGAGTCGCTCGTTTCTGCAATCACTTCCTCGTTTGAATAAAATCGTTTTCCCGCCAGAAATTTCTTCAAATTGGGGAACAAATAGTAGTCCGAGGGATTCGAGGGAGGCAAGCCTGACTATCAATGATGAACCTGGTTCAAACTGGGTCAATCCTATAGATCTTACTACGGTCCTTAACTTTGTGTGTTTGAGTTTGTCTTTGGAGTGTTGTGGGTATTTTAGACATAAAACCCTCCACAAAAACGGTTGATGATGGCCTTTCAGTTATTCTTCTAAAACATTGTTCTTCTCTTGCTATGCCCATCAAATTAATTTTCAATAAATCCTTAGCCTCTGGTATCTTTATCGTTGAATGGAAAATTAAATTCATTACTCCAATTTTTAAAAGTGATAAAAAATGGCATCCGCAATTACAGGCCAGTCTCGAAGCTCTCGTCAGTATCTAAATTATTTGAAAATATTGCCAAAGTAAATATGTATTTTGCATTCAAAAGTATCATATCCCCATACCGCATGGTTTTGTTAAAAGTAGATCCACAGTTTCTAATACAGCTGTTTCCGCTGGATACAGAATTGTAGCTTTCTCGAAAGGGTAACAGGTCGACTGTATCTATACTGACTTTTCAAAAGCGTTCGATATGTGTCGCTTACAATTTCATTAGATAAATTTCTATATCTGGATTTTCACTCAGTTTTTTTAGATTAGATGCGGTCTTATGTAAAATGACTAATCATAACCTCGCTAAGCACCAGTAGTGATATCTTTCCGACTTCGCACGTACTTTTCAAACGACCCTCGTATTAATAGAATTCATAATTACAATATTTTGAAAAACAATTAATAGCTGCTTGTAAGATTCTTAATTGGGTAGAGACATACTACGTTCGAAGAGAAAGGGTTTTCAAAAATTCTTAGCGACTGGCTTTTGAACTTCTGCACCCGCTATGTACGAGGTGTGTTCATAACCTTACATTCTGATGAATTTTCAAAATCGATTTTTAAATTTTTGGTTTGTTGTTTGTTACAAATATTTATTGTATCAACTTTTTTTTTGTTCCTTGTTCACTCCACTCGGGAGCATAGGGCCTCGGTAAGACTCAGTCTTGCGTTGGTCTCGTTAAACTGTTTTTGATTTTTGACAGGGTAGGTGATTAGCCTGCCACTACGAGTCCTAAGTAGTGGGAATGCCCCCTGTTGTTGCTTAGGATCAACGCCTTCTTTACTGTTAGGAGCGCCATCTGTATTTCATAATTTTCTGTCACAGAAGGATCGCACAGATGGTTGAGGACTTTGCTAAATTTCGTGTGTCTGCGCTATTACCGCGGCTGCCCGCTTCCTCTTGCTGGCGCCACTGAGGCAATGTGTAACTGTGTGTTTTGCTTAGTTTTTTTGCTTGCTCTAGCGGCCACAATGCAAATAATGCGCAGACTATTGTGCGGGAGTAAGGATACGTTTTTTGGGATTGAGGAATGGAATTGGAGGAATTAATTTTTTATGTACTTATTTTTTTAAAAAGGGAAAGAGGCAAATTTGGAAAAGTCGAGGGCCGTGCTTTACGTGAGATTCGAACCCACAACCTCTGGAATGGCAGGCTAGTGCACTTACGTTAGACTACCGAAGCCGAGTATCAACTATAGCCTAATTAATTGCTTTTTGAGAGGTAGAAAGGTTAGACGTATTGTGGTGAGCTCAGCGATTTTGTGCTATGGGAAAAAATGGAACAAAAAATTTTAATTTTTTGGCCATAAATAACACCGTAATTTTGCTTACCGCACGTGACTCCTTTCAATTTTTTCTCGTTCCCAAAACAGAAAATACTATGCCACAATTGTGGAGATAAAGTACCATAAAACCGAGCTCAAGCCATACAAAAATGCTGTTTGGTTAAAGGTAGTTTAGAGAAAGTGTAGGCACAAGTTTATTACATCTGTAGGAGATTTCGTTGAAAGGCAAAAATTAGATAGTTATGTTTAACTTTAATCTGCTCCGCAAACAACTTAGGTTTTCTACCCTCATGCGCCGCTTTCGACGCACACGGCATATCTGAGTATTTTCAACAAACTTAACTGGCGGCCGAAACTAAAGGTCTTTGAGTCAAACGTGAAGTCTGAGATCTTCTGATGCATTTTATTTGTCAAAAGTGGTCTCGCTAAGCCAAGAACGCTATAAGGAACTGCAAGCAAAAGCAAATCAGAGGAAAACTTACAAACATGTAGAATTTGAACTGAAAAATTTAGTAAAGGAAACTTGGAACTAGTAGGACTTTGAACACATTTGACTGACTTTTTTTCTAAAATCCGCTTTTCGTTTTTTTTTTGTTTTGCAATTTTTTAAAGTCGAATTCTTTTGTAATTTTCTATTTAATCTCCTTGTACCGGTCTTATAGGAAGTCCCTTCCAATGCCTATTTTGATAGGTCATGCGCTCGAAAGAACGGTGCCCCCTCAAGCTTGTTCTGTCGGCGTGTCCTGTCTAAATTCATCCCTGATGAATTTTTAAGAATTATGCGACACCGAATTTTCCTAGTCCTACTTTTTCGTTATTGCCCGTATATCATATTTTTTTCTTTTTTAAGGGCCAACGCCTTGCTTTCTTCAACAACAATATTTTTTTTTTTTTTTACTTTAATTTAATTTTTAAATTTAGCAAACACTTGCTGATATAAAAATACTAATATTTCATGCATTCGTAGAAAACCGCTGGTTATCCGCTTAATCATATACTGGCTGGGCCGTACAACCCTTTAAATCCAAATTATCCACTTGTCCGAATTCTAATGTCTGTAACTGTATATGAAATAAAAAAAATTTAAATATTGGTTTTATAAAATGGATATCAAAGTCATGGTATTCCAAAGGTATTTTTTTAAATATGTAATAGGACTATGAATAAGTTCGTGCGGTTTTTTTCGAAATTTTAAACTTTATTGACGTAAAATGGTTACAAATTTAATATTCAAAATATTGTCCATCGCTTACTACTACTTTTTCCCATCTTTCTGGCAATTCACGGATTCCCTTTGTGAAAAATTCGGTCGGTTTTGCCGCAATCCACGAATCGATCCATTTTTTGACTTCATCGTAATTACGGAAGTGCTGGTCAGCCAGGCCATGTTGCATCGATCGGAAGAGATAGTAATCGGATGGCGCAAGGTCTGGACTATACGGCGGGTGGGGTAGGACATCCCATTTGAGCGTTTCTAAGTATGTTTTGACCACTTGTGCAGCATGTGGCCGAGCATTGTCATGTTGCAAAATAACTTTGTCGTGTCTATCGGCGTATTGCGGCCGTTTTTCTCGCAGTGCTCGGCTCAAACGCATCAATTGTCGTCGGTAGACATCCCCCGTAATCGTTTCATTCGGTTTCAGTAGCTCATAATACACAACACCCAGCTGGTCCCACCAGATACACAGCATAACCTTCAGGCCATGAATATTCTGCGCCGACGTCGATGTTGAAGCATGGCCAGGGTATCCATACGTTGCCCGACGTTTTGGATTGTCGTAATGGACCCACTTTTCATCGCCAGTCACAATTCGATGCAAAAAACCCTTTCTTTTGTGCCGTTGAAGCAGTTGTTCGCATGCCATAAAACGGCGTTCAACGTCTCTTGGCTTCAATTCATACGGCACCCAATGGCCTACCTTTCGGATCATTCCCATGGCTTTTAAACGTTTGGAAATGGTTGATTGATCAACTCCCAAAGTTTTTGCAACCTCTTCTTGCGTTTGAGCCGGATCTTGATCGAGCAATTCCTCCAATTCGGTATCCATGAACTTTGGCGGCGCACCCTCGCGTTCTTCGTCTTCCAAGCCAAAATCACCACTTTTAAAGCGTGCAAACCACTTCTGGCACGTTCGCTCAGATAGAGCATGCTCACCATAAACTTCCACCAAGATACGATGACTTTCGGCTGCTTTTTTCTTCATATTAAAATAATGAAGAAGAATTCCCCGCAAAAACACATTATTTGGCACGAAATTCGACATTTTCAAGTATGGTAAAAATATTGTTGTTTACGCTTCAAATAAAAAACTTATACTGACGTTTGTGCCTTACGACAGTAGCTCTCCAATGAATGTTTGGAAATGTGGATCGATGGAATAATAATCAAGTTACGCCATCTGTTGTAAAACCGCACGAACTTATTCATAGTCCTATTATTTTTGGTTAGGGTTGCCATATAATTTTATGACGCATCTCTATGTATATGAAATACTCTACCTTTAAATACAAAGTTTGTAAAATGAATATCAAATGAATGGTATTTGGAAGGTTTTTTTATTTAATGTATGTATTTTTGGATAGGGTTGCCATATATTTAAATTTTAGTTAAACATTTTATAAAATGCATATGAAATGAAATACTATTCAAAGTAATTTTAAGCTAGTATATATATTTTTGGATAGGGTTGCCATATATTTTTAAATACATATAAAGTACTAAAGATATTTTGCCCAAAGCTTTTAAAACAAACCTACTACTGTCAAGTGATATATTTTATGAATACTATATAATGCGACCCTGACAAACAATGACAACACTGACAATAGAAACGGACAAGATAGAGCGACAGAGTAGTTTGTGAAAAATTTGATTTGAATCGGACAGCGGACGCGAACGGTCTTTATTTTGTGTAAAAGGAAAATATGCTTTGTTTTCAATAAATAATAAATAATTCTTAAATCTCGGATATCTTGGCAATTTTCAGAAGTAGGATTAAAAATCCAATCCTTTGAGTAAAACAAAAATCGAATGGTGTGTGATAAAATCATAAGTAAAAGAACGAGTATATACATAAAAATAAAATTTTGCTAAAAAGCGTGTGAGTGACCTTAATAAAAAGATGGACAAAATCGCTGGTTATAATGTGGTACAACTTCGGGAAAAGTTGCGCGATGCTGGATTACCTACGTCAGGTAACAAAGCAAAATTGATCGAGCGATGGTATGAGCACCAACAAAATGAACGATTTACAAGTGCGCTAAATGGAAGTTTCGAAAGGCGGTTGAACGAATTGGAAAGTGCTGTCCAGTCAGTGCGTGTTGAGGCAAGTGGGGGTGTTGCTATGCCATTAAGTACATCCTCACCTGTTAGGAGCTCAGTGCATCAGGGTAACGTACAGGAGGACATGATAAGCAGGGCAATGTATGAACCTATAAGCATGCCTGTACATGTTGCGCAGTCAGCTATGCCGCTAATCGACGACAGAGGCACGTTTGGTTCAAATTTTGCGCAAGCAGCGACGTCGATTCCGCGTCAGGTTCAATTTGCCGAACCATCAGTGGCAACGTCATCAAATTGCGAGAATAATTATATTTGGAGTGCGCCGATTTCAGCAGCAGCGAGAGTAAATACAAATACATATTCGTTTGCTCATATGGGGCATGTAGAACGAAACGAAAATCAAAACGCTGAATATACAACAACATATAGAGTACGTGGCGATACGAATACAATGCCGACATACGTATATAATAATATGTTCGCGCCGTCGCGGTATGTGCCACAAAATGGTATTTGGGACAATCGTTTAATTTCAAATGGTTTCGGTAACGTGAATGATATTATACAAATTCTTCCGACGTTCGATCCTAGTGACAAATCGTTGTCGTCCATGCAATTTGTTGGTAGAGTTGAGCAACTTCTACATGTGTATGGATGGAATGAGAAATTACTTCTTTTTGCAGTGCAAGCGAAATTAAAGGGTGCTGCAAAAATGTGGATAGACTCTGCGCCAATTGTGTATGTGAATTGGTCGTGTTTTGTAAAAGACTTTATAAATCAGTTTCCGTCAATTATTAATTCAGCAGATGTTCATATCGAATTAATGAATATGCGTCGGGGCGTAAATGAAACTGCGGAAATGTTCTATTATCGGGTATTGGCTAAAGGTCATCAAGGTAAAGTGGATGATCAAGCGATAATTAAATATATTATAAACGGGTTAAATGACACAGATATGAAAAAGTGTTTATCGGTAGCAAGGTATGTAACGTGTATTGATTTACTACATGCAATAATAAGCTATTGTACGTACAATGTAGCAAAGAGCAGCGCGCCGGGTAAACAAATAATACAAGAAAAAGAAACAAAACGTACGACAAGCGAAAAGAAGTCGAAGAGTGAAATTATTTGTTATAATTGTCGCAAAACAGGACATATATCGCGCGAATGTGGTGAAAAGAAACAAAAACTAAAATGCGGAAAGTGTGGTGAAATTGGTCACCGTGCAGCAGATTGCACAGGGCAAAAGCTAAAGGCCGAAAAGTGCAATGCAATTGAAGATGAGCCAATAAAGTTTACAGTGAAAAGAGTTTGGATAAATGACAAAGAAATTGAAGCATTTATTGATACAGGTAGCTCACGTTCATTAGTACGAAACTCAGTTGCGAAAAATATAAACAAATGTTTGAAAGAAAAATGCTATGTACGTCTCAAAGGTTTTGGAGGCGGAGTGGTTGAGTGTTTTGGCAAGATAAAAGTCGAAATGGAAATTGATAACGTGAATGTTTGTGTACATTTATTAGTTGTTGATGATAACTTGATTGAAAACGATATTTTGCTTGGACGTGATGTACTATGTTCGGGTAAAAATAGATACGTAATTGATGGTGACAATTTGTTTGTTCAAAATAGTGCAACGAAAACGGTAAGCGCGATTGAAAATCAATCTAATATGGGCGAATTTGGTGATTTAAGTAAGATCTTGTGTAGATATGAAAAACGCTTTTCTACGCTGGGGAAAGCTAACATAGGTAAAATGTGCATTAAACTTTCTACTGATCAGCCGATAAATATGAAACCATACAGGTTGCCTTTTGCAAAGCGCCCTATAGTGAATGAAATAATTCGTGACTTATTGGGAAAAGACATTATTCGAATTTCCAATTCTGCATATGCGTCGCCGATAGTGATAGTTGCGAAGAAAAACAATGAACATAGAATGTGTGTTGATTATCGACAGTTGAATAGGGTTACGGTCAAACAGCCATTCCCTATGCCAATTATGGACGAACTTTTTGCTATACTCGCGGGTAATCGGTATTTTACGGTGTTGGACTTTAATATGGGATATCATCAAATCGAGATTGATGAAGATAGTAAACAATTTACCGCGTTCGTAACTAATGATGGACATTACGAATATAATCGTATGCCGTTTGGTCTGGTCAACGCGCCGGCGGTATTCCAGACCATGATGAATAAACTGTGCGAGAAAATGAAACCTCGAAAAGTAATCGCGTATCTGGATGATGTAATCATACCAAGCGTAACCGTGAGTGATGGTTTAGAGACACTTAACGAATTTTTAGCATTGCTTGAAGAATCAGATTTGACTTTGCGGCGTGATAAATGTAAATTTTTGGCTACTGAAATAGACTTTCTCGGGCATAAAGTAAACGCGAATGGTATTACGCCGGGCGAATGTAAAGTTAAAGCGATTCGTGATTTTCCGATACCGACTAATGCTACAGAAGTACGTCGATTCCTGGGTCTCACAGGTTTCTTCAGAAAATTCGTAAAGAATTATGCAATCATTGCCAGACCGTTGAATAAACTAACTACAAAAGAGGCTGCAAATAATTTTGTATGGCGTGATATAGAGACTAATGCTTTTAAATCTTTGGTAGAAGCTTTGACGAGTGATCCAGTTTTGGTGCTGTATGACTTCAAAGCAAAACATGAAGTTCATACAGATGCTAGCTCAGTTGGTATAGCAGCGGTGTTGCTACAATCTAGTGACTATGGTAAAACATGGAATGCCATGATGTATTTTAGCAGAAAATGTACTGAAGCAGAATCTCGTTACCACAGCTACGAGCTAGAGGTTATGGCAGTAGTTGGAGCCTTACAGCGTTTCAGAGTATACCTGTTAGGAAAATCGTTTAGGGTCGTAACCGATTGCGCAGCCATAAGTAACGTGAGAACGAAAAATGAACTCATTCCGCGCATTGCTCGTTGGTGGATGCGCTTATGCGAATTTGACTTTGAATGTGTCCACAGACCTGGCATTCGTATGAGTCATGTAGATGCATTAAGCCGTGCGCCTATAGCTGGCGAAGTAGGGGTTGAAAATGCAAATGTTATGCAGGTATCGTTGCAAACAGAAGACTGGTTGTTAACCATGCAGCTTCAAGATGCTAACATACGAGAAATCATCGACGTGTTACGTGGAAATCGTAAATCTGATCAAGTAAAACAATTGAAAAACAAATACCAAATAGATAACAATAGACTTTATCGACGTGATGGTGGTAAGCTACTCTTCGTTATACCGAAAGCCGTTCGTTGGCGTATTGTTATGTATTGCCACGACGACATGGGTCATTTTGGACTCGAGAAAACGATTCAAAGAGTGAAACAACATTTCTGGTTTCCCCGTATTCGAAAGTATGTGAAGGAGTACATAACTGCTTGCGTAGAGTGTTGCTACAACAAAGTGGTTGGAGGCAAGCGTGAAGGTACGTTATACGTTGACGCTGTTACATCTATACCTTTTCATACGATACATGTTGACCACCTGGGTCCCTTTGTTAAGAGCAAGAAAGGCTATACATATGTTATTGCAATCAGCGACGCTTTTACCAAGTACTTAATAGTGAAGCCAGTAAGAAATACGAAAACGCAACCAGTAATCCAGGTTTTGAGGGAGCTTAGCTCATACTTCGGATTACCAACAAGAATTGTAAGCGATCGTGGTACAGCGTATACATCTAAGCAGTTCGAGAAATTTTGTGAAGACCATGACATTCAGCATATAAAAGCTGCTGTCAGAACACCTCGTTCCAATGGCCAGGTGGAGAGGGCCAATCAAACTATTTTGAATTATCTGCGAACTTCAGGTACCCATGCTAAAGAGTGGGACGAATATTTACAAACGCTACAGTGCAGTGTCAATGCACAAATAAACTCTAGCACTGGGTTTAGTCCAAACGACTTAATATTTGATTTTAAAATTCGAGACGTAATTCGAAATCGACTTTTAGCTGCAGTCATTGAAGACTCTGCTGAAATTCCTATGGCAGAGAGACGGGCAGAGGCTCTTAGTAAATTACAGCAACAACGAGAGAAATGGAAGAAAAGATTCGACGATAAGCACAAATCTCCCACTGAGTATAAGATGGATGATTTGGTCGTAATTTTGAATGATCTACAGTCTACTGGTGAGTCGCGCAAGTTAGATGCACGATATCGCGGTCCATATGTCGTAAAGAAAGTAATCGGTAAAGATAGATATTTGATTGAAGATATCGACGGTATGCAGCGTAAACAGAAACGATTCAGTTCCATTTATTCATCTGATCGAATGAAACCGTGGTGTGTGTTACCACCTACCATAGATGATGATACAGCAGATGACAACGGAGAAATCGACGTTAACTTAGATGACATCGAGGCGAAGTCAAAGTAGGATGGGCCGAGCTGTCAAGTGATATATTTTATGAATACTATATAATGCGACCCTGACAAACAATGACAACACTGACAATAGAAACGGACAAGATAGAGCGACAGAGTAGTTTGTGAAAAATTTGATTTGAATCGGACAGCGGACGCGAACGGTCTTTATTTTGTGTAAAAGGAAAATATGCTTTGTTTTCAATAAATAATAAATAATTCTTAAATCTCGGATATCTTGGCACTACTTGCCCGTATTTTTATGACTGCAACGGCATAGAAATACACTAATTACATGAAACGTTTTATAAAATTGAAATTTAATTTAATATATATGTTTTGGGATAGAGTTGCCATACAATTTTTACAAATAGTGTAGTACTGCTCCCGAACTAAAACGTTATTCTGCCTATAGTTTTAAAAACAAACTTACTAAATGTCCGAATTTTTATGACTGCAACTGTATATGAAAAAAATGTAATTGAAGGTTTTATAAAATAGATATCAATCATGGTATTTCAAAAAGAATTTCACTTTAAATATGTATTCTGGATAGAGCTGCCATATATTTTTTAAAAAAAAATTTAGGTATTACCGCTTCCGAACTAAAAAATTTTTTTGCCTAGGGCTTTATATGAAAGCTTACTGCTTGTTCGATGTTTTTTGTCTGGAACTGTATATGAAATAAAGTAAATTTTAATATTAATTTAATAAAATTTACATTACATGAATGGTATTTCAAAGGAATTTTATTTGGAAAAATGTATTTTAGGAAAGAGTTGCCATATTTTTTTTTTATAAAAATGTACTATCTACTGCTTCCGAAATACACATTTATTTTACGGCTTATTCTATGACTTTAAATACAAACTTACTACTTGTACGAATTTTATGATTGCAACTGTATAAGCAATAAAAAATATTGCAAATACTAGCTTGATGTCGAATGAAAGGTATTTCCAATTTTATTTTAAAATATGTATTTCTGATAGGGTTGCCATATCATTTTTGCATAAATGTGGTGCTATTTCAAAATAAATAAAAAAAACTAGGGTCTGTCAGACTCACGCACGGTAAAAGTGTTGGTTGTAAGTTGGTTGTTCCATGCATGGGAGCCCCGGCTTAGATCTCTCCCCCCTCTCTCGTGTTAAATTCAGGTTTTCATATTTTTTTTTCTGTATCACGCCACATAAATTTGTACTATTTATTTTTGTCCTTATTAGCTTCAAATTTGACACTTGGGTGCAGTATTGCACTTGACGCTGACATTTCTTTGCACTTCCAATGGTATTTTTTGCCTACTTTTGGCGCGTTAATCAATTTGCTTTGATCACCGAAACGGTTGAAATGTCATTTTACAACCTTCTACTTCAACTATCGTCACTCGTTTGGCAAACGCACTCATTGTATCGCTTCGTCTCCTCCATACCTACCATCTTTTTACTTCACAGCAGTTTCTTATTGCTTTCCCGCTTACACACATTCAATCGGCGCTTTATCTGATACTCACACACAGCACTCATTTGCACGGGCTATGGCTATCTATAATACCCGTTGTCGGTTGTCGATTGTCGGTTGCCTGCATGTCGCCAGACTACTTCAATGCTTACTTGTGTGCTATATACATTTCAGAATAGGCGAGAGTGGGAAGGAGCAGCTGCTCCTTGGCCCCGCCCATTTGACGGATTTCGGTAACGCTCCGAACTTACCGTTTCACTCGCCTATTTTCAATCTGCCTTGGGGTCCCCGACGCGCCTAAAGAAGTTTCACTTCAATATTTTTGCTTGAGGTTATGGTTTCGAAAATTTATTTAATTTTATTATTTTTTGTTTTTTTCATCATAACTATTTTTTATTTAATATAGGAAAGTAATAATTGTAAATAACTCCTCCCCCTATAAACTAAAGCTACTAAAATAGGCTACTAGACTGTCAGCTTTAGCGTCAACTTATTTAAGACTGCTTCGTGTTGTAAATTTTTTGGAGAGCCCTCTCTGGTCGATGTAAAAAAAAAATAGAAAAACTTTAAAACAAACAATTCATTTATTTATTTTATTTATTGTCTTTTAATTTCTGAGAAATCTTAATCACACTTAAAATATAAGTAAATTTGCAGACAAGTTCCCCAATTATTCCGTCACATTGCACCGTGAAGGCAGCACCGCTGACTACTGGCCCGCCAATGTTGCTGCGCCAGCCACCGCACTTTGTGCAGTTTGTGACATTTCTTGCCGCTGCTCGGGGCAATCAGGCAATTATACTTAAATTGGCAAATAGTTCACATGGCTACCAAAAAAGGTCATTGAGTGGTTGAGCCGCTGCAATGTGGCACTGGCAATCAGCGCGCCTAAAGACCCGCACACACACCCAACTGCGTACTGTACTTGCATACACACACACATGTATGAAAGTATGTACACACATGCATGCATACATACGCTCGAATGTAAGTGGGCCCCCAACAGCAGCAAGTAGGCAATCAACAGTGACAGGAAAAACAGTCAACAAAATCGAGCAAAAAGTCAGCTTCGAAGTGCACTTGCACTCACCGCTGCTGCCGCTGCCCTTGCCAATCGCCCGCATACCGCTTGCAACGCTGCGTGCGTTCGCAGCGTGTCAGCGACATGACGGAATTCCATCGCCATCGCCACACAGTTTTTTCCGCCTTAGCGGCAGCCAACAAGCGGCACCACACTTGCTTTGACTAACTCACTCTGTGGCCGGGCTACGACGGTTCACTGCCATTTTGCCATTTTGCCATGTTGTTGAGTTTTCAATTAAACGCAATTTGTTTGTTGCGCGTCGTAGTGCGCACGCGCATCCGCTGTAGTCGTCGTCGTCGTCGTACTGCAGGTCTGCTGTTTCCTGTCCGACTTCTCTGCCTCTCTCCGTCCGTTCGATTTCAGCCACTTTTCCACTTTACTGGTTTGCAGCGCTGCTCGTTTGATCGAAATTGCATTGGACATAAATAAAACAAGATCAATCAATTGATTTATTTTGACATGTTGCTGCAACAGTGAGTGCCACAATGACAATTGCTGTGTAGTATGCGGCAAATATGTATTGTAATTGTATGTAAGTGCGCCTGCCTTGGCGCTGGCGGCAGCACCAACTCGTCGCAGCCAGTGTCTCTCGGGTGACTTTTGCCGCATGGGAAATTGTTTTTCTACACAGAATTCTCTCAATAAATATTTTTCTTTTTTGTTTTTGTATCGTTTTTTCCTTTACATCGCTGCATCTGTTTCTGTGACTTTTGACTTTTGCGTCTTGTTTGGCTGCTGCTTAGTTAATTTGTCGAATTGGTGGCACTTGTTACTGACAACAAATGCGGCCAACAATGGCCCGAATGCAATTTGCATATTTTTTACCATTTCGTTGTAAGTGGCTATTTCTATTGTTGGCAAATGTAAGTTATTTGGCTACTTTGATCTGCATCTGATGGCAGTTGAAAGCTCCTTGAACTCAGCATTCGAATTTGTTTCTATGTTTTGTAGCTGGTGCTTTGCCTTCTAATTTTTTTTGCGCTATTTGGGATTTACTCTTAAATGTTTATCTTTTAAAATATTTTAGTGCTTACCTCAATTAATTTACGCAAACATGGAGTGGAATGTAAAGACCCAATAACAATTACTGCGATACGCTGGGCTTAGAGAAATGATAAAACTATGGTCTGCATATTTCCGACTGCTTCAGGCTCGGCTTTGAATACTCTGGTTAGTCTACCACCATTAAATATTTTCATTAAAGGAGAGACCTTGAAGGTCAGCAGCTAGCTGAAACACAATGGGAATTGGTACGGCCCCTGTCCGGCATTGGACAACAGAGAAGGCATGGAATTCGATCCAATGATCCCCTTCATGCCCCTTGACTCCAAGCCATCAGGAATCGTACTTGAAAAGAGGTAGAGTGTGAGGCTGCCAGAGGCTCAACTGTGGTCACACTCTGAAAATGAGCCCGGCAAACACTGTTTTCTCACTTTCACGGATGGCTCCAGGACCGAGCGCGGTTCCGGTTCTGATTTCTACGGGGAATCCAGCGTGGCAAAACTACACTTTTCTCTGGGAATGTACGCAACTGTGCTTTTAGCGGAGGTGTATGCTATTCAAGAAGCAATGAACTTTGTTGTGGAAAACAGATGACGAGGCAGATCTGTATGTGTCTGCAGTGACGGCAAAGCTACGCTCATGGCCTTAGACCGCCCTGCAATCACTTCAAGGGTAATTGAGCCCCATAAATCCAGGTTGAACTATGTTGGCAGACATAACATCCTGATGAGGGACACCTGGATATCGCGGGTAACGAGATGTCTGACTCTTTAAATAGGATGAGCTCTGAGGCCAATTTTTTTGGTCCGGAGCCCGTTTTACCACTCCCTTCTGCAGCCATCAAAGTCACGTTTAGCAAATGGGTAACTACAACCCACAAGCGAGGTTGGCAGGCTGAGAGAGGCTGCAGATGAACAAAACTGATGTTACCTGTCATGCCCGACTGACTGTGCTAGATCCTCCTGTCATTAAGCAGAAGGGACTGTAGGCAGCTAATTAGACTAATGACGGGAAACTTTCTATGGGCACAGCACATAGAAAAGGTAGGCATCTCAGACAGTGCACTCTGCCCAGCATGTGGAGAGGAGGCGGACCCCTTTCTGTGTGTCTGGCCTTCTCTCGAATCAGGCTTGAGGTCTTTGGCCCCGATGTATTAAGAAGCTACGACATTGACTCCTTGTCATCACTAGATCTACTCAGATTTCTTCGGGTGTCGGATGGATTTAAAGAAAAATTAAAAAGAGAATCCGAATGCAGTACAATGGAATTAATGTTGTCTGAGTGCTGTACTTGCTACTTTGTCCCAAAAAAAAAAAAATTGTCTGCATAGACAAGGATGCCTTCTGATTTACCCCCACAAAAGATATTCAGAAGGGGCTAAGTCACCCGATTTCAGTGGAGAATGAATTACGCCACCATGAGAAATGGCGAAGACCGCGAGCTTCTCATCCAATAATTTCAATGTTCTATGCGACAGGCGCAAGCGCCATCTAGTTGAACCACTTGTTTGAGAGATCCCCACCATCCATCCTTGAGCACAAAAAGTTTGTTATCTTCGTCCGATATTGGTCGCTATTGACAGCGAGCGCCGCCTCAAAGGAATAATTGTAATTGATGCAGCCGGAGTAAAACTCACATCACAGACTGACTTTTTTTGGAATGTAGAGGCAGGTAATGAAACTGTCATGAATTTTCATGGCTCAAAATCTGAAATATATTCTTGCTTACGAGGTCACTCAACCAGAAATGAGCATCATCACTGAATATACAAATGAGACAGAGTGAGTCGCCACGTGCTCGAAAGCGCATCCAACTAGCGCGCGGAGCCATAACTGGTTCCTCCCAATGCTTTGGTAGTCTCTCAACCAATATTTTCTTTGTAAGTAGCCCCATCATCATAAATTCCTAGAGTTCCACTGTGGAACATAGGGCCACAACGAATTTCTTCCATTCTGGTCTATCTTGTGTCAATCTCCTAACTTCATTACAGCTAAGCTGCATGGCGCGGGTTTTTACCTCCAGCAGTCGTCACCAGCTATTCGCTAGTCTTTCACGTCTGCGGCTTCCTTGGTGGTTCCAGTTAATGGCGGCTCTTGTTAAGCCACCATTTCCTCTGCGTAGAGCATGGCCAATTCAGCCCCATTTTTTCTTTTGGATCTCGAATAGTATTAGCTTCTGCCAGGTTCTGGCTCATAAGTCAGCATTCGAGATTTTTCCAGAATATTTTGATAGTTTTTCGAAGGCATCTGTTTATAAAAACTTGTAATGGGCTTGTGTCAGCCGATGTCGCATTCCACGTTTGACAACTTTAAAGTTACGTTGACCTTTGTTTGGAGTTGGCGAAAAATTCACGGTTTTGTGCGTCCGGAAATGTGTGCAGCGTTCCAAATTACTTGCAGAGAACCAAATGCCGCCACAACTTTCTTTATTCGGCTTTTGATATCATCGCTTGAACCTCCAGTAACCACTATATAGCGGAAAGATTGTACATCTTCGTGAACGATACCATCAATTTAGAAATTTTGCGCTTGGTTTGTTTTCTCGATACTGACCTTCAGACCAGCTTTCTCAGCTGCTTGTCGCACTTCTTGAATCCTCGCTGCCAGGTCAAGATAATTATCTTAGGACAGAAGACAGATGTCATCTGCATGGTCAAGATCCGCTATACACCCTTGCAGTCCCCAGGTAATACCGCCTCCAGATGACGAGGCTTTTTTCGTGACAGCGTCCAAAAAGATGTTAAAGAGGTTTCCGAGAGAACACATCCTTGTCGTAAACCTGCTAATATTTTGATTTTGTCACCTGGAAGTTTCTCGTGCATTATCCGACAGCTTGCGTCGGTGTAAAGTGCTTCGACGAGTTGAATCACTTAAGTGGCCCATTGGCTATTTGTTATTTTTCAGTTATTGGTGGTTAGCTAAACATTTTCGCCTAAGTTGTTGCTGATTTTGTGCTATTGAGATATAGAATTTTTGGCACGTACTTTCTTAATATTTGCAAAATATTTCTAGGGGGAGGACTCCATAATTTGCGAAAGGTTTGCCAAAACACGTAACCAGCTAAATTGAATAACCAATTATTACAAAGTAGGTGAGTACGATACTGGAACAATTCACTTAGAATTTCGGAGAAATGCTTGAATAAAAAAGAGAAAAATGAATTTACGTGTACTTGCACATCTATTATACTCATATTAAAGCAAAAACATAGCAAACAAAAACTAAGAAAACCATTCGCAAAATATTCTGTTACATTTGGGGGAATTTTCGCATTCACTCACCCAATAACTCGTTCACTCATTCGTTAGATACTAAACCAGCTGCGACTTAGACTTCGGCTTCGGCTGCGATGGCGGAAGCAGCACAGTATCACATTGCTTTCTATTCGTATTCAGCAGCATACTCACATACACACATGCACACATACTCATTGTACGAGCACGAGTACGAGTACGAGGCGAGTACTGCCAATTGGCAACAATTACATTATCGCATTTGATCGCAACAACAAACCGTAATGATTGTTAAGTAGTAGAACAAAACTGAGAAATATTTTGTTGTAGTAAATTGTAGGCAAAAGTACTACATGCATATTTACAACAAAAAGCAAATATTTCGCGACGACGATTGTCGAATGGCTCTGCCATCCATTCTGTGTAGTGCTATTGCACTATGATGGCTTTGCGACTCTATTGGTTTACGCTTATGTGTACTACTCATACTTGCTCTTGTTGTTGTTGTTGTTATTGTGACTATTGTTGTTACTGTTGTGGTAGTCTCGTGACTTTGATGACCCAGAATCCGCACTGACGGCGGCAGTTTGTTGCCATTAGTGTGGCTATTGTTCGCTCCAATTGCTGTTATTTTTTTTCTTCTAATATTGCTGATTCTCTTGGTGGACGCCGCCACCGCTGCCTTTGCTCCTGTTGAGTGTCTTTTCTTTTGTTTTGCCCTGTTTTCGGAGCACAAAATAGGTTGCCTGTTAAATGTTATTGATTATAGTTCGTTGTTTACGCTAATATTGTTTGCTATGTGCGAGTGAAATAATATCTGCAAATGTTCGTGAAGTAGTATAATTTATGAATATTCATTGTTGGCACGCAGGTTGATTTGATCGCTTTGCTCTCACCCGCTTTATTGCTAAACAATTGCTTATATTGCCCAAAGGGTATGCTAGCTAGGCGAACGGGATGAAATTTGGTGCCATGGAGCAGCTGGTCGCGGTTGTGCGTAAATTTGAGGTGAACTACATTTTTTAGTTAAGTTACAAATTTTGAAAGGCTCAAAGTGATTTGAGGTTTAGATTTATTATTTTAAGATCAATACAGTGTGCACCTTTTCCAACAATATTTTTCTCGAATGAACTGGAGGGACCAAACAAAACTCCCATAGCTCAAATATCAATAAAAAAAATTAGAGCAAATAAAAATCATCAATTTAAGAATTATAGCCTGGTTAGTTTAAAACAGACAAATTGCTCTTAAAAGGAGTTCACTCGTTTACCACAGAAGCCAGGTGTGGTGCCGAGAAAAATTTGCTAAGTCCATGAAATGATAGAAAAGCCTTTCGGCAGACAATGGCGAACCTCTAAGTTTATTTCTGCCATAGAAATGCTTCTCTGTCATTCAAAAGTGGCATAAAACTGCAGGTTCCTCCATTTTTAGAGGCACACCACAGATTGGAAGAGGAGCTCGGTCAAATATCCAACAAAGGAAGTTCGAGGTCGGTTCAATAGGTACCCGTGTTTGATGACAGAGGGCGTTCCTGAGGGAAGTTGATATAAGCATCGTGTGCTTCCATTATCAAACGACGGCAAAACAAATTTCAGACTGATTGATGGGTTAGTTTGGACTTGGCAGCTCTTCGAGTAAGACGTATTTCGTGATTTTCGCTAAGATGGAAAAAGAGCAGTGTTGCTCGGCATTTCGCTTTTTATTTTCGGATGGGGAAAAATGCGAGGAGTTAAAAGCGAAGTTGGATGCTGCCTATGAGGACGCTTCGCCGCCTATGACCACAGTTCATAGTTATTGGTTCAACGAATTTAAACCTGGGCAAACATCCGTTTTTGATGAGGAGCGACCAGGACGCCTGGCAGACGTGATTACCGTGGAAATCATTCAAAAAGTTCTCGACATGATTCTCTCTGATCGACGAACGAAAGCGCGCGAAGTAAGAGCGATCATAGGTGTGTCGACCGGAGTGACAATTAATATTTTATATGAAAAGCTGGCGATGAAAAAATTGTCGGCCCGATGGGTGTCGCGATTGCTCACTGTGGACAACAAGCGGATGTGGCTGTTGTGGCTCCGAAGTAGTGCTTGGAGTAATTTAAGCGAGATCCAAAGGAATTTTCGTGTTGAATTGTCACCTTTGATGAAGCTTGGATTCATTATTACACATCCGAAACTAAGCAACAATCAAAACAATGGATTTCTCCCGGTGAATCTGCTGCAAAGAAGGCGAATACAGTTCCATCAGACGGAAACGTCATTGCGATGATTTTTGGGGATGCCAGCGGACGATCAATGGACCACTTTCACAAAAAACTGAAGGAGACACGGCCGCATTTGGCAAACAAAGTGGTGCTGTTTCACCACGATAATGCACTAGCACATTCATCTGGAGTTGTCGTTGCCAAACTGTATCCATTGCGCTATGAATTGCTGCCGCACCACCCGTATTCACTCGATCTGGCTCCCTGCGACTTTTTTGTTTCCTAACATAAAGAAATCGCTCGCGGGAAAAAAATTTAGTTCAAACGAGGAAGTCAATGGCCGAGGCAGAAGCATATTTTGGAGAGTTCGAAAAATCCTATTTTTTGGAGAAGTGTATCTTTCTAAAAGGAGACTATGTTGAAAAAAAAAAATTGCTCTTCCATGGTGTCTTCCATTCTAACACAGGTACTTATTGGACCCCCCTCGTATACGCCAATTACCTATCAAATGTGCCTTTAAATGCTCTTAAAACGACCCTGTCTTTGGCGATCTAATCAACTCTTCTGGTAGGGTTATGCCTTAACTGCCAATGCCCTGAGCGAAGTAATCCCACATACATCTGAAGCGAATTCTATGTGCACTCAGATTAGTTCACCAGTGATCCCCAAAGTCCTGTCTTGTGAAGTCACTTGCTTCTTTATTTCTTAAAATACTACAATTTCTCATCCTCCAGTACGAATTGATGTTCTCCAGTCGCAGATATTGTGAAAGGATCCTCGATAATCTAAAGCACATTTCGTGTTGGTTGTTACATTTGTACTTAAGGACTTTGATCGTTGCCTGGTTGACAGAACTTTTAGGTTAGCTTAGATATAGTACTTCTAAATGGAGATCACTCGTTTGCCACAGAGGCCAATTATGTTGCTAAGGACATACTTTTACGCTCCCATCCTTGCACGGTATAAGATCATCCTGCTTTTTAGACGAGTCTAATCAGCACTTTTACCAGGATTGTGTTCTAATTGGCAAGATCCTCATCTAAAGAGATTTAAAGCACATTCTTCAGGAAGTGCTGGATATTCGCACAGAAAGAGTAGGATTTTACTTTTTGAAAGCTTCTGTAACTGATCTCGGATTAGTACACCTGTGATACCCATAGTTCTGTCTAAGCCCACTTCTTCGTTTCCCGGAACACTATAATGTCGTGTGATTCTCTACTAATTGACGTTGCACTGATGAAAATATTGTAGGAATCATCAATAATCTGAAGCAAATTTCGTGTAAGTCGGTATATACTTAAGCCTTTTGTTCGCGGCTTGACTGAAGTGGACAAGTTTCAAGATGTGAGAGCCATCACGCTTTCTAACTTCGCCGCCATATCAATTGCTTAGCTCTCGACATAAAGCATCTCTCAATGGGAGTTGCTGAGAAAAGAAGTCAGATTTTGTTCCGGAATGATTTTCCGAATCATCTATGAAGATTGAAATTCCATCTTAGCTTATGATGGTATACGATTTCTAGTCACTTCTGCCGAGAAGTGAACGTCGACGTTGTAGCAAAAGTCGATCTCCATGATCTGGTGCTCATGGTATTGATACTTTTCCTATACAGCGAACATTCATATTCGCCTCAATGAGGTGGATACCTTAGGCCTAGTGACACAGGTATAGTTGCAAGATCATGTATTCAACCCACTTTCTTTCGTTTGTTTTTCTTGGGAAAAGGCTTGCATTTTCCGCAAACTGGAGTTTGAGGGCCATGCTAGGGCAATCTTTCCAAATAGGCACGATTGGAACGAGGGGAAAGCTACACCGATGCTGGCACCTGTGTCTTTAATGACGGGTCATGAGTTAGAGCAGGGGTTTTCTCTAAGTCAGCAAATTTTTATATTTCCTTTGAACTGCCGAACACTGCTAGTGGCTTTCAGGTAGAGGTTTATGTGATCCTACAGGCATGCAAAATGCTTAGGGAACGGGGAAGCAAGGAAGATATTAACATTTTTTCCGATAGTCAAGCCGTAATGAAGGCTCGAACGTCGCCATGGCGCAGATTCAAGTTAGTCAACTTCTGAAGGAGGAGATCAGATCTCTTGTATGTGGTGCAAGTAACATTTTTCTTTGAATCGGTTCCAGGACGTAGGAACATAGAGGGAAATGAAATTGCTGATGAGCTTGCGAAGAAGGGAATTTAATTGGTCTCAGAGACCTCCTATTCGGCCAGCGGCATCGCCCAGACTGTTGTTAAAGGGGAATTGTACAACTTATTTTTGAGAAAAGATGGAGTTTCAGTTCTTCATGTGCAATTTCGAAAGCCCTTCGGTCCCAGGACATTAGGCCGACGTAAATAGTTCTGGGGGGCTTTTCGCAATTCAATTTCCAAACTAGTAGCTGTGTTTACTGGACATTGGGCGATCGGCACTCACGCGGAAAATCTAGGTTTATCATATAATTCCCATTGCAGAAGCTATGAGGACCTTTTAGAGAAGCAGACTGTTGAGGACTTTCTTTGTAAATGTTCGGGATTCGAGGTTTGACGATTAAGGTCACTGGGTGCTCCTTTCTTTGATAGCTTGGAGCATTGCGTCAACCGAAATCCCATCCAACTTCTCCATTACATCAACCGCTCTGGCTGGCTGTAGATATCTGCCCTTTGAAGATCTCGTAATGGTATCAAAACGGCGCTTTAGGCCTATTTGGGGCTTGAATCAGCAAGCCGTCAGCAAGAAATTCTGTTGCTGGTTTAAAAATATTGCCAAGGGGAGTAGGGATACAATTAAGAGAGATGCTCTGTAAAATGAATATAGGGGATTTAGCAGCGCATTTTGGAGTAAAACAAACACTTGGAATTTTGAGTCAAGAACATTTTTTTTATTTTTAAATTTGTAAATATTTGAAAATAAAATAATTCTTTGAGATGTTTCTGCTGAAAGAAATATAAAATAAAGGGCTTTCCAATAACAGGTGTAATCTATCGCTATCGAGAGATGAGTAACGAATTTTTATGACCGAAATTGGATAGTATTGATTTGGACAACGTTTGTTTTCAACAAGACGGCGTTACGTGCCACACAAGCAACGAAATCATTGGTCCTGTACGGGAAAAGTTTCCGGACCGTGTTATCTCTTGAAGAGGTGATCACAATTGGCCACAGAGATTTTGTGATTTAACACTTGTGACTTTTTTCTTTGGAGCCACGTGAAAACGATGGTCTACGCCAATAGCCCAGGGTCGATTCAAAGACCTCAAAGATGGAATTCGTGAGCCTATCGAAGACATAGCGCAGCCACTTTGCAATTCGGTTATGGAAAATTTTATGAAAAGGATATTGTCCTGTAGGCGTGGTTGTGGTGGTAATTTGCTTTATGTTATTTTCCACTATTAACGGCATACCTTCCTCTTTACAATGAAATAAACATCCGATCATTTATATAATATTAAAAAATAGCATTTTTCTTTGAATATCAAAATAACACTTCCTATTGGAAAACCCTTAAATAAATAAATAATTGGCGCGTACACTCCAGTCAGGTGTTTGCCCGTGCTTCTCACCCTATTTTTGGCGTGCGCGTTGATATTGTTTCACAAATGGAGGGACCTTCGGTTTAAAGCCGACCCCCTAAACAGCAGATACTTTTTTATGAGGAGCTTTTTTATGGCAGAAATACACTTGGAGGTTTGCCATTGCCTGCCGAGAGGCGAATGCTATTGATGTTTCATGCACGGAGATTCGAACTTACGCACTCCCGAACGGTAGTCACGCACTATATCCTTAAAATAAACAGATTTACCTATAGAAGTGGGAATTTTAATTAGAAACTTAATTTATGCTATGAATTTGTGAGGTGAGGAAATGCTAGGAAAATGCCACGAAATGCGTGTTTGATTACATAAATTCCAATTTATTTAAATAAAATAATTTTTTTAGAAAATAAATCTTGAGGTTATTGAAATATATGACAATAATGAACTCTTTCTACTTTATTAAATTAACCAATGAATTTTTTTCTATTATTTATTATTATAATTTTCGCTTTCTTTACAATGCCCACCACTCATTTGATTCGATTTATTAATTAATTTTTAGTCTATGATTTACCAAATAGGCGCGAATAAAATCTAATAAATCAGCTACACAAAAGGCTCATCGATTTGTCACACGCTTGCTGGCACTGACCACAAAGCGGTGCGATGAAAAAATGGGGAATCTCATAAATTTTGTCACCATCGCCAAATGGCAGCCACAGCACAATTTCAAGCCACGGCGACCTCTACTTGGGGCCACGCGTCAGTTATGCGTATAAGCCTATTTGTGGCACTACGTCACAAGCTAGTCGTGCCACACACGCGTAACGGACTACACATGTTGCATAAGTCAACTTTTTATCCAGGTATGACCAATGCAAGAACACATTTTTTTTGCCTCAAATCGTTCAATGATTAGCATCACAATGGACTACTTCCAAATGCCTAACTAAGTGGATTGTAATAAGATTTTGAATTATAATCAATTTGGTGGATTGTTTGAAATATTTGAATTATTTATTCAAAACTGAATTATTAAGTGACGCTGTATTGTTGCTATTGTTGTTGCCATGTTTAAGGTACGTGCACTCACATTAGTGGCTCCACATATTTTTCTTCATTCTAGATTATTGACCAAATCGCATTGTCACCACTTCATTAAGATTACAGCGTCGAAGCATCGATTTAGTTGCGGCTATTAGATAAGTAGTGGTGGTGCTGGTGGTGGTGGCCAAGCTTGCAGCAGCTCACGCTCATTGCAGCTTGACCATTCCTACTCGAATGTGAACATGTTTGTGTGTTGTGCTTTTGTGTGCGTGCCAATGGTTTTACGATTTGTTATGGCAGCGCGCATTAGACACTGAATGATGTTAATGTTTTTTGATAAAAAAAGGTTTTGTAAGTGTGGCGCATAGACGCAAGTGTTATAAATTTACTCGCACATACATCTACACTAACACATGCATGCATTTGGAATGCATAAAAATGTATTTTTTATATGGAAAACAAGTCCTTTATATTTTACGTTTGGTTTTTGGAGGTTAGGGTTAATAAAAGGGAGTTATAATTTAGTGTTGGCCCTTAAGGAAGTTTGAGGTTAGGATTTAGAAAAATTTAACTGAATGGAATGAATATATTTATTTAATACTATTTAAATTAAAAATAATATTTAAATTAGAAATAATATTTAACAATAATAAATTTAAAAATTATATATAATTTCGACATAATTTGAGAACTGCCTGCCAAAGTTCCAAATAATTCAAGAACTGGCTGTTAAGTTCGAACTAATTTAGCTCCAAACTTATTTTTATAAAAAAAATGTCTCCCCATTCTGTAGCATGCGCCTCTACTTGCCATTTTACATCACCTGCCAACGGCAGATAGTTTTTGTGAAAATGTTGTTTTGTGACAAAAGTGTAATTTTTGATTTTTCATGGCCTAAGAATAGCATCAACGACTATTTCGTTATTACGCTTAAAGCCTATACAATTTTCATAACCAATGGGCCATAAAAATTCACTGCTCTGGCGATTTTATGGTAATGTTGACTTTATTAGTAATGATATAGAAACTGTAAAGGAGGTTGGTAATATATTAGTAATGAGGATGGTAATGGTAATCTAAATAGCCAAGAGTTGTGACTCTGTAATGTTAACTCTAATGGCAATCGAAATAAAAATAAGTAATGATAACGGTAAAGGTATTGGTAATGATGATGTTAAAGATAATCTAAATTGCAATGATAATATATTAGTTATAGCACTGGGATGGTAATCGTAATTGAAATGGTAATGCTATAGCTTATGATACTGGGAAGTTACATTTAGTTGTAATCTTAATGTGTAATGATTATGGTAATGTTAGTGATGATGATAATGGTAATGATGGTGGTAATTGTAATGGTAATGGTAATGGTAATGGTAATGCTGATGGTAAGTGTAATGGTAATGAATATGGTAATGGTAACGGTAATGGTAACGCTGATGGTAATTGTAATGGTAATGATGATGGTAATGGTAATAGTAATGATGATGGTAATGAATATGGTAATGGTAACGGTAATGGTAACGCTGATGGTAATTGTAATGGTAATGATGATGGTAATGGTAATAGTAATGATGATGGTAATGTTAATGGTAACGGTAATGGTAATAATGATGCTAATGGAAATGAAAACAGCAACGATTAAGTTTATTGCACTGAGATGGTAACTAAAATAGAAATTATAGGATTGGATTAATAATGATAACGGCAATGGTAATGCAAGTGATGGAGGTATGGTAGTCAAAATAGCAGCGGTAATGATTATAAAATTTTGAAGATAATTGCAACGATAAGCGACGACTGGCTTGGGCGATTGACTCTTTCAAACCCTTCAAGTCACCTGGGCCCGATGGCATTATACCGGCTCAACTGCAGAAATCTGCTGAGGTATCTTGTCATTGGCTTCTTCCGATCTACGCGAGCTGCATAGATAGGGGCTACATACCCAGATCTTGGAGGGCTGTGAGAGTAACTTTCATACCCAAGGCAGGTAAGATTTCACATGTATCCCCTAAGGATTTCAGATCAATCAGTCTCTCCTCGTTCCTCTTAAAAACCCTGGAGAGGCTGATTGATCTGCACAAAAGGAGTGAAATTCCTCGGGGGCGTTTATCGTACGCTCAACATGCTTACTGTAAAGGCAGATCGGTAGAGTCTGCTTTGCATACAATTGTTAAGGACATCGAGGTGTCCCTCCACCAGAAGGAGTTCACTGTGGGTGCCTTCCTCGACATTGAGGGGGCTTTTAATAATGTCCTCCCGGGGGCAATCACCAGGTCGCTAGGTAAACTAGGAGTCGGAACCGAACTTATAAGGCTTATCCACACGATGCTTACCGATAGAACGGTCGTGGCAGAATGGGGTGACACCTCTCTCCGCCGGCAAGTGAACAGAGGCACTCCGCAAGGCGGTGTTCTCTCGCCACTACGCTGGGTTGCCGTACTTAACGGTCTGCTGGAGGAGGTGGAGGGGAGGGGCTGTAAGGTGATTGCCTACGCGGATGACGTGGCACTTATTATCAGAGCCAAGTTTCTAGATACTCTGATGGAACTGATGCAGGGTTATCTGAATCTAGTTATAAATTGGACCGCTAATTGCGGCCTATCGATTAATCCTCTGAAGACGGAGCTCGTCTTATTTACGAGGAAATACAAAGTACCAATTGTGTTTCTCCCCTCAATATCGGGCGCTCCGTTGGTGCTCTCTGACAAGGTGAAGTACTTGGGACTCATCCTTGACAGAGGTCTTACATGGAAGCCAAACATTGAGGAGAGAATCAGAAAGACAACAGTCGCCTTGTATGGTTGCAGGGGCGCTATCGGCAAAAAATGGGGCCTCTCGCCTAAAGTCACTTTTTGGCTTTATAACACGATTATAAAACCAATCTTGCTATACGGAGTCCTTGTCTGGAGGAACTCGCTAGAAAGGATGGTATCAGTTAAGAAGCTGGAAAAGGTACAAAGGTCTGCCCTCATTGGAATCAGTGGGGCTCTCCGTACCACTCCTACTCTAGCGCTTAACGCTATCCTGAATGTGGCGCCCGTGGACATTGTAGGAAAAACTACCGCTGCACGCGCCGCAATCAGATTAAGGTGTTCGGGCCATAGGCTAGACTTAAGTTACGGACACTCTAGCATTCTTAAAAACTTTGAGTTCATCCCTATGGTGCTGGACCTCTGCACACCCACGCTAGGTCCGAGCGGACCTTTTTCTACCCACATTCCCTCAAGGGATGAGTGGGCGGGGTGCAACATTCGGCGGCAAGGCATGGCAAACATGTTCACGGATGGCTCGAAGTTGGACGGAAGGGTTGGTGGGGGAGTATTCTGTAAGGAGCCTCCCATCAAACTTAAATTTAGGCCCCCGCACCACTGTAGTGCTTTCCAAGCGGAGGTATCCTCAATTAAGGAAGCTGTGGACTGGTTGCTCAATTCGGTAATTACCGTTAAGGAAGTAAATATCTACTCCGATAGCCAATCGGCAATTAGGGCCTTGGGCTCGCTGTTTGTGCGCTCGAGATTGGTCGGAGAATGTCTGGCTTCTCTCTCGATTGCATCCGAATACTTCATCATCAGGCTCATTTGGGTTCCCGGGCACAGCGGCATAGAGGGAAACTGCTGGGCTGATGAGCTGGCTAGACAGGGAACTTTGGAGACGGTTTCGTCGCGAAATGAGAGAATTGGGGTTCCCCTGAGAACCTGTGGTCTGCTCCTGGAAAGATGGGCCTCGAGTCAACTCAGCGAGCGCTGGGCTAGTGCGCAAACGTGCAAGGTCGCGAGATCCTTCTGGCCACGGGTAGATCGGGGACACTCAAGGGAACTCCTAAGGCTAACAAAACCCCAGCTCTCAAATTTGGTGGGCATCCTTACCGGACACTGTCCGTTAGGTGTTCACGCCGTAAGACTTGGGATTGCCTGAAGTCCGTTCTGCAGAAACTGTCTGGAGGACGAGGTGGAATCATCTCAACACCTTCTTCTCAGCTACCCTGCTCTCATCTGGCAAATACTTAGAAATCTGGGCTCTCACTTTTTCGCTACGCCTGCGGATATAGCCGGTGTATATATCATAAAGTTGGTGAAGTTCATTAGTAGCTTGTTACGGCTAACCACGAACGCAAATCAGCCCCCGTCGGCGCCGTCGTAAAATGTATGGTCATCATCGTATCTAATCCGAAGGCTCCTTCTTCCTTCCCATCTCCTTTCCCCTCTCCCATGTATGGCACCACAACGGACGAATTTACTAACATTTGTCCAAGTGAGCCCTTTAGCTAGGGCAGCCGTTTAACCTAACCTAACCTGCGACGATACTAGATATTTTAAATAGTAATGAAATTTAAATAGCAAAAAAAAGCAATGGTAATGATGATGATAATAACAATCGAAATAGTAACGGTAAAGTTTATGGTAATGGGAAGTTGAATTTAAGGGTAATCATAATGGGAACACTAATGATAATGATAATTATACAATACTTTGAACGGTAATGATGATGGTAATTTAAATAGCAATAATAATGTTTATGATACTCGGAAGTTAGTTTTATAGGTAATGGTAATGGGAATGATCATAATAGCAATAATGGTAATGGTAATTGTAATTGTAATGGTCATGATAATGGTAATGGTAATGGTAATAGAATTAATATGTGAAATGGCAATTTAAATAGCAACTACAAAGTTTAACGTAATGGGAAATTAACTTTAATAGTAATGGTAATAGCAATAGTAATAATAATGATGTTGGTAATAATGATAATAAAGGTAATATAAATTTCAATAATAAGGGTTATAGTGCCAAAAGTAACTTTTAATGGTACTCATAATTTAAATGGTAATGATAATGTTAATGATAATTATAATGGGAATGGTAATGATGATGGTAAAGACAATCGAAATAATAACATAAAGTTTAAGGTACTGGGTAGTTAAAGTTTCAGGTAATCGTAATAGGAATAGCAATAATAACGTTAATGGAAGGGTTTTTGGGTATTGTGATGGTAAATATAATTGTAACGGCAATGGGAATGGTAATGATGAGGGTAATGGTAATGATAATGGTAATCCTAATGAGAATAGTAATGATAATGATATATTACATATAATAGGAATGGTAGTGATGATCCTCAGGTAATCGAAGTAATGATCAAGTTTATGGTACTGGGTAGTTAAATTTAGTTGTAATCGTAATAGTAATGGTAATTGTAATGATAATAATAATGGAAGGGTTCTGGTACTGGGTAGTTAAATTTAATCGTAATGGCAATGGAAATAGCAATGATGAGAGTAATGATATAAGTAATGCTAGTTATGAATGAAATTTATACAGCATATAAAAGCATAAAAACTACTATAGCGGTAGTTTAATTTCAGTTTTGTTGTAAATTTTAGCTTTTTTAAATAACAAATTATGGATTTGCCCTTAAAATGTGCGTATAAGTTTTTAGGAGTTAAAATCTAGTTAATTTTTAAGAACCAACACAAAACAAATAAAAAAGGAAAAAAAATAAACAAACATTAACAACAACAAATTGTGCACACTAAAATTTCTATCGAAGTAATAAATATTCGTCGCTTGACTGATTTTATATGATAAAGTATGAAGCCATGATTGGCCCTTCAAAGCACTTCTTGTGAGAGGAGGTCCAAAAAGGTGGCTATAACTGCGCTCAAAATAAATTTTGTGTAAATATTTGATGACACCAAGTCGAAAAATATTATTATAACTTTCTTTTGCTAACTTCATAAAGTTATTTAAATTCATGCTTAATAAAATTTTCAAAAATACTCACTTTTTCATACCTCTGACTACCCCTAATCTCTTGCAACTCTAACCTCAAGTCGATTTTTCGCTAATAGTAGGGTCCAAGTAGTCCTAGAGCAAGTGTTCGTATGACTGAGTGTCTACTGTAATAATTTGGAATTTATAGACTTTGCAAGGTATAAAATAATCCACAGGTTCAACTTGTTTTTTTTCATCAAATCTGCAATTTGCGTTAAGACGAGACGAACGAAATATGAATTCACTTCTGTCAAACCTTTTACAAAAATAAAAAAAGGGTGATAATTTGTAAATAAATTATAAAACATATTCATTCAAGGTAGATTATCAAGTGCTAATGAACTCAAGCTAGTGAAAACGCAAACTCTGTACTTCCCAATCCCTAATTGGCCTGCCTCTTTCTGCACCTTCAGTTACATGAAGCCGCCAGCTTATTTACACCAGCTCGAAAGTAAATTTTGTAATTGTGCTCTATAAATTTGTTTATGACACCAGCAGCATAATTGCCAAGTTGATACACGCGTACCAAAAATGTGTAAAAATTTCGTTATGCCGCATGACACGTTGTAAAAACCGCCGAAGCGCGCGTTGAAAGGTTAACGCGTGTTGAGCGAAAACGGCAAACAACGAAAGTAACAGAGCCAAGAGCAACAGCAACAACAGTTGCGCCTAAAGCTTTGGTGCCACAGCGTAAACGACGAACAAATGCCTAACGTGAGTTCTAAGAAAAGTTGACAATCACGATCAACTCATCAGTTATAATTATTACGGTTAGACCAACCGGAAAGCAGCAACTTGAAGGGCCAAAGTCACAATGAAGCCATAATAAAAAAAAAGTTTACTTAAACAAATTCAAGTTAAATTTCGTTGAAACAATTGTAGACAAGACAATAATAGCAACAAAAGACAAGTAAAAGCCATAAAGCACCTAACGAATTCAGCAGAAGGCCAACAACCAAATGCTGCTTAGTCGGATTTAAAAAGAAATTGCCGCACGCAAGGGCGAATCACAAAAGGAAACGCGCTGCACGTTTTAACCCATTGACAAAACACACGCACACTCACACAGAGGCACACTTACACAAATATGTCTCTACACAAATATGTCTACCGCACACAAACATACCCATGCAAAAGCATGGCGTAGAGGTGCTGAGCAAAGTGGCGGTAAGGAAAGCGAAACGCATAGCAAAAAAAGCGCGAAGAGGTGGCAAGAAAAAATAAATACTAATCCAACTATTCCTCGTGCATGGGTGAGTGGAAGGTTTAGTCAGAGCAACTGACGCTGGAGTTAACGAGCAGTTTTCTTTTCTGAATGCAGAAGACACGCTGTGACCCTCATAGATGTTTCAGCAGGTGTAAGCCACCTTTTCAAGTATATTGGAATACTAGCCTATTTGGTACTCTATGTGAGAAGTATATCAGGGAAGAAAGTAACTTGCTTTTTGGTCAAGTTCAAGGATATTATAGATCCCTACTAGGTGTACCTGACTGCAACTGCTCTCCTCATTCTCACGTGGCACCCCCTGTTCAAAACGAACGAGGCTCTGACGACCAAGCATAGGCGGTATAATCTTACGAACTAAGCGAGGGAAGTGCCCTCGCCTCCCATGGCACCCTAAAAATAAAGCCGGTTGCTCCGAAATTAGACTAGGACGCAGTGGGCGAATTCCCTAGCCAACTTAAAATTCACAGATTTACGAAAACAAAACGCCCTTTGTTCCTCCTAGAAACTACGAGATTTATATACAGGGTCCAGCATTTGAAGTGTAACCAATTAAAAAGGCCTTGAATTTAGTTTGGAAAATTACTTTTATTCAAGTCAAAGTAAAAATGTGTGAAAATTTTTCAATTTACGCTTGCTCGATATGACCACCTTTTGCCTTGACTCTGGCTTTAAGATGGTCCAGAATCGCAAGCTATCCGAATGTGGCTTGCAGGTATTTTGACCCACTCGCGAACAATGGTTTTTTTGAGCGTCTCGAGACTGGTGAATCTTTTAGCTCGGATCTTGTGATCCATTATGTGGACGTTATGAAGTTCGGAGCGTTGTTTTTTAGCCATTCTTGGTTCACTCGAGATTTGTGATACGGTCCCGAGTCCTGTTGAAACGTCCATGGTCTCCCAACGAAATATTTATCTACCCACGACTTCAAAGCAACCTCCAGAATACTTTTCCGATAATATTTCGCATTTACCTTGACGCTAGGCCCTATAAAAACGATTGGAGAGCGCACATCTGCGGTTACAGCGGCCCAAACTATTACCTCTGGCGGGTGCTGCTTCCTGGTGGTCAATCGATGACTCAAATTCTCGTATGGACGGTCGGTCAAATAAACCTTATAGTTTTGGGAGTTCACGAATTGCTCAACTTGAAAAGTTTCCTCGTCAGAAAACACAATATTCGGAAATTGACCGCTTTCGGCCAAGCGAAGCAACTCCTTCGCTCTCTCAAGCCTGACTTGTTGCTTCTTTAGTGTGGGATCATGCGACTTTTGGATCTTGTAAGGCTTGACTTTGAGATCATTTATCAGTATGCGGCGGATACTACGGTCATATATTTTCAGTTCGTTCTCCATTTGATTGGAACTTCGTCGGGGATTTTGCTCAAGTTGCTTCTTCACTTTTTGAGCCATTTTACATGACGTGGCAGTCTTTTGATGACCACCTCCATGACGTTTGGGGCGTCCAAAGCGAGCGTCCTCATTCATATCTTCTTGACCTTCTGTGAAACGCTGTTACGACTTGTAAACATTTTTTTGACTCTGAGTATTTTCCCCATATACCACCGTCAACATTGTTTTTGCACACTGAATTCCATTTTTTACACAAATGATGCAACTTCATTGATAATTTTTTTTTTTCGACAGGAGAAAATCGTTCAACACGCCAAATACTTGCCTTTTTTATACCTTTCACAAGCAAACTATTTTTGCTATATTGCTAAAACCGCGATCATATCTTCGAGACGAGTGTAGGTAGGTAGGTGAAATGGTTGAAGTGTCGGTCTGGCACTCCTCAAGTAGCACTAAAGCCCCGTTTTGATACCGTTTTGATACCAATAGGCAGATATCTACAGCCAGCCAGAGCTGTTGATATAATGCAGGAGACTGATTGGATTTAGGTTGGCGCACTGCTCCAGGCTGTCGAAGAAAGGAGCGCCCAGTGACCTTAAACGTCTAGTTAGATCCAAACCTGAACATTTACAGAGAAAGTGCTCAATGGTCTCCTTTTCTGAAAGGTCCCCACAGCTTCTGCAATGGGAGCTAAATGGTAACCCTAGCTTTTCCGCGTGTGTGCAGATCGTCCAGTGACCGGTAAATACAGCTACGAGTTTGGAAATTGAAAGCGAGGAGTCCAAAGGACTTTCTGAGTTCTTCGTATATCGTTTTGGGGCCAAAAGGTTTTCGAAATAGTACATGAAGAAGTACCAACGAGTGTGCCAACATAAAAAAAATTATAATCGAAAGTCGAATTTACGTAGCCCGCGAAATTTGAAATATTCACCTTATTTTTTGAACACACCTCGTACAGCTGGACCCAACCCTTCGAGGCAGCACATTGCCTGTGCGTGAGTTAGACTATGATGATCGGTGACTACAGCGCACTAGCAGGGCCTAGTGAACTGCTACAACCACAACAACAAGAATGATTCACGAAAGGGTCTCATTGCATTTTAGAAGGAGCGAGCCATTTTGACAACATCCAAATTCATCTTTATTAATAGTAAAATTTCACCTAGGCCACACGAATAGCTGGTATTTGTATAAATCTCACTATTGAGAGCGCAAAACCGCGGTCTCACATCGACCCATAGCAAAGCTGTACGGCAGTTAGTAGCCACTTGTTGCGACAGCAATTATCTCCCTCAAAAAATGAAAAAGAAGCTGAACGTGACTACGGCGTATAAAAACAAATTGTGAGTTAGTTGAAAGAATTTAATGCACAAGAAACAAGAAAAATAAATGACAAATTTTATTTGTACAGCAAGCGGACTGAAGCGGACGCGGTATCATTACCAAAAGTAGCAGCAAAGATAGCAAGAGCAGTAACATCAGCACCAGCAGTAGCAGCGGCGGCAGCAGCAGTGCCGGTTGACTACTGAAATAACAAGTGGAGCAAATGTCTGAAAACAAAAACAAAAACAACAGCGTATTTTATAGCACAGAAACAGTTCAAATGGCTAATGCTTTAATGGCTCTTAACAGTTAACTGCACTCTTTGCCTACCTCTTGGGCAATACCAGTCGCCATTGCGACACTGGCCCAGCAGCAGCGGTAGCAGTGGCAGTTCCTCAGATTTATGACCACCAACAATGTTAACATTTCGTTTGCCACCACATTTCACTTGTAATCGCCTAGCCAACAGCACAAACTCTTCTGCCCGCTACCTATCTCGCTACCCTATCTCTCCCCACTGCAGCGACTAACGTTCCTTTCACTCTGTTTGTTGTTGTTGTGCTCGTTTGCGTTTTTATTTGCTACGCTGTTTAGTTAACTTTTTCATTCATTTAAATGCGTCGCTTGTGGCCACCATCATCACCATTGCACACTCATTTATCTCTAAAGCACTTGCCACTGTCACATCAAGCCAACTGAGCAGAGCAGCGCCGAGGCGGGCGATAGCGCAGCCGCGTGTTTAGTGCGCGTTGATATGATTATTTTGTGTATCTGCGTACACCATAAACGGCTTTTAGCCACCGCAGCGTAATCAAAAGTGGCCGCTGTGCGCTCGTGAAGATGATGGCGATGCCGTCCTTTTTAACAATTCAATCTGTGACCGCTCAATTCCGCGTATAAACTTAACGAAATTAGTAGACGTATATATATACACACACACACATACACACACGTGTATCTTTATCTCTTGGCACTTGCATGTGCCGCTGGCTTTTTACGGCTAAATTTGTTGCCGCTGATAAATCAACTTTTTATAGTTTGCACCGTTTGTTTCTCAACTTCCACCACATTTTTAATTTTATTTAATTTTCAGTGTTTTTTTTTTTGTATTTTTTTCTTAACGTTTCTTTTACCTTCTCCAAATTAGTTGGTTTCGTATGTATGGCTTTATTTTTCGTTTTAATGAATTTTTATTGTATTCCGCTTCAAAAGATTCTAATCATAATTCGTGTGAATTTGTAACTGGAGTAACAAGTGGACATCGCACTGATATGTGCTTTGTGATCTGCTATTGTTGTTGTAAGCCGTTTGTAGGCACTTCGGAATGTCTGCACGTAGCTTGAAGCTTTTCTTGTTCTTTGGCTAATAAATGGTAAAGTGACGCAAATCCAAATGTGGAGAGGCCGTAACAGATATTTGCCTAATAAGTGTTCGCGCAATAATTTTACATTAATTCTGCACAAAAAATTTAATTTTATTTTCAAATATAAAAAAAGCAAAGTTTTGCCAACAGAATGTGGCAAAGGAGGCTACATTTTTATACGAGGTGTGTTCAAAAAGTATCGCGAATTTTTTGTTTTTTCAAAATTTATTTATATATTCCTTAATATCTATTTTGTCCCCTTCAAAGCAATCCTCATGAGATATTATGTTAAGGGTCCGCCATATAACTTTACGGAATTAAAAATGCTATAAAAAAGAAACTACTCAATATTTTTCCAAACTGTTTTTTCGATCTTGAAGTACAATCCTTCCGGTTAATGATGGAACACAACTTCATTCATATGGCTGCCTCGGCTAGCCATGCACCATCCCATACGATCGGTCCAATTTTTCAACACATTTTCGATTGTATGCGGCTGTATTTCAGCTATGACATCGCGTATGTTGGTCTTCAGTGCATCAATTGTTGTTGGTTTGTTGGCATAACACTGGTTTTTGACGGCATCCCAAAGATAATAATCCAACGGCGTCAAATCGCAGCTCCGAGGCGGCCAAACGATATCAGAATTTCGGCTGATAATGCGATCTTCGAAGACAGTGCGCAAAAGATCGATCGTAGCATTCGCTGTGTGGCAAGTAGCGCCGTCTTGTTGGAACCAAATGCCACCAATATCCTCCTCTTGAATTTCTCGGAACAAAAATTCGTTCAACATGGCCCGGTAACGCTCCCCATTGACGGTTACGGCCACTCCTCGCTCATTTTCGAAGAAAAATGGACCAATGATGCCTCTCGACCAAAATCCGCACCAAACAGTGACTCGTTGTGAATGCATCGGCTTTTCTTCGAGTGCGTGCGGGTTTTCTGAGCCCCAAATGCGGCAATTTTGCTTGTTAACATACCCGCCGAGATGAAAAAGATGATTTTTCGGCAAAAGTCTTCATCTTCTTCAAGTCGATCCCAAGCCCATGAAGCGAAGCGAAAACGCAATATTTCCCAGCGTTCTTTGAGCGTATACACAACCATTTTCATTCAGCGAAAGAATAAAACTAATTTTCTGTCAAATCAGATGACAGCTAAGTGTTACCATTCTTCAAATAATACCTAGCTCAAATCCGTAACGATAGATGGCGGGCCCTGTACTTGTGACAGCGTTTTTTCCAATCTCCGAAGCACTTCAAAAAATCATTTGTTTTTGTCTTGTTCAGCTCCTCCTTCCATGCCGTCTTTATCTCGTCAATCGTAGCGTAGCGTCGTCCTTTCATGGGCCTCTTCAGTTTCGGGAAAAAGAAAAAGTCACAGGGGGCCAGATCTGGGGAATACGGTAACTGTGGCATGCGGCATCATTAGTGTATTGTTTTTGGCCAAAAAGTCGCGCGATGGGGGAGCAGGGACATTATCCTGATGCAAGAGCCAATTTTTGTTCTTCCACCAATTCGGGCGTTTCTGGCCGATTGCTTCGCGCAAATTGAGCATAACTTACAGGTAATATTCCTTATTGACCCTAATTTTACCGTGGCAAAAACCCATGATGCACAACGCCCCTGCAATCGAAGAAAACGATAAGCAAAACTTTTACATTCGACCGAACTTGGCGCGCTTTTTTCGGTCTTGGTTCGTGCGGCAGCTTCCACTGAGATGATTGAGCTTTGGGTTCCACGTCATAACCACAAACCCACGATTCGTCACCAGTTATGACCCTCTGTGAACTGGAGCAAATTTGGATCGTCGCAGACAGAGTCCAACATCTCATTAGCAATGTTCATGCGAAACTGCTTTTGGTCAAAATTGAGCAGTTTTAGTACGCATTTTGCGGCGACCCGTCTCATGCCCAAATCATTGAAAAAAAATCGAATGGCACGAGTCAATCGATATGTCTAGGTCCTCAGCAACTTCTCTAACGGTGATTCGACGATTGGCCAATACCATTTTCTTCACTACATCAATTTTTTCGTGTGTTGTGGAAATGCTCGAGCGTCCGGCATGCTTTTCGTCGTTCACATCTTCTCGGCTTTCTGACAACATTTTGTACCACCGATAAACATTGATTTGGTCCAAAGTAGCTTCTCCGTATGACACAGTCAACATTCGGAGTTCAGCCACGCACTTAACTTCGTTTTTCATACAAAATTTGATACAGGTTCCTTGATCCAACTTTTTGAATAGGTAAAAATCGAGGACGAGCCGAAACACGTGCAAGCAAAGCAGCTTTCAACAATTAACTGAACATTCAAAATGGCCGAGCTCGTCGACATGAGTGAGAGACATGAGTACCAACATATCGCCACAAAAAATCGAAATTCGAATATACGTAACCTACGAGAATTCAAAATTCGCGTTACTTTTTGAACACACCTCGTAGTTTACGTCGGCAAATTTTTTTAGGGTGGATGTGCTGGTGTTAAAAGTTTGCGCTTTCTGATGATGAGGTCACAAAGCCACTTGCATCAGGGGTATATAACTTACGTATTTATTTATTTACTTGAGATATATATTTTGAATTATAAAGAGTGGTTAAATTTCAAGGGCCAATGTTGAATGTGAATCACACCTAAACGACAACGACACCGTTGAACTTCTTTCTTTGGAGTTATTGGAAAGAAAAGGTGTACGTCGATAAGCCAGCAATAATTCAAGAGCTAAAGGATGAGATAATTCGGCACATTAACGGCATAGAACCTCAATTATGCCTCAGTGTCATCGAAATTTCGGACCATCGGTTAGAGGTGTGCCGCCGAGGCTGCGGCGACTATTTGTCCGATATTTGGTTCTATACGTAATTGAATCATGCCAATATTATCACTGTAAAGAGAAGTGACAATAATTTCTTAAAAAAGTTGTATTTTATTCAAAATCAACACCGGCCCTTGAAACTTAACCAACCTTTATATACATAAAAATAAAAAATATCGAGCATTCATTCAACCGAATCGAAGATTGTGTGGAATTACCTATGGCAAGTTGTAGAATCATCACAGACTTAGTGTCGCTAAAATTTTTCTTGCTTCCAAAAGATTAACAAAACTTACTGAAAAAAAATTTTTGTTTCGTAGTTTTTTTTAAAATAACACATTGCTTTTGCCGATAAAATTTTTGAATTAAGTATTTGAAAAAGTACTGAGTTCAGAATTTATCCGTGAAATTTACGAAAGTAAATTCTTTTCCGCTCCAGATGTCATCATCATTAAGTAGCTATTTCCTTCCAGGGTAAGCTTTATCTTCGCTCACAATTGCCTTCCAATCTACACGATTAATAGCAGTAGACCTCCAGCGCCTAACTCGTAGCTTTTTCAGGTCAGCTATGACTTGGTCAACCCAAGTAAACCTCGAACATTCTCGAGCAAGGTCGTTAGGGAATTTGTTGCTGAAAAAGATTTTTGACTACGGCTGTGCTCCATGCGCACAGAGTGTCCGTACCAGCGAAACCTTTGAGATTTTATGTGTTAAACGCCGTCTTCTTGCCGGCATAAATTCAGCAACTCGTCGTTTTATCGTATTCGATACGTTCCGTAGTTGCAGCGTATGGGGTCAAACACCATTCGGAGCACTTTTCGCTTGAATACTCTTCAGCGTCTTTCGTCTTTGCTTGTCATTGCCCAGCACTCGCAGCCATAAGACAGCTTCGACATTATTATTGAGTTATTCTTCGAGTTTATATTCACCTGTAAGCAGTTAAGACTTCAGCAATTTTGTATGGGCGTAATACGCTTTATTTGCTGTCAGTATCCTGTCTTGTATTGCGTCGTGGCTGCTGTTGTCATTTTTTATTAGACATTTAAGGTGATGTATTCGCTCACCTCTACCCTTTCGACTTCCCAAATTAAACAACCACGTTCTCCCGCTCTCATCGGAAGTTAGGTATCTTGTAGTGCTACTTGACTCCAAGCTCCATTGGAAGCTACACATTAAAAATCGGGTAAAGAAGGCAAGTAGACCCTTCTACTCCTGCAAATCTATGTTCGGTAAAAAATGGGGACTCAAGCCACAGCGTGGTCGTGCTGCGGATGTAAAACGCAGTGGTTTTGCCAATTTTAACGTATGGATGGCTGGTTTGGTGGGAAGCTCTTCTGAAGGGCTATAATATCACTAAACTGGGAAGGGTGCAAAGGACTGCATGCATTGGCATCACCGGAGCATATAAAACTTGCCACAGTGTTGGCCTAAATGTCCTTTTGCACTTACTTCCCATTTCCATCGCAGCACAAAGAGCAATCAGGTTAAAGAAGATTGGCCTCTGCAGGCAATCTCTCAAGGGACATGGTAGCATTTTCGGGCAGTTAACACCGTATTTCTCCGAACTTCGAACAGGTCTCTCTATCCGCAAACTAGAGTTTGAGGGTCGTCGCGATCTTTCGAAATAGGCAGGATTGGATCGAGGGAAAAATCTACACCGAAGCTTTCATCTCTGCCTTCCCTGACGGTTCGAAGATGGAGCCGGGAGTCGGAGCAGCGGTTTTCTCTAAGTCAGCCAATTTATCTATCTCCTTTAAACTGCTGAACGCTGCTAGTGTTTTTCAAGCAGAAGTCATTGCGATCTTGCAGGCATGCAAAATGCTTAAGGAACGCAGGAGCGAGGGAGATATAATATTAACATTTTCTCCGATAGTCAAGCCGAGATTAAGGCTCTGACGAAGCCATGACGCAAAACGAAATTAGTAAACTCCTGTAAGGAGGAGATCAAATCTCTTGGCTGTGCAGGTAACATTTCTCAGATCTGGGTTCCAGGACATAGGAACATAGAGAGAAATGAAATTGCTGATGAGATTGCTAGGAAGGGAACTGAATTGGCCTCAGAGACCTCCTACCCGGTCATCAGCATCCCTCTGGCAGTTGTTGAAGGGGAACTGCACAAATTATTTCTCAGGAAAGCGCAGAAAGGATTTCAATTCCCAAACTCGATGTTGACTGCACCGCTGTTGCCAGCGAACTGGGACCAGTTTCTAGTGGAAGGGTAAGGTCCAACGATCATTTTCCCCTAACAACCGATTCGGTTGATCACTTGGCAGACGCTCCGCGCGGGACGGCTCATTACTTTTCAATCAAACCCTGTAGATATACTCGTGAACGACATTTCTTCTTCTTCTCAATAGGCGTGATAACCGCTTACGCGATTTTGGCCGAGTTTAACAAAGCGCCCCAGTCGTTTCTTTCTCGTGCTAACCGGCGCCAGTTGGCACGATTCTTCAAGCAGCTCACAATTTTCTTCGCAGCATCGCAGGATATCTGGTTGTGCGCTACGTAAAAATCCTTCCCCAATGAAAACGATTTCAAGCCAATAATTAATATAAAATTATTTTGTGAATTCTATAGCGGTTCACCGTAACTGGTCCACAGGTTCGAAACCCCGAGTAAACACCAATCGATAGAAAAATGTTTCTGTTAAAGGGTGTCGGTGGTCTCGACTCGCCAATTATACAAAAATTAATATTTCTAAGTTCGCCTTCACTGGCGTCACCCGAGTCGAGTACAATCTCCTTTAGGAACCACCCTAATGCATAAACATGCACATAAGATTGCCACAGGTTAGGTGTTTGGTCAAGCTTTTTATCAAAAATTATCTGAATCCTGTCCAAACGGCAAATGGGTTTTATGAGAACTTTTTGTATGGCAGAAATCCACTGGGAAGTTTGCCACTAAATGTCTTTTCTTTCATTAAATATTTCATGTAAACAGTAGCCGCGGCTCATTTAGTAATGGTTAATGGTTAATGGTAGTAAAGAGTAGAGGTATGGCCTTTTAGCACTGCGACCATATTGATCTATTGTGGACCCTATGCTGTCTATTGACTGTTAAGTATGCTTATGAATTGTACCAGCTCCTTCTGAGGGAGTGATTGAAGGTCTTCATCTATAAGCATGAACTTGTTTAAAAACTTTTTCCTTCTATGCGTCAACCCCGGACATACGATGATGTGATGTTCTATAGACTCCTCATCTTCGCAGCAAAATCTGCAGGTGCTGGTGTTAGTTATGCCTAATTTATGTAGGTGTTTGTTGCAGGTGAAGTGACCCGTGAGGGCGCCTGTGAGAGTGCGAATGCTTGTTTTGTTTAACGTGAGGGTCATGTTAGCTCTTGTAGCGTTGAAACTTAGGAACTTTTTTTAGTGTCTAAGACCCTCTATGTTGTTCCAATGCTGATTTAATAGAGTTCTGGCACGGTATTTTACTTTTTGTTTTAGGCTGTTTTTGTTGAATCCAAACATGGGACTAGGTCCGATAAAGTATACATCTGCCCCTTTTTTGGCTTGAAAGTCTGCCTTTTCGTTGCCGTCATATCCCTCATGTCCCGGTACCCAAATTAATGAAACATTGTTCTTGGATGCCAGGTTATTGAGTGCCTTGTGGCATTCTAATAGAGTTTTTGAGTTGTAGGTATAGCTATCTAAAGCTTTTAGAACTGATTGGCTGTCCGAGAGTATTCTAATCTTTACTCTCTTGTGGTTTCTACGTTGCATGATGTTTGCTGCTTCCATTATTGCGTGTAGTTCCGCTTGGAAGATGGTGGTGTCCCTGGTGAGAGTGTATGATTTGTGGATTCTGGGCCCCACTACTCCTGCTCCTCCACCATAAGGTGTTTCTGATCCATCAGTGTACCATTTTTGTGAATCATCATTCATCCATTTTGGGTTTGTTTTCCACTCGATCCTCTCAGTAACGGCGGCCGCCAACTCCTTTGCTCACTGTAGGCAAAATATCCAAATTGAATTGGCGATATTCGAATGGTTTTAGTTTCTATTCAATGGAACCCATTTTCTGTTTGTTTTTGTTTTTGCTACATATCTCCTCCCAATATTGACATGTCACAACTCTTGCGCGGCATCAAACTAACAAGTCAATATTGAAATTTTTATGTATGCGTGTATGCATGTACATATGTTTGCCTGCACATTTCTGCGTCACATTTGCCACAATTGACCACACATTTTTTGCACTACATTTTCATGTTGCATCACAAAGCCTATTGACCAGGAATACATTTTGTGTTTACACACCCAAGCATGTGGGCATATGCGCAAAGAAAACACGCACATACAACTAACCATATACACATACATACATTAACATACACACACATTCATATATTGCAGCACTAAAGACTATTTGACGCATTCAACATTGCAGTTATGCCACTTGGCAGCATCAACATTTATGGCTAAGCACTTCCGGCACAAGGTAACAAAGTACATTCACATGTACATACTGCATGGACAACCTAGCGTAGAAGCAGCAAACAGCCAACAACAAGTACCAATAAAACAACAATAGTGCAGCAGCAACAAAAGGCGCTCTGGTAGCGATGAATGCGTCAGCAAACATTTGTAAATGCGAGCGTTGTGCCGTATTGTGTTTGTTCTCACGTTCCATGTCACCTTCTACAACTGCAACAACAATAGCAGCAACAGCAGCAGCAGCGCCAACAAAAAGAATGCCCATATTTGTGTTGCAATGTCCTCTTGTGCTGCTGCACTCGCCGCCAAGCGCCACACATTAAATACACAAACAACTCTATTGCACCTCCGCCAACCCCCGCAAACCACAAATATGGCAACATATTTTATGGCTTGACATTTGTAAATATGAATAGCAAAGCATATATGCACACACACACACACGCAAACACATACACGAGCTGCATGTTGCAAGCGCCAGTGCACACAATTGTCGCACAGTTGCAGTGAAGCTATAAATACTTATTTGTTGTTGGCTTTTATTTGCTATTCGCTATTTGCTATCCGCTATTGTGCTTGCTACACCTGCAGCTGCAACTTTTACTCGGTCGGTCAGCAAATTTATTGGCTTTTGATATGGTTTTGGTGTTTGCGGCACCATGAAGCATGCACCAAGTTGCATAAGCGCTTGCAAAAAATAAACAGTAATTGTATGCATAATTGTTGTTATATCCATTCAAATACAAATCTATGAATGTGTATGTATGTATGTGTAATACGAATTTATGTGCGTGTGTGTGTATGTGGAAATTTTATATTTGGTGTGGCATTTTAATGCTCATTTGTGTTGGTGCAGGCATAAAATGTTGTACAAATTAATTAATGAGTGTTGGCGGCAAATTTGTTGGCCGCAAAGAAATTGGCCAACTTATGGACTTTCATATATGGCGACATGGGTTTTTTTAGAAAGTAGCACAGGCTGATAACCAAATATATTGGCGTGGATATTAATTAAGCGGCCGGAAAGAGATTGCAAAGCGATAGCTAAGGTAAGGTGAAAGATGGTAAATAAATAATAAAAAGAGTGAAAATGAAATTTGTGCGAATTTCTTTAAAGTCTAGACTTAATGAAAGGGACAACTTCGGTTAATGGTGAAGTAAAAAATTCTAACCATTTTTCGCTAGATGATTTGAGATACTTTAATTGTGTTTTTGCGTAATTTTTTAAAACATAAATTCCTAAAATTTACAATAGGTGTGTGCCTTTACACCTCATTTTATTCGATATTCACGGAGGCCGCTTTTCACTGATCCAAATGAAACTTTTTTGTTTTTTTGAGAGGTGAGGTAGGGCTCAAAATGCCTTCGCACTTACAGTGGTGTGGTGTAGCTACTAAAACTATCCCTCCTCTCTTTCTGTGCAGACGGCCTTCCTCTGACTACTTTCAGCATTACTTTGGGAGGGCTAGGAGGTCAACCCTACTGCAGCCAGTTTTCATGCTATATTCTCGTCTTCTTGTATCTCTATCTGTGCGGCTTCCCTGTGTTGCATTGTGTTGAGGTCTATCTTTTTTTCCGTAGTACATCCTCGATGCTTCTCCTTACCGCATTCCAGCTGTCCTCACGTTGGTGCATTTCGCTGATTATGCTACTCGGTGCGATGCCGCCAATCTTCTTCCTCAGGGCATTCTTTTCCGCGAGCCATCTGTCACAACTCAAAAACGTATGTTCAGCGTCATCCCTCGGCGCTTCGCAGTATATGCACTTGGGATCGTTTAGCCTTTCCATCTCCGGAAGTATCCGTGGCCCGAGAGGAACTGAGTTAAGATTATCGATAATAACAACCATTTCCATATATAGAAAAATAGAGAAGATTGCTCGCTCCGTGAGCCACTAACCCGGTCTCAGTGAATTTAAAACAGTCATGACCTACAGTTTGTGTAATAGAAGCGTGAGCACCATTACTTAGGAACTATCTGAATATTCAATAAAATGTATTGCCACCACCATTAGCTATAATGGATTCACATCTTCGCGTCATATTTAATAAATCAATAATTTTATTTATTTATTTATAAAATGAGAAACAACAATACAATTGTTATTGCACAGCAAAAAAAGGAGCACTGGCTGCCAGGGCTTCGGCTCACCGGTATGAAAAAAGTATGTGTGAATATGAAACATACAGTGGCTCACAGCTTATTTCGTGTGCCCGTTTATCAAAATAAAAAAGTTTAATATTTTTGTATAGACTTTATTTAGAAAAAAAACTTAAACGTACATTCAAAGATAAATTATTTCTTGTTACAAACATACATAAATAAACTTAAATTATTTCTTCTTAAGTAATATATTTACAGCAAAATCAAAATTATAAGTAAATCCATGTCACACCTTATTTCGTGTGCTTAACCAAACTAGAAAAAACATGATTTTTTTTTTTTAATATAATTTATTAAGTTTTTACTAATCTAATATTTTGTAAGGTAGCCTTTTTGTTTTAATACAGCTTTTAACCGGGATTGCATGGAGCTAACAAGTCTTCCAGTGTATTCAGGAGATATTTTCTCCCACTCCACTTGCAATGCTGTTTTTAGATCTTGTTTGTTGCTTATGTTATGTTTTCTAATTTTTTGATCCAGAATATTCCATAAATTCTCAATTACATTGAGATCAGGTGATTGTGCTGGCGTTTTTACCACATGAGGGCAATTCCATATAAGCCACCGTTGCACTAATTCCGACTTATGCTTCGGATCATTATCCTGATAGAACCTGAACCTGTCCCGAATGCCTAATTTTTCAGCACTTTGTAGTAAATTATTTTTTAATAAATTCAAATAAAAAGTTTTATACATAATTTCGTTGATAAAAACCAAGTTTCCGACACCAGCTGTTGACATGCAGCCCCACCGTGTTTTACTGTACCACGCAGATTCTTCGGATCCAGCTCCGCGTTGGACTTACGCCAAACGAAAGACTTTCCATCGGAGCCAAAGAGGTTGAATTTGCTTTCGTCGGCGAAAATAACGTCATTCCAAAATGTTTGGTCTTTATTAACATGGTTTTCGGCAAACTCCACCCTTAATCTTCTTGTTTCGAGCTGTACGACCATGGAAATCAGCTTTGCGCAGAATTTTTCTTATTGTTTCAGGATTACATGACTTACCAAGTACTTTTTCAACCTCTTTTGTCAAAGCTGGCGCACTAATTCGTGGGTCTTTTTTAATTTTTCTTAATATCCACCTTTCATCAGCTTCTGTAAAAATTTTGTTTGGAGCTTGGCGGCCTTTGTCAACCACTCTTTTTTCACGAGAAAAGCGTTGAATAATGTAATGTACTGTGGAAGTACTTAAATTTACAATTTCAGCAATTTTTTTCTACGACTTTCCATTTTTGTAATGCGTAATCACTAATTCGCGCCTTTCAATCGACGTACGACGACCCATCACGGTATTTTTAAATTAAGCTGAACAACTGACTACTTTCAATGTGTAAACTAAATAAGGATATAATCTAATATACTATGCAAAATAAATTTCCTATAATTGCTAACCGGTTTACTGGCGCCGATAACGGTAAAAGTGAACACACGAAATAAGCTGTGACGTCAATTTATCTAGTATTCTGTTTTTGTTGTAAATATTCTACTAAAGCAGAAAAAATTTGAATGCATTTATACATGTTTGTGATTAGAAATAATTTATCTTTGATTGTGCATTTAAATTTTTTTTAAAGTAAATCAAATAAAAATAATTTTACAATTCTTTAGTTTAACATACAGCCACACGAAATAAGCTGTGAGCCACTGTATATAAAAAGTATAGGAAATTACTGAGTTGAGATAGCAGTTAAATTGCTAACAATACGTTACTTAGAGCTAGTGGTTTTTAAGAGATCAATGGCGTTGTCGCAGTTGAATATGTTGCTTCTGATTGACGTGAACTGTGGACATTCGTTGGGCAGGTGTGTGATGGAGAATGTTGACGCAGGACAATACTGACATGATGGGGGGCTGATACCAGATAGCCTATACGAATGTGTGGCTATGGTATGCCCTAAGCGTAGTCAAATGAAAGCTTTGATATCGTTGCATCGGCATGATGGGCATGGGTACTTGGGGTGCATTTCTATCACCATTAATTTGCGTGTAGTGGTGTCGGATGGATTCCCATTCAATCATTTGTTTTATACGCTGTTGTGAAGAAATTAAATTATGCAAGTTCCTCTTGTCGAGGAACTGAAAAGAGATTAAAGGTTCTTTTCCGGCGAGCTTGGCACGCAGATCTGCTAGTTCATTTCCTGCGATTTCCTTTATGCCCTGGTACCCACATTATTTTAATTTTGTTATGGGTTGCAATTAACTTGTCACGGATACACGATATGATGTGGTTATTATTGTTTATGTTTAGAATGGATGCTATAGTCGACATACTGTCAGTGCAAATTATGGTTTTTGATGAAGAGCTAAGTGCACAGTCAATTGCTTTCAATATCGCGATGGCTTCTGCTGTATAGACAGACGAAAATGGCAGTAAGTGCCCCGTTGACATGGGTTCACCACTAGATTTTACAACCGCGAATGATATGTAATCTTCTGATTTTGATCCGTCAGTGAAAATAAGGCTCCATTCTGGAGGTAAAGGTGCTAAGCATTCGCGGAATAGTTGTTGGGCAGGTGTTTTCCTTCGGATATTTACTGAGATCTAGAATAAAGGACGACTGTCGTAAAAACCACGGTGTGTGATTGCCATTATGCCTGAGTGACGGGCCATTAATTCTTAGTTCTTTAGCATATTCGATGCAAGACGCGATTACAGATTTTCGTCGCAGTGGTCATATTAGATTAATGGTGTCAATTACCGTTTCGTGAAGTGTCCTATTATTAGACAGGAACAACTTTGGTATCAGCTACTTGGTGTTTAGCGCAATTCTCTCCTCAATAGTAGGTAAGCAAGCTTCCGCAAGTATAAATTTAGTTAGAGATTTAGGAAACGCTCTGATGCTACGGCAGACAGCGGTGTGATAGGGAGCGTAGAGAAGTTTTATATGGCTCTTAGAACAATTACCATAT